>NC_092374.1:92826906-93426906 GCF_030028105.1 Mobula birostris
CCCCTACACACCTCCATATCTCTGTAACCCCTCCATCCCCTAAACCCCTCCCTGTCTCTGTAACACGTATATCCCCTACACCCCTCCCTGCCTCTGTAACCCCCTCGATCCGCAACACTCCTCCCCGTCTCTGTAACCCCCTCCATCCCCTACACCCCTCCCTGCCTCTGTAACACGTCTATCCCCTACACCCCGTCCTGTCTCTGTAACCCCCTCCATCCACTATGCCCCTCCCTGTCTATGTAACCCCTCCATCCCCTACACCCCTCCCTGTCTCCGTAACACCCTCCATCCCCTACACCCCTCCCTGTCTCTGTAACCCCCTCCATCACCTACACACCTCCTTCTCTCAGTAACCCCTCCATCCTCTACACCCCTTCCTGTCTCTGTAACCCCTCCATCCCCTACACCCCTCCGTCTCCGTAAGCTCCTCCATCCCCACACCCCTCCCTGTCTCTGTAACCCCCTCCATCACCTACAAACCTCCTTCTCTCAGTAACCCCTCCATTCCCTACACCCCTCCCTGTCTCTGTAACCCCTTCATAACCGACACGCCTCCCTGTCTCTGTAACCCCCTCCATCCCCTACATATCTCACCGTCTCTGTAACCCCTGCATCCCCTACACCCCTCCCTGTCTCTGTAACCCCTCCATCCCCTACACCCCTCCCTGTCTCTGTAACCCCCTCCATCCCCCACACACCTCCCTGTCTCTGTAACCCCTCCATCCCCTACACCCCTCCCTCACTCTGTAACGCATCCATCCCCTGCACCCCTCCCAGTCTCTGTAACCCCCTTGATCCCCTACACCCCTCCCTGTCTCTGTAACCCCTCCATACCCTACACCCCTCCCTGTCTCCGTAACCCCCTCCATCGCCTACACTCCTCCCTGTCTCTGTAACCCCCTCCATCCCCTACATTCCTCCCTCTCTTGTAACTCCAACATCCCCTGTCTCTGTAACCCCTCCATCCCCTACACCTCTCCCTGTCTCTGTAACCCGCTCCATACCCCACACCCCTCCATATCTCTGTAACCCCTCCATCCCCTAAACCCCTCCCTGTCTCGTAACACGTCTATCCCCTACACCCCTCCCTGCCTCTGTAACCCCCTCGATCCGCAACACTCCTCCCCGTCTCTGTAACCCCCTCCATCCTCTACACCCCTCCCTGCCTCTGTAACACGTCTATCCCCTACACCCCGTCCTGTCTCCGTAACCCCCTCCATCCACTATGCCCCTCCCTGTCTATGTAACCCCTCCATCCCCTACACCCCTCCCTGTCTCCGTAACACCCTCCATCCCCTACACCCCTCCCTGTCTATGTAACCACTCCATCCCCTACGCATCCCTCTCTCTGTAACCCCTTCCATACCCAACACCCCCCCTCTCTCTGTAACCCATCCATCCCCGACACCTCTCCCTGTCTCTGTAAACCCACCACCCCCTACACACCTCCCTGTCTATCTAAACCCTCCATCGCCTACACTCCTCCCTGTCTTTGTAACCCCATCCATCGCCTACACTCCTCCCTGTCTCTGTAACCCCCTCCATCCCCTACACACCTCCCTGTCTCTGTATCCCCTCCATACCCTACACCCCTCCCTGTCTCTGTAACCCCTATATCCCCTACACCCCTTATTGTCTCTGTAACCCCCTCCATCCCCTACACACCTCCCGGTCTCTGTAAACCCTCCATCCCCTACAACCCTCCGTCTCCGTAACTGCCACCATCCCCACACCCCTCCCTGTATCTGTAACCCCTCCATCCCCTAAATCCCTTCGTCTCCGTAACGGCCACCATCCCCACACCACTCCCTGTATCTGTAACCCCTCCATCCTCCAGACCCCTCCCTGTCTCTAAACCCTTCATCCCCTACAGCCCGCCCTGTCTCTGTAATCCCCTCCATCCCCTACATCCCTCCCCGTCTCTGTAACCCCCTCCATCCCCTACACACCTCCCAGTCTCAGTAACCCCTCCATCCCCTACACCCCTCCCTGTCTCTGTAACCCCTCCATCCCCTACACCCCTCCCTGTCTCTGTAA
Organism: Mobula birostris; assembly: GCF_030028105.1. Lineage (NCBI taxonomy): Eukaryota > Metazoa > Chordata > Chondrichthyes > Myliobatiformes > Myliobatidae > Mobula > Mobula birostris. The sequence goes on from NC_092374.1 coordinate 92,828,947, forward strand.
CCCCCTCCATCACCTACACTCCTCCCTGTCTTTGTTAACACTCCATTCTCTACACCCCTCCCTGTCTCTGTAACACCTCCATCCCCTACACGCCTCCCTGCATCTGTAACCCCCTCGATCCCCAACACACCTCCCAGTCTCTGTAACCCCTCCATCCCCTACACCCCTCACTGTCTCTGTAACCCCCTGCATCCCCTACACCCCTTCCTGTCTCTGTAACCCCCTCCATTCCCTACACCCCTCCCTGTCTCTGTAAACCACTAGATCACCTACACACCTCCCTGTCTTGGTAATCCCTCCATCCCCTTCACCCCACCCTGACTCTGTAACCCCTCCATCCCCTACACCCTTCCCTGTCTCTGTAACCCCCTTGATCCCCCACACACCTCCCTGTCTCGGTAACCCCTCCATCCCCTATACCCCTCCCTGTCTCAGTAACCCCCTCCATCGCCTACACTCCTCCCTGTCTCTGTAACCCCCTCCATCCCCTACATTCCTCCCTCTCTTGTAACTCCAACATCCCCTGTCTCTGTAACCCCCTCCATCCCCTACATTCCTCCCTCTCTTGTAACTCCAACATCCCCTGTCTCTGTAACCCCTCCATCCCCTACACCTCTCCCTGTCTCTGTAACCCGCTCCATACCCTACACCCCTCCATATCTCTGTAACCCCTCCATCCCCTAAACCCCTCCCTGTCTCTGTAACACGTCTATCCCCTACACCCCTCCCTGCCTCTGTAACCCCCTCGATCCCCTACACCCCTCCCTGCCTCTGTAACACGTCTATCCCCTACACCCCGTCCTGTCTCTGTAACCCCCTCCATCCACTATACCCCTCCCTGTCTATGTAACCCTTCCATCCCCTACACCCCTCCCTGTCTCCGTAACACCCTCCATCCCCTACACCCCTCCCTGTCTATGTAACCACTCCATCCCCTACGCATCCCTCTCTCTGTAACCCCTTCCATACCCAACAGCCCTCCCTGTCTCTGTAACCCCCTCCATCACCTACACACCTCCTTCTCTCAGTAACCCCTCCATCCTCTACACCTCTCCCTGTCTCTGTAACACCTCCATCCCCTACACCCCTCCCTGCATCTGTAACCCCCTGCAAACCCTACACCCCTTCCTGTCTCTGTAACCCCTCCATCCCCTACACCGCTCCCTGTCTCTATAACCCCTCCATCCCCTACACCCCTCCCTCACTCTGTAACGCCTCCATCCCCTGCACACCTCCCAGTCTCTGTAACCCCCTTTATCCCCTACACCCCTCCGTCTCCGTAAGCTCCTCCATCCCCACACCCCTCCCTGTCTCTGTAACCTCTTCATACCCGACACGCCTCCCTGTCTCTGTAACCCCCTCCATCCCCTACATTTCTCACCGTCTCTGTAACCCCTGCATCCCCTACACCCCTCCCTGTCTCTGTAACCCCTCCATCCCCTACACCCCTCCCTGTCTCTGTAACCCCCTCCATCCCCTACACACCTCCCTGTCTCTGTAACCCCTCCATCCCCTACACCCCTCCCTCACTCTGTAACGCCTCCATCCCCTGCACCCCTCCCATTCTCTGTAACCCCCTTTATCCCCTACACACTTCCCTGTCTCTGTAACCCCTCCATCCTCTACACCCCTCCCTGTCTCCGTAACCCCCTCCATCACCTACACTCCTCCCTGTCCCTGTAACACCCTCCATCACCTACACTCCTCCCGGTCTATGTAACCCCTTCATCCCCTACACCCTTCCCTGTCTCTGTAACACCCTCCATCCCCTACACCCCTCCCTGTCTCTGTAACCCCCTCCATCCCCTACACACCTCCCTGTCTCTGTAACCCCTCCATCCCCTACACCCCTCCCTCACTCTGTAACGCCTCCATCCCCTGCACACCTCCCAGTCTCTGTAACCCCCTTTATCCCCTACACCTCTCCCTGTCTCTGTAACACCTCCATCCCCTACACCCCTCCCTGTCCCTGTAACACCCTCCATCACCTACACTCCTCCCGGTCTATGTAACCCCTTCATCCCCTACACCCTTCCCTGTCTCTGTAACACCCTCCATCCCCTACACCCCTCCCTGTCTATGTGACCCCTCCATCCCCCACACCCCTCCCTGTCTCTGTAACCCCTTCCATACCCAACACCCCTCCCTGTCTCTGTAACCCCCTCCATCACCTACACACCTCCCTGTCTCTGTTAACCCTCCATCCTCTACACATCTCCCTGTCTCTGTAACACGTCTATCCCCTACAACCCTTCCTGTCTCTGTTAACCCTCCATCCTCTACACATCTCCCTGTCTCTGTAACCCCTCCATCCCGAACACCCCTCCCTGTCTCTGTAACCCCTCCATCCCGAACACCCCTCCCTGTCTCTGTAACCCCTCCATCCCCTACACCCCTCCCTGTCTCTGTAACCCCTCCATCCCTTACACCCTTCCCTGTCTCTGGAACCGCCTCCATCCCCTACAGCCCTCCCTGTCTCTGGAACCCCCTTGAACCCCTACACACCTCCCTGTCTCGGTAACCCCTCCATCCCCATACCCCTCCCTGTCTCTGTAACCCCCTCCATCCCCTACATTCCTCCCTCTCTATGTAACTCCTCCATCCCCTACACCCCTCCCTGTCTCTGTAACCCCCTTCATCCACTACACCCCTCCCTGTCTATGTAACCCCTCCATCGCTACACCCCTCCATGTCTCTGTAACCCCTCCATCCCCTACACCTCTCCCTGTCTCTGTAACCTGCTCCATACCCTACACCCCTCCATATCCCTGTAACCCCTCCATCCCCTACCCCCCACCCTGCCTCTGTAACACGTCCATCCCCTACACCCCTTCCTGTCTCTGTAACCCCCTCCATCCACTACGCCCCTCCCTGTCTATTTAACCCCTCCATCCCCTACACTCCTCCCTGTCTCCGTAACACCCTCCATCCCCTACACCCCTCCCTGTCTATGTAACCCCTCCATCCCCTACAAGCCTCCCTCTCTCTGTAACCCCTTCCATACCCAACACCCCTCCCTGTCTCTGTAACACCCGAAATCACCTACACACCTCCTTCTCTCAGTAACCCCTCCATCCTCTACACCCCTCCCTGTCTCTGTAACACCTCCATCCCCTACACCCCTCCCTGCATCTGTAACCCCCTCCAACCCCTGCACCCCTTCCTGTCTCTGTAACCCCTCCATCCCCTACACCTCTCCCTGTCTCTGTAACCCCCACCATCCCCTACACCCCTCCCTGTCTATGTAACCCCTCCATCCCCTAAACCCCTCCGTCTCCGTATGCTCCTCCATCCCCACACCCCTCCCTGTCTCTGTAACCCCTTCATAGCCTACATACCTCCCCGTCTCTGTAACCCCTGCATCCCCTACACACCTCCCTGTCACTGAAACCCCTCCATCCCCTACACCGCTTCGTGTCTCTGTAACACCCTCCAACCCCTACACTCCTCTCTGTCTCTGTAACCGCTCCATCCACTACGCCCCTCCCTGTCCCTGTAAACCCCTCCATCCCCTACACCCCTCTCTGACTCTGTAACCCCTCCATCCCCTACACCCCTCCCTGTCTCTGTAACACGTCCATCGCCTACACCCCTCCCTGCCTCTGTAACCCCCTCGATCCCCAACACTCCTCCCTATCTCTGTAACCCCCACCATCCCCTACACCCCTCCCTGTCTATGTAACCCCTCCATCCCCTACACCCCTCCCTGTCTCTGTAACCTCTTCATCCCCTACACCTCTCCCTGCCTCTGTAACCCCCTCCATCCCCGACACCCCTCACTGTCTCTGTAACCCCTCCATCCCCTACACCCCTCCCTATCTCTGTAACCGCACCAACACCTACACCCCTCCCTGTCTCTGTAAACGCTCCATATCCTACACCCCTCCCTGTCTCTGTAACCCCTACATCTTCTACACGCCTCGTTGTCTCTGTAAACCCCTCCATCCCCTACACCCATCCCTGACTCTGTAACCCATCCATCCCCTACACCTCTCCCTGTCTCTGTAACCCCCACCACCCCCTACACCCCTCCCTGTCTATCTAAACCCTCCATCGCCTACACTCCTCCCTGTCTTTGTAACCCCATCCATCGCCTACACTCCTCCCTGTCTCTGTAACCCCCTCCATCCCCTACACCCCTCCCTGTCTCTGTATCCCCTCCATACCCTACACCCCTCCCTGTCTCTGTAACCCCTATATCCCCTACACCCCTTCTTGTCTCTGTAACCCCCTCCATCCCCTACACACCTCCCGGTCTCTGTAAACCCTCCATCCCCTCCAACCCTCCATCTCCGTAACCGCCACCATCCCCACACCCCTCCCTATATCTGTAACCCCTCCTTCCCCTAAACCCCTTCGTCTCCGTAACGGCCACCATCCCCACACCACTCCCTGTATCTGTAACCCCTCCATCCCCTAAACCTCTCCCTCTCTCTGTGACCCCTCCATCCTCCAGACACCTCCCTGTCTCTAAACCCTTCATCCCCTACAGCCTGCCCTGTTTCTGTAACCCCCTCCATCCCCTACATCCCTCCCCGTCTCTGTAACCCCCTCCATCCCCTACACACCTCCCTGTCTCCGTAACACCCTCCATCCCCTACACCCCTCCCTGTCTATGTAACCCCTCCATCCCCTACAAGCCTCCCTCTCTCTGTAACCCCTTCCATACCCAACACCCCTCCCTGTCTCTGTAACCCCCGAAATCACCTACACACCTCCTTCTCTCAGTAACCCCTCGATCCTCTACACCCCTCCCTGTCTCTGTAACACTTCCATCCCCTACACCCCTCCCTGCATCTGTAACCCCCTCCAACCCCTGCACCCCTTCCTGTCTCTGTAACCACTCCATCCCCTACACCCCTCCCTGTCTCTGTAACCCCCACCATCCCCTACACCCCTCACTGTCTATGTAACCCCTCCATCCCTACACCCCTCCGTCTCCGTACGCTCCTCCATCCCCACACCCCTCCCTGTCTCTGTAACCCCTTCATAGCCTACATACCCCCCCGTCTCTGTAACCCCTGCATCCCCTACACCCCTCCCTGTCTCTGAAACCCCTCCATCCCCTACACCACTTCGTGTCTCTGTAACGCGCTCCAACCCCTACACTCCTCCCTGTCTCTGTAACCGCTCCATCCACTACGCCCCTCCCTGTCTCTGTAATCCCCTCCATCCCCTACACACCTCCCTGTCTTGGGAATCCCTCCATCCCCTTCACCCCACCCTGACTCTGTAACCCCTCCATCCCCTACACCCCTCCCTGTCTCTGTAACCCCCTTGATCCCCAACACACCTCCCTGTCTATGCAACCCCTCCATCCCCAACATATCTCACCGTCTCTGTAACCCCTGCATCCCCTACACCCCTCCCTGTCTCTGTAACCCCTCAATCCACTACACCCCTCCCTGTCTCTGTAACCCCTCCATCCCCTACACCCCTCCCTGTCTCTGTAACCCCCTCCATCCCCTACACACCTCCCTGTCTCTGTTAACCTCTCCATCCCCTACACCCCTCCCTCACTCTGTAACGCCTCCATCCCCTGCACCCCTCCCAGTCTCTGTAACCCCCTTTATCCCCTACACCTCTCCCTGTCTCTGTAACCCCTCCATCCCCTACACCCCTTCCTGTCTCTGTAACCCCCTCCATCACCTGCACTCCTCCCTGTCCCTGTAACAACCTACATCACCTACACTCCTCCCGGCCTATGTAACCCCTTCATCCCCTACACCCTTCCCTGTCTCTGTAACACCCTCCATCCCCAACACCCCTCCCTGTCTATGTGACCCCTCCATCCCCCACACCCCTCCCTGTCTCTGTAACCCCTTCCATACCCAACACCCCTCCCTGTCTCTGTAATCTCCTCCATCACCTACACACCTCCCTGTGTCTGTTAACCCTCCATCCTCTACACATCTCCCAGTCTCTGTAACACCTCCATCCCCTACACCCCTCCCTGCATCTGTAACCCCCTCGATCCCCAACACACCTCCCTGTCTCTGTAACCCCCTCCATTCCCTGCACCCCTCCCTGTCTCTGTAACCCCTCCATCCCGAACACCCCTCCCTGTCTCTGTAACCGCCTCCATCCCCGACACCCCTCCCTGTCTCTGGAAACACCTTGAACCCCTACACACCTCCCTGTCTCGGTAACCCCTCCATCCCCATTCCCCTCCCTGTCTCTGTAACCCCTCCATCCCCTACACCCCTCCGTCTCCGTATGCTCCTCCATCCCCACACCCCTCCCTGTCTCTGTAACCCCTTCATAGCCTAAATACCTCCCCGTCTCTGTAACCCCTGCATCCCCTACACCCCTCCCTGTCTTGGTAATCCCTCCATCCCCTTCATCCCACCCTGACTCTGTAACCCCTCCATCCCCTACACCCCTCCCTGGCTCTGTAACCCCCTTGATCCCCTACACACCTCCCTGTCTCGGTAACCCCTCCATCCCCTATACCCCTCCCTGTCCATGTAACCCCTCCATCCCCTACACCACTCCCTGTCTCTGTAACCACTCCATCCCATAATCCCCTCCCTGTCTCTGTAACCCCATCAACCCCTACGACCCTCCCTGTCTCTGTAACCCCCTCCATCCCCTACACCCCTCCCTGTCTCTGTAACCCCCTCCATCCCCTACAGCCCGCCCTGTCTCTGTAACCCCCGCCATCCACTAAATCCCTCCCCGTCTCTGTAACCCCTACATCCCCTACACCCCTCCCTGTCTCTGAAACCCTTCCATCCCCTACATCCCTCCCTGTCTCTGTAACCCCCTCCATCCCCGACACCCATCCGTCTCCGTAAGCCCCTCCATTCCCTACACCCCTCCCTGTCTCTGTAACCCCCTCCATCCCCTACACCCCTCCCTGTCTCTGTAACCCCCTCCATCACCTACACCCCTCCCTGTCTTTGTTAACACTCCATCCTCTACACCCCTCCCTGTCTCTGTAACACCTCCATCCCCTACACGCCTCCCTGTCTCTGTAACCCCCTCCATCCCCTACACCCCTCACTGTCTCTGTAACCCCCTGCATCCCCTACACCCCTTCCTGTCTCTGTAACCCCCTCCATTCCCTACACCCCTCCCTGTCTCTGTAAACCACTAGATCACCTACACTCCTCCCTGTCTCTGTAACCCCTCCATCACCTACACCCCTCCCTGTCTCTGTAACCCCTCCATCCCCTACACGCCTCCCTGTCTCTGTAACCCCTCCATACCCTACAACCCTCCCTGCCTCTGTAACCCCTCCATCCCTTACACCCTTCCCTGTCTCTGCAACCCCCTCCATCCCATACACACCTCCCTGTCTTGGTAATCCCTCCATCCCCTTCACCCCACCCTGACTCTGTAACCCCTCCATCCCCTACACCCTTCCCTGTCTCTGTAACCCCCTTGATCCCCTACACACCTCCCTGTCTCTGTAACCCCCGCATCCCCTATACCCCTCCCTGTCTCTGTAACCCCCTCCATCGCCTACACTCCTCCCTGTCTCTGTAACCCCCTCCATCCCCTACATTCCTCCCTCTCTTGTAACTCCAACATCCCCTGTCTCTGTAACCCCTCCATCCCCTACACCTCTCCCTGTCTCTGGAACCCGCTCCATACCCTACACCCCTCCATATCTCTGTAACCCCCTCGATCCGCAACACTCCTCCCCGTCTCTATAACCCCCTCCATCCCCTACACCCCTCCCTGCCTCTGTAACACGTCTATCCCCTACACCCCGTCCTATCTCTGTAACCCCCTCCATTCCCTACACCCCTCCCTGTCTCTGTAAACCACTAGATCACCTACACTCCTCCCTGTCTCTGTAACCCCTCCATCCCCTACACCCCTCCCTGTCTCTGTAACCCCTCCATCCCCTACACGCCTCCCTGTCTCTGTAACCCCTCCATACCCAACACCCCTCCCTGTCTCTGTAACCCCTCCATCCCTTACACCCTTCCCTGTCTCTGCAACTCCCTCCATCCCCTACACACCTCCCTGTCTTGTAACTCCAACATCCCCTGTCTCTTTAACCCCTCCATCCCCTACACCTCTCCCTGTCTCTGTAACCCGTTCCATACCCTACACCCCTCCATATCTCTGTAACCCCTCCATCCCTTAAACCCCTCCCTGTCTCTGTAACACGTCTATCCCCTACACCCCTCCCTGCCTCTGTAACCCCCTCGATCTGCAACACTCCTCCCCGTCTCTGTAACCCCCTCCATCCGCTACACCCCTCCCTGCCTCTGTAACACGTCTATCCCCTGCACCCCGTCCTGTCTCTGTAACCCCCTCCATCCCCTACATATCTCACCGTCTCTGTATAACCTCCATACCCTACACCCCTCCCTGTCTCTGTAACCCCTATATCCCCTACACCCCTTCTTGTCTCTGTAACCCCCTCCATCCCCTACACACCTCCCTGTCTTGGTAATCGCTCCATCCCCTTCACCCCACCCTGACTCTGTAACCCCTCCATCCCCTACACACCTCCCTGTCTCTGTTAACCCTCCATCCTCTACACATCTCCCTGTCTCTGTAACACGTCTATCCCCTACAACCCTTCCTGTCTCTGTAACCCCCTCCATTCCCTACACCCCCTCCCTGTCTCTGTAACCCCCTCCATCCCCTACACCCCTCCCTGTCTCTGGAACCGCCTCCATCCCCTACACCCCTCCCTGTCTCTGGAACCCCCTTGAACCCCTACACACCTCCCTGTCTCGGTAACCCCTCCATCCCCATACCCCTCCCTGTCTCTGTAACCCCCTCCATCCCCTACATTCCTCCCTCTCTATGTAACTCCTCCATCCCCCACACCCCTCCCTTTCTCTGTAACCCCCTTCATCCACTACACCCCTCCCTGTCTATCTAACCCCTCCATCGCTACACCCCTCCATGTCTCTGTAACCCCTCCATCCCCTACACCTCTCCCTGTCTCTGTAACCCGCTCCATACCCTACACCCCTCCATATCCCTGTAACCCCTCCATCCCCTACCCCCCTCCCTGCCTCTGTAACACGTCCATCCCCTACACCACTTCCTGTCTCTGAAACCCCCTCCATCCACTACGCCCCTCCCTGTCTATGTAACCCCTCCATCCCCTACACTCCTCCCTGTCTCCGTAACACCCTCCATCCCCTACACCCCTCCCTGTCTATGTAACCCCTCCATCCCCTACAAGCCTCCCTCTCTCTGTAACCCCTTCCATACCCAACACCCCTCCCTGTCTCTGTAACCCGCGAAATCACCTACACACCTCCTTCTCTCAGTAACCCCTCCATCCTCTACACCCCTCCCTGTCTCTGTAACACCTCCATCCCCTACACCCCTCCCTGCATCTGTAACCCCCTCCAACCCCTGCACCCCTTCCCGTCTCTGTAACCCCTCCATCCCCTACACGTCTCCCTGTCTCTGTAACCCCCACCATCCCCTACACCCCTCCCTGTCTATGTAACCCCTCCATCCCCTACACCCCTCCGTCTCCGTATGCTCCTCCATCCCCACACCCCTCCCTGTCTCTGTAACCCCTTCATAGCCTACATACCTCCCCGTCTCTGTAACCCCTGCATCCCCTACACCCCTCCCTGTCACTGAAACCCCTCCATCCCCTACACCGCTTCGTGTCTCTGTAACACCATCCAACCCCTACACTCCTCCCTGTCTCTGTAACCCCATCCATCCCCTACACCCCTCCCTGTCTATGTGACCCCTCCATCCCCCACACCCCTCCCTGTCTCTGTAACCCCTTCCATACCCAACACCCCTCCCTGTCTCTGTAACCCCCTCCATCACCTACACACCTCCCTGTCTCTGTTAACCCTCCATCCTCTACACATCTCCCTGTCTCTGTAACACGTCTATCCCCTACAACCCTTCCTGTCGCTGTAACCCCCTCCATTCCCTACACCCCCTCCCTGTCTCTGTAACCCCCTCCATCCCCTACACCCCTCCCTGTCTCTGTAACCCCTCCATCCCCTACACCCCTCCCTGTCTCTGTAACCCCTCCATCCCTTACACCCTTCCCTGTCTCTGGAACCGCCTCCATCCCCTACACCCCTCCCTGTCTCTGGAACCCCCTTGAACCCCTACACACCTCCCTGTCTCGGTAACCCCTCCATCCCCATACCCCTCCCTGTCTCTGTAACCCCCTCCATCCCCTACATTCCTCCCTCTCTATGTAACTCCTCCATCCCCTACACCCCTCCCTTTCTCTGTAACCCCCTTCATCCACTACACCCCTCCCTGTCTATCTAACCCCTCCATCGCTACACCCCTCCATGTCTCTGTAACCCCTCCATCCCCTACACCTCTCCCTGTCTCTGTAACCCGCTCCATACCCTACACCCCTCCATATCCCAGTAACCCCTCCATCCCCTACCCCCCTCCCTGCCTCTGTAACACGTCCATCCCCTACACCCCTTCCTGTCTCTGTAACCCCCTCCATCCACTACGCCCCTCCCTGTCTATGTAACCCCTCCATCTCCTACACTCCTCCCTGTCTCCGTAACACCCTCCATCCCCTACACCCCTCCCTGTCTATGTAACCCCTCCATCCCCTACAAGCCTCCCTCTCTCTGTAACCCCTTCCATACCCAACACCCGTCCCTGTCTCTGTAACCCGCGAAATCACCTACACACCTCCTTCTCTCAGTAACCCCTCCATCCTCTACACCCCTCCCTGTCTCTGTAACACCTCCATCCCCTACACCCCTCCCTGCATCTGTAACCCCCTCCAACCCCTGCACCCCTTCCTGTCTCTGTAACCCCTCCATCCCCTACACCTCTCCCTGTCTCTGTAACCCCCACCATCCCCTACACCCCTCCCTGTCTATGTAACCCCTCCATCCCCTACACCCCTCCGTCTCCGTATGCTCCTCCATCCCCACACCCCTCCCTGTCTCTGTAACCCCTTCATAGCCTACATACCTCCCCGTCTCTGTAACCCCTGCATCCCCTACACCCCTCCCTGTCACTGAAACCCCTCCATCCCCTACACCGCTTCGTGTCTCTGTAACACCCTCCAACCCCTACACCCCTCCCTGTCTCTGTATCCCCTCCATACCCTACACCCCTCCCTGTCTCTGTAACCCCTATATCCCCTGCACCCCTTCTTGTCTCTGTAACCCCCTCCATCCCCTACACACCACCCGGTCTCTGTAAACACTCCATCCCCTACAACCCTCCGTCTCCGTAACCGCCACCATCCCCACACCCCTCCCTGTATCTGTAACCCCTCCATCCCCTAAACCCCTTCGTCTCCGTAACGGCCACCATCCCCACACCACTCCCTGTATCTGTAACCCCTCCATCCCCTAAACCCCTCCCTCTCTCTGTGACCCCTCCATCCTCCAGACCCCTCCCTGTCTCTAAACCCTTCATCCCCTACAGCCCGCCCTGTCTCTGTAACCCCCTCCATCCCCTACATCCCTCCCCGTCTCTGTAACCCCCTCCATCCCCTACACACCTCCCAGTCTAGGAAACCCCTCCATCCCCTACACCCCTCCCTGTCTCGGTAACCCCTCCATCCCCTACACCCCTCCCTGTCTTTGTAACCCCTCCATCCCCTACACCCCTCCCTATCTCTGTAACCCCCCCCATCCCCTACACACCTCCCTGTCTCTGCAACCCCCTCCATCCCCTACACACCTCCCTGTCTTGGTAATCCCTCCATCCCCTTCACCCCACCCTGACTCTGTAACCCCTCCATCCCCTACACCCTTCCCTGTCTCTGTAACCCCCTTGATCCCCTACACACCTCCCTGTCTCGGTAACCCCTCCATCCCCTATACCCCTCCCTGTCTCTGTAACCCCCTCCATCGCCTACACTCCTCCCTGTCTCTGTAACCTCCTCCATCCCCTACATTCCTCCCTCTCTTGTAACTCCAACATCCCCTGTCTCTTGTAACCCCCTCCATCCCCTACATTCCTCCCTCTCTTGTAACTCCAACATCCCCTGTCTCGGTAACCCCTCCATCCCCTGCACCCCTCCCTGTCTCTGGAACCCCCTTGAACCCCTACACACCTCCCTGTCTCGGTAACCCCTCCATCCCCATACCCCTCCCTGTCTCTGTAACCCCCTCCATCCCCTACATTCCTCCCTCTATGTAACTCCTCCAACCCCTACTCCCCTCCCTGTCTCTGTAACCCCCTTCATCCACTACACCCCTCCCTGTCTATCTAACCCCTCCATCGCTACACCCCTCCATGTCTCTGTAACCCCTCCATCCCCTACACCTCTCCCTGTCTCTTTATCCCGCTCCATACCCTACACCCCTCCATATCCCTGTAACCCCTCCATCCCCTACCCCCCTCCCTGCCTCTGTAACACATCGATCCCCTACACCCCTTCCTGTCTCTGTAACCCCCTCCATCCACTTCGCCCCTCCCTGTATATGTAACCCCTCCATCCCCCACACCGCTCCCTGTCTCTGTAACTCCCACCATCCCCTACACCGCTCCCTGTCTATGAAACCCCTCCATCCCCTACACCCCTCCGTCTCCGTATGCTCCTCCATCCCCACACCCCTCCCTGTCTCTGTAACCCCTTCATAGCCTACATACCTCCCCGTCTCTGTAACCCCTGCATCCCCTACACCCCTCCCTATCACTGAAACCCCTCCATCCCCTACACCGCTTCGTGTCTCTGTAACACCCTCCAACCCCTACACTCCTCCCTGTCTCTGTAACCGCTCCATCCACTACGCCCCTCCCTGTCCCTGTAACCCCCTCCATCCCCTACACCCCTCTCTGACTCTGTAACCCCTCCATCCCCTACACCCCTCCCTGTCTCTGTAACACGTCCATCGCCTACACCCCTCCCTGCCTCTGTAACCCCCTCGATCCGCAACACTCCTCCCTGTCTCTGTAACCCCCACCATCCCCTACACCCCTCCCTGTCTCTATAACACGTCTATCTCCTACACCTCTCCCTGTCTCTGTAACCCCATCCATCCCCTACACCCCTCCCTGTCTATGTAACCCCTCCATCCCCTACACCCCTCCCTGTCTCTGTAACCTCTTCATCCCCTACAACTCTCCCTGCCTCTGTAAACGCTCCATATCCTACACCCCTCCCTGTCTCTGTAACCCCTAAATCTTCTACACGCCTCGTTGTCTCTGTAAACCCCTCCATCCCCTACACCCATCCCTGACTCTGTAACCCATCCATCCCCTACACCTCTCCCTGTCTCTGTAACCCCCACCACCCCCTACACCCCTCCCTGTCTCTGTAACCCCCTCCATCACCTACACCCCTCCCTGTCTCTGTAACCCCTCCATCCCCTACACCCTTCCCTGTCTCTGTAACACCCTCCATCCCCTACACCCCTCCCTGTCTATCTGAACCCTCCATCGCCTACACTCCTCCCTGTCTTTGTAACCCCATCCATCGCCTACACTCCTCCCTGTCTCTGTAACCCCATCCATCACCTACACCCCTCGCTGTCTCTGCATAACCTCCATACCCTACACCCCTCCCTGTCTCTGTAACCCCTATATCCCCTACACCCCTTCTTGTCTCTGTAACCCCCTCCATCCCCTACACACCTCCCGGTCTCTGTAATCCCTCCATCCCCTACACCCCTCCCTGTCTCTGTAACCCCCTCCATCCCCTACACACCTCCCTGTCTCTGTAACCCCTCCTTCCCCTAAACCCCTTCGTCTCCGTAACGGCCACCATCCCCACACCACTCCCTGTATCTGTAACCCCTCCATCCCCTAAACCCCTCCCTCTCTCTGTAACCCCTCCATCCTCCAGACCCCTCCCTGTCTCTAAGCCCTTCATCCCCTACAGCCCGCCCTGTCTCTGTAACCCCCTCCATCCCCTACATCCCTCCCCGTCTCTGTAACCCCCTCCACCCCTACACACCTCCCAGTCTCGGTAACCCCTCCATCCCCTACACCCCTCCCTGTCTCTGTAACCCCTCCATCCCCTACACCCCTCCCTGTCTCTGTAACCCCTCCATCCCCTACACCCCTCCCTGTCTCTGTAACCCCCTCCATCCCCTACACACCTCCCTGTCTCTGTAACCCCTCCATCCCCTACACCCCTCCCTCACTCTGTAACGCCTCCATCCCCTGCACCCCTCCCAGTCTCTGTAACCCCCTTTATCCCCTGCACCCCTCCCTGTCTCTGTAACCCCTCCATCCCCTACACCCCTCCCTGTCTCTGTAACCCCCTCCATCACCTACACCCCTCCCTGTCTCTGTAACCCCTCCATCCCCTACACCCTTCCCTGTCTCTGTAACACCCTCCATCCCCTACACCCCTCCCTGTCTATGTGACGCCTCCATCCCCCACACCCCTCCCTGTCTCTGTAACCCCTTCCATACCCAACACCCCTCCCTGTCTCTGTAACCCCCTCCATCACCTGCACACCTCCCTGTCTCTTTTAACCCTCCATCCTCTACACATCTCCCTGTCTCTGTAACACCTCCATCCCCTACACGCCTCCCTGCATCTGTAACCCCCTCGATCCCCAACACACCTCCCTGTCTCTGTAACCCCCTCCATTCCCTACACCCCTCCCTGTCTCTGAAACACGTCTATCCCCTACAACCCTTCCTGTCTCTGTAACCCCTCCATCCCCTACACCCCTGCCTGTCTCTGTAACCCCTCTATCCCCTACACCCCTCCCTGTCTCTGTAACCCCTCCATCCCCTACACCCCTCCCTGTCTCTGTAACCCCTCCATCCCCTACACCCCTCCCTGTCTCTGTAACCCCTCCATCCCTTACACCCTTCCCTGTCTCTGGAACCGCCTCCATCCCCTACACCCCCCCCTGTCTCTGTAACCCCCTCCAACCCCTACATTCCTCCCTCTCTATGTAACTCCTCCATCCCCTACACCCCTCCCTGTCTCTGTAACCCCCTTCATCCACTACACCCCTCCCTGTCTATCTAACCCCTCCATCGCTACACCCCTCCATGTCTCTGTAACCCCTCCATCCCCTACACCTCTCCCTGTCTCTGTAACCCGCTCCATACCCTACACCCCTCCATATCCCTGTAACCCCTCCATCCCCTACCCCCCTCCCTGCCTCTGCAACACGTCCATCCCCTACACCCCTTCCTGTCTCTGTAACCCCCTCCATCCACTACGCCCCTCCCTGTCTATGTAACCCCTCCATCCCCTACACTCCTCCCTGTCTCCGTAACACCCTCCATCCCCTACACCCCTCCCTGTCTATGTAACCCCTCCATCCCCTACAAGCCTCCCTCTCTCTGTAACCCCTTCCATACCCAACACCCCTCCCTGTCTCTGTAACCCCCGAAATCACCTACACACCTCCTTCTCTCAGTAACCCCTCCATCCTCTACACCCCTCCCTGTCTCTGTAACACCTCCATCCCCTACACCCCTCCCTGCATCTGTAACCCCCTCCAACCCCTGCACCCCTTCCTGTCTCTGTAACCCCTCCATCCCCTACACCTCTCCCTGTCTCTGTAACCCCCACCATCCCCTACACCCCTCCCTGTCTATGTAACCCCTCCATCCCCTACAAGCCTCCCTCTCTCTGTAACCCCTTCCATACCCAACACCCCTCCCTGTCTCTGTAACCCCCGAAATCACCTACACACCTCCTTCTCTCAGTAACCCCTCCATCCTCTACACCCCTCCCTGCATCTGTAACCCCCTCCAAACCCTGCACCCCTTCCTGTCTCTGTAACCCCTCCATCCCCTACACCTCTCCCTGTCTCTGTAACCCCCACCATCCCCTACACCCCTCCCTGTCTATGTAACCCCTCCATCCCCTACACCCCTCCGTCTCCGTATGCTCCTCCATCCCCAGACCCCTCCCTGTCTCTGTAACCCCTTCATAGCCTACATACCTCCCCGTCTCTGTAACCCTTGCATCCCCTACACCCCTCCCTGTCACTGAAACCCCTCCATCCCCTACACCGCTTCGTGTCTCTGTAACCCCCTCCATCCCCTACACCCCTCTCTGACTCTGTAACTCCTCCATCCCCTACACCCCTCCCTGTCTCTGTAACACGTCCATCGCCTACACCTCTCCCTGTCTCTGTAACCCCTCCATCCCCTACACCCCTCCCTGTCTCTGTAACCCCTCCATCCCTTACACCCTTCCCTGTCTCTGGAACGGCCTCCATCCCCTACACCCCTCCCTGTCTCTGGAACCCCCTTGAACCCCTACACACCTCCCTGTCTCGGTAACCCCTCCATCCCCATACCCCTCCCTGTCTCTGTAACCCCCTCCATCCCCTACATTCCTCCCTCTCTATGTAACTCCTCCATCCCCTACACCCCTCCCTGTCTCTGTAACCAGCTTCATCCAATACACCCCTCCCTGTCTATCTAACCCCTCCATCGCTACACCCCTCCATGTCTCTGTAACCCCTCCATCCCCTACACCTCTCCCTGTCTCTGTAACCCGCTCCATACCCTACACCCCTCCATATCCCTGTAACCCCTCCATCCCCTACACCCCTTCCTGTCTCTGTAACCCCCTCCATCCACTACGCCCCTCCCTGTCGATGTAACCCCTCCATCCCCTACACCCCTCCCTGTCTATGTAACCCCTCCATCCCCTACAAGCCTCCCTCTCTCTGTAACCCCTTCCATACCCAACACCCCTCCCTGTCTCGGTAACCCCCGAAATCACCTACACACCTCCTTCTCTCAGTAACCCCTCCATCCTCTACACCCCTCCCTGTCTCTGTAACACCACCATCCCCTACACCCCTCCGTGCATCTGTAACCCCCTCCAACCCCTGCACCACTTCCTGTCTCTGTAACCCCTCCATCCCTGACACCCTTCCCTGTCTCTGGAACCGCCTCCATCCCCTACACCCCTCCCTGTCTCTGGAACCCCCTTGAACCCCTACACACCTCCCTGTCTCGGTAACCCCTCCATCCCCATACCCCTCCCTGTCTCTGTAACCCCCTTCATCCACTACACCCCTCCCTGTCTATCTAACCCATCCATCGCTGCACCCCTCCATGTCTCTGTAACCCCTCCATCCCCTACACCTCTCCCTGTCTCTGTAACCCCCTTCCATACCCAACACCCCTCCCTGTCTCTGTAACCCCCGAAATCACCTACACACCTCCTTCTCTCAGTAACCCCTCCATCCTCTACACCCCTCCCTGTCTCTGTAAAACCACCATCCCCTGCACCCCTCCGTGCATCTGTAACCCCCTCCAACCCCTACACACCTCCCTGTCTCGGTAACCCCTCCATCCCCATACCCCTCCCTGTCTCTGTAACCCCCTCCATCCCCTACATTCCTCCCTCTCTATGTAACTCCTCCATCCCCTACACCCCTCCCTGTCTCTGTAACCCCCTTCATCCAATACACCCCTCCCTGTCTATCTAACCCCTCCATCGCTACACCCCTCCATGTCTCTGTAACCCCTCCATCCCCTACACCCCTCCCTGTCTCTGTAACCCCCTTCATTCAATACACCCCTCCCTGTCTATCTAACCCCTCCATCGCTACACCCCTCCATGTCTCTGTAACCCCTCCATCCCCTACACCCCTTCCTGTCTCTGTAACCCCCTCCATCCACTACGCCCCTCCCTGTCGATGTAACCCCTCCATCCCCTACACCCCTCCCTGTCTATGTAACCCCTCCATCCCCTACAAGCCTCCCTCTCTCTGTAACCCCTTCCATACCCAACACCCCTCCCTGTCTCGGTAACCCCCGAAATCACCTACACACCTCCTTCTCTCAGTAACCCCTCCATCCTCTACACCCCTCCCTGTCTCTGTAACACCACCATCCCCTACACCCCTCCGTGCATCTGTAACCCCCTCCAACCCCTGCACCACTTCCTGTCTCTGTAACCCCTCCATCCCTGACACCCTTCCCTGTCTCTGGAACCGCCTCCATCCCCATACCCCTCCCTGTCTCTGTAACCCCCTTCATCCACTACACCCCTCCCTGTCTATCTAACCCATCCATCGCTGCACCCCTCCATGTCTCTGTAACCCCGCCATCCCCTACACCTCTCCCTGTCTCTGTAACCCCCTTCCATACCCAACACCCCTCCCTGTCTCTGTAACCCCCGAATTCACCTACACACCTCCTTCTCTCAGTAACCCCTCCATCCTCTACACCCCTCCCTGTCTCTGTAACACCACCATCCCCTGCACCCCTCCGTGCATCTGTAACCCCCTCCAACCCCTGCACCCCTTCCTGTCTCTGTAACCCCTCCATCCCTTACACCCTTCCCTGTCTCTGGAACCGCCTCCATCCCCTACACCCCTCCCTGTCTCTGGAACCCCTTTGAACCCCTACACACCTCCCTGTCTCGGTAACCCCTCCATCCCCATACCCCTCCCTGTCTCTGTAACCCCCTCCATCCCCTACATTCCTCCCTCTCTATGTAACTCCTCCATCCCCTACACCCCTCCATATCCCTGTAACCCCTCCATCCCCTACACTCCTCCCTGTCTCCGTAACACCCTCCATCCCCTACACCCCTCCCTGTCAATGTAACCCCTCCATCCCCTACAAGCCTCCCTCTCTCTGTAACCCCTTCCATACCCAACACCCCTCCCTGTCTCTGTAACCCCCGAAATCACCTACACACCTCCTTCTCTCAGTAACCCCTCCATCCTCTACACCCCTCCCTATCTCTGTAACACCTCCATCCCCTACACCCCTCCCTGGATCTGTAACCCCCTCCAACCCCTGCACCCCTTCCTGTCTCTGTAACCCCTCCATCCCCTACACCTCTCCCTGTCTCTGTAACCCCCACCATCCCCTACACCCCTCCCTGTCTATGTAACTCCTCCATCCCCTACACCCCTCCGTCTCCGTATGCTCCTCCATCCCCACACCCCTCCCTGTCTCTGTAACCCCTTCATAGCCTACATACCTCCCCGTCTCTGTAACCCCTGCATCCCCTACACCCCTCCCTGTCACTGAAACCCCTCCATCCCCTACACCGCTTCGTGTCTCCAACCCCTACACTCTTCCCTGCACCTCCATCCCCTACACCCCTCCCTGTCTCTGTAACTCCTCCATCCCATACACCCCTCCCTCTTTCTGTAACCCCTCCATCCCCTACACCCCTCCCTGTCTCTGTAACCCCTGCATTCCCTACACCCCTATACCTCCGTGACGCCCTCCATCCCCTACAACCATCCCTGTCTCTGTAACCCCTCCATCCCCTACACCCCTCCCCGTCTGTGTAACCCCTCCATTCCCTACACGCCTCACTGTCCCTGTAACCCCCTCCATCCCCTAAACCCCTCTTTGACACTGTAACCCCTCCATCCCCTACACCCCTCCCTGTCTCTGTAACACGTCCATCGCCTACACCCCTCCCTGCCTCTGTAACCCCCTCGATCCCCAACACTCCTCCCTGTCTCTGTAACCCCCACCATCCCCTACACCCCTCTCTGTCTCTATAACACATCTATCTCCTACACCTCTCCCTGTCTCTGTAACCCCATCCATCCCCTACACCCTTCCCTGTCTCTGTAACCTCTTCATCCCCTACACCTCTCCCTGCCTCTGTAACCCCCTCCATCCCCGACACCCCTCCCTATCTCTGTAACCGCACCAACACCTACACCCCTCCCTGTCTCTGTAAACGCTCCATATCCTACACCCCTCCCTGTCTCTGTAACCCCTACATCTTCTACACGCCTCGTTGTCTCTGTAAACCCCTCCATCCCCTACACCCATCCCTGACTCTGTAACCCATCCATCCCCTACACCTCTCCCTGTCTCTGTAACCCCCACCACCCCCTACACCCCTCCCTGTCTATCTAAACCCTCCATCGCCTACACTCCTCCCTGTCTTTGTAACCCCATCCATCGCCTACACTCCTCCTTGTCTCTGTAACCCCCTCCATCCCCTACACCCCTCCCTGTCTCTGTATCCCCTCCATACCCTACACCCCTCCCTGTCTCTGTAACCCCTATATCCCCTACACCCCTTCTTGTCTCTGTAACCCCTCCATCCCCTACACATCTCCCTGTCTATGTAACCCCTCCATCCCCTACACCCCTCCCTGTCTCTGTAACCCCAACATCCTCTACACCCCTCCTTGCCTCTGTAACCCCCTCCATCCACTACACATCTCCCTGTCTCTGTAACCCCTCCATACCCTACACCCCTCCCTGACTCTGTAAACCCTCCATCCCCTACACCTCTCCCTGCCTCTGTAATCCCCTCCATCCCCTACACATCTCCCTGTCTATGTAACCCCTCCATCCCCTACACCCCTCCCTGTTTCTGTAACCCCAACATCCTGTACACCCCTCCTTGTCTCTGTAACCCCCTCCATCCTCTACACCCCTCCCTGAATCTGTAAGCCCTCCATCACCTACACCCCTCCCTGTCTCTGTAGCCCCTGCATCCCCTACACCCCTCCGTATCCGTGACCCCCTCCATCTCCTACAACCATCCCTGTCTCTGTAACCCCTCCATCCCCTACATCCCTCCCTGTCTCTGTAACCCCTCCATCCCCTACACCCTTCCTAGTCTCTGTAACCCCTCCATCCCCAACACCTCTCCCTGTCGCTGTAACCCGCTCCATACCCTACACCCCTCCATATCTCTGTAACCCCTCCATCCCCTAAACCCCTCCCTGTCTCTGTAACACGTCTATCCCCTACACCCCTCCCTGCCTCTGTAACCCCCTCGATCCGCAACACTCCTCCCCGTCTCTGTAACCCCCTCCATACCCTACACCCCTCCCGGTCTCTGTAAACCCTCCATCCCCTACAACCCTCCGTCTCCGTAACCACCACCATCCCCACACCCCTCCCTGTATCTGTAACCCCTCCATCCCCTAAACCTCTTCGTCTCCGTAACGGCCACCATCCCCACACCACTCCCTGTATCTGTAACCCCTCCATCCCCTACACCCCTCCCTGACTCTGTAACCCCTCCATCACCTACACCTCTCCCTGTCTCTGTAACCCACTCCATCCCCTGCACACCTCCCTGTCTCTGTAACACCTCCATACCCTACACCCCTCCCTGTCTCTGTAACTCCGACATGCTCTACACCCCTCCTTGTCTCTGTAACCCCTCCATCCCCTACAGCCCTCCCTGTCTATCTGACCACTCCATCCCGTACACCCCTCCCTGTCTCTGTAACCCCTCCATCCCCTACACCGCTCCCTCTCTCTGTAACCCCTTCCATCCCCTACACCCCTCCTTGTCTCTGTAACCCCCTCCATCCCCGAGACCTCTCCCAGTCTCTATAACCCCTCCATCCGCTACACCCCTCCGTCTCCATAACCGCCTCCATCCCCGCACCCCTCCCTATCTCTGTAACCCCTCCATCCCCTAAACCCCTCCCTGTCTCTGTAAACACCTCCATCGCCTACACCCTTTCCTGTCTCTGTAACCCCTCAATCCTCCAGACCCCTCCCTGTCTCTGGAACCCCTCCATCCCCTACTCCCCTCCCTGTCTCTAACCCCTTCATCCCCTACAACCCTCGCAGTCTCTGTAACCCCTCCATCCCCTACATCGCTCCCTGTCTCTGTAACCCCTGCATCCCCTACACCCCTCCCGGTCACTGTAACCCCTCCATCCCCTACACACCTCCCTGCCTTTGTAACCCCTCCCTGTCTCTGTAACCCCACCATCCCCTACACCCTTCCTAGTCTCTGTAACTTCTCCATCCCCTACCCCCTCCCTGTCTCTGTAACCCCCTCCATCCTCTACACCCCTCCCTGACTCTGTAACCCGTCCATCCCCTACACCCCTCCCTGTCTCTGTAAGCCCTCCATCACCTACACCCCACCCTGTCTCTGTAACCCCTCCATCCCCTACATCGCTCCCCGTCTCTGTAACCCCTGTATCCCCTAAACCCCTCCCTGTCTCTGAAACCCCTCCATCCCCTACACCCCTCCCTGACTCTGTAACCCCCTCCAACCCCTACGCTCCTCCCTGTCTCTGTAACTCCTCCATCCCCTACACCCCTCCCTGTCTCTGTTCACCCTCCATCCCCTACGCAATTCCCTGTCTCTGTAACAACTCCATCCTCTACATCCCTCCCTGTCTCTGCATCCCCCTCCATCCCCTACACCCCTCCCTGTCACTCTAACACCCTCCATCCCCTACACCCCTCCCTGTCTATGTGACCCCTCCATCCCCTACACCCCTCCCTGTCTCTGTTCACCCTCCATCCCCTACGCAATTCCCTGTCTCTGTAACAACTCCATCCTCTACATCCCTCCCTGTCTCTGCATCCCCCTCCATCCCCTACACCCCTCCCTGTCACTCTAACACCCTCCATCCCCTACACCCCTCCCTGTCTATGTGACCCCTCCATCCCCTACACCCCTCCCTGTCTCTGTAACCCCTTCCATACCCAACACCCCTCCCTGTCTCTGTAACCCACTCCATCACCTACACACCTCCCTGTCTCTGTTAACCCTCCATTCTCTACACATCTCCCTGTCTCTGTAACACCTCCATCCCCTACACGCCTCCCTGCATCTGTAACCCCCTCGATCCCCAACACACCTCCCTATCTCTGTAACCCCCTCTATTCCCTACACTCCTACCTGTCTCTGTAACCCCTCCATCCCCTACATCCCTCCCTATCTCTGTAACCCCTCCATCCCTTACACCCTTCCCTGTCTCTGGAACCCCCTCCATCCCCTACACACCTCCCTGTCTCGGTAATTCCTCCATCCCCTTCACCCCTCCCTGACTCTGTAACCCCTCCATCCCCTAAACCCCTCCCTGTCTGTGTAACCCCCTTGAACCCCTACACACCTCCCTGTCTCGGTAACACCTCCACCCCCTATACCCCTCCCTGTCTCTGTAACCCCCTCCATCCACTACGCCCCTCCCTGTCTCTGTAACCCCTCCCTGTCTCTGTAACCCCTCCATCCCATACACCCCTCCCTCTCTCTGTAACCCCTCCATCCCCTACACCCCTCCCTGTCTCTGTAACCCCTCCATCCCCTACACATCTCCCTGTCTATGTAACCCCTCCATCCCCTACACCCCTCCCTGTCTCTGTAACCCCAACATCCTCTACACCCCTCCTTGCCTCTGTAACCCCCTCCATCCACAACACATCTCCCTGTCTCTGTAACCCCTCCATCACCTACACGCCTCCCTGTCTCTGTAACCCCTCCATACCCTACACCCCTCCCTGACTCTGTAAACCCTCCATCCCCTACACCTCTCCCTGCCTCTGTAACCCCCTCCATCCCCTACACATCTCCCTGTCTATGTAACCCCTCCATCCCCTACACCCCTCCCTGTTTCTGTAACCCCAACATCCTGTACACCCCTCCTTGTCTCTGTAACCCCCTCCATCCTCTACACCCCTCCCTGAATCTGTAAGCCCTCCATCACCTACACCCCACCCTGTCTCTGTAACCCCTCCATCCCCTACATTGCTCCCCGTCTCTGTAACCCCTCCATCCCCTACACCCCTCCCTGTCTCTGTAACCCTTCCATCCCCTACAGCCCTCCCTCTCTCTGTAACCCCTCCATCCCCTACACCCCTCCCTGTCTCTGTAGCCCCTGCATCCCCGACACCCCTCCGTATCCGTGACCCCCTCCATCTCCTACAACCATCCCTGTCTCTGTAACCCCTCCATCCCCTACATCCCTCCCT
Source organism: Mobula birostris (assembly GCF_030028105.1). Taxonomy (NCBI): domain Eukaryota; kingdom Metazoa; phylum Chordata; class Chondrichthyes; order Myliobatiformes; family Myliobatidae; genus Mobula; species Mobula birostris. Next base: position 92,852,497 of record NC_092374.1, read on the forward strand.
GTCTCTGTAACCCCTCCATCCCCTACACCCTTCCTAGTCTCTGTAACCCCTCCATCCCCTACACCTCTCCCTGTCGCTGTAACCCGCTCCATACCCTACACCCCTCCATATCTCTGTAACCCCTCCATCCCCTAAACCCCTCCCTGTCTCTGTAACACGTCTATCCCCTACACCCCTCCCTGCCTCTGTAACCCCCTCGATCCGCAACACTCCTCCCCGTCTCTGTAACCCCCTCCATACCCTACACCCCTCCCTGTCTCTTTAACCCCCTCTATACCCTACACCCCTCCCTGTCTCTGTAACCCCTCCATCCCCTACTCCCCTCCCTGTCTCTAACCCCTTCATCCCCTACAACCCTCGCTGTCTCTGTAACCCCTCCATCTCCTACATCGCTCCCCGTCTCTGTAACCCATGCATCCGCTACACCCCTCCCGGTCACTGTAACCCCTCCATCCCCTACACACCTCCCTGTCTCTGTAACCCCTCCATCCCCTACACCCATCCTAGTCTCTGTAACTCCTCCATCCCCTACACCCCTGCCTGTCTCTGTAATCCCCTCCATCCTCTACACCCCTCCCTGACTCTGTAACCCCTCCATCCACTACACCCCTCCCTGTCTCTGTAAGCCCTCCATCACCTACACCCCTCCCTGTCTCTATTCACTCTCCATCCCCTACGCAATTCCCTGTCTCTGCAACAATTCCATCCCCTACATCCCTCCCTGTCTCTGCATCCCCCTCCATCCCCCACACCCCTCCCTGTGTATGTAAACCCTCCATCCCCTGCACCTCTCCCTGTCTCTGTAACCCCCTCCATACCCTACACCCCTCCCTATCTCTGTAATCCCTCCATCCCCTACACCCCTCCCTGTCTCTGTAACATGTCTATCCCTACACCCCTCCCTGTCTCTGTAACCCCCTCCATCCACTACAAACCTCCCTGTCTCTTTAACCCCCTTGATCCCCTACACCCTTCCCTGTCTCTGTAACCCCTCCATCCCCTAGACCCCTCCCTGTCTCTGTAACCCCTCCATCCACTACACCTCTCCCTGTCTCTGTAACCACTCCATACCCTACACCTCTCCCTATCTCTGTAACCCCTCCATCCCCTAAACCCCTCCCTGTCTCTGTAACCCACTCCATCCCCTACACCTCTCCCTGTCTGTGTAACACGTCCATCCCCTACACCCCTCCCTACCTCTGTAACCCCCTCGATCCCCAACACTCCTCCCTGTCTCTGTAACCCCCTCCATTCCCAACACCCCTCCCTAGCTCTGTAAATCCTCCATCCCCTACACCCCTCCCTGTCTCTGTAACCCCTTCATAGCCTACATACCTCCCCGTCTCTGTAACCCCTGCATCCCCTACACCCCTCCCTGTCACTGAAACCCCTCCATCCCCTACACCGCTTCGTGTCTCCAACCCCTACACTCTTCCCTACACCTCCATCCCCTACACCCCTCCCTGTCTCTGTAACTCCTCCATCCCATACACCCCTCCCTCTTTCTGTAACCCCTCCATCCCCTACACCCCTCCCTGTCTCTGTAACCCCTGCATTCCCTACACCCCTATACCTCCGTGACCCCCTCCATCCCCTACAACCATCCCTGTCTCTGTAACCCCTCCATCCCCTACACCCCTCCCCGTCTGTGTAACCCCTCCATTCCCTACACGCCTCACTGTCCCTGTAACCCCCTCCATCCCCTAAACCCCTCTTTGACACTGTAACCCCTCCATCCCCTACACCCCTCCCTGTCTCTGTAACACGTCCATCGCCTACACCCCTCCCTGCCTCTGTAACCCCCTTGATCCCCAACACTCCTCCCTGTCTCTGTAACCCCCACCATCCCCTACACCCCTCCCTGTCTCTATAACACATCTATCTCCTACACCTCTCCCTGTCTCTGTAACCCCATCCATCCCCTACACCCTTCCCTGTCTCTGTAACCTCTTCATCCCCTACACCTCTCCCTGCCTCTGTAACCCCCTCCATCCCCGACACCCCTCCCTATCTCTGTAACCGCACCAACACCTACACCCCTCCCTGTCTCTGTAAACGCTCCATATCCTACACCCCTCCCTGTCTCTGTAACCCCTACATCTTCTACACGCCTCGTTGTCTCTGTAAACCCCTCCATCCCCTACACCCATCCCTGACTCTGTAACCCATCCATCCCCTACACCTCTCCCTGTCTCTTTAACCCCCACCACCCCCTACACCCCTCCCTGTCTATCTAAACCCTCCATCGCCTACACTCCTCCCTGTCTTTGTAACCCCATCCATCGCCTACACTCCTCCTTGTCTCTGTAACCCCCTCCATCCCCTACACCCCTCCCTGTCTCTGTATCCCCTCCATACCCTACACCCCTCCCTGTCTCTGTAACCCCTATATCCCCTACACCCCTTCTTGTCTCTGTAACCCCCTCCATCCCCTACACACCTCCCGGTCTCTGTAAACCCTCCATCCCCTACAACCCTCCGTCTCCGTAACCACCACCATCCCCACACCCCACCCTGTATCTGTAACCCCTCCATCCCCTAAACCCCTTCGTCTCCGTAACGGCCACCATCCCCACACCACTCCCTGTATCTGTAACCCCTCCATCCCCTAAACCCCTCCCTCTCTCTGTAACCCCTCCATCCTCCAGACCCCTCCCTGTCTCTAAACCCTTCATCCCCTACAGCCCGCCCTGTCTCTGTAACCCCCTCCATCCCCTACATCCCTCCCCGTCTCTGTAACCCCCTCCATCCCCTACACACCTCCCAGTCTCGGTAACCCCTCCATCCCCTACACCCCTCCCTGACTCTGTAACCCCTCCATCACCTACACCTCTCCCTGTCTCTGTAACCCACTCCATCCCCTGCACACCTCCCTGTCTCTGTAACCCCTCCATACCCTACACCCCTCCCTGTCTCTGTAACACCGACATACTCTACACCCCTCCTTGTCTCTGTAACCCCTCCATCCCCTACAGCCCTCCCTGTCTATCTGACCACTCCATCCCGTACACCCCTCCCTGTCTCTGTAACCCCTCCATCCCCTACACCGCTCCCTCTCTCTGTAACCCCTTCCATCCCCTACACCCCTCCTTGTCTCTGTAACCCCCTCCATCCCCTAGACCTCTCCCAGTCTCTGTAACCCCTCCATCCGCTACACCCCTCCGTCTCCATAACCGCCTCCATCCCCACACCCCTCCCTATCTCTGTAAACCCTCCATCCCCTAAACCCCTCCCTGTCTCTGTAAACACCTCCATCGCCTACACCCTTTCCTGTCTCTGTAACCCCTCAATCCTCCAGACCCCTCCCTGTCTCTGGAACCCCTCCATCCCCTACTCCCCTCCCTGACTGTAACCCCTCCATCCCCTAAACCCCTCCCTGTCTGTGTAACCCCCTTGAACCCCTACACACCTCCCTGTCTCGGTAACACCTCCACCCCCTCTACCCCTCCCTGTCTCTGTAACCCCCTCCATCCACTACGCCCCTCCCTGTCTACATAACCCCTCCATCCCCTACACCCCTCCCTGTCTCCGTAACACCCTCCATCCCCTACACCCCTCCCTGTCTCTGTAACCCCTCCCTGTCTCTGTAACCCCTCCATCCCATACACCCCTCCCTCTCTCTGTAACCCCTCCATCCCCTACACCCCTCCCTGTCTCTGTAACCCCTCCATCCCCTACACATCTCCCTGTCTATGTAACCCCTCCATCCCCTACACCCCTCCCTGTCTCTGTAACCCCAACATCCTCTACACCCCTCCTTGCCTCTGTAACCCCCTCCATCCACTACACATCTCCCTGTCTCTGTAACCCCTCCATACCCTACACCCCTCCCTGACTCTGTAAACCCTCCATCCCCTACACCTCTCCCTGCCTCTGTAACCCCCTCCATCCCCTACACATCTCCCTGTCTATGTAACCCCTCCATCCCCTACACCCCTCCCTGTTTCTGTAACCCCAACATCCTGTACACCCCTCCTTGTCTCTGTAACCCCCTCCATCCTCTACACCCCTCCCTGAATCTGTAAGCCCTCCATCACCTACACCCCTCCCTGTCTCTGTAGCCCCTGCATCCCCTACACCCCTCCGTATCCGTGACCCCCTCCATCTCCTACAACCATCCCTGTCTCTGTAACCCCTCCATCCCCTACATCCCTCCCTGTCTCTGTAACCCCTCCATCCCCTACACCCTTCCTAGTCTCTGTAACCCCTCCATCCCCTACACCTCTCCCTGTCGCTGTAACCCGCTCCATACCCTACACCCCTCCATATCTCTGTAACCCCTCCATCCCCTAAACCCCTCCCTGTCTCTGTAACACGTCTATCCCCTACACCCCTCCCTGCCTCTGTAACCCCCTCGATCCGCAACACTCCTCCCCGTCTCTGTAACCCCCTCCATACCCTACACCCCTCCCTGTCTCTTTAACCCCCTCTATACCCTACACCCCTCCCTGTCTCTGTAACCCCTCCATCCCCTACTCCCCTCCCTGTCTCTAACCCCTTCATCCCCTACAACCCTCGCTGTCTCTGTAACCCCTCCATCTCCTACATCGCTCCCCGTCTCTGTAACCCATGCATCCGCTACACCCCTCCCGGTCACTGTAACCCCTCCATCCCCTACACACCTCCCTGTCTCTGTAACCCCTCCATCCCCTACACCCATCCTAGTCTCTGTAACTCCTCCATCCCCTACACCCCTGCCTGTCTCTGTAATCCCCTCCATCCTCTACACCCCTCCCTGTCTCTATAACACATCTATCTCCTACACCTCTCCCTGTCTCTGTAACCCCATCCATCCCCTACACCCTTCCCTGTCTCTGTAACCTCTTCATCCCCTACACCTCTCCCTGCCTCTGTAACCCCCTCCATCCCCGACACCCCTCCCTATCTCTGTAACCGCACCAACACCTACACCCCTCCCTGTCTCTGTAAACGCTCCATATCCTACACCCCTCCCTGTCTCTGTAACCCCTACATCTTCTACACGCCTCGTTGTCTCTGTAAACCCCTCCATCCCCTACACCCATCCCTGACTCTGTAACCCATCCATCCCCTACACCTCTCCCTGTCTCTGTAACCCCCACCACCCCCTACACCCCTCCCTGTCTATCTAAACCCTCCATCGCCTACACTCCTCCCTGTCTTTGTAACCCCATCCATCGCCTACACTCCTCCTTGTCTCTGTAACCCCCTCCATCCCCTACACCCCTCCCTGTCTCTGTATCCCCTCCATACCCTACACCCCTCCCTGTCTCTGTAACCCCTATATCCCCTACACCCCTTCTTGTCTCTGTAACCCCCTCCATCCCCTACACACCTCCCGGTCTCTGTAAACCCTCCATCCCCTACAACCCTCCGTCTCCGTAACCACCACCATCCCCACACCCCTCCCTGTATCTGTAACCCCTCCATCCCCTAAACCCCTTCGTCTCCGTAACGGCCACCATCCCCACACCACTCCCTGTATCTGTAACCCCTCCATCCCCTAAACCCCTCCCTCTCTCTGTAACCCCTCCATCCTCCAGACCCCTCCCTGTCTCTAAACCCTTCATCCCCTACAGCCCACCCTGTCTCTGTAACCCCCTCCATCCCCTACATCCCTCCCCGTCTCTGTAACCCCCTCCATCCCCTACACACCTCCCAGTCTCGGTAACCCCTCCATCCCCTACACCCCTCCCTGACTCTGTAACCCCTCCATCACCTACACCTCTCCCTGTCTCTGTAACCCACTCCATCCCCTGCACACCTCCCTGTCTCTGTAACCCCTCCATACCCTACACCCCTCCCTGTCTCTGTAACACCGACATACTCTACACCCCTCCTTGTCTCTGTAACCCCTCCATCCCCTACAGCCCTCCCTGTCTATCTGACCACTCCATCCCGTACACCCCTCCCTGTCTCTGTAACCCCTCCATCCCCTACACCGCTCCCTCTCTCTGTAACCCCTTCCATCCCCTACACCCCTCCTTGTCTCTGTAACCCCCTCCATCCCCTAGACCTCTCCCAGTCTCTGTAACCCCTCCATCCGCTACACCCCTCCGTCTCCATAACCGCCTCCATCCCCACACCCCTCCCTATCTCTGTAACCCCTCCATCCCCTAAACCCCTCCCTGTCTCTGTAAACACCTCCATCGCCTACACCCTTTCCTGTCTCTGTAACCCCTCAATCCTCCAGACCCCTCCCTGTCTCTGGAACCCCTCCATCCCCTACTCCCCTCCCTGACTGTAACCCCTCCATCCCCTAAACCCCTCCCTGTCTGTGTAACCCCCTTGAACCCCTACACACCTCCCTGTCTCGGTAACACCTCCACCCCCTCTACCCCTCCCTGTCTCTGTAACCCCCTCCATCCACTACGCCCCTCCCTGTCTACATAACCCCTCCATCCCCTACACCCCTCCCTGTCTCCGTAACACCCTCCATCCCCTACACCCCTCCCTGTCTCTGTAACCCCTCCCTGTCTCTGTAACCCCTCCATCCCATACACCCCTCCCTCTCTCTGTAACCCCTCCATCCCCTACACCCCTCCCTGTCTCTGTAACCCCTCCATCCCCTACACATCTCCCTGTCTATGTAACCCCTCCATCCCCTACACCCCTCCCTGTCTCTGTAACCCCAACATCCTCTACACCCCTCCTTGCCTCTGTAACCCCCTCCATCCACTACACATCTCCCTGTCTCTGTAACCCCTCCATACCCTACACCCCTCCCTGACTCTGTAAACCCTCCATCCCCTACACCTCTCCCTGCCTCTGTAACCCCCTCCATCCCCTACACATCTCCCTGTCTATGTAACCCCTCCATCCCCTACACCCCTCCCTGTTTCTGTAACCCCAACATCCTGTACACCCCTCCTTGTCTCTGTAACCCCCTCCATCCTCTACACCCCTCCCTGAATCTGTAAGCCCTCCATCACCTACACCCCTCCCTGTCTCTGTAGCCCCTGCATCCCCTACACCCCTCCGTATCCGTGACCCCCTCCATCTCCTACAACCATCCCTGTCTCTGTAACCCCTCCATCCCCTACATCCCTCCCTGTCTCTGTAACCCCTCCATCCCCTACACCCTTCCTAGTCTCTGTAACCCCTCCATCCCCTACACCTCTCCCTGTCGCTGTAACCCGCTCCATACCCTACACCCCTCCATATCTCTGTAACCCCTCCATCCCCTAAACCCCTCCCTGTCTCTGTAACACGTCTATCCCCTACACCCCTCCCTGCCTCTGTAACCCCCTCGATCCGCAACACTCCTCCCCGTCTCTGTAACCCCCTCCATACCCTACACCCCTCCCTGTCTCTTTAACCCCCTCTATACCCTACACCCCTCCCTGTCTCTGTAACCCCTCCATCCCCTACTCCCCTCCCTGTCTCTAACCCCTTCATCCCCTACAACCCTCGCTGTCTCTGTAACCCCTCCATCTCCTACATCGCTCCCCGTCTCTGTAACCCATGCATCCGCTACACCCCTCCCGGTCACTGTAACCCCTCCATCCCCTACACACCTCCCTGTCTCTGTAACCCCTCCATCCCCTACACCCATCCTAGTCTCTGTAACTCCTCCATCCCCTACACCCCTGCCTGTCTCTGTAATCCCCTCCATCCTCTACACCCCTCCCTGTCTCTATAACACATCTATCTCCTACACCTCTCCCTGTCTCTGTAACCCCATCCATCCCCTACACCCTTCCCTGTCTCTGTAACCTCTTCATCCCCTACACCTCTCCCTGCCTCTGTAACCCCCTCCATCCCCGACACCCCTCCCTATCTCTGTAACCGCACCAACACCTACACCCCTCCCTGTCTCTGTAAACGCTCCATATCCTACACCCCTCCCTGTCTCTGTAACCCCTACATCTTCTACACGCCTCGTTGTCTCTGTAAACCCCTCCATCCCCTACACCCATCCCTGACTCTGTAACCCATCCATCCCCTACACCTCTCCCTGTCTCTGTAACCCCCACCACCCCCTACACCCCTCCCTGTCTATCTAAACCCTCCATCGCCTACACTCCTCCCTGTCTTTGTAACCCCATCCATCGCCTACACTCCTCCTTGTCTCTGTAACCCCCTCCATCCCCTACACCCCTCCCTGTCTCTGTATCCCCTCCATACCCTACACCCCTCCCTGTCTCTGTAACCCCTATATCCCCTACACCCCTTCTTGTCTCTGTAACCCCCTCCATCCCCTACACACCTCCCGGTCTCTGTAAACCCTCCATCCCCTACAACCCTCCGTCTCCGTAACCACCACCATCCCCACACCCCTCCCTGTATCTGTAACCCCTCCATCCCCTAAACCCCTTCGTCTCCGTAACGGCCACCATCCCCACACCACTCCCTGTATCTGTAACCCCTCCATCCCCTAAACCCCTCCCTCTCTCTGTAACCCCTCCATCCTCCAGACCCCTCCCTGTCTCTAAACCCTTCATCCCCTACAGCCCACCCTGTCTCTGTAACCCCCTCCATCCCCTACATCCCTCCCCGTCTCTGTAACCCCCTCCATCCCCTACACACCTCCCAGTCTCGGTAACCCCTCCATCCCCTACACCCCTCCCTGACTCTGTAACCCCTCCATCACCTACACCTCTCCCTGTCTCTGTAACCCACTCCATCCCCTGCACACCTCCCTGTCTCTGTAACCCCTCCATACCCTACACCCCTCCCTGTCTCTGTAACACCGACATACTCTACACCCCTCCTTGTCTCTGTAACCCCTCCATCCCCTACAGCCCTCCCTGTCTATCTGACCACTCCATCCCGTACACCCCTCCCTAGCTCTGTAACCCCTCCATCCCCTACACCGCTCCCTCTCTCTGTAACCCCTTCCATCCCCTACACCCCTCCTTGTCTCTGTAACCCCCTCCATCCCCTAGACCTCTCCCAGTCTCTGTAACCCCTCCATCCGCTACACCCCTCCGTCTCCATAACCGCCTCCATCCCCACACCCCTCCCTATCTCTGTAACCCCTCCATCCCCTAAACCCCTCCCTGTCTCTGTAAACACCTCCATCGCCTACACCCTTTCCTGTCTCTGTAACCCCTCAATCCTCCAGACCCCTCCCTGTCTCTGGAACCCCTCCATCCCCTACTCCCCTCCCTGACTGTAACCCCTCCATCCCCTAAACCCCTCCCTGTCTGTGTAACCCCCTTGAACCCCTACACACCTCCCTGTCTCGGTAAAACCTCCACCCCCTCTACCCCTCCCTGTCTCTGTAACCCCCTCCATCCACTACGCCCCTCCCTGTCTACGTAACCCCTCCATCCCCTACACCCCTCCCTGTCTCCGTAACACCCTCCATCCCCTACACCCCTCCCTGTCTCTGTAACCCCTCCCTGTCTCTGTAACCCCTCCATCCCATACACCCCTCCTCTCTCTGTAACCCCTCCATCCCCTACACCCCTCCGTCTCTGTAACCCCTCCATCCCCTACACATCTCCCTGTCTATGTAACCCCCTCCATCCCCTACACCCCCTCCCTGTCTCTGTAACCCCAACATCCTCTACACCCCTCCTTGCCTCTGTAACCCCCTCCATCCACTACACATCTCCCTGTCTCTGTAACCCCTCCATACCCTACACCCCTCCCTGACTCTGTAAACCCTCCATCCCCTACACCTCTCCCTGCCTCTGTAATCCCCTCCATCCCCTACACATCTCCCTGTCTATGTAACCCCTCCATCCCCTACACCCCTCCCTGTTTCTGTAACCCCAACATCCTGTACACCCCTCCTTGTCTCTGTAACCCCCTCCATCCTCTACACCCCTCCCTGAATCTGTAAGCCCTCCATCACCTACACCCCTCCCTGTCTCTGTAGCCCCTGCATCCCCTACACCCCTCCGTATCCGTGACCCCCTCCATCTCCTACAACCATCCTGTCTCTGTAACCCCTCCATCCCCTACATCCCTCCCTGTCTCTGTAACCCCTCCATCCCCTACACCCTTCCTAGTCTCTGTAACCCCTCCATCCCCTACACCTCTCCCTGTCGCTGTAACCCGCTCCATACCCTACACCCCTCCATATCTCTGTAACCCCTCCATCCCCTAAACCCCTCCCTGTCTCTGTAACACGTCTATCCCCTACACCCCTCCCTGCCTCTGTAACCCCCTCGATCCGCAACACTCCTCCCGTCTCTGTAACCCCCCTCCATACCCTACACCCCCTCCCTGTCTCTTTAACCCCCTCTATACCCTACACCCCTCCCTGTCTCTGTAACCCCTCCATCCCCTACTCCCTCCCTGTCTCTAACCCCTTCATCCCCTACAACCCTCGCTGTCTCTGTAACCCCTCCATCTCCTACATCGCTCCCCGTCTCTGTAACCCATGCATCCGCTACACCCCTCCCGGTCACTGTAACCCCTCCATCCCCTACACACCTCCTGTCTCTGTAACCCCTCCATCCCCTACACCCCTCCCTGTCTCTGTAAGCCCTCCATCACCTACACCCCTCCCTGTCTCTATTCACTCTCCATCCCCTACGCAATTCCCTGTCTCTGCAACAATTCCATCCCCTACATCCCTCCCTGTCTCTGCATCCCCCTCCATCCCCCACACCCCTCCCTGTCTATGTAAACCCTCCATCCCCTGCACCTCTCCCTGTCTCTGTAACCCCCTCCATACCCTACACCCCCTCCCTATCTCTGTAATCCCTCCATCCCCTACACCCCTCCCTGTCTCTGTAACATGTCTATCCCTACACCCCTCCCTGTCTCTGTAACCCCCTCCATCCACTACAAACCTCCCTGTCTCTTTAACCCCCTTGATCCCCTACACCCTTCCCTGTCTCTGTAACCCCTCCATCCCCTAGACCCCTCCCTGTCTCTGTAACCCCTCCATCCACTACACCTCTCCCTGTCTCTGTAACCACTCCATACCCTACACCTCTCCCTATCTCTGTAACCCCTCCATCCCCCTAAACCCCTCCCTGTCTCTGTAACCCACTCCATCCCCTACACCTCTCCCTGTCTGTGTAACACGTCCATCCCCTACAACCCTCCCTACCTCTGTAACCCCCTCGATCCCCAACACTCCTCCCTGTCTCTGTAACCCCCTCCATTCCCAACACCCCTCCCTAGCTCTGTAACCCCTCCATCCCCTACACACCACTCCCTGTCTCTGTAACCCCTTCATAGCCTACATACCTCCCCGTCTCTGTAACCCCTGCATCCCCCTACACCCTCCCTGTCACTGAAACCCCTCCATCCCCTACACCGCTTCGTGTCTCCAACCCCTACACTCTTCCCTACACCTCCATCCCCTACACCCCTCCCTGTCTCTGTAACTCCTCCATCCCATACACCCCTCCCTCTTTCTGTAACCCCTCCATCCCCTACACCCCTCCCTGTCTCTGTAACCCCTGCATTCCCTACACCCCTATACCTCCATGGACCCCCTCCATCCCCTACAACCATCCCTGTCTCTGTAACCCCTCCATCCCCTACACCCCTCCCCGTCTGTGTAACCCCTCCATTCCCTACACGCCTCACTGTCCCTGTAACCCCCTCCATCCCCTAAACCCCTCTTTGACACTGTAACCCCTCCATCCCCTACATCCCTCCCCGTCTCTGTAACCCCCTCCATCCCCTACACACCTCCCAGTCTCGGTAACCCCTCCATCCCCTACACCCCTCCCTGACTCTGTAACCCCTCCATCACCTACACCTCTCCCTGTCTCTGTAACCCACTCCATCCCCTGCACACCTCCCTGTCTCTGTAACCCCTCATACCCTACACCCCTCCCTGTCTCTGTAACACCGACATACTCTACACCCTCCTTGTCTCTGTAACCCCTCCATCCCCTACAGCCCTCCCTGTCTATCTGACCACTCCATCCCGTACACCCCTCCCTGTCTCTGTAACCCCTCCATCCCCTACACCGCTCCCTCTCTCTGTAACCCCTTCCATCCCCTACACCCCTCCTTGTCTCTGTAACCCCCTCCATCCCCTAGACCTCTCCCAGTCTCTGTAACCCCTCCATCCGCTACACCCCTCCGTCTCCATAACCGCCTCCATCCCCACACCCCTCCCTATCTCTGTAACCCCTCCATCCCCTAAACCCCTCCCTGTCTCTGTAAACACCTCCATCGCCTACACCCTTTCCTGTCTCTGTAACCCCTCAATCCTCCAGACCCCTCCCTGTCTCTGGAACCCCTCCATCCCCTACTCCCCTCCCTGACTGTAACCCCTCCATCCCCTAAACCCCTCCCTGTCTGTGTAACCCCCTTGAACCCCTACACACCTCCCTGTCTCGGTAACACCTCCACCCCCTCTACCCCTCCCTGTCTCTGTAACCCCCTCCATCCACTACGCCCCTCCCTGTCTACGTAACCCCTCCATCCCCTACACCCCTCCCTGTCTCCGTAACACCCTCCATCCCCTACACCCCTCCCTGTCTCTGTAACCCCTCCCTGTCTCTGTAACCCCTCCATCCCATACACCCCTCCCTCTCTCTGTAACCCCTCCATACCCTACACCCCTCCCTGTCTCTGTAACCCCTCCATCCCCTACACCCCTCCCTGTCTCTGTAACCCCAACATCCTCTACACCCCTCCTTGCCTCTGTAACCCCCTCCATCCACTACACATCTCCCTGTCTCTGTAACCCCTCCATACCCTACACCCCTCCCTGACTCTGTAAACCCTCCATCCCCTACACCTCTCCCTGCCTCTGTAATCCCCTCCATCCCCTACACATCTCCCTGTCTATGTAACCCCTCCATCCCCTACACCCCTCCCTGTTTCTGTAACCCCAACATCCTGTACACCCCTCCTTGTCTCTGTAACCCCCTCCATCCTCTACACCCCTCCCTGAATCTGTAAGCCCTCCATCACCTACACCCCTCCCTGTCTCTGTAGCCCCTGCATCCCCTACACCCCTCCGTATCCGTGACCCCCTCCATCTCCTACAACCATCCCTGTCTCTGTAACCCCTCCATCCCCTACATCCCTCCCTGTCTCTGTAACCCCTCCATCCCCTACACCCTTCCTAGTCTCTGTAACCCCTCCATCCCCTACACCTCTCCCTGTCGCTGTAACCCGCTCCATACCCTACACCCCTCCATATCTCTGTAACCCCTCCATCCCCTAAACCCCTCCCTGTCTCTGTAACACGTCTATCCCCTACACCCCTCCCTGCCTCTGTAACCCCCTCGATCCGCAACACTCCTCCCCGTCTCTGTAACCCCCTCCATACCCTACACCCCTCCCTGTCTCTTTAACCCCCTCTATACCCTACACCCCTCCCTGTCTCTGTAACCCCTCCATCCCCTACTCCCCTCCCTGTCTCTAACCCCTTCATCCCCTACAACCCTCGCTGTCTCTGTAACCCCTCCATCTCCTACATCGCTCCCCGTCTCTGTAACCCATGCATCCGCTACACCCCTCCCGGTCACTGTAACCCCTCCATCCCCTACACACCTCCCTGTCTCTGTAACCCCTCCATCCCCTACACCCCTCCCTGTCTCTGTAAGCCCTCCATCACCTACACCCCTCCCTGTCTCTATTCACTCTCCATCCCCTACGCAATTCCCTGTCTCTGCAACAATTCCATCCCCTACATCCCTCCCTGTCTCTGCATCCCCCTCCATCCCCCACACCCCTCCCTGTCTATGTAAACCCTCCATCCCCTGCACCTCTCCCTGTCTCTGTAACCCCCTCCATACCCTACACCCCTCCCTATCTCTGTAATCCCTCCATCCCCTACACCCCTCCCTGTCTCTGTAACATGTCTATCCCTACACCCCTCCCTGTCTCTGTAACCCCCTCCATCCACTACAAACCTCCCTGTCTCTTTAACCCCCTTGATCCCCTACACCCTTCCCTGTCTCTGTAACCCCTCCATCCCCTAGACCCCTCCCTGTCTCTGTAACCCCTCCATCCACTACACCTCTCCCTGTCTCTGTAACCACTCCATACCCTACACCTCTCCCTATCTCTGTAACCCCTCCATCCCCTAAACCCCTCCCTGTCTCTGTAACCCACTCCATCCCCTACACCTCTCCCTGTCTGTGTAACACGTCCATCCCCTACACCCCTCCCTACCTCTGTAACCCCCTCGATCCCCAACACTCCTCCCTGTCTCTGTAACCCCCTCCATTCCCAACACCCCTCCCTAGCTCTGTAACCCCTCCATCCCCTACACCCCTCCCTGTCTCTGTAACCCCTTCATAGCCTACATACCTCCCCGTCTCTGTAACCCCTGCATCCCCTACACCCCTCCCTGTCACTGAAACCCCTCCATCCCCTACACCGCTTCGTGTCTCCAACCCCTACACTCTTCCCTACACCTCCATCCCCTACACCCCTCCCTGTCTCTGTAACTCCTCCATCCCATACACCCCTCCCTCTTTCTGTAACCCCTCCATCCCCTACACCCCTCCCTGTCTCTGTAACCCCTGCATTCCCTACACCCCTATACCTCCATGACCCCCTCCATCCCCTACAACCATCCCTGTCTCTGTAACCCCTCCATCCCCTACACCCCTCCCCGTCTGTGTAACCCCTCCATTCCCTACACGCCTCACTGTCCCTGTAACCCCCTCCATCCCCTAAACCCCTCTTTGACACTGTAACCCCTCCATCCCCTACACCCCTCCCTGTCTCTGTAACACGTCCATCGCCTACACCCCTCCCTGCCTCTGTAACCCCCTCGATCCCCAACACTCCTCCCTGTCTCTGTAACCCCCATCATCCCCTACACCCCTCCCTGTCTCTATAACACATCTATCTCCTACACCTCTCCCTGTCTCTGTAACCCCATCCATCCCCTACACCCTTCCCTGTCTCTGTAACCTCTTCATCCCCTACACCTCTCCCTGCCTCTGTAACCCCCTCCATCCCCGACACCCCTCCCTATCTCTGTAACCGCACCAACACCTACACCCCTCCCTGTCTCTGTAAACGCTCCATATCCTACACCCCTCCCTGTCTCTGTAACCCCTACATCTTCTACACGCCTCGTTGTCTCTGTAAACCCCTCCATCCCCTACACCCATCCCTGACTCTGTAACCCATCCATCCCCTACACCTCTCCCTGTCTCTGTAACCCCCACCACCCCCTACACCCCTCCCTGTCTATCTAAACCCTCCATCGCCTACACTCCTCCCTGTCTTTGTAACCCCATCCATCGCCTACACTCCTCCTTGTCTCTGTAACCCCCTCCATCCCCTACACCCCTCCCTGTCTCTGTACCCCCTCCATACCCTACACCCCTCCCTGTCTCTGTAACCCCTATATCCCCTACACCCCTTCTTGTCTCTGTAACCCCCTCCATCCCCTACACACCTCCCGGTCTCTGTAAACCCTCCATCCCCTACAACCCTCCGTCTCCGTAACCACCGCCATCCCCACACCCCTCCCTGTATCTGTAACCCCTCCATCCCCTAAACCCCTTCGTCTCCGTAACGGCCACCATCCCCACACCACTCCCTGTATCTGTAACCCCTCCATCCCCTAAACCCCTCCCTCTCTCTGTAACCCCTCCATCCTCCAGACCCCTCCCTGTCTCTAAACCCTTCATCCCCTACAGCCCGCCCTGTCTCTGTAACCCCCTCCATCCCCTACATCCCTCCCCGTCTCTGTAACCCCCTCCATCCCCTACACACCTCCCAGTCTCGGTAACCCCTCCATCCCCTACACCCCTCCCTGACTCTGTAACCCCTCCATCACCTACACCTCTCCCTGTCTCTGTAACCCACTCCATCCCCTGCACACCTCCCTGTCTCTGTAACCCCTCCATACCCTACACCCCTCCCTGTCTCTGTAACACCGACATACTCTACACCCCTCCTTGTCTCTGTAACCCCTCCATCCCCTACAGCCCTCCCTGTCTATCTGACCACTCCATCCCGTACACCCCTCCCTGTCTCTGTAACCCCTCCATCCCCTACACCGCTCCCTCTCTCTGTAACCCCTTCCATCCCCTACACCCCTCCTTGTCTCTGTAACCCCCTCCATCCCCTAGACCTCTCCCAGTCTCTGTAACCCCTCCATCCGCTACACCCCTCCGTCTCCATAACCGCCTCCATCCCCACACCCCTCCCTATCTCTGTAACCCCTCCATCCCCTAAACCCCTCCCTGTCTCTGTAAACACCTCCATCGCCTACACCCTTTCCTGTCTCTGTAACCCCTCAATCCTCCAGACCCCTCCCTGTCTCTGGAACCCCTCCATCCCCTACTCCCC
Organism: Mobula birostris; assembly: GCF_030028105.1. Classification (NCBI taxonomy): domain Eukaryota; kingdom Metazoa; phylum Chordata; class Chondrichthyes; order Myliobatiformes; family Myliobatidae; genus Mobula; species Mobula birostris. Next base: position 92,868,670 of record NC_092374.1, read on the forward strand.
TCCCTGTCTCTAACCCCTTCATCCCCTACAACCCTCGCAGTCTCTGTAACCCCTCCATTCCCTACATCGCTCCCTGTCTCTGTAACCCCTGCATCCCCTACACCCCTCCCGGTCACTGTAACCCCTCCATCCCCTACACACCTCCCTGCCTTTGTAACCCCTCCCTGTCTCTGTAACCCCACCATCCCCTACACCCTTCCTAGTCTCTGTAACTTCTCCATCCCCTACCCCCTCCCTGTCTCTGTAACCCCCTCCATCCTCTACACCCCTCCCTGACTCTGTAACCCGTCCATCCCCTACACCCCTCCCTGTCTCTGTAAGCCCTCCATCACCTACACCCCACCCTGTCTCTGTAACCCCTCCATCCCCTACATCGCTCCCCGTCTCTGTAACCCCTGTATCCCCTAAACCCCTCCCTGTCTCTGAAACCCCTCCATCCCCTACACCCCTCCCTGACTCTGTAACCCCCTCCAACCCCTACACTCCTCCCTGTCTCTGTAACTCCTCCATCCCCTACACCCCTCCCTGTCTCTGTTCACCCTCCATCCCCTACGCAATTCCCTGTCTCTGTAACAACTCCATCCTCTACATCCCTCCCTGTCTCTGCATCCCCCTCCATCCCCTACACCCCTCCCTGTCTCTCTAACACCCTCCATCCCCTACACCCCTCCCCGTCTATGTGACCCCTCCATCCCCTACACCCCTCCCTGTCTCTGTAACCCCTTCCATACCCAACACCCCTCCCTGTCTCTGTAACCCCCTCCATCACCTACACACCTCCCTGTCTCTGTTAACCCTCCATTCTCTACACATCTCCCTGTCTCTGTAACACCTCCATCCACTGCACGCCTCCCTGCATCTGTAACCCCCTCGATCCCCAACACACCTCCCTGTCTCTGTAACCCTCTCTATTCCCTACACTCCTACCTGTCTCTGTAACCCCTCCATCCCCTACATCCCTCCCTATCTCTGTAACCCCTCCATCCCTTACACCCTTCCCTGTCTCTGGAACCCCCTCCATCCCCTACACACCTCCCTGTCTCGGTAATTCCTCCATCCCCTTCACCCCTCCCTGACTCTGTAACCCCTCCATCCCCTAAACCCCTCCCTGTCTGTGTAACCCCCTTGAACCCCTACACCCCTCCCTCTCTCTGTAACCCCTCCATCCCCTACACCCCTCCATGTCTCTGTAACCCCAACATCCTCTACACCCCTCCTTGCCTCTGTAACCCCCTCCATCCACTACACATCTCCCTGTCTCTGTAACCCCTCCATACCCTACACACCTCCCTGACTCTGTAAACCCTCCATCCCCTACACCTCTCCCTGCCTCTGTAACCCCCTCCATCCCCTACACATCTCCCTGTCTATGTAACCCCTCCATCCCCGACACCCCTCCCTGTTTCTGTAACCCCAACATCCTGTACACCCCTCCTTGTCTCTGTAACCCCCTCCATCCTCTACACCCCTCCCTGAATCTGTAAGCCCTCCATCACCTACACCCCACCCTGTCTCTGTAACCCCTCCATCCCCTACATTGCTCCCCGTCTCTGTAACCCCTCCATCCCCTACACCCCTCCCTGTCTCTGTAACACTTCCATCCCCTACAGCCCTCCCTCTCTCTGTAACCCCTCCATCCCCTACACCCTCCCTGTCTCTGTAGCCCCTGCATCCCCTACACCCCTCCGTATCCGTGACCCCCTCCATCTCCTACAACCATCCCTGTCTCTGTAACCCCTCCATCCCCTACATCCCTCCCTGTCTCTGTAACCCCTCCATCCCCTACACCCTTCCTAGTCTCTGTAACCCCTCCATCCCCTACACCTCTCCCTGTCGCTGTAACCCGCTCCATACCCTACACCCCTCCATATCTCTGTAACCCCTCCATCCCCTAAACCCCTCCCTGTCTCTGTAACACGTCTATCCCCTACACCCCTCCCTGCCTCTGTAACCCCCTCGATCTGCAACACTCCTCCCCGTCTCTGTAACCCCCTCCATACCCTACACCCCTCCCTGTCTCTTTAACCCCCTCTATATCCTACACCCCTCCCTGTCTCTGTAACCCCTCCATCCCCTACTCCCCTCCCTGTCTCTAACCCCTTCATCCCCTACAACCCTCGCTGTCTCTGTATCCCCTCCATCTCCTACATCGCTCCCCGTCTCTGTAACCCCTCCATCCCCTACACACCTCCCTGTCTCTGTAACCCCTCCATCCCCTACACCCCTCCCTGACTCTGTAACCCCTCCATCCACTACACCCCTCCTTGTCTCTGTAACCCCCTCCATCCCCTAGACCTCTCCCAGTCTCTGTAACCCCTCCATCCGCTACACCCCTCCGTCTACATAACCGCCTCCATCCCCACACCCCTCCCTATCTCTGTAACCCCTCCATCCCCTAAACCCCTCCCTGTCTCTGTAAACACCTCCATCGCCTACACCCTTTCCTGTCTCTGTAACCCCTCAATCCTCCAGACCCCTCCCTGTCTCTGGAACCCCTCCATCCCCTACTCCCCTCCCTGTCTCTAACCCCTTCATCCCCTACAACCCTCGCAGTCTCTGTAACCCCTCCATCCCCTACATCGCTCCCTGTCTCTGTAACCCCTGCATCCCCTACACCCCTCCCGGTCACTGTAACCCCTCCATCCCCTACACACCTCCCTGCCTTTGTAACCCCTCCCTGTCTCTGTAAACACCTCCATCGCCTACACCCTTTCCTGTCTCTGTAACCCCTCAATCCTCCAGACCCCTCCCTGTCTCTGGAACCCCTCCATCCCCTACTCCCCTCCCTGTCTCTAACCCCTTCATCCCCTACAACCCTCGCAGTCTCTGTAACCCCTCCATCCCCTACATCGCTCCCTGTCTCTGTAACCCCTGCATCCCCTACACCCCTCCCGGTCACTGTAACCCCTCCATCCCCTACACACCTCCCTGCCTTTGTAACCCCTCCCTGTCTCTGTAACCCCACCATCCCCTACACCCTTCCTAGTCTCTGTAACTTCTCCATCCCCTACCCCCTCCCTGTCTCTGTAACCCCCTCCATCCTCTACACCCCTCCCTGACTCTGTAACCCGTCCATCCCCTACACCCCTCCCTGTCTCTGTAAGCCCTCCATCACCTACACCCCACCCTGTCTCTGTAACCCCTCCATCCCCTACATCGCTCCCCGTCTCTGTAACCCCTGTATCCCCTAAACCCCTCCCTGTCTCTGAAACCCCTCCATCCCCTACACCCCTCCCTGACTCTGTAACCCCCTCCAACCCCTACACTCCTCCCTGTCTCTGTAACTCCTCCATCCCCTACACCCCTCCCTGTCTCTGTTCACCCTCCATCCCCTACGCAATTCCCTGTCTCTGTAACAACTCCATCCTCTACATCCCTCCCTGTCTCTGCATCCCCCTCCATCCCCTACACCCCTCCCTGTCTCTCTAACACCCTCCATCCCCTACACCCCTCCCCGTCTATGTGACCCCTCCATCCCCTACACCCCTCCCTGACTGTGTAACCCCTCCATCCCCTACACCCCTCCCTGTCTCTGTAACCCCTCCATCCCCTAGACCCCTCCCTGTCTCTGTAACCCTTCCATCCACTATACCTCTCCCTGTCTCTGTAACCACTCCATACCCTACACCTCTCCCTATCTCTGTAACCCCTCCATCCCCTAAACCCCTCCCTATCTCTGTAACCCACTCCATCCCCTACACCTCTCCCTGTCTGTGTAACACGTCCATCCCCTACACCCCTCCCTACCTCTGTAACCCCCTCCATTCCCAACACCCCTCCCTAGCTCTGTAACCCCTCCATCCCCTACACCCCTCCCTGTCTCAGTAACCCCTCCATACCCTAAACCCCTCCCTGTCTGTGTAACCCCCTTGAACCCCTACACACCTCCCTGTCTCGGTAACCCCTCCATCCCCTATACCCCTCCCTGTCTCTGTAACCCCCTCCATCGCCTACACTCCTCCCTATCTCTGTAACCCCCTCCATCCCCTACATTCCTCCTTCTCTATATAACTCCTCCATCCCCTACACCCCTCCCTGTCTCTGTAACCCCCTCCATCCTCTACACCCCTCCCTGTCTATCTAACCCCTCCATCGCTACACCCCTCCCTGTCTCTGTAACCCCTCCATCCCCTACACCTCTCCCTGTCTCTGTAACCCGCTCCATCCCCTACACCCGTCCATGTCTCTGAAACCCCTCCATCCCCTACACCCCTCCCTGTCTCTGTAACCCCTCCATCCCCTAAACCCCTCCCTGTCTCTGTACCCCCCTCCATCCCCTACACCCCTCCGTTTCTCTGTAACCCTTCCATCACCTACACCCTTCGCTGTCTCTGTAAGCTGTCCATCCCCTACCCCCCTCCGTCTCTTTAACCCACTCCATCACCTACAACCCTCGCTGTCTCTGTAACCCCCTCCATCCTCTACACCCCTCCCTGTCTCTGTAACCCCTCCATCCCCTACACCCCTTCCTGTCTCTGTTACCCCCTCCATCCTCAACACCCCTCCATCTCTCTGTAAACTTCTCCATCCCCTTCTCCCCTCCCCGTCGCTGTAAACCCCTCCATCGCTTACACACCTCACCGTCTCTGTAACCCCTCCATCCCCTACACCCCTCCCCGTCTCTGTAAACCCTCCATCCCCTGCACCCCTCCCTGTCTCTGTAATCCGCTCCATTCCCTTCACCCCTCCCTGTCTCTGTAACCCCCTCCATTCCCTACACCCCTCACTGTCTCTGTAACACCCTCCATCCCCTTCACCCCTCACTGTCTCTGTAACCCCTCCATCCCCTACACACATCCCTCTCTCTGTAACCCCTCCATCCCCAACAACCCTCCGTCTCCGTGACCCCCTCATCCCCTACACCCTTCACTGTCTCTCTAACACCCTCCATCCCCTTCACCCCACCCTGTCTCTGTAACCCCTCCATCCTCTACACACATCCCTGTCTCTGTAACCCCTCCATCCCCTACACCCCTCCGTATCCGTGACCCCCTCATCCACTACACCCCTCCCCGTCTCTGTAAACCCGCCATGCTCTACACCCCTCCCTGTCTCTGTAACCCCCTCCATTCCCTACACCCCTCCCTGTCTCTGTAACCCCCTCTATCCCCAGCACCCCTCCCAGTCTCTCAAACCCACTCGATCCCCTACACACTTCCCTGTCTCTGTAACCCCTCTATCCCCTACTCCCCACCCTGTACTATACCCCCTCCATGCCCTACACCCCTCCATGACTCTGAAACCCCGCCATCCCCTACACCCCTCCCTATCTCTGTAAACCCTCCATCCCCTACACCCCTCCCTGTCTCTGTAATCCCCTTCGTCCCCTTCACCCCTCCCTGTCTCTGTACCCCCCTCCATCCCCTACACTCCTCCCTGTCTCTGTAACCCCCTCCATCCCCTACACCCCTCCATGTCTCTTTAACCCCTCCATCCCCCACACCACTCCCTGTCTCTGTAACCCCTCCATTCCCTACAACCCTCTCTGTCTCTGTATCCTCCTCCATCCCCTACACGTCTCCCTGTCTCAGTAACCCCCTCCATTCCCTACACCCCTCACTGTCTCTGTAACCCCCTCCATACCCTACACCCCTCCCTGTCTCTGTAACGGCTCAATCCCCTACACCCCTCACTATCTCTGTAACCCCTGCATCCCGTATACCCCTCCATCTCCGTGACTCCCTCCATCCCCTTAAACCATCCCTGTCTCTGTAACACCTCCATCCCCTACACCGCTCCCTGTTGGTGTAACCCCTCCATCCCCTACACACCTCCCTCTCTCTGTAAACCCCTCCATCCCCTACACCCCTCCCTGTCTCTGTAACCCCCTCCATCGCATACACCCCTGCCTGTCTCTCCATCCCCTACACCCCTCCCTGTCTCTGTAACTCTCTCCATCCCCTACACCACTTCCTGTCTCTGTAAACCGTCCATCCATACAGCCCTCCCAGTCTCTGTAACCGCTCCATGCCCTACACACCTCCCTGTCTCTGTAACCCCCTCCAACCCCTCCACCCCTCCCTGTCTCTGTAACCTCACCATCCCCTACACCCCTCTCTGTCTCTGTAACCACCTCCATCCGCTACACCCCTCCCTGTCTCTGTAACCCCTCCATCCCCTACACTCCTCCCCGTCTCTGTAAACCCTCCATGCTCTACACCCCTCCCTGTCTCTGTAACCCCCTCCATTCCCTACACCCCTCCCTGTCTCTGTAACCCCCTCTATCCCCAGCACCCCTCCCAGTCTCTCTAACCCCCTCCATCCCCTACACACTTCCCTGTCTCTGTAACCCCTCCATCCCCCACTCCCCACCCTGTCTCTATATCCCCACCATGCCCTACACCCCTCCATGTCTCTGTAACCCCTCCATCCCCTACACCCCTCACTGTCTCTGTAATCCCGTTCATCCCCTCACCCCTCCCTGTCTCTGTACCCCCCTCCATCCCCTACACACCTCCACCCCTCCCTGTCTCTGTAACCCCACCATCCCCTACACCCCTCTCTGTCTCTGTAACAACCTCCATCCCCTACACCCCTCCCTGTCTCTTTAACCCCTCCATCCCCCACACCACTCCCTGTCTCTGTAACCCCTCCATCCCCTACACCCCTCCCTGTCTCTGTAACCCCTCCATCCCCTACAACCCTCTCTGTCTCTGTAACCTCCTCCATCCCCTACACATCTCCCTGTCTCAGTAACCCCCTACATCCCCTACACCCCTCACTGTCTCTGTAACCCCCTCCATACCCTACACCCCTCCCTGTCTCTGTAACGGCTCCATCCCCTACACACCTCACTATCTCTGTAACCCCTCCATCCCCTATACCCCTCCTTCTCTGTGACCCCCTCCATCCCCTTAAACCATCCCTGTCTCTGTAACACCTCCATCCCCGACACCGCTCCCTGTTGGTGTAACCCCTCCATCCCCTACACACCTCCCTCTCTCTGTAACCCCCTCCATCCCCTACACACCTCCCTGTCTCTGTAACCCCCTCCATCGCATACACCCCTGCCTCTCTCTCCATCCCCTACACCCCTCCCTGTCTCTGTAACTCCCTCCGTTCCCTACACCACTTCCTGTCTCTGTAAACCGTCCATCCACTACAGCCCTCCCAGTCTCTGTAACCGCTCCATGCCCTGCACACCTCCCTGTCTCTGTAACCCCCTCCAACCCCTCCACCCCTCCACCCCTCCCTGTCTCTGTAACCCCCTCCATTCCCTACACCCCTTACTGTCTCTGTAACACCCTCCATCCCCTTCACCCCTCCCTGTCTCTGTAACCCCTCCATAACCTACACACCTCCCTGTCTCTGTAACCCCACCATCCCCTACCCCCGTCCGTCTCCGTGATCCGCTCATCCCCTACACCCCTCCCTGTCTCTGTATCACCTCCATCCCCTACACCCCTCCCTTTTTCTGTAACGTCCTCCATCCCTTACACCCCTCCCTGTCTCTGTAACCCCTCATCCCCAGCACCCCTCAATTTCTCTGTAACCCCTCCATCACCAACACCCCTCCCTGCCTCTGTAACCCCCACCATCCCCTACGCCACTCCCTGTCTCTGTAACCCCTCCACCCCCTAGACCCCTCCCTGTGTCTGTAACCGCCTGCATCCCCTACACCCCTCCCTCTCTCTATAACCCCCTCCATCCCCTACGCCACTCCTGTCTCTGTAACCCCTCCATCCCCTAGACCCCTCCCTGTGTCTGTAACCGCCTCCATCCCCTACACCCCTCCCTGTCTCTGTAACCCCTCCATCCCCAGCACCCCTCAATTTCTCTGTAACCCCCACCATCCCCTACGCCACTCCCTGTCTCTGTAACCCCTCCATCCCCGAGACCCCTCCCTGTGTCTGTAACCGCCTGCATCCCCTACACCCCTCCCTCTCTCTATAACCCCCTCCATCCCCTACGCCACTCCCTGTCTCTGTAACCCCTCCATCCCCTAGACCCCTCCCTGTGTCTGTAACCGCCTCCATCCCCTACACCCCTCCCTGTCTCTGTAACCCCTCCATCCCCAGCACCCCTCAATTTCTCTGTAACCCCTCCATCACCTACACCCCTCCCTGTCTCTGTAACCCCCTCCATCCCCTACACCCCTCCGTCTCAGTAAACGCTCCATCCCCTAGACCCCTCCCTGTGTCTGTAACCGCCTCCATCCCCTACACCCCTCCCTGTCTCTGTAACCTCCTCCATCCCCTACACCTCTCCATGTCTCTGAAACCCCTCCATCCCCTACAACCCTCCCTGTCTCTGTAACCCCTCCATCCCCTAAACCCCTCCCTGTCTCTGTACCCACCTCCATCCCCTAAACCCCTCCATGTCTCTGTAACCCCCTCCATCCCCTACACCCCTCTCTGTCTTTGTAACCCCTGCATCCCCTACACCCCTCCGTCTCCGTGACCCCCTCCATCCCCAACAACCATCCCTGTCTCTGTAACCCCCTCCTTCCACTAAACCCCTCCTTGTCTGTGTAACCCCTCCATTCCCTACACCCTCACTGTCCCTGTAACCCCTCCATCCCCTTACACCATCCCTGTCTCTGTAACACCTCCATCCCCTACACCGCTCCTTCTCGGTGTGACCCCTCCATCCTCTACACCCCTCCCTCTCTCTGTAACCCCTCCATCCCCTACACCCCTCCTTCTCCGTGACCCCCTCATCCCCTACACCACTCCCTGTCTCTGTAACTCCCTCCATTCCCTTCACCCCTCCCTGTCTCTGTAACTCCTCCATCCCCAACACCACTACGTCTCCGTGACCCCCTCATCCCCTACAACCCTCCCCCTCTCTGTAACCCCTCCATCCCTACACCCCTCCCTATCTCTGTAAACCCTCCATGCTCTACACCCCTCCCTGTTTCTGTAACCCCCTCCATTCCCTACACCCCTCACTGTCTCTGTCACCGCCTCCATCCCCTACACCCCTCCCTGTCTCTGTAACCCCTCCATCCCCTACACACCTCCCTGTCTCTGTAACCTCTCCATCCCCTACACCCCTCCCTGTCTCTGTAACCCCCTCCATCCCCGACACCCCTCCCTGTCTCTGTAACCCCTCCATCCCCTACTCCCCTCCCCGTCTCTGTAAAACCCTCCATCCCTACACCCCTCCCTGTCTCTGTAACCCCTCCATCCCCTACACCCCTCCCTGACTCTGTAACCCCTCCATCCCCTACACCCCTCCCACTCTGTGTACCCCCTCCATCCCCTACACCCCTCCCTGTCTCTGTAAGCCCCTCCATCCCCTACACCCCTCCCTGTCTCTGTAACCCCTCCATCCCCTACACCCCTCCCTGACTCTGTAACCCCTCCATCCCCTACACCCCTCCCACTCTGTGTACCCCCTCCATCCCCTACACCCCTCCCTGTCTCTGTAAGCCCCCCCATCCCCTACACCCCTCCCTGTCTCTGTAACCCCTCCATCCCTACACCCCTCCCTGACTCTGTAACCCCTCCATCCCCTACACCCCTCCCACTCTGTGTGCCCCCTCCATCCCCTACACCCCTCCCTGTCTCTGTAAGCCCCTCCATCCCCTACACCCCTCCCTGTCTCTGTACCCCCCTCCGTCCCCTACACCACTCCCTGTCTCTGTAACCCCTCCATCCCCTACACACCTCCCTGTCTCTGTAACCCCCTTCATCCTCTACACGCCTCCTTGTCTCTGTAACCCCTCCATCAACTACAATCCTCCCTGTCTCTGTATGCTCTCCATCCCGTACCCCCCTCCATCTCTTTAACCCACTCCATCCCCTACACCCCTCCCTGTCTCTGTAACCCCCTCCATTCCCTTCACCCCTCCCTGTCTCTGTAACCCCCTCCATTCCCTACACCCCTCACTGTCTCCGTAACACCCTCCATCCCCTTCACCCCACCCTTTCTCTGTAAACCCTCCATCCCCTGCACACATCCCTCTCTCTGTAACCCCTCCATCCCCAACACCCCTCCGTCTCCGTGACCCCCTCATCCCCTACACCACTCCCTGTCTCTGTAACTCCCTCCATTCCCTTCACCCCTCCCTGTCTCTGTAACACCTCCATCCCCAACACCACTACGTCTCCGTGACCCCCTCCATTCCCTACACCCCTCACTGTCTCTGTCACCGCCTCCATACCCTACACACCTCCCTGTCTCTGTAACCTCTCCATCCCCTATACCCCTCCGTCTCCGTGACCCCCCTCCATCCCTTAAACTATCCCTGTCTCTGTAACACCTCCATCCCCTACACTGCTCCCTGTCGGTGTAACCCCTCCATCCCCTACACCCCTCCCTCTCTCTGTAACCCCTTCCATCCACTACACCCCTCCCTGTCTCTGTAACCCCCTCCATCCACTACACCACTTCCTGTCTCTGTAAACCCTTCATCCACTACAGCCCTCCCAGTCCCTGTAACCGCTCCATCCCCTACACACCTCCCTGTCTCTGTAACCGCTCCATGCCCTACACACCTCCCTGTCTCTGTAACCCCCTCCATTCCCTACACCCCTCACTGTCTCTGTAACACCCTCCATCCCCTTCACCCCTCACTGTCTCTGTAACCCCTCCATCCCCTACACACATCCCTCTCTCTGTAACCCCTCCATCCCCAACAACCCTCCGTCTCCGTGACCCCCTCATCCCCTACACCCTTCACTGTCTCTCTAACACCCTCCATCCCCTTCACCCCACCCTGTCTCTGTAACCCCTCCATCCTCTACACACATCCCTGTCTCTGTAACCCCTCCATCCCCTACACCCCTCCGTATCCGTGACCCCCTCATCCACTACACCCCTCCCCGTCTCTGTAAACCCGCCATGCTCTACACCCCTCCCTGTCTCTGTAACCCCCTCCATTCCCTACACCCCTCCCTGTCTCTGTAACCCCCTCTATCCCCAGCACCCCTCCCAGTCTCTCAAACCCACTCGATCCCCTACACACTTCCCTGTCTCTGTAACCCCTCTATCCCCTACTCCCCACCCTGTACTATACCCCCTCCATGCCCTACACCCCTCCATGACTCTGAAACCCCGCCATCCCCTACACCCCTCCCTATCTCTGTAAACCCTCCATCCCCTACACCCCTCCCTGTCTCTGTAATCCCCTTCGTCCCCTTCACCCCTCCCTGTCTCTGTACCCCCCTCCATCCCCTACACTCCTCCCTGTCTCTGTAACCCCCTCCATCCCCTACACCCCTCCATGTCTCTTTAACCCCTCCATCCCCCACACCACTCCCTGTCTCTGTAACCCCTCCATTCCCTACAACCCTCTCTGTCTCTGTATCCTCCTCCATCCCCTACACGTCTCCCTGTCTCAGTAACCCCCTCCATTCCCTACACCCCTCACTGTCTCTGTAACCCCCTCCATACCCTACACCCCTCCCTGTCTCTGTAACGGCTCAATCCCCTACACCCCTCACTATCTCTGTAACCCCTGCATCCCGTATACCCCTCCATCTCCGTGACTCCCTCCATCCCCTTAAACCATCCCTGTCTCTGTAACACCTCCATCCCCTACACCGCTCCCTGTTGGTGTAACCCCTCCATCCCCTACACACCTCCCTCTCTCTGTAAACCCCTCCATCCCCTACACCCCTCCCTGTCTCTGTAACCCCCTCCATCGCATACACCCCTGCCTGTCTCTCCATCCCCTACACCCCTCCCTGTCTCTGTAACTCTCTCCATCCCCTACACCACTTCCTGTCTCTGTAAACCGTCCATCCATACAGCCCTCCCAGTCTCTGTAACCGCTCCATGCCCTACACACCTCCCTGTCTCTGTAACCCCCTCCAACCCCTCCACCCCTCCCTGTCTCTGTAACCTCACCATCCCCTACACCCCTCTCTGTCTCTGTAACCACCTCCATCCGCTACACCCCTCCCTGTCTCTGTAACCCCTCCATCCCCTACACTCCTCCCCGTCTCTGTAAACCCTCCATGCTCTACACCCCTCCCTGTCTCTGTAACCCCCTCCATTCCCTACACCCCTCCCTGTCTCTGTAACCCCCTCTATCCCCAGCACCCCTCCCAGTCTCTCTAACCCCCTCCATCCCCTACACACTTCCCTGTCTCTGTAACCCCTCCATCCCCCACTCCCCACCCTGTCTCTATATCCCCACCATGCCCTACACCCCTCCATGTCTCTGTAACCCCTCCATCCCCTACACCCCTCACTGTCTCTGTAATCCCGTTCATCCCCTCACCCCTCCCTGTCTCTGTACCCCCCTCCATCCCCTACACACCTCCACCCCTCCCTGTCTCTGTAACCCCACCATCCCCTACACCCCTCTCTGTCTCTGTAACAACCTCCATCCCCTACACCCCTCCCTGTCTCTTTAACCCCTCCATCCCCCACACCACTCCCTGTCTCTGTAACCCCTCCATCCCCTACACCCCTCCCTGTCTCTGTAACCCCTCCATCCCCTACAACCCTCTCTGTCTCTGTAACCTCCTCCATCCCCTACACATCTCCCTGTCTCAGTAACCCCCTACATCCCCTACACCCCTCACTGTCTCTGTAACCCCCTCCATACCCTACACCCCTCCCTGTCTCTGTAACGGCTCCATCCCCTACACACCTCACTATCTCTGTAACCCCTCCATCCCCTATACCCCTCCTTCTCTGTGACCCCCTCCATCCCCTTAAACCATCCCTGTCTCTGTAACACCTCCATCCCCGACACCGCTCCCTGTTGGTGTAACCCCTCCATCCCCTACACACCTCCCTCTCTCTGTAACCCCCTCCATCCCCTACACACCTCCCTGTCTCTGTAACCCCCTCCATCGCATACACCCCTGCCTCTCTCTCCATCCCCTACACCCCTCCCTGTCTCTGTAACTCCCTCCGTTCCCTACACCACTTCCTGTCTCTGTAAACCGTCCATCCACTACAGCCCTCCCAGTCTCTGTAACCGCTCCATGCCCTGCACACCTCCCTGTCTCTGTAACCCCCTCCAACCCCTCCACCCCTCCACCCCTCCCTGTCTCTGTAACCCCCTCCATTCCCTACACCCCTTACTGTCTCTGTAACACCCTCCATCCCCTTCACCCCTCCCTGTCTCTGTAACCCCTCCATAACCTACACACCTCCCTGTCTCTGTAACCCCACCATCCCCTACCCCCGTCCGTCTCCGTGATCCGCTCATCCCCTACACCCCTCCCTGTCTCTGTATCACCTCCATCCCCTACACCCCTCCCTTTTTCTGTAACGTCCTCCATCCCTTACACCCCTCCCTGTCTCTGTAACCCCTCATCCCCAGCACCCCTCAATTTCTCTGTAACCCCTCCATCACCAACACCCCTCCCTGCCTCTGTAACCCCCACCATCCCCTACGCCACTCCCTGTCTCTGTAACCCCTCCACCCCCTAGACCCCTCCCTGTGTCTGTAACCGCCTGCATCCCCTACACCCCTCCCTCTCTCTATAACCCCCTCCATCCCCTACGCCACTCCCTGTCTCTGTAACCCCTCCATCCCCTAGACCCCTCCCTGTGTCTGTAACCGCCTCCATCCCCTACACCCCTCCCTGTCTCTGTAACCCCTCCATCCCCAGCACCCCTCAATTTCTCTGTAACCCCCACCATCCCCTACGCCACTCCCTGTCTCTGTAACCCCTCCATCCCCGAGACCCCTCCCTGTGTCTGTAACCGCCTGCATCCCCTACACCCCTCCCTCTCTCTATAACCCCCTCCATCCCCTACGCCACTCCCTGTCTCTGTAACCCCTCCATTCCCTAGACCCCTCCCTGTGTCTGTAACCGCCTCCATCCCCTACACCCCTCCCTGTCTCTGTAACCCCTCCATCCCCAGCACCCCTCAATTTCTCTGTAACCCCTCCATCACCTACACCCCTCCCTGTCTCTGTAACCCCCTCCATCCCCTACACCCCTCCGTCTCAGTAAACGCTCCATCCCCTAGACCCCTCCCTGTGTCTGTAACCGCCTCCATCCCCTACACCCCTCCCTGTCTCTGTAACCTCCTCCATCCCCTAAACCCCTCCCTGTCTCTGTACCCACCTCCATCCCCTAAACCCCTCCATGTCTCTGTAACCCCCTCCATCCCCTACACCCCTCTCTGTCTTTGTAACCCCTGCATCCCCTACACCCCTCCGTCTCCGTGACCCCCTCCATCCCCAACAACCATCCCTGTCTCTGTAACCCCCTCCTTCCACTAAACCCCTCCTTGTCTGTGTAACCCCTCCATTCCCTACACCCCTCACTGTCCCTGTAACCCCCTCCATCCCCTTACACCATCCCTGTCTCTGTAACACCTCCATCCCCTACACCGCTCCTTCTCGGTGTGACCCCTCCATCCTCTACACCCCTCCCTCTCTCTGTAACCCCTCCATCCCCTACACCCCTCCTTCTCCGTGACCCCCTCATCCCCTACACCACTCCCTGTCTCTGTAACTCCCTCCATTCCCTTCACCCCTCCCTGTCTCTGTAACTCCTCCATCCCCAACACCACTACGTCTCCGTGACCCCCTCATCCCCTACAACCCTCCCCCTCTCTGTAACCCCTCCATCCCTACACCCCTCCCTATCTCTGTAAACCCTCCATGCTCTACACCCCTCCCTGTTTCTGTAACCCCCTCCATTCCCTACACCCCTCACTGTCTCTGTCACCGCCTCCATCCCCTACACCCCTCCCTGTCTCTGTAACCCCTCCATCCCCTACACACCTCCCTGTCTCTGTAACCTCTCCATCCCCTACACCCCTCCCTGTCTCTGTAACCCCCTCCATCCCCGACACCCCTCCCTGTCTCTGTAACCCCTCCATCCCCTACTCCCCTCCCCGTCTCTGTAAAACCCTCCATCCCCTACACCCCTCCCTGTCTCTGTAACCCCTCCATCCCCTACACCCCTCCCTGACTCTGTAACCCCTCCATCCCCTACACCCCTCCCACTCTGTGTACCCCCTCCATCCCCTACACCCCTCCCTGTCTCTGTAAGCCCCTCCATCCCCTACACCCCTCCCTGTCTCTGTAACCCCTCCATCCCCTACACCCCTCCCTGACTCTGTAACCCCTCCATCCCCTACACCCCTCCCACTCTGTGTACCCCCTCCATCCCCTACACCCCTCCCTGTCTCTGTAAGCCCCCCCATCCCCTACACCCCTCCCTGTCTCTGTAACCCCTCCATCCCCTACACCCCTCCCTGACTCTGTAACCCCTCCATCCCCTACACCCCTCCCACTCTGTGTGCCCCCTCCATCCCCTACACCCCTCCCTGTCTCTGTAAGCCCCTCCATCCCCTACACCCCTCCCTGTCTCTGTACCCCCCTCCGTCCCCTACACCACTCCCTGTCTCTGTAACCCCTCCATCCCCTACACACCTCCCTGTCTCTGTAACCCCCTTCATCCTCTACACGCCTCCTTGTCTCTGTAACCCCTCCATCAACTACAATCCTCCCTGTCTCTGTATGCTCTCCATCCCGTACCCCCCTCCATCTCTTTAACCCACTCCATCCCCTACACCCCTCCCTGTCTCTGTAACCCCCTCCATTCCCTTCACCCCTCCCTGTCTCTGTAACCCCCTCCATTCCCTACACCCCTCACTGTCTCCGTAACACCCTCCATCCCCTTCACCCCACCCTTTCTCTGTAAACCCTCCATCCCCTGCACACATCCCTCTCTCTGTAACCCCTCCATCCCCAACACCCCTCCGTCTCCGTGACCCCCTCATCCCCTACACCACTCCCTGTCTCTGTAACTCCCTCCATTCCCTTCACCCCTCCCTGTCTCTGTAACACCTCCATCCCCAACACCACTACGTCTCCGTGACCCCCTCCATTCCCTACACCCCTCACTGTCTCTGTCACCGCCTCCATACCCTACACACCTCCCTGTCTCTGTAACCTCTCCATCCCCTATACCCCTCCGTCTCCGTGACCCCCCTCCATCCCCTTAAACTATCCCTGTCTCTGTAACACCTCCATCCCCTACACTGCTCCCTGTCGGTGTAACCCCTCCATCCCCTACACCCCTCCCTCTCTCTGTAACCCCCTCCATCCACTACACCCCTCCCTGTCTCTGTAACCCCCTCCATCCACTACACCACTTCCTGTCTCTGTAAACCCTTCATCCACTACAGCCCTCCCAGTCCCTGTAACCGCTCCATGCCCTACACACCTCCCTGTCTCTGTAACCCCCTCCATCCCCTACACACCTCCCTGTCTCTGTAACCGCTCCATGCCCTACACACCTCCCTGTCTCTGTAACCCCCTCCATTCCCTACACCCCTCACTGTCTCTGTAACACCCTCCATCCCCTTCACCCCTCACTGTCTCTGTAACCCCTCCATCCCCTACACACATCCCTCTCTCTGTAACCCCTCCATCCCCAACAACCCTCCGTCTCCGTGACCCCCTCATCCCCTACACCCTTCACTGTCTCTCTAACACCCTCCATCCCCTTCACCCCACCCTGTCTCTGTAACCCCTCCATCCTCTACACACATCCCTGTCTCTGTAACCCCTCCATCCCCTACACCCCTCCGTATCCGTGACCCCCTCATCCACTACACCCCTCCCCGTCTCTGTAAACCCGCCATGCTCTACACCCCTCCCTGTCTCTGTAACCCCCTCCATTCCCTACACCCCTCCCTGTCTCTGTAACCCCCTCTATCCCCAGCACCCCTCCCAGTCTCTCAAACCCACTCGATCCCCTACACACTTCCCTGTCTCTGTAACCCCTCTATCCCCTACTCCCCACCCTGTACTATACCCCCTCCATGCCCTACACCCCTCCATGACTCTGAAACCCCGCCATCCCCTACACCCCTCCCTATCTCTGTAAACCCTCCATCCCCTACACCCCTCCCTGTCTCTGTAATCCCCTTCGTCCCCTTCACCCCTCCCTGTCTCTGTACCCCCCTCCATCCCCTACACTCCTCCCTGTCTCTGTAACCCCCTCCATCCCCTACACCCCTCCATGTCTCTTTAACCCCTCCATCCCCCACACCACTCCCTGTCTCTGTAACCCCTCCATTCCCTACAACCCTCTCTGTCTCTGTATCCTCCTCCATCCCCTACACGTCTCCCTGTCTCAGTAACCCCCTCCATTCCCTACACCCCTCACTGTCTCTGTAACCCCCTCCATACCCTACACCCCTCCCTGTCTCTGTAACGGCTCAATCCCCTACACCCCTCACTATCTCTGTAACCCCTGCATCCCGTATACCCCTCCATCTCCGTGACTCCCTCCATCCCCTTAAACCATCCCTGTCTCTGTAACACCTCCATCCCCTACACCGCTCCCTGTTGGTGTAACCCCTCCATCCCCTACACACCTCCCTCTCTCTGTAAACCCCTCCATCCCCTACACCCCTCCCTGTCTCTGTAACCCCCTCCATCGCATACACCCCTGCCTGTCTCTCCATCCCCTACACCCCTCCCTGTCTCTGTAACTCTCTCCATCCCCTACACCACTTCCTGTCTCTGTAAACCGTCCATCCATACAGCCCTCCCAGTCTCTGTAACCCCCTCCAACCCCTCCACCCCTCCCTGTCTCTGTAACCTCACCATCCCCTACACCCCTCTCTGTCTCTGTAACCACCTCCATCCGCTACACCCCTCCCTGTCTCTGTAACCCCTCCATCCCCTACACCCCTCCCTGTCTCTGTAACTCCCTCCGTTCCCTACACCACTTCCTGTCTCTGTAAACCGTCCATCCACTACAGCCCTCCCAGTCTCTGTAACCGCTCCATGCCCTGCACACCTCCCTGTCTCTGTAACCCCCTCCAACCCCTCCACCCCTCCACCCCTCCCTGTCTCTGTAACCCCCTCCATTCCCTACACCCCTTACTGTCTCTGTAACACCCTCCATCCCCTTCACCCCTCCCTGTCTCTGTAACCCCTCCATAACCTACACACCTCCCTGTCTCTGTAACCCCACCATCCCCTACCCCCGTCCGTCTCCGTGATCCGCTCATCCCCTACACCCCTCCCTGTCTCTGTATCACCTCCATCCCCTACACCCCTCCCTTTTTCTGTAACGTCCTCCATCCCTTACACCCCTCCCTGTCTCTGTAACCCCTCATCCCCAGCACCCCTCAATTTCTCTGTAACCCCTCCATCACCAACACCCCTCCCTGCCTCTGTAACCCCCACCATCCCCTACGCCACTCCCTGTCTCTGTAACCCCTCCACCCCCTAGACCCCTCCCTGTGTCTGTAACCGCCTGCATCCCCTACACCCCTCCCTCTCTCTATAACCCCCTCCATCCCCTACGCCACTCCCTGTCTCTGTAACCCCTCCATCCCCTAGACCCCTCCCTGTGTCTGTAACCGCCTCCATCCCCTACACCCCTCCCTGTCTCTGTAACCCCTCCATCCCCAGCACCCCTCAATTTCTCTGTAACCCCCACCATCCCCTACGCCACTCCCTGTCTCTGTAACCCCTCCATCCCCGAGACCCCTCCCTGTGTCTGTAACCGCCTGCATCCCCTACACCCCTCCCTCTCTCTATAACCCCCTCCATCCCCTACGCCACTCCCTGTCTCTGTAACCCCTCCATCCCCTAGACCCCTCCCTGTGTCTGTAACCGCCTCCATCCCCTACACCCCTCCCTGTCTCTGTAACCCCTCCATCCCCAGCACCCCTCAATTTCTCTGTAACCCCTCCATCACCTACACCCCTCCCTGTCTCTGTAACCCCCTCCATCCCCTACACCCCTCCGTCTCAGTAAACGCTCCATCCCCTAGACCCCTCCCTGTGTCTGTAACCTCCTCCATCCCCTACACCTCTCCATGTCTCTGAAACCCCTCCATCCCCTACAACCCTCCCTGTCTCTGTAACCCCTCCATCCCCTAAACCCCTCCCTGTCTCTGTACCCACCTCCATCCCCTAAACCCCTCCATGTCTCTGTAACCCCCTCCATCCCCTACACCCCTCTCTGTCTTTGTAACCCCTGCATCCCCTACACCCCTCCGTCTCCGTGACCCCCTCCATCCCCAACAACCATCCCTGTCTCTGTAACCCCCTCCTTCCACTAAACCCCTCCTTGTCTGTGTAACCCCTCCATTCCCTACACCCCTCACTGTCCCTGTAACCCCCTCCATCCCCTTACACCATCCCTGTCTCTGTAACACCTCCATCCCCTACACCGCTCCTTCTCGGTGTGACCCCTCCATCCTCTACACCCCTCCCTCTCTCTGTAACCCCTCCATCCCCTACACCCCTCCTTCTCCGTGACCCCCTCATCCCCTACACCACTCCCTGTCTCTGTAACTCCCTCCATTCCCTTCACCCCTCCCTGTCTCTGTAACTCCTCCATCCCCAACACCACTACGTCTCCGTGACCCCCTCATCCCCTACAACCCTCCCCCTCTCTGTAACCCCTCCATCCCTACACCCCTCCCTATCTCTGTAAACCCTCCATGCTCTACACCCCTCCCTGTTTCTGTAACCCCCTCCATTCCCTACACCCCTCACTGTCTCTGTCACCGCCTCCATCCCCTACACCCCTCCCTGTCTCTGTAACCCCTCCATCCCCTACACACCTCCCTGTCTCTGTAACCTCTCCATCCCCTACACCCCTCCCTGTCTCTGTAACCCCCTCCATCCCCGACACCCCTCCCTGTCTCTGTAACCCCTCCATCCCCTACTCCCCTCCCCGT
Organism: Mobula birostris; assembly: GCF_030028105.1. Lineage (NCBI taxonomy): Eukaryota > Metazoa > Chordata > Chondrichthyes > Myliobatiformes > Myliobatidae > Mobula > Mobula birostris. Next base: position 92,888,253 of record NC_092374.1, read on the forward strand.
CTCTGTAAAACCCTCCATCCCCTACACCCCTCCCTGTCTCTGTAACCCCTCCATCCCCTACACCCCTCCCTGACTCTGTAACCCCTCCATCCCCTACACCCCTCCCACTCTGTGTACCCCCTCCATCCCCTACACCCCTCCCTGTCTCTGTAAGCCCCTCCATCCCCTACACCCCTCCCTGTCTCTGTAACCCCTCCATCCCCTACACCCCTCCCTGACTCTGTAACCCCTCCATCCCCTACACCCCTCCCACTCTGTGTACCCCCTCCATCCCCTACACCCCTCCCTGTCTCTGTAAGCCCCCCCATCCCCTACACCCCTCCCTGTCTCTGTAACCCCTCCATCCCCTACACCCCTCCCTGACTCTGTAACCCCTCCATCCCCTACACCCCTCCCACTCTGTGTGCCCCCTCCATCCCCTACACCCCTCCCTGTCTCTGTAAGCCCCTCCATCCCCTACACCCCTCCCTGTCTCTGTACCCCCCTCCGTCCCCTACACCACTCCCTGTCTCTGTAACCCCTCCATCCCCTACACACCTCCCTGTCTCTGTAACCCCCTTCATCCTCTACACGCCTCCTTGTCTCTGTAACCCCTCCATCAACTACAATCCTCCCTGTCTCTGTATGCTCTCCATCCCGTACCCCCCTCCATCTCTTTAACCCACTCCATCCCCTACACCCCTCCCTGTCTCTGTAACCCCCTCCATTCCCTTCACCCCTCCCTGTCTCTGTAACCCCCTCCATTCCCTACACCCCTCACTGTCTCCGTAACACCCTCCATCCCCTTCACCCCACCCTTTCTCTGTAAACCCTCCATCCCCTGCACACATCCCTCTCTCTGTAACCCCTCCATCCCCAACACCCCTCCGTCTCCGTGACCCCCTCATCCCCTACACCACTCCCTGTCTCTGTAACTCCCTCCATTCCCTTCACCCCTCCCTGTCTCTGTAACACCTCCATCCCCAACACCACTACGTCTCCGTGACCCCCTCCATTCCCTACACCCCTCACTGTCTCTGTCACCGCCTCCATACCCTACACACCTCCCTGTCTCTGTAACCTCTCCATCCCCTATACCCCTCCGTCTCCGTGACCCCCCTCCATCCCCTTAAACTATCCCTGTCTCTGTAACACCTCCATCCCCTACACTGCTCCCTGTCGGTGTAACCCCTCCATCCCCTACACCCCTCCCTCTCTCTGTAACCCCCTCCATCCACTACACCCCTCCCTGTCTCTGTAACCCCCTCCATCCACTACACCACTTCCTGTCTCTGTAAACCCTTCATCCACTACAGCCCTCCCAGTCCCTGTAACCGCTCCATGCCCTACACACCTCCCTGTCTCTGTAACCCCCTCCATCCCCTACACACCTCCCTGTCTCTGTAACCGCTCCATGCCCTACACACCTCCCTGTCTCTGTAACCCCCTCCATCCCCTACACACCTCCCTGTCTCTGTAACCGCTCCATCCCCTACACCCCTCCCTGTCTCTGTAACCCCTGCATCCCCTACACCCCTCCGTCTCCGTGACCCCCTCCATCCCCAACAACCATCCCTGTCTCTGTAACCCCTCCTTCCCCTAAACCCCTCCCTGTCTGTGAAACCCCTCCATTCCCTACACCCCTCCCTGTCTCTGTAAACCCCTCCATCCCTTACATCCCTCCCTGTCTCTGTACCACCCTCCGTCCCCTACACCACTCCCTGTCTCTATAACCCCTCCATCCCCTACACGCCTCCTTGTCTCTGTAACCCCTCCATCAACGACACTCCTCCGTCTCTGTAAGCTCTCCAATCCGTACCCCCCTCCGTCTCTTTAACCCACTCTATCCCCTACACCACTCCCTGTCTCTGTAACCCCCTCCATTCCCTTCACCCCTCCCTGTCTCTGTAACCCCCTCCATCCCCTGCACACATCCCTCTCTCTGTAACCTCTCCATCCCCAACACCCCTCCGTCTCCGTGACCCCCTCATCCTCTACACCACTCCCTGTCTCTGTAACTCTCTCCATTCCCTTCACCCCTCCCTGTCTCTGTAACCCCCTCCATTCCCTAAACCCCTCACTGTCTCTCTAACACCCTCCATCCCCTTCACCCCGCCCTGTCTCTGTAACCCCTCCATCCCCTACACACATCACTGTCTCTGTAACCACTCCATCCCCTACACCGCTCCGTCTCCGTGACCCCCTCATCCCCTACACCCCTCCCCCTCTCCGTAACCCCTCCATCCCCTACACCCCTCCCTGTCTCTGTAAACCCTCCATGCTCTACACCACTCGCTGTCTCTGTAACCCCCTCCATTCCCTACACCCCTCCCTGTCTCTGTAACCCCCTCCATTCCCTACACCCCTCACTGTCTCTGTCACCGCCTCCATCCCCTACACCTCTCCCTGTCTCTATAACCCCTCCATCCCCTATACACCTCCCTGTCTCTGTAACCCCACCATCCCCTACCCCCGTCCGTCTCCGTGATCCCCTCGTCCCCTACAACCCTCCTTGTCTCTGTATCACCTCCATCCCCAACACCCCTCCCTTTTTCTGTAACGTCCTCCATCCCCTACACCCCTCCCTGTCTCTGTAACCCCTCCATCCCCAGCACCCCTCAATTTCTCTGTAACCCCTCCCTGTCTCTGTAACCCCTTCCATCCCCTACACCCCTCCCTGTCTCAGTAACCGCTCCATCCCCTAGACCCCTCCCTGTGTCTGTAACCGCCTCCATCCCCTACACCCCTCCCTGTCTCTGTAACCTCCTCCATCCCCTGAACCCCTCCCTGTCTCTGTACCCACCTCCATCCCCTAAACCCCTCCATGTCTCTGTAAACCCCTCCATCCCCTACACCCCTCTCTGTCTCTGTAACCTCTCCATCACCTACACCCTGCCCTGTCTCTGTAACGCCCTCCATCCCCTAAACCCCTCCGTCTCTGTAACCCACTCCATCCCCTACACCCCTCGCTGTCTCTGTAACCCCCTCCATCCTCTACACCCCCTCCCTGTCTCTGTAACCCCTCCATCCCCTGAACCCCTCCCTGTCTCTGTACCCACCTCCATCCCCTAAACCCCTCCATGTCTCTGTAACCCCCTCCATCCCCTACACCCCTCTCTGTCTCTGTAACCCCTCCATCACCTACACCCTGCCCTGTCTCTGTAACGCCCTCCATCCCCTAAACCCCTCCGTCTCTGTAACCCACTCCATCCCCTACACCCCTCGCTGTCTCTGTAACCCCCTCCATCCTCTACACCCCCTCCGTCTCTGTAACCCCTCCATCCCCTACACCCCTCCCTGTCTCTGTAACCCCCTCCATTCCCTACACCCCTCACTGTCTCTGTCACCGCCTCCATCCCCTACACCCCTCCCTGTCTCTATAACCCCTCCATCCCCTATACACCTCCCTGTCTCTGTAACCCCACCATCCCCTACCCCCGTCCGTCTCCGTGATCCCCTCGTCCCCTACAACCCTCCTTGTCTCTGTATCACCTCCATCCCCTACACCCCTCCCTTTTTCTGTAATGTCCTCCATCCCCTACACCCCTCCCTGTCTCTGTAACCCCTCCATCCCCAGCACCCCTCAATTTCTCTGTAACCCCTCCATCGCCTACACCCCTCCATGTCTCTGTAACCCCTTCCATCCCCTACACCCCTCCCTGTCTCAGTAACCGCTCCATCCCCTAGACCCCTCCCTGTGTCTGTAACCGCCTCCATCCCCTACACCCCTCCCTGTCTCTGTAAACTCCTCCATCCCCTGAACCCCTCCCTGTCTCTGTACACACCTCCATCCCCTACACCCCTCCCTGTCTCTGTAACCACCTCCAGCCCCTACACCCCTCTCTGTCTCTGTAACCCCTCCATCACCTACACCCTGCCCTGTCTCTGTAACGCCCTCCATCCCCTAAACCCCTCCGTCTCTGTAACCCACTCCATCCCCTACACCCCTCGCTGTCTCTGTAACCCCCTCCATCCTCTACACCCCCTCCCTGTCTCTGTAATCCCTCCATCCCCTACGCCCCTTCCTGTCTCTGTTACCCCCTCCATCCTCAACACCCCTCCATCTCTCTGTAAACTACTCCATCCCCTACACACCTCCCCGTCGCTGTAAACCCCTCCAGCGCTAACACCCCTCCTCGTCTCTGTAACCCCTCCATCCCCTACACCCCTCCCCGTCTCTGTAAACCCTTCATCCCCTAGAGCCCTCCCTGTCTCTGTAACCCCCTCCATCCCCTACAACCTCCCTGTCTCTGTAACGCCCTCCATCCCCTACACCACTCCCTGTCTCTGTAACCCCTCCATCCCCTAAACCCCTTCCTGTCTCTGTAAACCCTCCATCCCCTACACCCCTCCGTCTCTGTCACTCCCACCATCCCCTACAACCATCCCTGTCTCTGTAACCCCTCCATCCCCTACACCCCTCCCTCTCTGTGTAACCCCTCCATCCCCTGCACCCCTCCCTGTCTCCGTGACCCATTCCATCCCCTACACCACTCCCTGTGTCTGTAACAGCCTCCATCCCCTACACCACTCGCTGTCTCTGTAACCTCCTCCATCCCCTACACCCCTCCATGTCTCTGAAAACCCTCCATCCCCTACACCCCTCCCTGTCTCTGTAACCCCTCCATCCCCTACTCCCCTCCCTGTCTCTGTACCCCGTCCATCCCCTACACCCCTCTCCGTCTATGTAACACCCTCCATCCCCTACACCCCTCCCTGTCTCTGTAACCCCTCCATCTCCTACAAACCTATCTGTCTCGGTAACCCCTCCATCCCCTACACCCCTCCCTGTCTCTGTAACCCCTCCATCCCCTACAACCCTATCTGTCTCTGTAACCCCCTCCATACCCTACACCCCTCCCTGTCTCTCTAACCCCCTCCATCCCTTACACCCCTCACTGTCTCTCTAACCCCCTCCATCCCCTACACCCCTCCCTGTCTCTGTAACTGCTCCATCCCCTACACCCCACACTATCTCTGTAACCCCTCCATCCCCTATACCCCTCCGTCTCCGTGACCCCTTCCATCCCCTTAAACCATCCCTGTCTCTGTAACCCCTCCATCCCCTACACCCCTCCCTCTCTCTGTAACCCCCTCCATCCCCTACACCCCTCCCTGTCTCTGTAACCCCCTCCATACCCTACACCCCTCCCTGTCTCTGTAACCCCCTCCATCCCCTACACCACTTCCTGTCTCTGTAAACCCTCCATCCACTACAGCCCTCCCTGACTCTGTAACCCCCTCCATCCCCTACACCCCTCCCTGTCTCTGAAACCGCTCCATCCCCTGTTCCTCTCCCTGTCTCTGTAAACCCTCCATCCCCTACACCCCTCACTGTCACTGTAATCCCCTCCATCCCCAACACCCCTCCCTGTCTCTGTAACTGTTCCATCCCCTACATCCCCCCCCTGTCTCTGTAACCCCTGCATCCCCTACACCCCTCTGTGTCTCTATAACCCCCTCCATCCCCTACACCCCTCCCTGTCTCTGTAACCCCCTCCATCCCCTACACCCCTCCCTGTCTCAGTAACCCCCTCCGTCCCCTACACCACTCACTATCTTTGTAACCCCTCCAACCCCTACACCACTCCCTGTCTCTGTAACCCCTGCATCCCCTACACCCGTCCGTCTCCGTGACCCCCTCCATCCCCTACAACCATCCCTGTCTCTGTAACCCCTCCATCCTCTACACCCCTCCCTGTCTGTGTAACCCCTCCATTCCCTACACCCCTCACTGTCGCTGTAACCCATCCCCTACACCACTCCCTGTGTCTGTAACCGCCTCCATCCCCTAAACCACTCGCTGTCTCTGTAACCTCCTCCATCCCCTACACCCCTCCATGTCTCTGAAACCCCTCCATCCCCTACACCCCTCCCTGTCTCTGTAACCCCTCCATCCCCTAAACCCCTCCCTGTCTCTTTACCCCCCTCCATCCCCTACACCCCTCCGTGTCTCTGTAACTCCTTCATCCCCTACACCCCTCCCTGTCTCTGTAACCCCTCCATCCCCTGCACCCCTTCCTGTCTCTGTTACCCCCTTCATCCTCAACACCCCTCCATCTCTCTGTAACCCCCTCCATCCCCTTCACCCCTCTCTGTCTCTGTAACCCCTCCATCACCTACACCCTGCCCTGTCTCTGTAAAGCCCTCCATCCCCTACATCCCTCCGTCTCTGTAACCCACTCCATCCCCTACACCCCTCGCTGTCTCTGTAATCCCCTCCATCCTCTACACCCCTCGCTGTCTCTGTAACCCCCTCCATTCTCAACACCCCTCCATCTCTTTGTAAACTTCTCCATCCCCTACACCCCTCCCCGTCGCTGTAAACCCCTCCAGCGCTAACACCGCTCCCCGTCTCTGTAAACCCTCCATCCCCTACACTCCTCCCCGTCTCTGTAAACCCTCCATCCCCTACACCCCTCCCTGTCTCTGTAACCCCTCCATCCCCTACACGCCTCCCTGTCTCTGTAACGCCTCCATCCTCTACACGCCTCCCTGTCTCTGTAACGCCTCCATCCTCTACACCCCTCCCTATCTCTGTAACCCCTTCCATCCCCTACACCCCTCCCTGTCTCTGTAACCCCTCCATCCCCTACTCCCCTCCCTGTCTCTGTAAACCCCTCCATCGCCGACACCCCTCCCTGTCTCTGTAACCCCTCCATCCCCTACACCCCTCGATGTCTCTGTAACCCCTTCATCCATACACCCCTCCCCATCTCTGTAACCCCTCCATCCCCTACACCCCTCCCTGTCTCTGTAACCCCTCCATCCCCTGCACCCCTTCCTGTCTCTGTTAACCCCTCCATCCTCAACACCCCTCCATCTCTCAGTAACCCCCTCCATCCCCTTCACCCCTCTCTGTCTCTGTAACCCCTCCATCACCTACACCCTGCCCTGTCTCTGTAAAGCCCTCCATCCCCTACATCCCTCCGTCTCTGTAACCCACTCCATCCCCTACACCCCTCGCTGTCTCTGTAATCCCCTCCATCCTCCACACCCCTCGCTGTCTCTGTAACCCCCTCCATTCTCAACACCCCTCCATCTCTTTGTAAACTTCTCCATCCCCTACACCCCTCCCCGTCGCTGTAAACCCCTCCAGCGCTAACACCGCTCCCCGTCTCTGTAAACCCTCCATCCCCTACACTCCTCCCCGTCTCTGTAAACCCTCCATCCCCTACACACCACCCTGTCTCTGTAACCCCTCCATCCCCTACACGCCTCCCTGTCTCTGTAACGCCTCCATCCTCTACACCCCTCCCTGTCTCTGTAACCCCTTCCATCCCCTACACCCCTCCCTGTCTCTGTAACCCCTCCATCCCCTACTCCCCTCCCTGTCTCTGTACCCCGTCCATCCCCTACACCCCTCAATGTCTCTGTAACCCCTTCATCCCCTACACCCCTCCCTGTCTGTGTAACCCCTCGATTCCCTACACCCCTCACTGTCCCTGTAACCCATCCCCTACACCACTCCCTGTGTCTGTAACCGCCTCCATCCCCTACACCACTCGCTGTCTCTGTTACCTCCTCCATCCCCTAAACCCCTCCATGTCTCTGAAACCCCTCCATCCCCTACACCCCTCCCTGTCTCTGTAACCCCTCCATCCCCTAAACCCCTCCCTGTCTCTGTAACCCCTCCATCCCCTGCACCCCTTCCTGTCTCTGTTACCCCCTCCATCCTCAACACCCCTCCATCTCTCTGTAACCCCCTCCATCCCCTACACCCCTCTCTGTCTCTGTAACCACTCCATCACATACACCCTGCCTTGTCTCTGTAAAGACTTCCATCCCCTACATCCCTCCGTCTCTGTAACTCACTCCATCCCCTACACCCCTCAGTGTGTCTGTAACCCCCTACATCCCCGACACCCCTCCCTGTCTCTGTAACGGATCCATCCCCTATACTCCTCCGTCTACGTGACCCCCTCCATCCCCTTAAACCATCCCTGTCTCTGTAACACCTCCATCCCCTGCACCGCTCCCTGTCGGTGTAACCCCTCTCCGTCTATGTAACCCCCTCCATCCCCTAAACCCCTCCCTGTCTCTGTAACCCTTCCATCCCCTACAACCCTCTCTGTCTCTGTAACCCCTCCATCCCCTACTCCCCTCCCCGTCTCTGTAAAACCCTACACCCCTCCCTGTCTCTGTAACCCCCTCCATCCCCTACACACCTCCCTGCCTCTGTAACCCCTCGATCCCCTACACCCCTGCCTGTCTCTGCAACCCCTCCATCCTCTACACCCCTCCCTGTCTCTGTAAACCCCTCCATCCCCTACACCCCTCCCTGTCTCTGTAACCCCCTCCATCCCCAACACCCCTCCGAGTTTCTCTAACCCCCTCCATCCCCTACACACTTCCCTGTCTCTGTAACCCCTCCATCCCCTACACCCCTCCCCGTCTCTGTAACCGCTCCATCCCCTACACACCTACCTGTCTAAGTAACCACCTCCGGCCCCTACTCGCCTCCCTGCCTCTGTAACGCCTCCATCCTCTACACCCCTCCCTGTCTCTGTAACCCCTTCCATCCCCTACACCCCTCCCTGTCTCTGTAACCCCTCCATCCCCTACTCCCCTCCTTGTCTCTGTAACACCCTCCATCCCCTACACCCCTCCCTGTCTCTGTAACCCCTCCATCCCCTACACCCCTCTCTGTCTCTGTAACCCCCTCCATCCCCTACACCCCTCACTGTCTCTGTAACCCCCTCCATCCCCTACACCCCTCCCTGTCTCTGTAACGGCTCCATCCCCTACACCCCTCACTATCTCTGTAACCCCTCCATCCCCTATACCCCTCCGTCTCCGTCACCCCCTCCATCCCCTTAAATCATCCCTGTCTCTGTAACACCTCCATCCCCTACACCGCTCCCTGTCGATGTAACCCCCTCCATCCCCTACACCCCTCCCTGCCTCTGTAACCCCCTCAATACCCTACACCCCTCCCTGTCTCTCCATCCCCTACACCTCTCCCTGTCTCTGTAACCCCTGCATCCCCTTCACCCCTCCGTCACCGTGACCCCCTCCATCCCCTAAAACCATCCGTGTCTCTGTAACCCCTCCATCCCCTACACCGCTCCCTGTCTCAGTAACCCTCTCCATCACCTGCACCCCTCCCTGTCTCTGTAAACTCTCCATCCCCTACCCCCCTCCGTCTCTTTAACCCACTCCATCCCCTACACCCCTCGCTGCCTCTGTAACCCCCTCCATCCTCTACACCACTCCCTGTCTCGGTAACCCCTCCATCCCCTGCACCCCTTCCTGTCTCTGTAACCCTCTCCATCACCTGCACCCCTCCCTGTCTCTGTAAACTCTCCATCCCCTACCCCCCTCCGTCTCTTTAACCCACTCCATCCCCTACACCCCTCGCTGTCTCTGTAATCCCCTCCATCCTCTACACCCCTCGCTGTCTCTGTAACCCCCTCCATTCTCAACACCCCTCCATCTCTTTGTAAACTTCTCCATCCCCTACACCCCTCCCCGTCGCTGTAAACCCCTCCAGCGCTAACACCGCTCCCCGTCTCTGTAAACCCTCCATCCCCTACACTCCTCCCCGTCTCTGTAAACCCTCCATCCCCTACACACCACCCTGTCTCTGTAACCCCTCCATCCCCTACACGCCTCCCTGTCTCTGTAACGCCTCCATCCTCTACACCCCTCCCTGTCTCTGTAACCCCTCCATCCCCTACTCCCCTCCCTGTCTCTGTACCCCGTCCATCCCCTACACCCCTCGATGTCTCTGTAACCCCTTCATCCCCTACACCCCTCCCTGTCTGTGTAACCCCTCGATTCCCTACACCCCTCACTGTCCCTGTAACCCATCCCCTACACCACTCCCTGTGTCTGTAACCGCCTCCATCCCCTACACCACTCGCTGTCTCTGTTACCTCCTCCATCCCCTAAACCCCTCCATGTCTCTGAAACCCCTCCATCCCCTACACCCCTCCCTGTCTCTGTAACCCCTCCATCCCCTAAACCCCTCCCTGTCTCTGTAACCCCTCCATCCCCTGCACCCCTTCCTGTCTCTGTTACCCCCTCCATCCTCAACACCCCTCCATCTCTCTGTAACCCCCTCCATCCCCTACACCCCTCTCTGTCTCTGTAACCACTCCATCACATACACCCTGCCCTGTCTATGTAAAGCCTTCCATCCCCTACATCCCTCCGTCTCTGTAACTCACTCCATCCCCAACACCCCTCAGTGTGTCTGTAACCCCCTACATCCCCGACACCCCTCCCTGTCTCTGTAACGGATCCATCTCCTATACTCCTCCGTCTACGTGACCCCCTCCATCCCCTTAAACCATCCCTGTCTCTGTAACACCTCCATCCCCTGCACCGCTCCCTGTCGGTGTAACCCCTCTCCGTCTATGTAACCCCCTCCATCCCCTAAACCCCTCCCTGTCTCTGTAACCCTTCCATCCCCTACAACCCTCTCTGTCTCTGTAACCCCTCCATCCCCTACTCCCCTCCCCGTCTCTGTAAAACCCTACACCCCTCCCTGTCTCTGTAACCCCCTCCATCCCCTACACACCTCCCTGCCTCTGTAACCCCTCGATCCCCTACACCCCTGCCTGTCTCTGCAACCCCTCCATCCTCTACACCCCCTCCTGTCTCTGTAAACCCCTCCATCCCCTACACCCCTCCCTGTCTCTGTAACCGGCTCCATCCCCTACACCCCTCCCTGTCTCTGTAACGGCTCCATCCCCTACACCCCTCACTATCTCTGTAACCCCTCCATCCCCTATACCCCTCCGTCTCCGTCACCCCCTCCATCCCCCTTAAATCATCCCTGTCTCTGTAACACCTCCATCCCCTACACCGCTCCCTGTCGATGTAACCCCCTCCATCCCCTACACCCCTCCCTGCCTCTGTAACCCCCTCAATACCCTACACCCCTCCCTGTCTCTCCATCCCCTACACCTCTCCCTGTCTCTGTAACCCCTGCATCCCCTTCACCCCTCCGTCACCGTGACCCCCTCCATCCCCTAAAACCATCCGTGTCTCTGTAACCCCTCCATCCCCTACACCCCTCCCTGTCTCTGTAACCCCTCCATCCCCTACACCCCTCCCTATCTCTGTAACCCTCTCCATCACCTGCACCCCTCCCTGTCTCTGTAAACTCTCCATCCCCTACCCCCCTCCGTCTCTTTAATCCACTCCATCCCCTACATCCCTCGCTGCCTCTGTAACCCCCTCCATCCTCTACACCACTCCCTGTCTCTGTAACCCCTCCATCCCCTACACCCCTTCCTGTCTCTGTAAACCCACCATCCCCTACACCCCTCCCTGTCTCTGTTACCCCCTCCATCCTCAACACCCCTCCATCTCTCTGTAAACTTCTCCATCCCCTACACCCCTCCCCGTCGCTGTAAACCCCTCCAGCGCTTACACCCCTCCGTCTCTGTAACCCTTCTATCTCCTGCACCCCTCCCCGTCTCTGCAAACCCTCCATCCCCTACACCTCTTCCTGTCTCTGTAACCCCCTCCATTCCCTACACCCCTCACTGTCTCTGTAAAACCCTCCATCCCCTTCACCCCACCCTGTCTCTGTAACCCCTCCATCCCCTACACACATCCCTGTCTCTCTAACCCCTCCATCCCATACACCCCTCTGTCTTGGTGACCCTCTCATCCCCTACACCCCTCTGTCTGGGTGACCCCCTCATCCCCTACACCCCTCCCTGTACCTGTATTACCTCCATCCCCTACACCCCTCCCTGTCTCTGTAACCCCTCCATCCCCTACACCCCTCCCTGTCTCTGTAACCCCTCCATCCCCTACACACCTCTCTGTCTCTGTAACCCCTCCATCCCCTACTCCCCTCCCCGTCTCTGTAAAACCCTACACCCCTCCCTGTCTCTGTAACCCCCTCCATCCCCTACACACCTCCCTGCCTCTGTAACCCCTCGATCCCCTACACCCCTGCCTGTCTCTGCAACCCCTCCATCCTCTACACCCCTCCCTGTCTCTGTAAACCCCTCCATCCCCTACACCCCTCCCTGTCTCTGTAACCCCCTCCATCCCCAACACCCCTCCGAGTTTCTCTAACCCCCTCCATCCCCTACACACTTCCCTGTCTCTGTAACCCCTCCATCCCCTACACCCCTCCCCGTCTCTGTAACCGCTCCATCCCCTACACACCTACCTGTCTAAGTAACCACCTCCGGCCCCTACTCGCCTCCCTGCCTCTGTAACGCCTCCATCCTCTACACCCCTCCCTGTCTCTGTAACCCCTCCATCCCCTACTCCCCTCCTTGTCTCTGTAACACCCTCCATCCCCTACACCCCTCCCTGTCTCTGTAACCCCTCCATCCCCTACACCCCTCTCTGTCTCTGTAACCCCCTCCATCCCCTACACCCCTCACTGTCTCTGTAACCCCCTCCATCCCCTACACCCCTCCCTGTCTCTGTAACGGCTCCATCCCCTACACCCCTCACTATCTCTGTAACCCCTCCATCCCCTATACCCCTCCGTCTCCGTCACCCCCCCCATCCCCTTAAATCATCCCTGTCTCTGTAACACCTCCATCCCCTACACCGCTCCCTGTCGATGTAACCCCCTCCATCCCCTACACCCCTCCCTGCCTCTGTAACCCCCTCAATACCCTACACCCCTCCCTGTCTCTCCATCCCCTACACCTCTCCCTGTCTCTGTAACCCCTGCATCCCCTTCACCCCTCCGTCACCGTGACCCCCTCCATCCCCTAAAACCATCCGTGTCTCTGTAACCCCTCCATCCCCTACACCCCTCCCTGTCTCTGTAACCCCTCCATCCCCTACACCCCTTCCTGTCTCTGTAACCCTCTCCATCACCTGCACCCCTCCCTGTCTCTGTAAACTCTCCATCCCCTACCCCCCTCCGTCTCTTTAACCCACTCCATCCCCTACACCCCTCGCTGTCTCTGTAATCCCCTCCATCCTCTACACCCCTCGCTGTCTCTGTAACCCCCTCCATTCTCAACACCCCTCCATCTCTTTGTAAACTTCTCCATCCCCTACACCCCTCCCCGTCGCTGTAAACCCCTCCAGCGCTAACACCGCTCCCCGTCTCTGTAAACCCTCCATCCCCTACACTCCTCCCCGTCTCTGTAAACCCTCCATCCCCTACACACCACCCTGTCTCTGTAACCCCTCCATCCCCTACACGCCTCCCTGTCTCTGTAACGCCTCCATCCTCTACACCCCTCCCTGTCTCTGTAACCCCTTCCATCCCCTACACCCCTCCCTGTCTCTGTAACCCCTCCATCCCCTACTCCCCTCCCTGTCTCTGTACCCCGTCCATCCCCTACACCCCTCGATGTCTCTGTAACCCCTTCATCCCCTACACCCCTCCCTGTCTGTGTAACCCCTCGATTCCCTACACCCCTCACTGTCCCTGTAACCCATCCCCTACACCACTCCCTGTGTCTGTAACCGCCTCCATCCCCTACACCACTCGCTGTCTCTGTTACCTCCTCCATCCCCTAAACCCCTCCATGTCTCTGAAACCCCTCCATCCCCTACACCCCTCCCTGTCTCTGTAACCCCTCCATCCCCTAAACCCCTCCCTGTCTCTGTAACCCCTCCATCCCCTGCACCCCTTCCTGTCTCTGTTACCCCCTCCATCCTCAACACCCCTCCATCTCTCTGTAACCCCCTCCATCCCCTACACCCCTCTCTGTCTCTGTAACCACTCCATCACATACACCCTGCCCTGTCTATGTAAAGCCTTCCATCCCCTACATCCCTCCGTCTCTGTAACTCACTCCATCCCCAACACCCCTCAGTGTGTCTGTAACCCCCTACATCCCCGACACCCCTCCCTGTCTCTGTAACGGATCCATCCCCTATACTCCTCCGTCTACGTGACCCCCTCCATCCCCTTAAACCATCCCTGTCTCTGTAACACCTCCATCCCCTGCACCGCTCCCTGTCGGTGTAACCCCTCTCCGTCTATGTAACACCCTCCATCCCCTAAACCCCTCCCTGTCTCTGTAACCCTTCCATCCCCTACAACCCTCTCTGTCTCTGTAACCCCTCCATCCCCTACTCCCCTCCCCGTCTCTGTAAAACCCTACACCCCTCCCTGTCTCTGTAACCCCCTCCATCCCCTACACACCTCCCTGCCTCTGTAACCCCTCGATCCCCTACACCCCTGCCTGTCTCTGCAACCCCTCCATCCTCTACACCCCTCCCTGTCTCTGTAAACCCCTCCATCCCCTACACCCCTCCCTGTCTCTGTAAAGGCTCCATCCCCTACACCCCTCACTATCTCTGTAACCCCTCCATCCCCTATACCCCTCCGTCTCCGTCACCCCCTCCATCCCCTTAAATCATCCCTGTCTCTGTAACACCTCCATCCCCTACACCGCTCCCTGTCGATGTAACCCCCTCCATCCCCTACACCCCTCCCTGCCTCTGTAACCCCCTCAATACCCTACACCCCTCCCTGTCTCTCCATCCCCTACACCTCTCCCTGTCTCTGTAACCCCTCCAGCGCTTACACCCCTCCGTCTCTGTAACCCTTCTATCTCCTGCACCCCTCCCCGTCTCTGCAAACCCTCCATCCCCTACACCTCTTCCTGTCTCTGTAACCCCCTCCATTCCCTACACCCCTCACTGTCTCTGTAAAACCCTCCATCCCCTTCACCCCACCCTGTCTCTGTAACCCCTCCATCCCTACACACATCCCTGTCTCTCTAACCCCTCCATCCCATACACCCCTCTGTCTTGGTGACCCTCTCATCCCCTACACCCCTCTGTCTGGGTGACCCCCTGATCCCCTACACCCCTCCCTGTACCTGTATTACCTCCATCCCCTACACACCTCTCTGTCTCTGTAACCCCTCCATCCTCTACACCCCTCCCTGTCTCTGTAAACCCTTCCATCCCCTACACCCCTCCCTGTCTTTGTAACCCCCTCCATCCCCAACACCCCTCCCAGTCTCTCTAACCCCCTCCATCCCCTACACACTTCCCTGTCTCTGTAACCCCTCCAGCCCCTACACCCCTCCCTGTACCTGTATTACCTCCATCCGCTACACCCTTCCCAGTCTCTGAAACCGCTCCATCCCCAACACACCTCCCTGTCTCTGTAACCCCCTCCAGTCCCAACACGCCACCCTGTCTCTGTAACGCCTCCATCCCCTACACCCCTCCCTGTCTCTGTAACTGCTTCCATCCCCTACACCTCTCCCCGTCTCTGTAAACCCTCCATCCCCTACACTCCTCCCCGTCTCTGTAAACCCTCCATCCCCTACACACCACCCTGTCTCTGTAACCCCTCCATCCCCTACACGCCTCCCTGTCTCTGTAACGCCTCCATCCTCTACACCCCTCCCTGTCTCTGTAACCCCTCCATCCCCTACACCCCTCCCTGTCTCTGTAACCCCTTCCATCCCCTACACCCCTCCCTGTCTCTGTAACCCCTCCATCCCCTACTCCCCTCCCTGTCTCTGTACCCCGTCCATCCCCTACACCCCTCGATGTCTCTGTAACCCCTTCATCCATACACCCCTCCCCATCTCTGTAACACCTCCATCCCCTACACCCCTCCCTGTCTCTGTAACCCCCTCCATCCCCTACACCCCTCCCTGTCTCAGTACCCCCTCCGTCCCCTACAACCATCCCTGTCTCTGTAACCCCCTCCATCCCCTACACCCCTCCCTGTCTGTGTAACCCCTAGATTCCCTACACCCCTCACTGTCCCTGTAACCCATCCCCTACACCTCTCCCTGTGTCTGTAACCGCCTCCATCCCCTACACCACTCGCTGTCTCTGTTACCTCCTCCATCCCCTAAACCCCTCCATGTCTCTGAAACCCCTCCATCCCCTACACCCCTCCCTGTCTCTGTAACCCCTCCATCCCCTAAACCCCTCCGTCTCTGTAACCCACTCCATCCCCTGCACCCCATCCTGTCTCTGTTACCCCCTCCATCCTCAACACCCCCTCCCTGTCTTTGTAACCCCTCCATCCCCTGAACCCCTCCCTGTCTCTGTACCCACCTCCATCCCCTAAACCCCTCCATGTCTCTGTAACCCCCTCCATCCCCTACACCCCTCTCTGTCTCTGTAACCCCTCCATCACCTACACCCTGCCCTGTCTCTGTAACGCCCTCCATCCCCTAAACCCCTCCGTCTCTGTAACCCACTCCATCCCCTACACCCCTCGCTGTCTCTGTAACCCCCTCCATCCTCTACACCCCCTCCCTGTCTCTGTAACCCCTCCATCCCCTACGCCCCTTCCTGTCTCTGTTATCCCCTCCATCCTCAACACCCCTCCATCTCTCTGTAAACTTCTCCATCCCCTACACACCTCCCCGACGCTGTAAACCCCTCCAGCGCTAACACCCCTCCCCGTCTCTGTAACCCCTCCATCCCCTACACCCCTCCCCGTCTCTGTAAACCCTTCATCCCCTAGAGCCCTCCCTGTCTCTGTAACCCCCTCCATCCCCTACAACCTCCCTGTCTCTGTAACCCCCTCCATCCCCTACACCACTCCCTGTCTCTGTAACCCCTCCATCCCCTAAACCCCTTCCTGTCTCTGTAAACCCTCCATCCCCTACACCCCTCCGTCTCTGTCACTCCCACCATCCCCTACAACCATCCCTGTCTCTGTAACCCCTCCATCCCCTACACCCCTCCCTCTCTGTGTAACCCCTCCATCCCCTGCACCTCTCCCTGTCTCCGTGACCCATTCCATCCCCTACACCACTCCCTGTGTCTGTAACAGCCTCCATCACCTACACCACTCGCTGTCTCTGTAACCTCCTCCATCCCCTACACCCCTCCATGTCTCTGAAAACCCTCCATCCCCTACACCCCTCCCTGTCTCTGTAACCCCTCCATCCCCTACTCCCCTCCCTGTCTCTGTACCCCGTCCATCCCCTACACCCCTCTCCGTCTATGTAACACCCTCCATCCCCTACACCCCTCCCTGTCTCTGTAACCCCTCCATCTCCTACAAACATATCTGTCTCGGTAACCCCTCCATCCCCTACACCCCTCTCCGTCTATGTAACACCCTCCATCCCCTACACCCCTCCCTGTCTCTGTAACCCCTCCATCCCCTACAACCCTATCTGTCTCTGTAACCCCCTCCATCCCCTACACCCCTCCCTGTCTCTCTAACCCCCTCCATCCCTTACACCCCTCACTGTCTCTCTAACCCCCTCCATCCCCTACACCCCTCCCTGTCTCTGTAACTGCTCCATCCCCTACACCCCACACTATCTCTGTAACCCCTCCATCCCCTATACCCCTCCGTCTCCGTGACCCCTTCCATCCCCTTAAACCATCCCTGTCTCTGTAACACCTCCATCCCCTACACCGCTCCCTGTCGGTGTAACCCCTCCATCCCCTACACCCCTCCCTCTCTCGGTAACCCCCTCCATCCCCTACACCCCTCCCTGTCTCTGTAACCCCCTCCATACCCTACACCCCTCCCTGTCTCTGTAACCCCCTCCATCCCCTACACCACTTCCTGTCTCTGTAAACCCTCCATCCACTACAGCCCTCCCTGACTCTGTAACCCCCTCCATCCCCTACACCCCTCCCTGTCTCTGAAACCGCTCCATCCCCTGTTCCTCTCCCTGTCTCTGTAAACCCTCCATCCCCTACACCCCTCACTGTCACTGTAATCCCCTCCATCCCCAACACCCCTCCCTGTCTCTGTAACTGTTCCATCCCCTACACCCCCCCCCGTCTCTGTAACCCCTGCATCCCCTACACCCCTCTGTGTCTCTATAACCCCCTCCATCCCCTACACCCCTCCCTGTCTCTGTAACCCCCTCCATCCCCTACACCCCTCCCTGTCTCAGTAACCCCCTCCGTCCCCTACACCACTCACTATCTTTGTAACCCCTCCAACCCCTACACCACTCCCTGTCTCTGTAACCCCTGCATCCCCTACACCCGTCCGTCTCCGTGACCCCCTCCAACCCCTACAACCATCCCTGTCTCTGTAACCCCTCCATCCTCTACACCCCTCCCTGTCTGTGTAACCCCTCCATTCCCTACACCCCTCACTGTCGCTGTAACCCATCCCCTACACCACTCCCTGTGTCTGTAACCGCCTCCATCCCCTAAACCACTCGCTGTCTCTGTAACCTCCTCCATCCCCTACACCCCTCCATGTCTCTGAAACCCCTCCATCCCCTACACCCCTCCCTGTCTCTGTAACCCCTCCATCCCCTAAACCCCTCCCTGTCTCTTTACCCCCCTCCATCCCCTACACCCCTCCGTGTCTCTGTAACTCCTTCATCCCCTACACCCATCCCTGTCTCTGTAACCCGTCCATCCCCTGCACCCCTTCCTGTCTCTGTTACCCCCTTCATCCTCAACACCCCTCCATCTCTCTGTAACCCCCTCCATCCCCTTCACCCCTCTCTGTCTCTGTAACCCCTCCATCACCTACACCCTGCCCTGTCTCTGTAAAGCCCTCCATCCCCTACATCCCTCCGTCTCTGTAACCCACTCCATCCCCTACACCCCTCGCTGTCTCTGTAATCCCCTCCATCCTCTACACCCCTCGCTGTCTCTGTAACCCCCTCCATTCTCAACACCCCTCCATCTCTTTGTAAACTTCTCCATCCCCTACACCCCTCCCCGTCGCTGTAAACCCCTCCAGCGCTAACACCGCTCCCCGTCTCTGTAAACCCTCCATCCCCTACACTCCTCCCCGTCTCTGTAAACCCTCCATCCCCTACACATCACCCTGTCTCTGTAACCCCTCCATCCCCTACACCCCCACTGTCTCTGTAACCCCTCCATCCCCTACACCCCTCCCTGTCTCTGTAACCCCTTCCATCCCCTACTCCCCTCCCTGTCTCTGTACCCCGTCCATCCCCTACACCCCTCGATGTCTCTGTAACCCCTTCATCCATACACCCCTCCCCATCTCTGTAACCCCTCCATCCCCTACACCCCTCCCTGTCTCTGTAACCCCCTCCATCCCCTACACCCCTCCCTGTCTCTGTAACCCCCTCCATCCCCTACACCACTCACTATCTTTGTAAACCCTCCAACCCCTACACCACTCCCTGTCTCTGTAATCCCTCCATCCCCTACAACCATCCCTGTCTCTGTAACCTCCTCCATCCCCTACACCCCTCCATGTCTCTGAAACCCCTCCATCCCCTACACCCCTCCCTGTCTCTGTAACCCCTCCATCCCCTGCACCCCTTCCTGTCTCTGTTAACCCCTCCATCCTCAACACCCCTCCATCTCTCAGTAACCCCCTCCATCCCCTTCACCCCTCTCTGTCTCTGTAACCCCTCCATCACCTACACCCTGCCCTGTCTCTGTAAAGCCCTCCATCCCCTACATCCCTCCGTCTCTGTAACCCACTCCATCCCCTACACCCCTCGCTGTCTCTGTAACCCCCTCCATTCTCAACAGCCCTCCATCTCTTTGTAAACTTCTCCATCCCCTACACCCCTCCCCGTCGCTGTAAACCCCTCCAGCGCTAACACCGCTCCCCGTCTCTGTAAACCCTCCATCCCCTACACTCCTCCCCGTCTCTGTAAACCCTCCATCCCCTACACACCACCCTGTCTCTGTAACCCCTCCATCCCCTACACGCCTCCCTGTCTCTGTAACGCCTCCATCCTCTACACGCCTCCCTGTCTCTGTAACCCCTTCCATCCCCTACACCCCTCCCTGTCTCTGTAACCCCTCCATCCCCTACTCCCCTCCCTGTCTCTGTACCCCGTCCATCCCCTGCACCCCTCGATGTCTCTGTAACCCCTTCATCCATACACCCCTCCCCATCTCTGTAACCCCTCCATCCCCTACACCCCTCCCTGTCTCAGTACCCCCTCCGTTCCCTACAACCATCCCTGTCTCTGTAACCCCCTCCATCCCCTACACCCCTCCCTGTCTCAGTACCCCCTCCGTTCCCTACAACCATCCCTGTCTCTGTAACCCCCTCCATCCCCTACACCCCTCCCTGTCTGTGTAACCCCTCGATTCCCTACACCCCTCACTGTCCCTGTAACCCATCCCCTACACCACTCCCTGTGTCTGTAACCGCCTCCATCCCCTACACCACTCGCTGTCTCTGTTACCTCCTCCATCCCCTAAACCCCTCCATGTCTCTGAAACCCCTCCATCCCCTACACCCCTCCCTGTCTCTGTAACCCCTCCATCCCCTAAACCCCTCCCTGTCTCTGTAACCCCTCCATCCCCTGCACCCCTTCCTGTCTCTGTTACCCCCTCCATCCTCAACACCCCTCCATCTCTCTGTAACCCCCTCCATCCCCTACACCCCTCTCTGTCTCTGTAACCACTCCATCACATACACCCTGCCCTGTCTCTGTAAAGCCTTCCATCCCCTACATCCCTCCGTCTCTGTAACTCACTCCATCCCCTACACCCCTCAGTGTGTCTGTAACCCCCTACATCCCCGACACCCCTCCCTGTCTCTGTAACGGATCCATCCCCTATACTCCTCCGTCTACGTGACCCCCTCCATCCCCTTAAACCATCCCTGTCTCTGTAACACCTCCATCCCCTGCACCGCTCCCTGTCGGTGTAACCCCTCTCCGTCTATGTAACACCCTCCATCCCCTAAACCCCTCTCTGTCTCTATAACCCCTCCATCCCCTACTCCCCTCCCCGTCTCTGTAAAACCCTACACCCCTCGCTGTCTCTGTAACCCCCTCCATCCCCTACACACCTCCCTGCCTCTGTAACCCCTCGATCCCCTACACCCCTGCCTGTCTCTGTAACCCCTCCATCCTCTACACCCCTCCCTGTCTCTGTAAACCCCTCCATCCCCTACTCCCCTCCCCGTCTCTGTAAAACCCTACACCCCTCCCTGTCTCTGTAACCCCCTCCATCCCCTACACACCTCCCTGCCTCTGTAACCCCTCGATCCCCTACACCCCTGCCTGTCTCTGTAACCCCTCCATCCTCTACACCCCTCCCTGTCTCTGTAAACCCCTCCATCCCCTACACCCCTCCCTGTCTCTGTAACCCCCTCCATCCCCAACACCCCTCCGAGTTTCTCTAACCCCCTCCATCCCCTACACACTTCCCTGTCTCCGTAACCCCTCCATCCCCTACACCCCTCCCCGTCTCTGTAACCGCTCCATCCCCTACACACCTACCTGTCTAAGTAACCACCTCCGGCCCCTACTCGCCTCCCTGCCTCTGTAACGCCTCCATCCTCTACACCCCTCCCTGTCTCTGTAACCCCTTCCATCCCCTACACCCCTCCCTGTCTCTGTAACTCCTCCATCCCCTACTCCCCTCCTTGTCTCTGTAACACCCTCCATCCCCTACACCCCTCCCTGTCTCTGTAAACCCTCCATCCCCTACACCCCTCTCTGTCTCTGTAACCCCCTCCATCCCCTACACCCCTCACTGTCTCTGTAACCCCCTCCATCCCCTACACCCCTCCCTGTCTCTGTAACGGCTCCATCCCCTACACCCCTCACTATCTCTGTAACCCCTCCATCCCCTATACCCCTCCGTTTCCGTCACCGCCTCCATCCCCTTAAATCATCCCTGTCTCTGTAACACCTCCATCCCCTACACCGCTCCCTGTCGATGTAACCCCCTCCATCCCCTACACCCCTCCCTGCCTCTGTAACCCCCTCAATACCCTACACCCCTCCCTGTCTCTCCATCCCCTACACCTCTCCCTGTCTCTGTAACCCCTGCATCCCCTTCACCCCTCCGTCACCGTGACCCCCTCCATCCCCTAAAACCATCCGTGTCTCTGTAACCCCTCCATCCCCTACACCCCTCCCTGTCTCTGTAACCCCTCCATCCCCTACACCCCTCCCTATCTCTGTAACCCTCTCCATCACCTGCACCCCTCCCTGTCTCTGTAAACTCTCCATCCCCTACCCCCCTCCGTCTCTTTAACCCACTCCATCCCCTACACCCCTCGCTGCCTCTGTAACCCCCTCCATCCTCTACACCCCTTCCTGTCTCTGTAAACCCACCATCCCCTACACCCCTTCCTGTCTCTGTTACCCCCTCCATCCTCAACACCCCTCCATCTCTCTGTAAACTTCTCCATCCCCTACACCCCTCCCCGTCGCTGTAAACCCCTCCAGCGCTTACACCCCTCCGTCTCTGTAACCCTTCTATCTCCTGCACCCCTCCCCGTCTCTGCAAACCCTCCATCCCCTACACCTCTTCCTGTCTCTGTAACCCCCTCCATTCCCTACACCCCTCACTGTCTCTGTAAAACCCTCCATCCCCTTCACCCCACCCTGTCTCTGTAACCCCTCCATCCCCTACACACATCCCTGTCTCTCTAACCCCTCCATCCCATACACCCCTCTGTCTTGGTGACCCCCTCATCCCCTACACCCCTATGTCTGGGTGACCCCCTCATCCCCTACACCCCTCCCTGTACCTGTATTACCTCCATCCCCAACACCCCTCCCTGTCTCTGTAACCCCTCCATCCCCTACACCCCTCCCTGTCTCAGTACCCCCTCCGTTCCCTACAACCATCCCTGTCTCTGTAACCCCCTCCATCCCCTACACCCCTCCCTGTCTGTGTAACCCCACGATTCCCTACACCCCTCACTGTCCCTGTAACCCATCCCCTACACCACTCCCTGTGTCTGTAACCGCCTCCATCCCCTACACCACTCGCTGTCTCTGTTACCTCCTCCATCCCCTAAACCCCTCCATGTCTCTGAAACCCCTCCATCCCCTACACCCCTCCCTGTCTCTGTAACCCCTCCATCCCCTGCACCCCTTCCTGTCTCTGTAACCCCCTCCATCCCCTACACACCTCCCTGCCTCTGTAACCCCTCGATCCCCTACACCCCTGCCTGTCTCTGTAACCCCTCCATCCTCTACACCCCTCCCTGTCTCTGTAAACCCCTCCATCCCCTACTCCCCTCCCCGTCTCTGTAAAACCCTACACCCCTCCCTGTCTCTGTAACCCCCTCCATCCCCTACACACCTCCCTGCCTCTGTAACCCCTCGATCCCCTACACCCCTGCCTGTCTCTGTAACCCCTCCATCCTCTACACCCCTCCCTGTCTCTGTAAACCCCTCCATCCCCTACACCCCTCCCTGTCTCTGTAACCCCCTCCATCCCCAACACCCCTCCGAGTTTCTCTAACCCCCTCCATCCCCTACACACTTCCCTGTCTCCGTAACCCCTCCATCCCCTACACCCCTCCCCGTCTCTGTAACCGCTCCATCCCCTACACACCTACCTGTCTAAGTAACCACCTCCGGCCCCTACTCGCCTCCCTGCCTCTGTAACGCCTCCATCCTCCACACCCCTCCCTGTCTCTGTAACCCCTTCCATCCCCTACGCCCCTCCCTGTCTCTGTAACTCCTCCATCCCCTACTCCCCTCCTTGTCTCTGTAACACCCTCCATCCCCTACACCCCTCCCTGTCTCTGTAAACCCTCCATCCCCTACACCCCTCTCTGTCTCTGTAACCCCCTCCATCCCCTACACCCCTCACTTTCTCTGTAACCCCCTCCATCCCCTACACCCCTCCCTGTCTCTGTAACGGCTCCATCCCCTACACCCCTCACTATCTCTGTAACCCCTCCATCCCCTATACCCTTCCGTCTCCGTCACCCCCTCCATCCCCTTAAATCATCCCTGTCTCTGTAACACCTCCATCCCCTACACCGCTCCCTGTCGATGTAACCCCCTCCATCCCCTACACCCCTCCCTGCCTCTGTAACCCCCTCAATACCCTACACCCCTCCCTGTCTCTCCATCCCCTACACCTCTCCCTGTCTCTGTAACCCCTGCATCCCCTTCACCCCTCCGTCACCGTGACCCCCTCCATCCCCTAAAACCATCCGTGTCTCTGTAACCCCTCCATCCCCTACACCCCTCCCTGTCTCTGTAACCCCTCCATCCCCTACACCCCTCCCTATCTCTGTAACCCTCTCCATCACCTGCACCCCTCCCTGTCTCTGTAAACTCTCCATCCCCTACCCCCCTCCGTCTCTTTAACCCACTCCATCCCCTACACCCCTCGCTGCCTCTGTAACCCCCTCCATCCTCTACACCACTCCCTGTCTCTGTAAACCCACCATCCCCTACACCCCTTCCTGTCTCTGTTACCCCCTCCATCCTCAACACCCCTCCATCTCTCTGTAAACTTCTCCATCCCCTACACCCCTCCCCGTCGCTGTAAACCCCTCCAGCGCTTACACCCCTCCGTCTCTGTAACCCTTCTATCTCCTGCACCCCTCCCCGTCTCTGCAAACCCTCCATCCCCTACACCTCTTCCTGTCTCTGTAACCCCCTCCATTCCCTACACCCCTCACTGTCTCTGTAAAACCCTCCATCCACTTCACCCTCCCTGTCTCTGTAACCCCTCCATCCCCTACACACATCCCTGTCTCTCTAACCCCTCCATCCCATACACCCCTCTGTCTTGGTGACCCCCTCATCCCCTACACCCCTCTGTCTGGGTGACCCCCTCATCCCCTACACCCCTCCCTGTACCTGTATTACCTCCATCCCCAACACCCCTCCCTGTCTCTGTAACCCCTCCATCCCCTACACACCTCTCTGTCTCTGTAACCCCTCCATCCTCTACACCCCTCCCTGTCTCTGTAAACCCTTCCATCCCCTGCACCCCTCCCTGTCTCTGTAACCCCTTCCATCCCCAACACCCCTCCCAGTCTCTCTAACCCCCTCCATCCCCGACACACTTCCCTGTCTCTGTAACCCCTCCAGCCCCTACACCCCTCCCCGTCTCTGTAGCCCCCTCCATCCGCTACACCCTTCCCAGTCTCTGAAACCGCTCCATCCCCAACACACCTCCCTGTCTCTGTAACCCCCTCCAGTCCCAACACGCCACCCTGTCTCTGTAACGCCTCCATCCCCTACACCCCTCCCTGTCTCTGTAACTGCTTCCATCCCCTACACCCCTCCCTGTCTCTGTAAACCCTCCATCCCCTACTCCCCTCCCTGTCTCTGTACCCCGTCCATCCCCTACACCCCTCGATGTCTCTGTAACCCCTCCATCTTCTACACCCCTCCCTGTCTCGGTAACCCCTCCATCACCTACTCCCCTCTCCGTCTATGTAACACCCTCCATCCCCTACACCCCTCCCCGTCTCTGTGGCCCCCTCCATCCGCTACACCCCTCCCCGTCTCTGTAACCGCTCCATCCCCAACACACCTCACTGTCTCTGTAACCCCCTCCAGCCCCTACACGCCTCCCTGTCTCTGTAATGCCTCCATCCCCCTCCATCCCCTACACCCCTCCCTGTCTCTGTAACTGCTTCCATCCCCTACACCCCTCCCTGTCTCTGTAACCCCTCCATCCCCTACTCCCCTCCCTGTCTCTGTACCCCGTCCATCCCCTACACCCCTCGATGTCTCTGTAACCCCTCCATCCTCTACACCACTCCCTGTCTCGGTAACCCCTCCATCCCCTACACCCCTCTCCCTCTATGTAACACCCTCCATCCCCTGCACCCCTCACTGTGTCTGTAACCCCCTACATCCCCGACACCCCTCCCTGTCTCTGTAACGGCTCCATCCCCTACAGCACTCACTATCTCTGTAACCCCTCCATCCCCTATACCCCTCCGTCTACGTGACCCCCTCCGTCCCCTTAAACCATCCCTGTCTCTGTAACACCTCCATCCCCTACACCGCTCCCTGTCGATGTAACCCCTCCATCCCCTACACCCCTCCCTCTCTCTGTAAGCCCATCCATCCCCTGCACCCCTCCCTGTCTCTGTAACCCCCTCCATCCCCTACACCACTTCCTGTCTCTGTAAACCCTCCATCCACTACAGCCCTCCCAGTCTCTGTAACCGCTCCATGCCCTACACACCTCCCTGTCTCTGTAACCCCCTCCAACCCCGACACCCCTCCCTGTCTCTATAACCCCACCATCCCCTACACCCCTCCCTCTCTCTGTAACCCCTTCCATCCCCAACACCCCTCCCTGTCTCTGTAACCCCTCCATCCCCTACACCCCTCCCTGTCGCTGTAACCCCCTCCATCCCCTACAACCCGCCCTATCTCTGTAACACCTGCATCCCCTACACCCCTCTGTCTCCGTGACCCCCTCCATCCCCTACAACCATTCCTGTCTCTGTAACCCCTCCATCCCCTACACCCCTCCCTGTCTGTGTAACCCCTCTATTCCCTACGCCCCTCACTGTCCCTGTAACCCCCTCCATCCCGTACACCCCTCCCTGTCTCTGTACCCCCCTCCGTCCCCTACATCACTCCCTGTCTCTGTAACCCCTCCATCCCCTACACACCTCCCTGTCTCTGTAACCCCTCCATCCTCTACACCCCTTCTTGTCTCTGTAAACCACTCCATCCCCTACACCGCTCACTCTCTCTGTAACCCCCTCAATCTCCAACACCCCTCCCAGTCTCTCTAACCCCCTCCATCCCCGACACCCCTCCCCATCTCTGTAACCGCTCCATCACCTACACCCCTCCCCGTCTCTGTAACCGCTCCATTCCCTACACCCCTCCCTTTGTCCGTGACCACCTCCATCCACTACACCCCTCCCTGTCGCTGTAACCTCTCCATCCCCTATACCCCTCCCAGTCTCTCTAACCCCCTCCATCCCCTACACCCCTCCACATCTCTGTAACCGCTCCATCCCCTACACCCCTCCCCGTCTCTGTAACCGCTCCATCCCCTACACCCTCCCTTTCTCCGTGACGACCTCCATCCACTACACCCCTCCCTGTCGCTGTAACCCTTCCATCCACTACACCCCTCACTGTCTCTGTAACACCTCCATCCCCTACACCCCGCCCTGTCTGTGTAAACCCCTCCATTCCCTTCACCCCTCACTGTCTCTGTAAAACCCTCCATCCACTTCACCCTCCCTGTCTCTGTAACCCCTCCATCCACTACACCCCTCCATCTGCGCGACCCCCTCATCCCCTACACCCCTCCCTGTCTCTGTATCACCTCCATCCCCTGCACCCCTCCCTGTCTCTGTATCACCTCCATCCCCTACAACCATCCGTGTCTCTCTAGCCCCCTCTATCCCCTACACACTTCCCTGTCTCTGTAACCCCTCCATCCCCTACACCCCTCCCTATCTCTGTAACCCTCTCCATCACCTGCACCCCTCCCTGTCTCTGTAAGCTCTGCATCCCCTACCCCCCTCCATCTCTTTAACCCACTCCATCCCCTACACCCCTCGCTGTCTCTGTTACCCCCTCCATCCTCAACACCCCTCCATCTCTCTGTAACCCCCTCCATCCCCTACACCCCTCTCTGTCTCTGTAACCCCTCCATCCCCTACACCCCTCGCTGTCTCTGTAACACCCTCCATCCTCTACACCCCTCCCTGTCTCTGTAACCCCTCCATCCCCTACACCCCTTCCTGTCTCTGTTACCCCCTCCATCCTCAACACCCCTCCATCTCTCTTTAAAC
The DNA here is from genome assembly GCF_030028105.1 of Mobula birostris. Lineage (NCBI taxonomy): Eukaryota > Metazoa > Chordata > Chondrichthyes > Myliobatiformes > Myliobatidae > Mobula > Mobula birostris. The sequence goes on from NC_092374.1 coordinate 92,915,581, forward strand.
TTCTCCATCCCCTACACCCCTCCCCGTCGCTGTAAACCCCTCCAGCGCTAACACCCCTCCCCGTCTCTGTAACCCTTCTATCCCCAACATCCCTCCCCGTCTCTGCAAACCCTCCATCCCCTACACCTCTTCCTGTCTCTGTAACCCCCTCCATTTCCTACACCCCTCACTGTCTCTGTAAAACCCTCCATCCCCTTCACCCCACCCTGTCTCTGTAACCACTCCATCCCCTACACACATCCCTGTCTATCTAACCCCTCCATCCCCTACACCCCTCCCAGTCTCTCTAACCCCCTCCATCCCCTACACACTTCCGTGTCTCTGTAACCCCTCCATGCCCTACACCCCTCCCCGTCTCTGTAGCCCCCTCCATTTCCTACACCCCTCTGTCTGGGTGACCCCCTCATCCCCTACACCCCTCCCTGTCTCTGTATCACCTCCATCCCCTACACCCCTCCCTGTCTCTGTAACCCCCTCCATCCCCAACACCCGTCCCAGTCTCTCTAACCCCCTCCATCCCCTACACACTTCCGTGTCTCTGTAACCCCTCCATGCCCTACACCCCTCCCCGTCTCTGTAGCCCCCTCCATCCGCTACACCCTTCCCCGTCTCTGTAACCGCTCCAACCCCAACACACCTCCCTGTCTCTATAACCCCTCCAGCCCCTACACGCCTCCCTGTCTCTGTAACCCCTCCATCCCCTACTCCCCTCCCTGTCTCGGTACCCCGTCTATCCCCTACACCCCTCGATGTCTCTGTAACCCCTCCATCCTCTACACCCCTCCCTGTCTCGGTAACCCCTCCATCCCCTACTCCCCTCTCCGTCTATGTAACACCCTCCATCCCCTGCACCCCTCCCTGTCTCTGTAACCCCTCCATCCCCTACAACCCTCCCTGTCTCTGTAACGGCTCCATCCCCTACAGCACTCAGTATCACTGTAACCCCTCCATCCCCTACACCCCTCCGTCTCCGTCACCCCCTCCATCCCCTTAAACCATCCCTGTCTCTGTAACACCTCCATCCCCTACACCGCTCACTGTCGGTGTAACCCCTCCATCCCCTGCACCCCTCCCTCTCTCTGTAACCCACTCCATCCCCTACATCCCTCCGTCTCTGTAACCCCCTCCATCGCATACACCCCTCCCTGTCTCTCCATCCCCTACACCCCTCCCAGTCTCTGTAACCCCCTCCATCCCCTACACCCCTCCCTTCCTCTGTAAACCCCTCAATCCCCTACACCCCTCCCTGTCTCTGTAACCGCTCCATCCCCTACACCTCTCCCTCTCTCTGTAACCCCTGCATCCCCTACACCCTCCCGTCACCGTGACCCCCTCCATCCCCTACACCCCTCCCTGTCTCTGCAACCCCTCCATCCCCTACACCCCTCCCTATCTCTGTAACCCTCTCCATCACCTCCACCCCTCCCTGTCTCTGTAAGCTCTCCATCCCCTACCCCCCTCCGTCTCTTTAACCCACTCCATCCCCTACACCCCTCGCTGTCTCTGTAACCCCCTCCATCCTCTACACCACTCCCTGTCTCTGTAACCCCTCCATCCCCTGCACCCCTTCCTGTCTCTATTACCCCCTCCATCCTCAACACCCCTCCATCTTTCTGTAACCTCCTCCATCCCCTACACCCCTCTCTGTCTCTGTAACCCTCTCCATCACCTGCACCCCTCCATCTCTCTGTAAGCTCTCCATCCCCTACCCCCCTCCATCTCTTTAACCCACTCCATCCCCTACACCCCTCGCTGTCTCTGTTACCCCCTCCATCCTCAACACCCCTCCATCTCTCTGTAACCCCCTCCATCCCCTACACCCCTCCCCGTCGCTGTAAACCCCTCCAGCGCTAACACCCCTCCCCGTCTCTGTAACCCTTCTATCCCCTACACCCCTCCCCGTCTCTGCAAACCCTCCATCCCCTACACCTCTTCCTGTCACTGTAACCCCCTCCATTTCCTACACCCCTCACTGTCTCTGTAAAACCCTCCATCCCCTTCACCCCACCCTGTCTCTGTAACCACTCCATCCCCTACACACATCCCTGTCTATCTAACCCCTCCATCCCCTACACCCCTCTGTCTGGGTGACCCCCTCATCCCCTACACCCCTCCCTGTCTCTGTATCACCTCCATCCCCTACACCCCTCCCAGTCTCTCTAACCCCCTCCATCCCCTACACACTTCCGTGTCTCTGTAACCCCTCCATCCCCTACACCCCTCCCTGTTTCTGTAACCCCCTCCATGCCCTACACCCCTCCCCGTCTCTGTAGCCCCCTCCATCCGCTACACCCTTCCTCGTCTCTGTAACCCCTCCATCCTCTACACCCCTCCCTGTCTCGGTAACCCCTCCATCCCCTACTCCCCTCTCCGTCTATGTAACACCCTCCATCCCCTGCACCCCTCCCTGTCTCTGTAACGCCTCCATCCCCTACAGCACTCAGTATCACTGTAACCCCTCCATCCCCTACACCCCTCCGTCTCCGTCACCCCCTCCATCCCCTTAAACCATCCCTGTCTCTGTAACACCTCCATCCCCTACACCGCTCACTGTCGGTGTAACCCCTCCATCCCCTGCACCCCTCCCTCTCTCTGTAACCCACTCCATCCCCTACATCCCTCCGTCTCTGTAACCCCCTCCATCGCATACACCCCTCCCTGTCTCTCCATCCCCTACACCCCTCCCAGTCTCTGTAACCCCCTCCCTTCCTCTGTAAACCCCTCAATCCCCTACACCCCTCCCTGTCTCTGTAACCGCTCCATCCCCTACACCTCTCCCTCTCTCTGTAACCCCTGCATCCCCTACACCCTCCCGTCACCGTGACCCCCTCCATCCCCTACAACCATCCGTGTCTCTGTAACCCCTCCATCCCCTACACCACTCCCTGTCTCTGCAACCCCTCCATCCCCTACACCCCTCCCTATCTCTGTAACCCTCTCCATCCCCTACACCCCTCCCTGTCTCTGTAAGCTCTCCATCCCCTACTCCCCTCCCTATCTCTGTAACCCTCTCCATCACCTCCACCCCTCCCTGTCTCTGTAAGCTCTCCATCCCCTACCCCCCTCCGTCTCTTTAACCCACTCCATCCCCTACACCCCTCGCTGTCTCTGTAACCCCCTCCATCCTCTACACCCCTCCCTGTCTCTGTAACCCCTCCATCCCCTACACCCCTTCCTGTCTCTGTTACCCCCTCCATCCTCAACACCCCTCCATCTCTCTGTAAACTTCTCCATCCCCACACCCCTCCCCGTCGCTGTAAACCCCTCCAGCGCTAACACCCCTCCCCGTCTCTGTAAACCTTCTATCCCCTACACCCCTCCCCGTCTCTGTAAACCCTCCATCCCCTACACCTCTTCCTGTCTCTGTAACACCCTCCATTCCCTACACCCCTCACTGTCTCTGTAAAACCCTCCATCCACTTCACCCTCCCTGTCTCTGTAACCCCTCCATCCCCTTCACCCCTCCATCTGCGCGACCCCCTCATCCCCTACACCCCTCCCTGTCTCTGTATCACCTCCATCCCCTACACCCCTCCCTGTCTCTGTATCACCTCCATCCCCTACAACCATCCGTGTCTCTCTAACCCCCTCTATCCCCTACACACTTCCCTGTCTCTGTAACCCCTCCATCCCCTACACCCCTCCCTATCTCTGTAACCCTCTCCATCACCTGCACCCCTCCCTGTCTCTGTAAGCTCTCCATCCCCTACCCCCCTCCATCTCTTTAACCCACTCCATCCCCTACACCCCTCGCTGTCTCTGTTACCCCCTCCATCCTCAACACCCCTCCATCTCTCTGTAACCCCCTCCATCCCCTACACCCCTCGCTGTCTCTGTTACCCCCTCCATCCTCAACACCCCTCCATCTCTCTGTAACCCCCTCCATCCCCTACACCCCTCTCTGTCTCTGTAACCCCTCCATCCCCTACACCCCTCGCTGTCTCTGTAACACCCTCCATCCTCTACACCCCTCCCTGTCTCTGTAACCCCTCCATCCCCTACACCCCTTCCTGTCTCTGTTACCCCCTCCATCCTCAACACCCCTCCATCTCTCTTTAAACTTCTCCATCCCCTACACCCCTCCCCGTCGCTGTAAACCCCTCCAGCGCTAACACCCCTCCCCGTCTCTGTAACCCTTCTATCCCCTACATCCCTCCCCGTCTCTGCAAACCCTCCATCCCCTACACCTCTTCCTGTCTCTGTAACCCCCTCCATTTCCTACACCCCTCACTGTCTCTGTAAAACCCTCCATCCCCTTCACCCCACCCTGTCTCTGTAACCACTCCATCCCCTACACACATCCCTGTCTATCTAACCCCTCCATCCCCTACACCCCTCCCAGTCTCTCTAACCCCCTCCATCCCCTACACACTTCCGTGTCTCTGTAACCCCTCCATGCCCTACACCCCTCCCCGTCTCTGTAGCCCCCTCCATTTCCTACACCCCTCTGTCTGGGTGACCCCCTCATCCCCTACACCCCTCCCTGTCTCTGTATCACCTCCATCCCCTACACCCCTCCCTGTCTCTGTAACCCCCTCCATCCCCAACACCCCTCCCAGTCTCTCTAACCCCCTCCATCCCCTACACACTTCCGTGTCTCTGTAACCCCTCCATGCCCTGCACCCCTCCCCGTCTCTGTAGCCCCCTCCATCCGCTACACCCTTCCCCGTCTCTGTAACCGCTCCAACCCCAACACACCTCCCTGTCTCTATAACCCCTCCAGCCCCTACACGCCTCCCTGTCTCTGTAACCCCTCCATCCCCTACTCCCCTCCCTGTCTCGGTACCCCGTCTATCCCCTACACCCCTCGATGTCTCTGTAACCCCTCCATCCTCTACACCCCTCCCTGTCTCGGTAACCCCTCCATCCCCTACTCCCCTCTCCGTCTATGTAACACCCTCCATCCCCTGCACCCCTCCCTGTCTCTGTAACCCCTCCATCCCCTACAACCCTCCCTGTCTCTGTAACGGCTCCATCCCCTACAGCACTCAGTATCACTGTAACCCCTCCATCCCCTACACCCCTCCGTCTCCGTCACCCCCTCCATCCCCTTAAACCATCCCTCTCTCTGTAACCCACTCCATCCCCTACATCCCTCCGTCTCTGTAACCCCCTCCATCGCATACACCCCTCCCTGTCTCTCCATCCCCTACACCCCTCCCAGTCTCTGTAACCCCCTCCATCCCCTACACCCCTCCCTTCCTCTGTAAACCCCTCAATCCCCTACACCCCTCCCTGTCTCTGTAACCGCTCCATCCCCTACACCTCTCCCTCTCTCTGTAACCCCTGCATCCCCTACACCCTCCCGTCACCGTGACCCCCTCCATCCCCTACACCCCTCCCTGTCTCTGCAACCCCTCCATCCCCTACACCCCTCCCTATCTCTGTAACCCTCTCCATCACCTCCACCCCTCCCTGTCTCTGTAAGCTCTCCATCCCCTACCCCCCTCCGTCTCTTTAACCCACTCCATCCCCTACACCCCTCGCTGTCTCTGTAACCCCCTCCATCCTCTACACCACTCCCTGTCTCTGTAACCCCTCCATCCCCTGCACCCCTTCCTGTCTCTGTTACCCCCTCCATCCTCAACACCCCTCCATCTTTCTGTAACCTCCTCCATCCTCTACACCCCTCTCTGTCTCTGTAACCCCTCCATCCCCTACACCCGTCCGTCTCTGTAACCCACTCCATCCCCTACACCCCTCGCTGTCTCTGTAACACCCTCCATCCTCTACACCCCTCCCTGTCTCTGTAACCCCTCCATCCCCTACACCCCTCCCTGTCTCTGTTACCCCCTCCATCCTCAACACCCCACCATCTCTCTGTAAACTTCTCCATCCCCACACCCCTCCCCGTCGCTGTAAACCCCTCCAGCGCTAACACCCCTCCCCGTCTCTGTAAACCTTCTATCCCCTACACCCCTCCCCGTCTCTGCAAACCCTCCATCCCCTACACCTCTTCCTGTCTCTGTAACACCCTCCATTCCCTACACCCCTCACTGTCTCTGTAAAACCCTCCATCCACTTCACCCTCCCTGTCTCTGTAACCCCTCCATCCCCTTCACCCCTCCATCTGCGCGACCCCCTCATCCCCTACACCCCTCCCTGTCTCTGTATCACCTCCATCCCCTACACCCCTCCCTGTCTCTGTATCACCTCCATCCCCTACAACCATCCGTGTCTCTCTAACCCCCTCTATCCCCTACACACTTCCCTGTCTCTGTAACCCCTCCATCCCCTACACCCCTCCCTATCTCTGTAACCCTCTCCATCACCTGCACCCCTCCCTGTCTCTGTAAGCTCTCCATCCCCTACCCCCCTCCATCTCTTTAACCCACTCCATCCCCTACACCCCTCGCTGTTTCTGTTACCCCCTCCATCCTCAACACCCCTCCATCTCTCTGTAACCCCCTCCATCCCCTACACCCCTCCCCGTCGCTGTAAACCCCTCCAGCGCTAACACCCCTCCCCGTCTCTGTAACCCTTCTATCCCCTACACCCCTCCCCGTCTCTGCAAACCCTCCATCCCCTACACCTCTTCCTGTCACTGTAACCCCCTCCATTTCCTACACCCCTCACTGTCTCTGTAAAACCCTCCATCCCCTTCACCCCACCCTGTCTCTGTAACCACTCCATCCCCTACACACATCCCTGTCTATCTAACCCCTCCATCCCCTACACCCCTCTGTCTGGGTGACCCCCTCATCCCCTACACCCCTCCCTGTCTCTGTATCACCTCCATCCCCTACACCCCTCCCAGTCTCTCTAACCCCCTCCATCCCCTACACACTTCCGTGTCTCTGTAACCCCTCCATCCCCTACACCCCTCCCTGTTTCTGTAACCCCCTCCATGCCCTACACCCCTCCCCGTCTCTGTAGCCCCCTCCATCCGCTACACCCTTCCTCGTCTCTGTAACCCCTCCATCCTCTACACCCCCTCTCTGTCTCGGTAACCCCTCCATCCCCTACTCCCCTCTCCGTCTATGTAACACCCTCCATCCCCTGCACCCCTCCCTGTCTCTGTAACGCCTCCATCCCCTACAGCACTCAGTATCACTGTAACCCCTCCATCCCCTACACCCCTCCGTCTCCGTCACCCCCTCCATCCCCTTAAACCATCCCTGTCTCTGTAACACCTCCATCCCCTACACCGCTCACTGTCGGTGTAACCCCTCCATCCCCTGCACCCCTCCCTCTCTCTGTAACCCACTCCATCCCCTACATCCCTCCGTCTCTGTAACCCCCTCCATCGCATACACCCCTCCCTGTCTCTCCATCCCCTACACCCCTCCCAGTCTCTGTAACCCCCTCCCTTCCTCTGTAAACCCCTCAATCCCCTACACCCCTCCCTGTCTCTGTAACCGCTCCATCCCCTACACCTCTCCCTCTCTCTGTAACCCCTGCATCCCCTACACCCTCCCGTCACCGTGACCCCCTCCATCCCCTACAACCATCCGTGTCTCTGTAACCCCTCCATCCCCTACACCACTCCCTGTCTCTGCAACCCCTCCATCCCCTACACCCCTCCCTATCTCTGTAACCCTCTCCATCCCCTACACCCCTCCCTGTCTCTGTAAGCTCTCCATCCCCTACTCCCCTCCCTATCTCTGTAACCCTCTCCATCACCTCCACCCCTCCCTGTCTCTGTAAGCTCTCCATCCCCTACCCCCCTCCGTCTCTTTAACCCACTCCATCCCCTACACCCCTCGCTGTCTCTGTAACCCCCTCCATCCTCTACACCCCTCCCTGTCTCTGTAACCCCTCCATCCCCTACACCCCTTCCTGTCTCTGTTACCCCCTCCATCCTCAACACCCCTCCATCTCTCTGTAAACTTCTCCATCCCCACACCCCTCCCCGTCGCTGTAAACCCCTCCAGCGCTAACACCCCTCCCCGTCTCTGTAAACCTTCTATCCCCTACACCCCTCCCCGTCTCTGTAAACCCTCCATCCCCTACACCTCTTCCTGTCTCTGTAACACCCTCCATTCCCTACACCCCTCACTGTCTCTGTAAAACCCTCCATCCACTTCACCCTCCCTGTCTCTGTAACCCCTCCATCCCCTTCACCCCTCCATCTGCGCGACCCCCTCATCCCCTACACCCCTCCCTGTCTCTGTATCACCTCCATCCCCTACACCCCTCCCTGTCTCTGTATCACCTCCATCCCCTACAACCATCCGTGTCTCTCTAACCCCCTCTATCCCCTACACACTTCCCTGTCTCTGTAACCCCTCCATCCCCTACACCCCTCCCTATCTCTGTAACCCTCTCCATCACCTGCACCCCTCCCTGTCTCTGTAAGCTCTCCATCCCCTACCCCCCTCCATCTCTTTAACCCACTCCATCCCCTACACCCCTCGCTGTCTCTGTTACCCCCTCCATCCTCAACACCCCTCCATCTCTCTGTAACCCCCTCCATCCCCTACACCCCTCGCTGTCTCTGTTACCCCCTCCATCCTCAACACCCCTCCATCTCTCTGTAACCCCCTCCATCCCCTACACCCCTCTCTGTCTCTGTAACCCCTCCATCCCCTACACCCCTCGCTGTCTCTGTAACACCCTCCATCCTCTACACCCCTCCCTGTCTCTGTAACCCCTCCATCCCCTACACCCCTTCCTGTCTCTGTTACCCCCTCCATCCTCAACACCCCTCCATCTCTCTTTAAACTTCTCCATCCCCTACACCCCTCCCCGTCGCTGTAAACCCCTCCAGCGCTAACACCCCTCCCCGTCTCTGTAACCCTTCTATCCCCTACATCCCTCCCCGTCTCTGCAAACCCTCCATCCCCTACACCTCTTCCTGTCTCTGTAACCCCCTCCATTTCCTACACCCCTCACTGTCTCTGTAAAACCCTCCATCCCCTTCACCCCACCCTGTCTCTGTAACCACTCCATCCCCTACACACATCCCTGTCTATCTAACCCCTCCATCCCCTACACCCCTCCCAGTCTCTCTAACCCCCTCCATCCCCTACACACTTCCGTGTCTCTGTAACCCCTCCATGCCCTACACCCCTCCCCGTCTCTGTAGCCCCCTCCATTTCCTACACCCCTCTGTCTGGGTGACCCCCTCATCCCCTACACCCCTCCCTGTCTCTGTATCACCTCCATCCCCTACACCCCTCCCTGTCTCTGTAACCCCCTCCATCCCCAACACCCCTCCCAGTCTCTCTAACCCCCTCCATCCCCTACACACTTCCGTGTCTCTGTAACCCCTCCATGCCCTGCACCCCTCCCCGTCTCTGTAGCCCCCTCCATCCGCTACACCCTTCCCCGTCTCTGTAACCGCTCCAACCCCAACACACCTCCCTGTCTCTATAACCCCTCCAGCCCCTACACGCCTCCCTGTCTCTGTAACCCCTCCATCCCCTACTCCCCTCCCTGTCTCGGTACCCCGTCTATCCCCTACACCCCTCGATGTCTCTGTAACCCCTCCATCCTCTACACCCCTCCCTGTCTCGGTAACCCCTCCATCCCCTACTCCCCTCTCCGTCTATGTAACACCCTCCATCCCCTGCACCCCTCCCTGTCTCTGTAACCCCTCCATCCCCTACAACCCTCCCTGTCTCTGTAACGGCTCCATCCCCTACAGCACTCAGTATCACTGTAACCCCTCCATCCCCTACACCCCTCCGTCTCCGTCACCCCCTCCATCCCCTTAAACCATCCCTGTCTCTGTAACACCTCCATCCCCTACACCGCTCACTGTCGGTGTAACCCCTCCATCCCCTGCACCCCTCCCTCTCTCTGTAACCCACTCCATCCCCTACATCCCTCCGTCTCTGTAACCCCCTCCATCGCATACACCCCTCCCTGTCTCTCCATCCCCTACACCCCTCCCAGTCTCTGTAACCCCCTCCATCCCCTACACCCCTCCCTTCCTCTGTAAACCCCTCAATCCCCTACACCCCTCCCTGTCTCTGTAACCGCTCCATCCCCTACACCTCTCCCTCTCTCTGTAACCCCTGCATCCCCTACACCCTCCCGTCACCGTGACCCCCTCCATCCCCTACAACCATCCGTGTCTCTGTAACCCCTCCATCCCCTACACCACTCCCTGTCTCTGCAACCCCTCCATCCCCTACACCCCTCCCTATCTCTGTAACCCTCTCCATCACCTCCACCCCTCCCTGTCTCTGTAAGCTCTCCATCCCCTACCCCCCTCCGTCTCTTTAACCCACTCCATCCCCTACACCCCTCGCTGTCTCTGTAACCCCCTCCATCCTCTACACCACTCCCTGTCTCTGTAACCCCTCCATCCCCTGCACCCCTTCCTGTCTCTGTTACCCCCTCCATCCTCAACACCCCTCCATCTTTCTGTAACCTCCTCCATCCTCTACACCCCTCTCTGTCTCTGTAACCCCTCCATCCCCTACACCCGTCCGTCTCTGTAACCCACTCCATCCCCTACACCCCTCGCTGTCTCTGTAACACCCTCCATCCTCTACACCCCTCCCTGTCTCTGTAACCCCTCCATCCCCTACACCCCTCCCTGTCTCTGTTACCCCCTCCATCCTCAACACCCCACCATCTCTCTGTAAACTTCTCCATCCCCACACCCCTCCCCGTCGCTGTAAACCCCTCCAGCGCTAACACCCCTCCCCGTCTCTGTAAACCTTCTATCCCCTACACCCCTCCCCGTCTCTGCAAACCCTCCATCCCCTACACCTCTTCCTGTCTCTGTAACACCCTCCATTCCCTACACCCCTCACTGTCTCTGTAAAACCCTCCATCCACTTCACCCTCCCTGTCTCTGTAACCCCTCCATCCCCTTCACCCCTCCATCTGCGCGACCCCCTCATCCCCTACACCCCTCCCTGTCTCTGTATCACCTCCATCCCCTACACCCCTCCCTGTCTCTGTATCACCTCCATCCCCTACAACCATCCGTGTCTCTCTAACCCCCTCTATCCCCTACACACTTCCCTGTCTCTGTAACCCCTCCATCCCCTACACCCCTCCCTATCTCTGTAACCCTCTCCATCACCTGCACCCCTCCCTGTCTCTGTAAGCTCTCCATCCCCTACCCCCCTCCATCTCTTTAACCCACTCCATCCCCTACACCCCTCGCTGTTTCTGTTACCCCCTCCATCCTCAACACCCCTCCATCTCTCTGTAACCCCCTCCATCCCCTACACCCCTCCCCGTCGCTGTAAACCCCTCCAGCGCTAACACCCCTCCCCGTCTCTGTAACCCTTCTATCCCCTACACCCCTCCCCGTCTCTGCAAACCCTCCATCCCCTACACCTCTTCCTGTCACTGTAACCCCCTCCATTCCCTACACCCCTCACTGTCTCTGTAAAACCCTCCATCCCCTTCACCCCACCCTGTCTCTGTAACCACTCCATCCCCTACACACATCCCTGTCTATCTAACCCCTCCATCCCCTACACCCCTCTGTCTGGGTGACCCCCTCATCCCCTACACCCCTCCCTGTCTCTGTATCACCTCCATCCCCTACACCCCTCCCAGTCTCTCTAACCCCCTCCATCCCCTACACACTTCCGTGTCTCTGTAACCCCTCCATCCCCTACACCCCTCCCTGTTTCTGTAACCCCCTCCATGCCCTACACCCCTCCCCGTCTCTGTAGCCCCCTCCATCCGCTACACCCTTCCTCGTCTCTGTAACCCCTCCATCCTCTACACCCCCTCTCTGTCTCGGTAACCCCTCCATCCCCTACTCCCCTCTCCGTCTATGTAACACCCTCCATCCCCTGCACCCCTCCCTGTCTCTGTAACGCCTCCATCCCCTACAGCACTCAGTATCACTGTAACCCCTCCATCCCCTACACCCCTCCGTCTCCGTCACCCCCTCCATCCCCTTAAACCATCCCTGTCTCTGTAACACCTCCATCCCCTACACCGCTCACTGTCGGTGTAACCCCTCCATCCCCTGCACCCCTCCCTCTCTCTGTAACCCACTCCATCCCCTACATCCCTCCGTCTCTGTAACCCCCTCCATCGCATACACCCCTCCCTGTCTCTCCATCCCCTACACCCCTCCCAGTCTCTGTAACCCCCTCCCTTCCTCTGTAAACCCCTCAATCCCCTACACCCCTCCCTGTCTCTGTAACCGCTCCATCCCCTACACCTCTCCCTCTCTCTGTAACCCCTGCATCCCCTACACCCTCCCGTCACCGTGACCCCCTCCATCCCCTACAACCATCCGTGTCTCTGTAACCCCTCCATCCCCTACACCACTCCCTGTCTCTGCAACCCCTCCATCCCCTACACCCCTCCCTATCTCTGTAACCCTCTCCATCCCCTACACCCCTCCCTGTCTCTGTAAGCTCTCCATCCCCTACTCCCCTCCCTATCTCTGTAACCCTCTCCATCACCTCCACCCCTCCCTGTCTCTGTAAGCTCTCCATCCCCTACCCCCCTCCGTCTCTTTAACCCACTCCATCCCCTACACCCCTCGCTGTCTCTGTAACCCCCTCCATCCTCAACACCCCTCCCTGTCTCTGTAACCCCTCCATCCCCTGCACCCCTTCCTGTCTCTATTACCTCCTCCATCCTCAACACCCCTCCATCTTTCTGTAACCTCCTCCATCCCCTACACCCCTCTCTGTCTCTGTAACCCCTCCATCCCCTACACCCGTCCGTCTCTGTAACCCACTCCATCCCCTACTTCCCTCGCTGTCTCTGTAACACCCTCCATCCTCTACACCCCTCCCTGTCTCTGTAACCCCTCCATCCCCTACACCCCTTCCTGTCTCTGTTACCCCCTCCATCCTCAACACCCCTCCATCTCTCTGTAAACTTCTCCATCCCCACACCCCTCCCCGTCGCTGTAAACCCCTCCAGCGCTAACACCCCTCCCCGTCTCTGTAAACCTTCTATCCCCTACACCCCTCCCCGTCTCTGCAAACCCTCCATCCCCTACACCTCTTCCTGTCTCTGTAACACCCTCCATTCCCTACACCCCTCACTGTCTCTGTAAAACCCTCCATCCACTTCACCCTCCCTGTCTCTGTAACCCCTCCATCCCCTTCACCCCTCCATCTGCGCGACCCCCTCATCCCCTACACCCCTCCCTGTCTCTGTAACCCCTCCATCCCCTACACACCTCCCTGTCTCTGTAACCCCTCCATCCTCTACACCCCTCCCTGTCTCTGTAAACCCCTCCATCGCCGACACCCCTCCCTGTCTCTGTAACCCCTCCATCCTCTACACCCCTCCCTGTCTCTGTAAACCCCTCCCTGTCTCTGTAAACCCCTCCATCCCCTACACCCTCCCTGTCTCTGTAACCCCCTCCATCCCCAACACCCCTCCCAGTCTCTCTAACCCCTTCTATCCCCTACACACTTCCCTGTCTCTGTAACCCCTCCATCCCCTACACCCCTCCCCATCTCTGTAACCCCCTCCATCCGCTACACCTCTCCCCGTCTCTGTAACCGCTCCATCCCCTACACACCTCCCTGTCTCTGTAACCCCCTCCGGCCCCTACTCGCCTCCCTGCCTCTGTAACGCCTCCATCCTCTACACCCCTCCCTGTCTCTGTAACCCCTTCCATCCCCTACACCCCTCCCTGTCTCTGTAACCCCTCCATCCCCTACTCCCCTCCCTGTCTCTGCAACCCCCTCTATCCGCTACACCTCTCCCCGTCTCTGTAACCGCTCCATCCCCTACACACCTCCCTGTCTCTGTAACCCCCTCCATCCCCTACACACCTCCCTGTCTCTGTAACGGCTCCATCCCCTACACCCCTCCCTGTCTCTGTAACCCCTCCATCCCCTACTCCCCTCCCTGTCTCTGCAACCCCCTCCATCCGCTACACCTCTCCCCGTCTCTGTAACCGCTCCATCCCCAACACACCTCCCTGTCTCTGTAACCCCCTCCATCCCCTACACACCTCCCTGTCTCTGTAACGGCTCCATCCCCTACACCCCTCACTATCTCTGTAACCCCTCCATCCCCTATACCCCTCCGTCTCCGTCACCCCCTCCATCCCCTTAAACCATCCCTGTCTCTGTAACACCTCCATCCCCTACATCCCTCCGTCTCTGTAACCCCCTCCATCGCATACACCCCTCCCTGTCTCTCCATCCCCTACACCCCTCGCTGTCTCTGTAACACCCTCCATCCTCTACACCCCTCCCTGTCTCTGTAACCCCTCCATCCCCTACACCCCTTCCTGTCTCTGTTACCCCCTCCATCCTCAACACCCCTCCATCTCTCTGTAAACTTCTCCATCCCCACACCCCTCCCCGTCGCTGTAAACCCCTCCAGCGCTAACACCCCTCCCCGTCTCTGTAAACCTTCTATCCCCTACACCCCTCCCCGTCTCTGCAAACCCTCCATCCCCTACACCTCTTCCTGTCTCTGTAACACCCTCCATTCCCTACACCCCTCACTGTCTCTGTAAAACCCTCCATCCACTTCACCCTCCCTGTCTCTGTAACCCCTCCATCCCCTTCACCCCTCCATCTGCGCGACCCCCTCATCCCCTACACCCCTCCCTGTCTCTGTATCACCTCCATCCCCTACACCCCTCCCTGTCTCTGTATCACCTCCATCCCCTACAACCATCCGTGTCTCTCTAACCCCCTCTATCCCCTACACACTTCCCTGTCTCTGTAACCCCTCCATCCCCTACACCCCTCCCTATCTCTGTAACCCTCTCCATCACCTGCACCCCTCCCTGTCTCTGTAAGCTCTCCATCCCCTACCCCCCTCCATCTCTTTAACCCACTCCATCCCCTACACCCCTCGCTGTCTCTGTTACCCCCTCCATCCTCAACACCCCTCCATCTCTCTGTAACCCCCTCCATCCCCTACACCCCTCGCTGTCTCTGTTACCCCCTCCATCCTCAACACCCCTCCATCTCTCTGTAACCCCCTCCATCCCCTACACCCCTCTCTGTCTCTGTAACCCCTCCATCCCCTACACCCCTCGCTGTCTCTGTAACACCCTCCATCCTCTACACCCCTCCCTGTCTCTGTAACCCCTCCATCCCCTACACCCCTTCCTGTCTCTGTTACCCCCTCCATCCTCAACACCCCTCCATCTCTCTTTAAACTTCTCCATCCCCTACACCCCTCCCCGTCGCTGTAAACCCCTCCAGCGCTAACACCCCTCCCCGTCTCTGTAACCCTTCTATCCCCTACATCCCTCCCCGTCTCTGCAAACCCTCCATCCCCTACACCTCTTCCTGTCTCTGTAACCCCCTCCATTTCCTACACCCCTCACTGTCTCTGTAAAACCCTCCATCCCCTTCACCCCACCCTGTCTCTGTAACCACTCCATCCCCTACACACATCCCTGTCTATCTAACCCCTCCATCCCCTACACCCCTCCCAGTCTCTCTAACCCCCTCCATCCCCTACACACTTCCGTGTCTCTGTAACCCCTCCATGCCCTACACCCCTCCCCGTCTCTGTAGCCCCCTCCATTTCCTACACCCCTCTGTCTGGGTGACCCCCTCATCCCCTACACCCCTCCCTGTCTCTGTATCACCTCCATCCCCTACACCCCTCCCTGTCTCTGTAACCCCCTCCATCCCCAACACCCCTCCCAGTCTCTCTAACCCCCTCCATCCCCTACACACTTCCGTGTCTCTGTAACCCCTCCATGCCCTGCACCCCTCCCCGTCTCTGTAGCCCCCTCCATCCGCTACACCCTTCCCCGTCTCTGTAACCGCTCCAACCCCAACACACCTCCCTGTCTCTATAACCCCTCCAGCCCCTACACGCCTCCCTGTCTCTGTAACCCCTCCATCCCCTACTCCCCTCCCTGTCTCGGTACCCCGTCTATCCCCTACACCCCTCGATGTCTCTGTAACCCCTCCATCCTCTACACCCCTCCCTGTCTCGGTAACCCCTCCATCCCCTACTCCCCTCTCCGTCTATGTAACACCCTCCATCCCCTGCACCCCTCCCTGTCTCTGTAACCCCTCCATCCCCTACAACCCTCCCTGTCTCTGTAACGGCTCCATCCCCTACAGCACTCAGTATCACTGTAACCCCTCCATCCCCTACACCCCTCCGTCTCCGTCACCCCCTCCATCCCCTTAAACCATCCCTGTCTCTGTAACACCTCCATCCCCTACACCGCTCACTGTCGGTGTAACCCCTCCATCCCCTGCACCCCTCCCTCTCTCTGTAACCCACTCCATCCCCTACATCCCTCCGTCTCTGTAACCCCCTCCATCGCATACACCCCTCCCTGTCTCTCCATCCCCTACACCCCTCCCAGTCTCTGTAACCCCCTCCATCCCCTACACCCCTCCCTTCCTCTGTAAACCCCTCAATCCCCTACACCCCTCCCTGTCTCTGTAACCGCTCCATCCCCTACACCTCTCCCTCTCTCTGTAACCCCTGCATCCCCTACACCCTCCCGTCACCGTGACCCCCTCCATCCCCTACAACCATCCGTGTCTCTGTAACCCCTCCATCCCCTACACCACTCCCTGTCTCTGCAACCCCTCCATCCCCTACACCCCTCCCTATCTCTGTAACCCTCTCCATCACCTCCACCCCTCCCTGTCTCTGTAAGCTCTCCATCCCCTACTCCCCTCCCTATCTCTGTAACCCTCTCCATCACCTCCACCCCTCCCTGTCTCTGTAACCCCCTCCATCCTCTACACCACTCCCTGTCTCTGTAACCCCTCCATCCCCTGCACCCCTTCCTGTCTCTATTACCCCCTCCATCCTCAACACCCCTCCATCTTTCTGTAACCTCCTCCATCCCCTACACCCCTATCTGTCTCTGTAACCCCTCCATCCCCTACACCCGTCCGTCTCTGTAACCCACTCCATCCCCTACACCCCTCGCTGTCTCTGTAACACCCTCCATCCTCTACACCCCTCCCTGTCTCTGTAACCCCTCCATCCCCTACACCCCTCCCTGTCTCTGTTACCCCCTCCATCCTCAACACCCCTCCATCTCTCTGTAAACTTCTCCATCCCCACACCCCTCCCCGTCGCTGTAAACCCCTCCAGCGCTAACACCCCTCCCCGTCTCTGTAAACCTTCTATCCCCTACACCCCTCCCCGTCTCTGCAAACCCTCCATCCCCTACACCTCTTCCTGTCTCTGTAACACCCTCCATTCCCTACACCCCTCACTGTCTCTGTAAAACCCTCCATCCACTTCACCCTCCCTGTCTCTGTAACCCCTCCATCCCCTTCACCCCTCCATCTGCGCGACCCCCTCATCCCCTACACCCCTCCCTGTCTCTGTATCACCTCCATCCCCTACACCCCTCCCTGTCTCTGTATCACCTCCATCCCCTACAACCATCCGTGTCTCTCTAACCCCCTCTATCCCCTACACACTTCCCTGTCTCTGTAACCCCTCCATCCCCTACACCCCTCCCTATCTCTGTAACCCTCTCCATCACCTGCACCCCTCCCTGTCTCTGTAAGCTCTCCATCCCCTACCCCCCTCCATCTCTTTAACCCACTCCATCCCCTACACCCCTCGCTGTCTCTGTTACCCCCTCCATCCTCAACACCCCTCCATCTCTCTGTAACCCCCTCCATCCCCTACACCCCTCCCCGTCGCTGTAAACCCCTCCAGCGCTAACACCCCTCCCCGTCTCTGTAACCCTTCTATCCCCTACACCCCTCCCCGTCTCTGCAAACCCTCCATCCCCTACACCTCTTCCTGTCACTGTAACCCCCTCCATTTCCTACACCCCTCACTGTCTCTGTAAAACCCTCCATCCCCTTCACCCCACCCTGTCTCTGTAACCACTCCATCCCCTACACACATCCCTGTCTATCTAACCCCTCCATCCCCTACACCCCTCTGTCTGGGTGACCCCCTCATCCCCTACACCCCTCCCTGTCTCTGTATCACCTCCATCCCCTTCACCCCTCCCAGTCTCTCTAACCCCCTCCATCCCCTACACACTTCCGTGTCTCTGTAACCCCTCCATCCCCTACACCCCTCCCTGTTTCTGTAACCCCCTCCATGCCCTACACCCCTCCCCGTCTCTGTAGCCCCCTCCATCCGCTACACCCTTCCTCGTCTCTGTAACCCCTCCATCCTCTACACCCCTCCCTGTCTCGGTAACCCCTCCATCCCCTACTCCCCTCTCCGTCTATGTAACACCCTCCATCCCCTGCACCCCTCCCTGTCTCTGTAACGCCTCCATCCCCTACAGCACTCAGTATCACTGTAACCCCTCCATCCCCTACACCCCTCCGTCTCCGTCACCCCCTCCATCCCCTTAAACCATCCCTGTCTCTGTAACACCTCCATCCCCTACACCGCTCACTGTCGGTGTAACCCCTCCATCCCCTGCACCCCTCCCTCTCTCTGTAACCCACTCCATCCCCTACATCCCTCCGTCTCTGTAACCCCCTCCATCGCATACACCCCTCCCTGTCTCTCCATCCCCTACACCCCTCCCAGTCTCTGTAACCCCCTCCCTTCCTCTGTAAACCCCTCAATCCCCTACACCCCTCCCTGTCTCTGTAACCGCTCCATCCCCTACACCTCTCCCTCTCTCTGTAACCCCTGCATCCCCTACACCCTCCCGTCACCGTGACCCCCTCCATCCCCTACAACCATCCGTGTCTCTGTAACCCCTCCATCCCCTACACCACTCCCTGTCTCTGCAACCCCTCCATCCCCTACACCCCTCCCTATCTCTGTAACCCTCTCCATCCCCTACACCCCTCCCTGTCTCTGTAAGCTCTCCATCCCCTACTCCCCTCCCTATCTCTGTAACCCTCTCCATCACCTCCACCCCTCCCTGTCTCTGTAAGCTCTCCATCCCCTACCCCCCTCCGTCTCTTTAACCCACTCCATCCCCTACACCCCTCGCTGTCTCTGTAACCCCCTCCATCCTCTACACCACTCCCTGTCTCTGTAACCCCTCCATCCCCTGCACCCCTTCCTGTCTCTATTACCCCCTCCATCCTCAACACCCCTCCATCTTTCTGTAACCTCCTCCATCCCCTACACCCCTCTCTGTCTCTGTAACCCCTCCATCCCCTACACCCGTCCGTCTCTGTAACCCACTCCATCCCCTACTTCCCTCGCTGTCTCTGTAACACCCTCCATCCTCTACACCCCTCCCTGTCTCTGTAACCCCTCCATCCCCTACACCCCTTCCTGTCTCTGTTACCCCCTCCATCCTCAACACCCCTCCATCTCTCTGTAAACTTCTCCATCCCCACACCCCTCCCCGTCGCTGTAAACCCCTCCAGCGCTAACACCCCTCCCCGTCTCTGTAAACCTTCTATCCCCTACACCCCTCCCCGTCTCTGCAAACCCTCCATCCCCTACACCTCTTCCTGTCTCTGTAACACCCTCCATTCCCTACACCCCTCACTGTCTCTGTAAAACCCTCCATCCACTTCACCCTCCCTGTCTCTGTAACCCCTCCATCCCCTTCACCCCTCCATCTGCGCGACCCCCTCATCCCCTACACCCCTCCCTGTCTCTGTATCACCTCCATCCCCTACACCCCTCCCTGTCTCTGTAACCCCCTCCATCCCCTACACACCTCCCTGTCTCTGTAACCCCTCCATCCTCTACACCCCTCCCTGTCTCTGTAAA
Source organism: Mobula birostris (assembly GCF_030028105.1). NCBI lineage: Eukaryota > Metazoa > Chordata > Chondrichthyes > Myliobatiformes > Myliobatidae > Mobula > Mobula birostris. The sequence continues at coordinate 92,935,093 of NC_092374.1, forward strand.
CCCCTCCATCGCCGACACCCCTCCCTGTCTCTGTAACCCCTCCATCCTCTACACCCCTCCCTGTCTCTGTAAACCCCTCCCTGTCTCTGTAAACCCCTCCATCCCCTACACCCTCCCTGTCTCTGTAACCCCCTCCATCCCCAACACCCCTCCCAGTCTCTCTAACCCCTTCTATCCCCTACACACTTCCCTGTCTCTGTAACCCCTCCATCCCCTACACCCCTCCCCATCTCTGTAACCCCCTCCATCCGCTACACCTCTCCCCGTCTCTGTAACCGCTCCATCCCCTACACACCTCCCTGTCTCTGTAACCCCCTCCGGCCCCTACTCGCCTCCCTGCCTCTGTAACGCCTCCATCCTCTACACCCCTCCCTGTCTCTGTAACCCCTTCCATCCCCTACACCCCTCCCTGTCTCTGTAACCCCTCCATCCCCTACTCCCCTCCCTGTCTCTGCAACCCCCTCTATCCGCTACACCTCTCCCCGTCTCTGTAACCGCTCCATCCCCTACACACCTCCCTGTCTCTGTAACCCCCTCCATCCCCTACACACCTCCCTGTCTCTGTAACGGCTCCATCCCCTACACCCCTCCCTGTCTCTGTAACCCCTCCATCCCCTACTCCCCTCCCTGTCTCTGCAACCCCCTCCATCCGCTACACCTCTCCCCGTCTCTGTAACCGCTCCATCCCCAACACACCTCCCTGTCTCTGTAACCCCCTCCATCCCCTACACACCTCCCTGTCTCTGTAACGGCTCCATCCCCTACACCCCTCACTATCTCTGTAACCCCTCCATCCCCTATACCCCTCCGTCTCCGTCACCCCCTCCATCCCCTTAAACCATCCCTGTCTCTGTAACACCTCCATCCCCTACATCCCTCCGTCTCTGTAACCCCCTCCATCGCATACACCCCTCCCTGTCTCTCCATCCCCTACACCCCTCGCTGTCTCTGTAACACCCTCCATCCTCTACACCCCTCCCTGTCTCTGTAACCCCTCCATCCCCTACACCCCTTCCTGTCTCTGTTACCCCCTCCATCCTCAACACCCCTCCATCTCTCTGTAAACTTCTCCATCCCCACACCCCTCCCCGTCGCTGTAAACCCCTCCAGCGCTAACACCCCTCCCCGTCTCTGTAAACCTTCTATCCCCTACACCCCTCCCCGTCTCTGCAAACCCTCCATCCCCTACACCTCTTCCTGTCTCTGTAACACCCTCCATTCCCTACACCCCTCACTGTCTCTGTAAAACCCTCCATCCACTTCACCCTCCCTGTCTCTGTAACCCCTCCATCCCCTTCACCCCTCCATCTGCGCGACCCCCTCATCCCCTACACCCCTCCCTGTCTCTGTATCACCTCCATCCCCTACACCCCTCCCTGTCTCTGTAACCCCCTCCATCCCCTACACACCTCCCTGTCTCTGTAACCCCTCCATCCTCTACACCCCTCCCTGTCTCTGTAAACCCCTCCATCGCCTACACCCCTCCCTGTCTCTGTAACCGCTCCATCCCCTACACACCTCCCTGTCTCTGTAACCCCCTCCGGCCCCTACTCGCCTCCCTGCCTCTGTAACGCCTCCATCCTCTACACCCCTCCCTGTCTCTGTAACCCCTTCCATCCCCTACACCCCTCCCTGTCTCTGTAACCCCTCCATCCCCTACTCCCCTCCCTGTCTCTGCAACCCCCTCCATCCGCTACACCTCTCCCCGTCTCTGTAACCGCTCCATCCCCTACACACCTCCCTGTCTCTGTAACCCCCTCCATCCCCTACACACCTCCCAGTCTCTGTAACGGCTCCATCCCCTACACCCCTCCCTGTCTCTGTAACCCCTCCATCCCCTACTCCCCTCCCTGTCTCTGCAACCCCCTCCATCCGCTACACCTCTCCCCGTCTCTGTAACCGCTCCATCCCCTACACACCGCCCTGTCTCTGTAACCCCCTCCATCCCCTACACACCTCCCTGTCTCTGTAACGGCTCCATCCCCTACACCCCTCACTATCTCTGTAACCCCTCCATCCCCTATACCCCTCCGTCTCCGTCACCCCCTCCATCCCCTTAAACCATCCCTGTCTCTGTAACACCTCCATCCCCTACACCGCTCCCTGTCGGTGAAACCCCTCCATCCCCTGCACACCTCCCTCTCTCTGTAACCCCCTCCATCCCCTACATCCCTCCGTCTCTGTAACCCCCTCCATCGCATACACCCCTCCCTGTCTCTCAATCCCCTACACCCCTCCCTGTCTCTGTAACCGCTCCATCCCCTACACCTCTCCCTGTCTCTGTAACCCCTGCATCCCCTACACCCCTCCGTCACCGTGACCCCCTCCATCCCCTACAACCATCCGTGTCTCTCTAACCCCCTCTATCCCCTACACACTTCCCTGTCTCTGTAACCCCTCCATCCCCTACACCCCTCCCTATCTCTGTAACCCTCTCCATCACCTGCACCCCTCCCTGTCTCTGTAAGCTCTCCATCCCCTACCCCCCTCCGTCTCTTTAACCCACTCCATCCCCTACACCCCTCGCTGTCTCTGTTACTCCCTCCATCCTCAACACCCCTCCATCTCTCTGTAACCCCCTCCATCCCCTACACCCCTCTCTGTCTCTGTAACCCCTCCATCCCCTACACCCCTCGCTGTCTCTGTAACACCCTCCATCCTCTACACCCCTCCCTGTCTCTGTAACCCCTCCATCCCCTACACCCCTTCCTATCTCTGTTACCCCCTCCATCCTCAACACCCCTCCATCTCTCTGTAAACTTCTCCATCCCCTACACCCCTCCCCGTCGCTGTAAACCTCTCCAGCGCTAACACCCCTCCCCGTCTCTGTAACCCTTCTATCCCCTGCACCCCTCCCCGTCTCTGCAAACCCTCCATCCCCTACACCTCTTCCTGTCTCTGTAACCCCCCATTTCCTACACCCCTCACTGTCTCTGTAAAACCCTCCATCCCCTTCACCCCACCCTGTCTCTGTAACCACTCCATCCCCTACACCCCTCTGTCTGGGTGACCCCCTCATCCCCTACACCCCTCCCTGTCTCTGTATCACCTCCATCCCCTACACCCCTCCCTGTCTCTGTAACCCCCTCCATCCCCAACACCCCTCCCAGTCTCTCTAACCCCCTCCATCCCCTACACACTTCCGTGTCTCTGTAACCCCTCCATCCCCTACACCCCTCCCTGTTTCTGTAACCCCCTCCATGCCCTACACCCCTCCCCGTCTCTGTAGCCCCCTCCATCCGCTACACCCTTCCCCGTCTCTGTAACCGCTCCATCCCCAACACACCTCCCTGTCTCTATAACCCCTCCAGCCCCTACACGCCTCCCTGTCTCTGTATCCCCTCCATCCCCTACTCCCCTCCCTGTCTTGGTACCCCGTCTATCCCCTACACCCCTCGATGTCTCTGTAACCCCTCCATCCTCTACACCCCTCCCTGTCTCGGTAACCCCTCCATCCCCTACTCCCCTCTCCGTCTATGTAACACCCTCCATCCCCTGCACCCCTCCCTGTCTCTGTAACCCCTCCATCCCCTACAACCCTCCCTGTCTCTGTAACGGCTCCATCGCCTACAGCACTCAGTATCTCTGTAACCCCTCCATCCCCTACACCCCTCCGTCTCCGTCACCCCCTCCATCCCCTTAAACCATCCCTGTCTCTGTAACACCTCCATCCCCTACACCGCTCACTGTCGGTGTAACCCCTCCATCCCCTGCACCCCTCCCTCTCTCTGTAACCCACTCCATCCCCTACATCCCTCCGTCTCTGTAACCCCCTCCATCGCATACACCCCTCCCTGTCTCTCCATGCCCTACAACCCTCCCAGTCTCTGTAACCCCCTCCATCCCCTGCACCCCTCCCTTCCTCTGTAAACCCCTCAATCCCCTACACCCCTCCCTGTCTCTGTAACCGCTCCATCCCCTACACCTCTCCCTCTCTCTGTAACCCCTGCATCCCCTACACCCTCCCGTCACCGTGACCCCCTCCATCCCCTACAACCATCCGTGTCTCTGTAACCCCTCCATCCCCTACACCACTCCCTGTCTCTGCAACCCCTCCATCCCCTACACCACTCCCTGTCTCTGCAAGCTCTCCATCCCCTACCCCCCTCCGTCTCTTTAACCCACTCCATCCCCTACACCCCTCCCTGTCTCTGTAAGCTCTCCATCCCCTACTCCCCTCCCTATCTCTGTAACCCTCTCCATCACCTCCACCCCTCCCTGTCTCTGTAAGCTCTCCATCCCCTACCCCCCTCCGTCTCTTTAACCCACTCCATCCCCTACACCCCTTGCTGCCTCTGTAACCCCCTCCATCCTCTACACCACTCCCTGTCTCTGTAACCCCTCCATCCCCTGCACCCCTTCCTGTCTCTATTACCCCCTCCATCCTCAACACCCCTCCATCTTTCTGTAACCTCCTCCATCCCCTACACCCGTCCGTCTCTGTAACCCACTCCATCCCCTACACCCCTCGCTGTCTCTGTAACACCCTCCATCCTCTACACCCCTCCCTGTCTCTGTAACCCCCTCCATCCCCTACACCCCTCACTGTCTCTGTAACCCCTCCATCCCCTACACCCCTTCCTGTCTCTGTTACCCCCTCCATCCTCAACACCCCTCCATCTCTCTGTAAACTTCTCCATCCCCACACCCCTCCCCGTCGCTGTAAACCCCTCCAGCGCTAACACCCCTCCGTCTCTGTAAACCTTCTATCCCCTACACCCCTCCCCGTCTCTGCAAACCCTCCATCCCCTACACCTCTTCCTGTCTCTGTAACACCCTCCATCCCCTTCACCCCTCCATCTGCGCGACCCCCTCATCCCCTACACCCCTCCCTGTCTCTGTATCACCTCCATCCCCTACACCCCTCCCTGTCTCTGTAAACCCCTCCATCGCCTACACCCCTCCCTGTCTCTGTAACCCCTCCATCCTCTACACCCCTCCCTGTCTCTGTAAACCCCTCCATCCCCTACACCCCTCCCTGTCTCTGTATCACCTCCATCCCCTACACCCCTCCCTGTCTCTCTAACCCCCTCTATCCCCTACACACTTCCCTGTCTCTGTAACCCCTCCATCCCCTACACCCCTCCCCATCTCTGTAACCCCCTCCATCCGCTCCACCTCTCCCCGTCTCTGTAACCGCTCCATCCCCTACACACCTCCCTGTCTCTGTAACCCCCTCCGGCCCCTACTCGCCTCCCTGCCTCTGTAACGCCTCCATCCTCTACACCCCTCCCTGTCTCTGTAACCCCTTCCATCCCCTACACCCCTCCCTGTCTCTGTAACCCCTCCATCCCCTACTCCCCTCCCTGTCTCTGCAACCCCCTCCATCCGCTACACCTCTCCCCGTCTCTGTAACCGCTCCATCCCCTACACACCTCCCTGTCTCTGTAACCCCCTCCATCCCCTACACACCTCCCTGTCTCTGTAACGGCTCCATCCCCTACACCCCTCACTATCTCTGTAACCCCTCCATCCCCTATACCCCTCCGTCTCCGTCACCCCCTCCATCCCCTTAAACCATCCCTGTCTCTGTAACACCTCCATCCCCTACACCGCTCCCTGTCGGTGAAACCCCTCCATCCCCTGCACCCCTCCCTCTCTCTGTAACCCCCTCCATCCCCTACATCCCTCCGTCTCTGTAACCCCCTACATCGCATACACCCCTCCCTGTCTCTCCATCCCCTACACCCCTCCCAGTCTCTGTAACCCACTCCATCCCCTACACCCCTCCCTATCTCTGTAAACCTCTCCATCACCTGCACCCCTCCCTGTCTCTGTAAGCTCTCCATCCCCTACCCCCTCCGTCTCTTTAACCCACTCCATCCCCTACACCCCTCGCTGTCTCTGTTACCCCCTCCATCCTCAACACCCCTCCATCTCTCTGTAACCCGCTCCATCCCCTACACCCCTCTCTGTCTCTGTAACCCCTCCATCCCGTACACCCCTCGCTGTCTCTGTAACACCCTCCATCCTCTACACCCCTCCCTGTCTCTGTAACCCCTCCATCCCCTACACCCCTCGATGTCTCTGTAACCCCTCCATCCCCTACACCCCTCCCTATCTCTGTAACCCTCTCCATCACCTCCACCCCTCTCCGTCTATGTAACACCCTCCATCCCCTGCACCCCTCCCTGTCTCTGTAACCCCTCCATCCCCTACAACCCTCCCTGTCTCTGTAACGGCTCCATCCCCTACAGCACTCAGTATCTCTGTAACCCCTCCATCCCCTACACCCCTCCATCTCCGTCACCCCCTCCATCCCCTTAAACCATCCCTGTCTCTGTAACACCTCCATCCCCTACACCGCTCACTGTCGGTGTAACCCCTCCATCCCCTGCACCCCTCCCTCTCTCTGTAACCCACTCCATCCCCTACATCCCTCCGTCTCTGTAACCCCCTCCATCGCATACACACCTCCCTGTCTCTCCATCCCCTACACCCCTCCCAGTCTCTGTAACCCCCTCCATCCCCTACACCCCTCCCTTCCTCTGTAAACCCCTCAATCCCCTACACCCCTCCCTGTCTCTGTAACCGCTCCATCCCCTACACCTCTCCCTCTCTCTGTAACCCCTGCATCCCCTACACCCTCCCGCCACCGTGACCCCCTCCATCCCCTACAACCATCCGTGTCTCTGTAACCCCTCCATCCCCTACACCACTCCCTGTCTCTGCAACCCCTCCATCCCCTACACCCCTCCCTATCTCTGTAACCCTCTCCATCACCTCCACCCCTCCCTGTCTCTGTAAGCTCTCCATCCCCTACCCCCCTCCGTCTCTTTAACCCACTCCATCCCCTACACCCCTCGCTGTCTCTGTAACCCCCTCCATCCTCTACACCACTCCCTGTCTCTGTAACCCCTCCATCCCCTGCACCCCTTCCTGTCTCTATTACCCCCTCCATCCTCAACACCCCTCCATCTCTCTGTAAACTTCTCCATCCCCTACACCCCTCTCTGTCTCTGTAACCCCTCCATCCCCTACACCCGTCCGTCTCTGTAACCCACTCCATCCCCTACACCCCTCGCTGTCTCTGTAACACCCTCCATCCTCTACACCCCTCCCTGTCTCTGTAACCCCTTCATCCCCTACACCCCTTCCTGTCTCTGTTACCCCCTCCATCCTCAACACCCCTCCATCTCTCTGTAAACTTCTCCATCCCCACACCCCTCCCCGTCGCTGTAAACCCCTCCAGCGCTAACACCCCTCCCCGTCTCTGTAAACCTTCTATCCCCTACACCCCTCCCCGTCTCTGCAAACCCTCCATCCCCTACACCTCTTCCTGTCTCTGTAACACCCTCCATTCCCTACACCCCTCACTGTCTCTGTAAAACCCTCCATCCCCTTCACCCCACCCTGTCTCTGTAACCCCTCCATCCCCTACACACATCCCTGTCTCTCTAACCCCTCCATCCCCTACACCCCTCCGTCTGGGTGACCCCCTCATCCCCGACACCCCTCCCTGTCTCTGTATCACCTCCATCCCCTACACCCCTCCCTTCCTCTGTAAACCCCTCCATCCCCTACACCCCTCCCTTCCTCTGTAAACCCCTCAATCCCCTACACCCCTCCCTGTCTCCGTAAGGGCTCCATCTTCCACACCCCTCCCTGTCTCTGTAAACCCCTCCATCCGCTACACCCCTCCCTGTCTCTGTAACCCCCCCCATCCCCAACACCCCTCCCAGTCTCTCTAACCCCCTCCATCCCCTACACACTTCCCTGTCTCTGTAACCCCTCCATCCCCTACACCCCTCCCTGTTTCTGTAACCCCCTCCATCCCCTACACCCCTCCCCGTCTCTGTAGCCCCCTCCATCCGCTACACCCATCCCCGTCTCTGTAACCGCTCCATCCCCAACACACCTCCCTGTCTCTGTAACCCCTTCCAGCCCCTACACGCCTCCCTGTCTCTGTAACGCCTCCATCCCCTACACCCCTCCGTCTCTGTAACCTACTCCATCCCCTACACCCCTTCCTGTCTCTGTTACCCCCTCCATCCTCAACACCCCTCCATCTCTCTGTAAACTTCTCCATCCCCTACACCCCTCCCCGTCGCTGTAAACCCCGCCATCCTCAACACCTCTCCATCTCTCGGTAAACTTCTCCATCCCCTACACCCCTCCCCGTCTCTGTAACCCTGCCATCCCCTACACCCCTCCCTTTCTCCGTAACCACGTCCATCCACTACACCCCTCCCTGTTGCTGTAACCCCTCCATCCACTACTCCCCTCACTGTCTCTGTAACCCCCTCCATCGCATACACCCCTCCCTGTCTCTCCATCCCCTACACCCCTCCCTGTCTCTGTAACCCCCTCCATCCCCCACACCACTTCCTGTCTCTGTAACCCCCTACATCCCTCCCTCTCTCTGTAACCCCCTCCATCCCCTACACTCCTCACTGTCACTGTAACCCCCTCCATCCCCTACACCACTCCCTGTCCCTGTAACCCCTGCATCCCCTACACCCCTCCATCTCCGTGACCCCCTCCATCCCCTACAACCATCCCTGTCTCTGTAACCCCTCCATCCCCTACACCCCTCCCGGTCTGTGTAACCCCTCCATTCCCTAGACCCCTCACTGTCCCTGTAACCCCCTCCATCCCCTACACCACTCCCTGTCTGTGTAACCCCTCCATCCCCTACACCCCTCCGTCTCTGTAACCTACTCCATCCCCTACACCCCTTCCTGTTTCTGTTACCCCCTCCATCCTCAACACCCCTCCATCTCTCTGTAAACTTCTCCATCCCCTACACACCTCCCCGTCGCTGTAAACCCCTCCAGCGCTAACACCCCTCTCCGTCTCTGTAACCCGGCCATCCCCTACACCCCTCCCCGTCTCTGTAAACCCTCCATCCCCTACACCCCTCCCTGTCTCTGTAACCCCCTCCATTCCCTTCCCCACTCCCTGTCTCTGTAACCCCCTCCATTCCCTACACCCCTCACTGCCTCTGTAAAACCCTCCATCCCCTTCACCCCTCCCTGTCTCTGTAACCCCTCCATCCCCTACGCACATCCCTGTCTCTGTAACCCCTCCATCTCCATGACCCCCTCATCCCCTACACCCCTCCCTGTCTCTGTATCACCTCCATCCCCTACACCCCTCCCTATCTCTGTAACCCCCTCCATCCCCTACACACCTCCCTGTCTCGGTAATCCCCTCCATCCCCTACACCCCTCCCTGTCTCTGTAACCCCTCCATCCCCTACACCCCTCCCTGTCTCTGTATCACCTCCATCCCCTACACCCCTCCCTGTCTCTCTAACCCCCTCCATCCCCTATACCCCTCCCTGTCTCTGTCACCCCTTCCACCACCAACACCCCTCCCTGTCTCTGTATCACCTCCATCCCCTACACCCCTCCCTGTCTCTGTAACCCCCTCCATCCCCTACACACCTCTCTGTCTCGGTAACCCCTCCATCACCTACACCCCTCCCTGTCTCTGTAACCCCTCCATCCCCTACACCCCTCCCTGTCTCTGTATCACCTTCATCCCCTACACCCCTCCCTGTCTCTCTAACCCCCTCCATACCCTATACCCCTCCCTGTCTCTGTCACCCCTTCCACCACTAACACCCCTCCCTGTCTCTGTAACCCCCTCCATCTCCTGCACCCCTCGCTGTCTCCGTGACCCCCTCCATCCTCTACACCACTCCCTGTGTCTGTAACCGCCTCCATCCACTACCCCCCTCCGTCTCTTTAACACACTCCATTCCCTATCCCCCTCGCTGTCTCTGTACCCCGCTCCATCCCCTACACCACTCCCTGTCTCTGTAACCCCTCCATCCCCTACACCCCTCCCTATCTCTGTAACCCGCTGCATCACCTACACCCCTCCCTGTCTCTGTAACCCCTCCATCCCCTAAACCCCTCACTATCTCTGTAACACCCTCCATCCCCTTCACTCCTCCCTGTCTCTGTAACCCCTCCATCCCCTACACACATCCCTGTCTCTGTAACCCCTCCATCCCCTACACCGCTCTGTCTCCGTTACCCCCTCATCCCCTACACCCCTCGCTGTCTCTGTAAACCCCTCCATTCCCTTCACCCCTCCCTGTCTCTGTAAGCCCCTCCATTCCCAACACCCCTCACTGTCTCTGTAACCCCCTCCATCCCCTTCACCCCTCCCTGTCTCTGTAACCCCTCCATCCCCTACACACATCCCTGTCTCTGTAACCCCTCCATCCCCTACATCACTCCGTCTCCGTGACCCCCTCATCCCCTACACCCCTCTCGGTCTCCGTAACCCCTCCATCCCCTACACCCCTCCCTGTCTCTGTAACCCACTCCATTCCCTACACCCCTCACTGTCTTTGTCGCCTTCCATCCCGTACACCCCTCCCTGTCTCTGTAACCCCTCCATCCCCGACACACCTCCCTGTCTCGGTGACCCCACCATCCCCTACACCCCTCCGTCTCTGTGATCCCCTCATCCCCTACACCCCTCCCTGTCTGTGTAACCCACTCCATACCCTACACACCTCCCTGTCTCTGTCACCCCTTCCACCACCTACAACCCTCCCTGTCTCAGTAACCCCTCCATCCCCTTGACCCCTCCCTGTGTCTGTAACACCCTCCATCCCCTACACCCCTCCCTTTTTCTGTAACGTCCTCCATCCCCTACACCCCTCCCTGTCTCTGTAACCCCTCCATCCCCTACACCCTCAATTTCTCTGTAACCCACTCGATCCCCTACACCCCTCCTTGTCTCAGTAATCCCTCCATCCCCTTCACCCCTACCTGTGTCTGTAACACCCTCCATCCCCTACACCCCTCCCTGCCTCTGTAACCCGTAAATCCCCTGCACTCTTCCCTGTCTCTGTAACTCCCTCCATCCCCTACACCACTCCGTCTCTGTAACCTCCTCCATCCCCTACACCCCTCCCTGTCTCTGTAACCCCTCCATCCCCTAAACCCCTCCCTGTCTCTGTTCCCCCCTCCATCCCCTACACCCCTCCCTGTCTCTGTAACCCCTGCATCCCCTACACCCCTCCCTGTCTCTGTAACCCCTCCATCCCCTACACACCTCCCCGTCTCTGTGACCCCACCATCCCCTACACCCCTCCGTCTCCGTGATCCCCTCATCCCCTACACCCCTCCCTGTCTCTGTAACCCACTCCATCCCCTACACCCCTCGCTGTCTCTGTCACCCCTTCCACCACCTACAACCCTCCCTGTCTCAGTAGCCCCTCCATCCCCTTCAACTCTCCCTGTCTCTGTAACCCCTCCATCCCCTAAACCCCTCCCTGTCTCTGTAACCCCTCCATCCCCTACACCCCTCCCTATTTCTGTAACCCCTCCATCCGCTACACCCCTCCCCGTCTCTGTAATCCCTCCATCCACTACACCCCTCTCCGTCTCTGTAAACCCTCCATTCCCTTCACCTCTCCCTGTCTCCGTAACCCCCTCCATTCACTACACCCCTCACTGTCTCTATAAAACCCTCCATCCCCTTCACACCTCCCTGTCTCTGTAACCCCTCCATCCCCTACACCCCTCCCTGTCTCTGTAACCCCCTCCATCCCCTACACACCTCCCAGTCTCTCTAACCCCCTGCATCCCCTACACACTTGCGTGTCTCTGTAACCCCCCCATCCCCTACACCACTCCCTGTTTCTGTGACCCCCTCCATCCCCTACAACCCTCCCCGTCTCTGTAACCCCTCCATCCGCTACACCCCTCCCCGTCTCTGTAACCGCTCCATCCCCTACACACCTCCCTGTCTCTCTAACCCCCTCCGTCCCCTACACGCCTCCCCGTCTCTGTAACCCCTCCATCGCATACACCCCTCCCAGTCTCCGTAACCCCTTCCATACCCTACACCCCTCCCTGTCTCTGTAACCCCTCCATCCCCTACTCCCCACCCTGTCTCTGTACCCCCTCCATCCCCTACACCCCTCCATGTCTCTGTAACCCCTCCATACCCTACACCCCACCCTGTCTCTGTACCCCCTCCATAACCCTACACCCCTCCATGTCTCTGTAACCCCTCCATCCCCTGCAACCCTCTCTGTCTCTGTGACCCCCTCCATCACCTACACCCCTCCCTGTCTCTGTAACCCCCTCCATCCCCTGCACCCCTCACTGTGTCTCTAACTCCCTACATCCCCGACACCCCTCCCTGTCTCTGTAACGGCTCCATCCCCTACACCGCTCCCTGTCAGTGTAACCCCTCCATCCCCTACACCCCTCCCTCTCTCTGTAAGCCCCTCCATCCCCTACACCCCTCCCTGTCTCTGTAACCCCCTCCATCCCCTACACCCCTCCCTGTCTCTGTAACCCCCTCCATCCCCTACAGCACTTCCTGTCTCCGTAAACCCTCCATCCACGACAGCCCTCCCAGTCTCTGTAACCGCTCCATGCCCTACACACCTCCCTGTCTCTGTAAACACCTCCAACCCCTACACCCCTTTCTGTCTCTGTAACCCTCTCCATCCCCGACACCCCTCCCCGTCTCTGTAACCGCTCCATCCCCTACACCCCTCCCTTTCTCCGTAACCACCTCCATCCACTACACCCCTCCCTGTTGCTGTAACCCCTCCATCCACTACACCCCTCACTGTCTCTGTAACCCCCTCCATCGCATACACCCCTCCCTGTCTCTCCATCCCCAACACCCCTCCCTGTCTCTGTAACCCCCTCCATCCCCTACACCACTTCCTGTCTCTGTAACCCCCTACATCCCTCCCTCTCTCTGTAACCCCCTCCATCCCCTACACTCCTCTCTGTCACTGTAACCCCCTCCATCCCCTACAACCCTCCCCGTCTCTGTAACCCCTCCATCCGCTACACCCCTCCCCGTCTCTGTAACCGCTCCATCCCCTACACACCTCCCTGTCTCTCTAACCCCCTCCGTCCCCTACACGCCTCCCCGTCTCTGTAACCCCTCCATCGCATACACCCCTCCCGGTCTCTGTAACCCCTTCCATACCCTACACCCCTCCCTGTCTCTGTAACCCCTCCATCCCCTACTCCCCACCCTGTCTCTGTACCCCCTCCATCCCCTACACCCCTCCATGTCTCTGTAACCCCTCCATACCCTACACCCCACCCTGTCTCTGTACCGCCTCCATAACCCTACACCCCTCCATGTCTCTGTAACCCCTCCATCCCCTGCAACCCTCTCTGTCTCTGTAACCCCCTCCATCACCTACACCCCTCCCTGTCTCTGTAACCCCCTCCATCCCCTGCACCCCTCACTGTGTCTCTAACTCCCTACATCCCCGACACCCCTCCCTGTCTCTGTAACGGCTCCATCCCCTACACCACTCCCTGTCGGTGTAACCCTCCATCCCCTACACCCCTCCCTCTCTCTGTAAGCCCCTCCATCCCCTACACCCCTCCCTGTCTCTGTAACCCCCTCCATCCCCTACACCACTCCCTGTGTCTGTAACCGCCTCCATCCACTACCCCCCTCCGTCTCTTTAACACACTCCATTCCCTATCCCCCTCGCTGTCTCTGTACCCCGCTCCATCCCCTACACCACTCCCTGTCTCTGTAACCCCTCCATCCCCTAAACCCCTCACTATCTCTGTAACACCCTCCATCCCCTTCACTCCTCCCTGTCTCTGTAACCCCTCCATCCCCTACACACATCCCTGTCTCTGTAACCCGTCCATCCCCTACACCGCTCTGTCTCCGTTACCCCCTCATCCCCTACACCCCTCGCTGTCTCTGTAAACCCCTCCATTCCCTTCACCCCTCCCTGTCTCTGTAAGCCCCTCCATTCCCTACACCCCTCACTGTCTCTGTAACCCCCTCCATCCCCTTCACCCCTCCCTGTCTCTGTAACCCCTCCATCCCCTACACACATCCCTGTCTCTGTAACCCCTCCATCCCCTACATCACTCCGTCTCCGTGACCCCCTCATCCCCTACACCCCTCCCGGTCTCCGTAACCCCTCCATCCCCTACACCCCTCCCTGTCTCTGTAACCCACTCCATTCCCTACACCCCTCACTGTCTTTGTCGCCTTCCATCCCGTACACCCCTCCCTGTCTCTGTAACCCCTCCATCCCCTACACACCTCCCTGTCTCGGTGACCCCACCATCCCCTACACCCCTCCGTCTCTGTGATCCCCTCATCCCCTACACCCCTCCCTGTCTGTGTAACCCACTCCATACCCTACACACCTCCCTGTCTCTGTAACCCCTCCATCCCCTACTCCCCAACCTGTCTCTGTGCCCCCTCCATCCCCTACACCCCTCCATGTCTCTGTAACCCCTCTATCCCCTACACCCGTCCCTATCTCTGTAACCCCTCCATCCCCTACACCCCTCCCTGTCTCTGTAATCCCCTTCATCCCCTTCACCCCTGCCTGTCTCTGTACCCCCCTCCATCGCCTACACTCCTCCCTGTCTTTGTAATCCCCTCCATCCCCTACACCCCTCCCTGTCTCTCTAACCCCCTCCGTTCCCTACACCCCTCCCTGTCTCTGTAACCCCTTTCATACCCTACACCCCTCCCTGTCTCTGTAACCCCTCCATCCCCTACTCCCCACCCTGTCTCTGTACCCCCTCCATCCCCTACACCCCTCCGTGTCTCTGTAATCCCCTTCATCCCCTTCACCCCTCCCTGTCTCTGTACCCCCCTCCATCCCCTACACTCCTCCCTGACTTTGTAAACCCCTCCATCCCCTACACCCCTCCCTGTCTCTTTAACCCCTCCATCTCCCACACCACTCCCTGTCTCTGTAACCCCTCCATCCCCTACACCCCCCCTGTCTCTGTAACCCCTTCCACCCCCTACACCCCCCTGTCTCTGTAACCCCTCCATCCCCTACACCCCTCCCTGTCTCTGTAACCCCTCCATCCTCTACACCCCTCCCTGTCTCTTTAACCCCTCCATCCCCCACACCACTCCCTGTCTCTGTAACCCCTCCATCCCCTACACCCCTCCCTGTTTCTGTAACCCCTCCATCCCCTATTCCCCTCTCCGTCTATGTAACACCCTCCATCCCCTACACCCCTCCCTGTCTCTGTAACCCCTCCATCCCCTACTCCCCTCCCCGTCTCTGTAAACGCCTCCATTCCCTACACCCCTCCCTGTCTCTGTAACCCCCACCATCTCCTCCACCCCTCACTGTCACTGTAACCCCCTCCATCCCCTACACCCCTCCCTGTCTCTGTAACCCCTGCATCCCCTACACCACTCCATCTCTGTGACACCCTCCATCCCCTACAACCATCCCTGTCTCTGTAACCCCTCCATCCCCTACACACATCCCTGTCTCTGTAACCCCTCCGTCCCCTACACCCCTCACTGTCTCTGTAAACCCCTCCATCCCCTACACACCTCCCTGTCTCTGTAACCCCTTCCACCCCCTACACCCCTCCCTGTCTCTGTAACCCCTCCATCCCCTACACCCCTCCCTGTCTCTGTAACCCCTCCATCCCCAACATCCCACCCAGTTTCTCTAACCCCCTCCATCCCCTACACACTTCCCTGTCTCTGTAACCCCCTCCATCACCTACACCCCTCACTGTCTCTGTAAACCCCTCCATCCCCTACACCCCTCGCTGTCTCCGTAAACCACTCCATCCCCTACACCCCACCCTGTCTCTGTAACCCCCTCCATTCCCTACACCCTTCCCTGTCTCTGTAACCCCTCCATCCCCTACACACCTCCGTATCTCTGTAACCCCACCATCCCCTACACTCCTCCTTCTCTGTGACCCCCTCATCCCCTACACCCCTCCCTGTCTCTGTATCACCTCCATCCCCTACACCCCTCCCTGTCTCTCTATCCCCCTCCATCCCCTATACCCCTCCCTGTCTCTGTCACCCCTTCCACCACCTACACCCCTCCCTGTCTCTGTAACCCCTCCATCCCCTTCACCCATCCATTTTGCTGTAACGCCCTCCATCCCCTACACCCCTCCCTGTCTCTGTGACCCCTCCATCCCCTACACCCCTCAATTTCTCTGTAACCAACTCCATCCCCTACACCCCTCCGTCTCAGTGAGCCCTCCATCCCCTTCACCCCTCCCTGAGTCTGTAACACCCTCCATCCACTACACCCCTCCCTTTTTCTGTAACGTCCTCCATCCCCTATACCCCTCTCTGTCTTAGTAACCCCTCAATCCCCTACACTCCTCCCTGTCTCTGTAACTCCCTCCATCCCCTACACCCCTCCCTGTCTCTGTAACCCCCTCCATCTCCTGCACCCCTCCCTGTCTCTGTACCCCCCTCCATCCTCTACACCACTCCCTGTCTCTGTAACCCGCTCAATCACCTACACCCCTCCCTGTCTCTGTAACCCCTCCATCCCCTAGACCCCTCACTATCTCTTTTACACCCTCCATCCCCTTCACCCTTCCCTGTCTCTGTAACCCCTCCAACCCCTACACACATCCCTGTCTCTGTAACCCCTCCATCCCCTACACCACTCCGTCTCCGTTACCCCCTCATCCCCGACACCGCCCACTGTCTCTGTAACCCCCTCCATCCCCTTCACCCCTCCCTGTCTCTGTAACCCCTCCATCCCCTACACACATCCCTGTCTCTGTAACCCCTCCATCCCGTACACCACTCCGTCTCCGTGACCCCCTCATCCCCTACACCCCTCCCCGTCCCCGTAACCCCTCCATCCCCTACACCCCTCCCTGTCTCTGTAACCCTCTCCATTCCCTACAACACTCCCTGTCTCTGTAACCCACTCCATTCCCTACACCCCTCACTGTCTTTGTCGCCTTCCATCCCCTACACCCCTCCCTGTCTCTGTAACCCACTCCATCCCCTACACCCCTCCCTGTCTCTGTCACCCCTTCCAATACCTACAACCCTCCCTGTCTCTGTAACCCCTCCATCCCCTACACCCCTCAATTTCTCTGTAACGCACTCCATCCCCTACACCCCTCCCTGTCTCAGTAACCCTCCATCCCCTTCACCCCTCCCTGTGTCTGTAACACCCTCCATTCCCTACACCCCTCCCTTTTTCTGTAACGTCCTCTATCCCCTACACCCCTCCGTCTCTGTAACCCCTCCATCCCCTACACCTTCAATTTCTCTGTAACCCACTCCATCCCCTACACCCCTCCCTGTCTCAGTAACCCCTCCATCCCCTTCACCCCTCCCTGTGTCTGTAACACCCTCCATCCCCTACGCCCCTCCCTGCCTCTGTAACCCGTCAATCCCCTGCACCCCTCCCTGTCTCTGTAACCCCTCCATCTCCTACACCCCTCCCTGTCTCTGTAACTGCTTCATCCCCTACAACCCTTGCTGTCTCTGTAACCCCCTCCATCTGCTACACCCCTCCCTGTATCTGTGACCCCTCCATCCTCTACACCCCTCCCTGTCTCTGTAACCCTCTCCATCCCCTACACCCGTCCCTGTTTCTGTAAACCCTCCATCTCCTACACCCGTCCCTGTCTCTGTAACCCGTCCATCCCCTACAACCCTCGCCGTCTCTGTAACCCCCTCCATCCCCCACACCCCTCCCTCTCTCTGTAACCCCCTCCATCCCCTGCACCTCTCCCAGTCTGTGTAACCCCTGAATCCTCTACACCCCTCCCCGTCTCTGTAACCCCTCCATCCCCTACACCCCTCCCTGTCTAACCCCCTCCATCCCCCACAATCCTCGCTGTCTCTATAACTCCCTCCATCCCCTACACCCCTCCCTGTCTCACCCCCTCCATTCCCTGCACCCCTCACTGTCTAACCCCCTCCATCCCCTACTCCCCTCCCTGTCTCTATAACCCCTCCATCCCCTACAAACCTCGCTGACTCTTTAACCCCCTCCATCCCCTACACCCCTCCCTGTCTCTGTAACCCCTCTATCCCCTACTCCCCACCCTTTCTCTTTAACCCCTCCATCCCCTACTCCCTTCCCTGTCTCTGTTCCCCCCTCCATCCACTACACCCCTCCCTGTCTCTGTAACCCCTCCATCCCCTACACCCCTTCCTGTCTCTGTTACCCCCTCCATCCTCAACAGCCCTGCATTTCTCTGTAAACTTCTCCATCCCCTACAGCCCTCCCCGTCGCTGTAAACCCCTCCATCCCCTACACCCTACCCCGTCTCTGTAATACCTCCATCCCCTACACCCCTCTCCGTCTCTGTAAACCCTCCATTCCCTTCACACTTCCCTGTCTCTGTAACCCCCTCCATTCACTACACCCCTCACTGTTTCTATAAAACCCTCCATCCCCTTCACCCCTCCCTGTCTCTGTAACCCCTCCATCCCCTACACCCCTCCCTGTCTCTGTAACCCCTCCATCCCCTACACCCTTCCCTGTCTCTGTAACCCCTCCATCCCCTACACCCCTCCCTCTCTCTGTAACACCCTCCATCCTCTACACCCCACCCTGTCTCTGTAAACCCCTCCATCCCCTACACCCCTCCCAGTCTCTCTAACCCCCTGCATCCCCTACACACTTAGGTGTCTCTGTAACCCCTCCATCCCCTACACCCCTCCCCGTCTCTGTAACCCCTTCCATACCCTACACCTCTCCCTGTCTCTGTAACCCCTCCATCCCCTACACCCCTCCCTGTTTCTGTACCCCCCTCCATCCCCTACACTCCTCCCTGTCTTTGTAATCCCCTCCATCCCCTACACCCCTCCCTGTCTCTTTAACCCCTCCATCTCCCACACCACTCCCTGTCTCAATAACCCCTCCATCCCCTACAGCCCTCCCTGTCTCTGTAACGCCTCCATTCCCTACACCCCTCACTGTCTCTGTAACACCCTCCATCCCCTTCACCCCTCCCTGTCTCTGTAACCCCTCCATCCCCTACACACATCCCTCTCTCTGTAACCCCTCCATCCCCTACACCCCTCCGTCTCCATGACCCCCTCATCCCCTACACCACTCCCTATCTCTGTAACTCCCTCCATCCCCTTCACCCGTCCCTGTCTCTGTAACCCCTCCATCCCCTACACCCCTCCCTGTCTCTGTAAACCCCTCCATCCCCTACACCCCTCCCTGTCTCTGTAACCCCTCCATCCCCTACACCCCTCCCTGTTTCTGTAACCCCCTCCATCCCCTACACCCCTCCCCGTCTCTGTAACCCCCTCCATCCCCTACACCCGTCCCTGTCTCTGTAACCCCTCCATCCCCTACACCCCTCCCTGTCTCTGTAAACCCCTCCATCCCCTACACCCCTCCCTGTCTCTGTAACCCCTCCATCCCCTACACCCCTCCCTGTTTCTGTAACCCCCTCCATCCCCTACACCCCTCCCCGTCTCTGTAACCCCCTCCATCCCCTACACCCCTCCCCGTCTCTGTAACCCCCTCCATCCGCTACACACCTCCCCGTCTCTGTAACCCCTCCATTCCCTGCACCCGTCACTGTCCCTGTAACCCCCTCCATCCCCTACACCCCTCCCTGTCTCTGTAATCGCTGCATCCCCTACACCACTCCGTCTCCGTGACCCCTCCATCCCCTACACCCCTCCCTGTCTGTGTATCCCCTCCAATCCCTACACCCCTCACTGTCCCTGTAACCCCCTCCATCCCCTACACCCCTCCCTGTCTCTCCATCCCCTACACCCTTCCCTGTCTCTGTAACCCCCTCCATCCCCTACACCACTCCCTGTCTCTGTAACCCCCTCCATCACCTACACCCCTCCTTGTCTCTCTAACACCCTCCATAACCTACACCCCTCCCTGTGTCTGTAACCCCCTCCATCCCCTACACCCCTCGCTGTGTCTGTAACCCCCTCCATCCCCTACACCCCTCGCTGTCTCTGTAACTCCCTCCATCCCCTACACCCCTACTTCTCTAGCTCCCTCCATCCCCGACACCTCTCCCTGTCTAACCCCGTCCATCCCCTACACCCCTCCCTGTCTAACCCCCTCCATCCCCTACACCCCTCCCTGTCTCTGTAACCCCCTCCATCCCCTACACCCCTGCCTGTCTCTGTAACCCCCTCCATCCCCTACACCCCTCCCTGTCTCTGTAACCCCTCCATCCTCCAACACCCCTCCCTCTCTCTGTAACCCCTCCATCCCCTACACCCCTCCCTGTCTCTGTAACCCCTCCATCCACTACAACCCTCGCTGTCTCTATAATACCCTCCATCCCCCGCAACCCTCACTGTCTCTGTAACCCCCTCCATCCCCTGCACCCCTCCCTGTCTGTGTAACCCCTGAATCCTCTACACCCCTCCCCATTTCTGTAACCCCTCCATCACCTACACCCCTCACTGTCTAACCCCCTCCATCCCCTACACCCCTCTCTGTCCTGCCACCTCCATTCCTGACACCCCTCCCTTTCTCTGTAACCCCCTACATCCCCTATGCCCCTCCCTGTCTCTGTAACCCCCTCCAACCCCTATGCCCCTCCCTGTCTCTGTAACCCCTCCATTACCGACACCCTTCCCTGTCATTGTAACCCCCTCCATCCCCTACACCCCTCCCCGTCTCTGTAACCCCCTCCATCCCCTACACCCCTCCCCGTCTCTGTAACCCCCTCCATCCGCTACACCCCTCCCCATCTCTGTAACCCCTCCATTCCCTACAC
This sequence comes from Mobula birostris, assembly GCF_030028105.1. Taxonomy (NCBI): domain Eukaryota; kingdom Metazoa; phylum Chordata; class Chondrichthyes; order Myliobatiformes; family Myliobatidae; genus Mobula; species Mobula birostris. The sequence goes on from NC_092374.1 coordinate 92,955,549, forward strand.
CCGTCACTGTCCCTGTAACCCCCTCCATCCCCTACACTCCTCCCTGTCTCTGTAATCCCTCCATCCCCTACACCCCTCCCTGTCTCTGTAACCCCTCCATCCCCTACACACCTCCCTGTCTCTGTAACCCCCTCCATCCCCTACACACCTCCCTGTCTCTGTAACCCCCTACATCCACTACACCCCTCCCTGTCTCTGTAACCCCTCCGTCCCCTACACCACTCCCTATCTCTGTAACCCCCTCTATCGCATACACCACGCCCTGTCTCTGTAACCCCCTCCATCTCCTACACCCCACCCTGTCTCTGTAACCCCCTCCATCCCCGACACCCCTCACTGTCACTGTAACCCCCTCCATCCCCTACACCCCTCCCTGTCTCTGTAACCCCTGCATTCCCTACACCCCTCCGTCTCCGTGACCCCTCCATCCCCTACACCCCTCCGTGTCTCTGTAACCCCTCCATCCCCTACACCCCTCCCTGTCTCTGTAACCCCTCCATCCACTACAACCCTCGCTGTCTCTATAATACCCTCCATCCCCCACAACCCTCCCTGTCTCTGTAACCCCCTCCATCCCCTGCACCCCTCCCTGTCTCTGTAACCCCTGAATCCTCTACACCCCTCCCCATTTCTGTAACCCCTCCATCACCTACACCCCTCGCTGTCTAACCCCCTCCATCCCCTAAACCCCTCCCTGTCCTGCCGCCTCCATTCCTGACACCCCTCCCTTTCTCTGTAACCCCCTACATCCCCTATGCCCCTCCCTGTCTCTGTAACCCCCTCCATCCCCTATGCCCCTCCCTGTCTCTGTAACCCCTCCATTACCGACACCCTTCCCTGTCATTGTAACCCCTCAATCCCCTACACCCCTCCTTCTCTAGCCCCCTCCATCCCCCACAACCCTCCCTGTCTCTGTAAACCCCTCCATCCCCTACACCCCTCCTCGTCACTGTAACCCCCTCCATCCCTTACACCCCTCCCCGTCTCTGAAACCCCTCCAACCCCAACACCCCTCCCCATCTCTGTAACCCCTCCATCCACTACACCCCTCCCTGTCTCTGTAAACCCCTCCATCCCCTACACCCCTCCCTGTCTCTGTAACCCCTCCATCCCTTACACCCCTCACTGTCTCTGTAACCACCTCCATAACCTACACCCCTCCCTGCCTCTGTAACCCCCTCCATCGCCTACACCCCTCGCTGTCTCTGTAACTCCCTCCATCCCCTACACCCCTCCTTATCTAGCTCCCTCCATCCCCTACACCCCTCCCTGTCTAACCCCCTCCATCCCCTACACCCCTCCCTGTCTCTGATAACCCCTCCATCCCCTACACCCCTCCCTGTATCTGTAACCCCTCCATCCCCTACACCCCTCCCTGGGTCTGTAACCCCTCCATCCCCTACACCCCTCCCTGTCTGTGTAACACCTGAATCCTCTACACCCCTCGCTGTCTCTGTAACCCCCTCCATCCTCCTACACCCCTCCCTGTCTCTGTAACCCCTCCATCCACTACAACCCTCGCTGTCTCTATAATACCCTCCATCCCCCACAACCCTCCCTGTCTCTGTAACCCCCTGCATCCCCTGCACCCCTAGCTGTCTGTGTAACCCCTGAATCCTCTACACCCCTCCGCATTTCTGTAACCCCTCCATCACCTACACCCCTCCCTGTCCTGCCGCCTCCATTCCTGACACCCCTCCCTTTCTCTGTAACCCCCTACATCCCCTATGCCCCTCCCTGTCTCTGTAACCCCCTCCATTACCGACACCCTTCCCTGTCATTGTAACCCCTCAATCCCCTACACCCCTCCCTGTCTCTGTAAACCCCTCCATCCCCTACACCCCTCCCTGTCTCTGTAACCCCTCCATCCCTTACACCCCTCACTGTCTCTGTAACCACCTCCATAACCTACACCCCTCCCTGCCTCTGTAACCCCCTCCATCGCCTACACCCCTCGCTGTCTCTGTAACTCCCTCCATCCCCTACACCCCTCCTTATCGAGCTCCCTCCATCCCCTACACCCCTCCCTGTCTAACCCACTCCATCCCCTACACCCCTCCCTGTCTAACCCCCTCCATCCCCTACACCCCTCCCTGTCTGTGTAACGCCCTCCATCCCCTACACCCCTCCCTGTCTCTGATAACCCCTCCATCCCCTACACCCCTCCCTGTCTCTGTAACCCCCTCCATCCCCTACACTCCTCCCTGTCTCTGTAACCCCCTCCATTGCATACATCCCTCCCTGTCTGTCCATCCAGTACACACCTCCCTATCTCTGTAACCCCCTCCATCCACTACACCACTTCCTGTCTCTGTAAACCCCTCCATCCCCTACACCCCTCACTGTCTCTGTAACCCCCTCCATCCCCTCCTTCTCTCTATAAACTTCTCCATCCCCTACACCCCTCCCTGTCTCTATGACCACCTCCATACCCTACACACCTCCCTGTCTCTGTAACCCCTCCATCCCCCACACCCCTCCCTGTCTCTGTAAACCCCTCCATCCCCTACACCCCTCCATTTCTGTACCCCCCTCCATCCCCTACACCCCTCCCTGTCTCTTTAACCCCTCCATCTCCCACACCACTCCCTGTCTCTATAACCCCTCCATCCCCTACACCCCCTCCTGTCTCTGTAACGCCTCCATCCCCTACACACCTCCCCGTCTCTGTAAACCCTCCATCCCCTACACCCCTCCCTGTCTCTGTAACCCCCTCCATTCCTTTCACCCCTCCCTGTCTCTGTAACCCCTTCCATTCCCTACACCCCTCACTGTCTCTGTAACACCCTCCATCCCCTTCACCCCTCCCTGTCTCTGTAACCCCTCCATCCCCTACACACATCCCTCTCTCTGTAACCCCTCCATCCCCTACACCCCTCCGTCTCCGTGACCCCCTCATCCCCTACACCACTCCCTGTCTCTGTAACTCCCTCAATCCCCTACACCCCTCCCTGTCTCTGTAACCCCATCCATCCCCTACACCCCTCGCTGTCTCTGTAACCCCTCCATCCCCTACACCCCTCCCTGTCTCTGTAACCCCTGCATCCCCTACACCCCTCCGTCTCCGTGACCCCTCCATCCCCTACACCCCTCCCTGTCTGTGTATCCCCTCCATTCCCTACACCCCTCACTGTCCCTGTAACCCCCTCCATCCCCTACACCCCTCCCTGTCTCTCCATCCCCTACACCCTTCCCTGTCTCTGTACCCCCCTCCATCCCCTACACCACTCCCTGTCCCTGTAACCTCCTCCATCCCCTACACCCCTCCCTGTCTCTGTAACCCCCTCCATCACCTACACCCCTCCTTGTCTCTCTAACACCCCCCATAACCTACACCCCTCCCTGTGTCTATAACCCCCTCCATCCCCTACACCCCTCGCCGTCTCTGTAACTCCCTCCATCCCCTACACCCCTCCCTGTCTCTGTAACCCCTCCATCCCCTACACCCCTCCCTGTCTGTGTAACACCTGAATCCTCTACACCCCTCCCTGTCTCTGTAACCCCCTCCATTCTCCTACACCCCTCCCTGTCTCTGTAACCCCTCCATCCCCCACAACCCTCCCTGTCTCTGTAACCCCCTCCATCCCCTGCACCCCTCCCTGTCTGGGTAACCCCTGAATCCTCTACACCCCTCCCTGTCTGGGTAACCCCTGAATCCTCTACACCCCTCCCCATTTCTGTAACCCCTCCATCACCTACACCCCTCGCTGTCTAACCCCCTCCATCCCCTACACCCCTCCCTGTCCTGCCGCCTCCATTCCTGACACCCCTCCCTTTCTCTGTAACCCCCGACATCCCCTATGCCCCTCCCTGTCTCTGTAACCCCCTCCATCCCCTATGCCCCTCCCTGTCTCTGTAACCCCTCTATTACCGACACCCTTCCCTGTCATTGTAACCCCTCAATCCCCTACACCCCTCCTTCTCTAGCCCCCTCCATCCCCTACAACCCTCCCTGTCTCTGTAACGCCCTCCATCCCCTACACCCCTCACTATCTCTGTAACCCCTCCATCCCCTATACCCCTCCATCTCCGTGACCTGCTCCATCCCCTTAAACCATCCCTGTCTCTGTAACCCCCTCCATCCCCTGCACCCCTCCCTGTCTGTGTAACCCCTGAATCCTCTACACCCCTCCGCATTTCTGTAACCCCTCCATCACCTACACCCCTCGCTGTCTAACCCCCTCCATCCCCTACACCCCTCCCTGTCCTGCCGCCTCCATTCCTGACACCCCTCCCTTTCTCTGTAACCCCCTACATCCCCTATGCCCCTCCCTGTCTCTGTAACCCCCTCCATCCCCTATGCCCCTCCCTGTCTCTGTAACCCCTCCATTACCAACACCCCTCCCTGTCTCTGTAACCCCTCCGTCCCCTACACCCCTCCGTCTCCGTGAGCCCCTCATCCCCTACACCCCTCCCTGTCTCTGTATCACCTCCATCCCCTACACCCCTCCCTGTCTCTGTAAACCCCTCCATCCCCTACACACCTCCCTGTCTCTGTAACCCCTTCCACCCCCTACACCCCCCCTGTCTCTGTAACCCCTCCAACCCCTACACCCCTCCCTGTCTCTGTAACCCCTCCATCACCTACACCCCTCCCTGTCTCTGTAACCCCTCCATCCCCTACACTCCTCCCTGTCTCTGTAACCCCTGCATCCCCTACACCCCTCCGTCTCCGTGACCCCTCCATCCCCTACACCCCTCCCTGTCTGTGTATCCCCTCCATTCCTTACACCCCTCACTGTCCCTGTAACCCCCTCCATCCCCTACACCCCTCCCTGTCTCTCCATCCCCTACACCCTTCCCTGTCTCTGTACCCCCCTCCATCCCCTACACCACTCCCTGTCATTGTAACCTCCTCCATCCCCTACACCACTCCCTGTCCCTGTAACCTCCTCCATCCCCTACACCCCTCCCTGTCTCTGTAACCCCCTCCATCACCTACACCCCTCCTTGTCTCTCTAACACCCTCCATAACCTACACCCCTCCCTGTGTCTGTAACCCCCTCCATCCCCTACACCCCTCGCTGTCTCTGTAACTCCCTCCATCCCCTACACCCCTCCCTGTCTGTGTAACACCTGAATCCTCTACACCCCTCCCTGTCTCTGTAACCCCCTCCATCCTCCTACACCCTTCCCTGTCTCTGTAACCCCTCCATCCCCCACAACCCTCCCTGTCTCTGTAACCCCCTCCATCCCCTGCACCCCTCCCTGTCTGGGTAACCCCTGAATCCTCTACACCCCTCCCCATTTCTGTAACCCCTCCATCACCTACACCCCTCGCTGTCTAACCCCCTCCATCCCCTACACCCCTCCCTGTCCTGCCGCCTCCATTCCTGACACCCCTCCCTTTCTCTGTAACCCCCTACATCCCCTATGCCCCTCCCTGTCTCTGTAACCCCCTCCATCCCCTATGCCCCTCCCTGTCTCTGTAACCCCTCTATTACCGACACCCTTCCCTGTCATTGTAACCCCTCAATCCCCTACACCCCTCCTTCTCTAGCCCCCTCCATCCCCTACAACCCTCCCTGTCTCTGTAACGCCCTCCAACCCCTACACCCCTCACTATCTCTGTAACCCCTCCATCCCCTATACCCCTCCATCTCCGTGACCTGCTCCATCCCCTTAAACCATCCCTGTCTCTGTAACACCTCCATCCCCTACACCGCTCCCTGTCGGTGTAACCCCTCAATCCCCTACACCCCTCCCTGTCTCTATGACCACCTCCATCCCCTACACCCCTCCTTGTCACTGTAACCCCCTCCATCCCTTACACCCCTCCCCGTCTCTGAAACCCCTCCAACCCCAACACCCCTCCCCATCTCTGTAACCCCTCCATCCACTACACCCCTCCCTGTCTCTGTAAACCCCTCCATCCCCTACACCCCTCCCTGTCTCTGTAACCCCTCCATCCCTTACACCCCTCACTGTCTCTGTAACCACCTCCATAACCTACACCCCTCCCTGCCTCTGTAACCCCCTCCATCGCCTACACCCCTCGCTGTCTCTGTAACTCCCTCCATCCCCTACACCCCTCGTTATCAAGCTCCCTCCATCCCCTACACCCCTCCCTGTCTAACCCCCTCCATCCCCTACACCCCTCCCTGTCTAACCCCCTCCATCCCCTACACCCCTCCCTGTCTGTGTAACGCCCTCCATCCCCTACACCCCTCCCTGTCTCTGATAACCCCTCCATCCCCTACACCCCTCCCTATCTCTGTAACCCCTCCATCCCCTACACCCCTCCCTGTCTGTGTAACACCTGAATCCTCTACACCCCTCCCTGTCTCTGTAACCCCCTCCATCCCCTACACCCCTCCCTGTCTCTGTAACCCCTCCATCCCTTACACCCTTCCCTGTCTCTGCAACCCCTTCATCCCCTACACCCCTCCCTATCTCTGTAACCCCTCCATCCCCTACACCCCTCCCTGTCTGTGTAACACCTGAATCCTCTACACCCCTCCCTGTCTCTGTAACCCCCTCCATCCCCTACATCCCTCCCTGTCTCTGTAACCCCCTCCATTGCATACATCCCTCCCTGTCTGTCCATCCACTACACACCTCCCTATCTCTGTAACCCCCTCCATCCACTACACCACTTCCTGTCTCTGTAAACCCCTCCATCCCCTACACCCCTCACTGTCTCTGTAACCCCCTCCATCCCCTCCTTCTCTCTATAAACTTCTCCATCCCCTACACCCCTCCCTGTCTCTGTAACCCCTCCATCCCCTACACCCCTCCCTGTCTCTGTAACCCCTCCATCCCCTACACCCCTTCCTGTCTGTGTAACACCTGAATCCTCTACACCCCTCCCTGTCTCTGTAACCCCCTCCATCCTCCTACACCCCTCCCTGTCTCTGTAACCCCTCCATCCCCCACAACCCTCCCTGTCTCTGTAACCCCCTCCATCCCCTGCACCCCTCCCTGTCTGGGTAACCCCTGAATCCTCTACACCCCTCCCCATTTCTGTAACCCCTCCATCACCTACACCCCTCGCTGTCTAACCCCCTCCATCCCCTACACCCCTCCCTGTCCTGCCGCCTCCATTCCTGACACCCCTCCCTTTCTCTGTAACCCCCTACATCCCCTATGCCCCTCCCTGTCTCTGTAACCCCCTCCATCCCCTATGCCCCTCCCTGTCTCTGTAACCCCTCTATTACCGACACCCTTCCCTGTCATTGTTACCCCTCAATCCCCTACACCCCTCCTTCTCTAGCCCCCTCCATCCCCTACAACCCTCCCTGTCTCTGTAACGCCCTCCATCCCCTACACCCCTCACTATCTCTGTAACCCCTCCATCCCCTATACCCCTCCATCTCCGTGACCTGCTCCATCCCCTTAAACCATCCCTGTCTCTGTAACACCTCCATCCCCTACACCGCTCCCTGTCGGTGTAACCCCTCAATCCCCTACACCCCTCCCTGTCTCTATGACCACCTCCATCCCCTACACCCCTCCTCGTCACTGTAACCCCCTCCATCCCTTACACCCCTCCCCGTCTCTGAAACCCCTCCAACCCCAACACCCCTCCCCATCTCTGTAACCCCTCCATCCACTACACCCCTCCCTGTCTCTGTAAACCCCTCCATCCCCTACACCCCTCCCTGTCTCTGTAACCCCTCCATCCCTTACACCCCTCACTGTCTCTGTAACCACCTCCATAACCTACACCCCTCCCTGCCTCTGTAACCCCCTCCATCGCCTACACCCCTCGCTGTCTCTGTAACTCCCTCCATCCCCTACACCCCTCCTTATCAAGCTCCCTCCATCCCCGACACCCCTCCCTGTCTAACCCCCTCCATCCCCTACACCCCTCCCTGTCTAACCCCCTCCATCCCCTACACCCCTCCCTGTCTGTGTAACGCCCTCCATCCCCTACACCCCTCCCTGTCTCTGATAACCCCTCCATCCCCTACACCCCTCCCTATCTCTGTAACCCCTCCATCCCCTACACCCCTCCCTCTCTGTGTAACACCTGAATCCTCTACACCCCTCCCTGTCTCTGTAACCCCCTCCATCCCCTACACCTCTCCCTGTCTCTGTAACCCCCTCCATTGCATACATCCCTCCCTGTCTGTCCATGCACTACACACCTCCCTATCTCTGTAACTCCCTCCATCCCCTACACCCCTCCCTGTCTAACCCCCTCCATCCCCTACACCCCTCCCTGTCTCTATAACCCCTCCATCCCCTACACCCCTCCCTGTCTGTGTAACCCGTGAATCCTCTACACCCCTCCCCATCTCTGTAACCCCTCCATCCTCTACACCCCTCCCTGTCTATGTAACACCTCCATCCCCTATACCCCGCCCTGTCTCTGTAAGCCCTCCATCCCCTACACCCCTCCCTGTCCCTGTAACCCCTCCATCTCCTACACCCCTCCCTGTCTCTGTAACTGCTTCATCCCCTACAACTCTTGCTGTCTCTGTAACCCCCTCCATCTGCCACACCCCTCCCTGTATCTGTAACCCCTCCATCCTCTACACCCCTCCCTGTCTCTGTAACCCTCTCCATCCCCTACAACCCTCGCCATCTCTGTAACCCCCTCCATCCCCCACACCCCTCCCTGTCTCTGTAACCCCCTCCATCCCCTGCACATCTCCCTGTCTGTGTAACCCCTGAATCCTCTACACCCCTCCCCGTCTCTGTAACCCCTCCATCCCCTACACCCCTCCCTGTCTAACCCCCTCCATCCCCTACACCCCTACGTGTCTAACCCCCTCCATTCCTGACACCCCTCACTATCTCTGTAACCACCTCCATAACCTACACCCCTCCCTGCCTCTGTAACCTCCTCCATCCCCTACACCCCTCCCTGTCTCTGTAACCCCCTCCATCACCTACACCCCTCCTTGTCTCTCTAACACCCTCCATAACCTACACCCCTCCCTGTGTCTGTAACCCCCTCCATCCCCTACACCCCTCGCTGTCTCTGTAACTCCCTCCATCCCCTACACCCCTCCCTGTCTGTGTAACACCTGAATCCTCTACACCCCTCCCTGTCTCTGTAACCCCCTCCATCCTCCTACACCCTTCCCTGTCTCTGTAACCCCTCCATCCCCCACAACCCTCCCTGTCTCTGTAACCCCCTCCATCCCCTGCACCCCTCCCTGTCTGGGTAACCCCTGAATCCTCTACACCCCTCCCCATTTCTGTAACCCCTCCATCACCTACACCCCTCGCTGTCTAACCCCCTCCATCCCCTACACCCCTCCCTGTCCTGCCGCCTCCATTCCTGACACCCCTCCCTTTCTCTGTAACCCCCTACATCTCCTATGCCCCTCCCTGTCTCTGTAACCCCCTCCATCCCCTATGCCCCTCCCTGTCTCTGTAACCCCTCTATTACCGACACCCTTCCCTGTCATTGTAACCCCTCAATCCCCTACACCCCTCCTTCTCTAGCCCCCTCCATCCCCTACAACCCTCCCTGTCTCTGTAACGCCCTCCAACCCCTACACCCCTCACTATCTCTGTAACCCCTCCATCCCCTATACCCCTCCATCTCCGTGACCTGCTCCATCCCCTTAAACCATCCCTGTCTCTGTAACACCTCCATCCCCTACACCGCTCCCTGTCGGTGTAACCCCTCAATCCCCTACACCCCTCCCTGTCTCTATGACCACCTCCATCCCCTACACCCCTCCTTGTCACTGTAACCCCCTCCATCCCTTACACCCCTCCCCGTCTCTGAAACCCCTCCAACCCCAACACCCCTCCCCATCTCTGTAACCCCTCCATCCACTACACCCCTCCCTGTCTCTGTAAACCCCTCCATCCCCTACACCCCTCCCTGTCTCTGTAACCCCTCCATCCCTTACACCCCTCACTGTCTCTGTAACCACCTCCATAACCTACACCCCTCCCTGCCTCTGTAACCCCCTCCATCGCCTACACCCCTCGCTGTCTCTGTAACTCCCTCCATCCCCTACACCCCTCGTTATCAAGCTCCCTCCATCCCCTACACCCCTCCCTGTCTAACCCCCTCCATCCCCTACACCCCTCCCTGTCTAACCCCCTCCATCCCCTACACCCCTCCCTGTCTGTGTAACGCCCTCCATCCCCTACACCCCTCCCTGTCTCTGATAACCCCTCCATCCCCTACACCCCTCCCTATCTCTGTAACCCCTCCATCCCCTACACCCCTCCCTGTCTGTGTAACACCTGAATCCTCTACACCCCTCCCTGTCTCTGTAACCCCCTCCATCCCCTACACCCCTCCCTGTCTCTGTAACCCCTCCATCCCTTACACCCTTCCCTGTCTCTGCAACCCCTTCATCCCCTACACCCCTCCCTATCTCTGTAACCCCTCCATCCCCTACACCCCTCCCTGTCTGTGTAACACCTGAATCCTCTACACCCCTCCCTGTCTCTGTAACCCCCTCCATCCCCTACATCCCTCCCTGTCTCTGTAACCCCCTCCATTGCATACATCCCTCCCTGTCTGTCCATCCACTACACACCTCCCTATCTCTGTAACCCCCTCCATCCACTACACCACTTCCTGTCTCTGTAAACCCCTCCATCCCCTACACCCCTCACTGTCTCTGTAACCCCCTCCATCCCCTCCTTCTCTCTATAAACTTCTCCATCCCCTACACCCCTCCCTGTCTCTGTAACCCCTCCATCCCCTACACCCCTCCCTGTCTCTGTAACCCCTCCATCCCCTACACCCCTCCCTGTCTGTGTAACACCTGAATCCTCTACACCCCTCCCTGTCTCTGTAACCCCCTCCATCCTCCTACACCCCTCCCTGTCTCTGTAACCCCTCCATCCCCCACAACCCTCCCTGTCTCTGTAACCCCCTCCATCCACTGCACCCCTCCCTGTCTGGGTAACCCCTGAATCCTCTACACCCCTCCCCATTTCTGTAACCCCTCCATCACCTACACCCCTCGCTGTCTAACCCCCTCCATCCCCTACACCCTTCCCTGTCCTGCCGCCTCCATTCCTGACACCCCTCCCTTTCTCTGTAACCCCCTACATCCCCTATGCCCCTCCCTGTCTCTGTAACCCCCTCCATCCCCTATGCCCCTCCCTGTCTCTGTAACCCCTCTATTACCGACACCCTTCCCTGTCATTGTTACCCCTCAATCCCCTACACCCCTCCTTCTCTAGCCCCCTCCATCCCCTACAACCCTCCCTGTCTCTGTAACGCCCTCCATCCCCTACACCCCTCACTATCTCTGTAACCCCTCCATCCCCTATACCCCTCCATCTCCGTGACCTGCTCCATCCCCTTAAACCATCCCTGTCTCTGTAACACCTCCATCCCCTACACCGCTCCCTGTCGGTGTAACCCCTCAATCCCCTACACCCCTCCCTGTCTCTATGACCACCTCCATCCCCTACACCCCTCCTCGTCACTGTAACCCCCTCCATCCCTTACACCCCTCCCCGTCTCTGAAACCCCTCCAACCCCAACACCCCTCCCCATCTCTGTAACCCCTCCATCCACTACACCCCTCCCTGTCTCTGTAAACCCCTCCATCCCCTACACCCCTCCCTGTCTCTGTAACCCCTCCATCCCTTACACCCCTCACTGTCTCTGTAACCACCTCCATAACCTACACCCCTCCCTGCCTCTGTAACCCCCTCCATCGCCTACACCCCTCCTTATCAAGCTCCCTCCATCCCCGACACCCCTCCCTGTCTAACCCCCTCCATCCCCTACACCCCTCCCTGTCTAACCCCCTCCATCCCCTACACCCCTCCCTGTCTGTGTAACGCCCTCCATCCCCTACACCCCTCCCTGTCTCTGATAACCCCTCCATCCCCTACACCCCTCCCTATCTCTGTAACCCCTCCATCCCCTACACCCCTCCCTCTCTGTGTAACACCTGAATCCTCTACACCCCTCCCTGTCTCTGTAACCCCCTCCATCCCCTACACCTCTCCCTGTCTCTGTAACCCCCTCCATTGCATACATCCCTCCCTGTCTGTCCATGCACTACACACCTCCCTATCTCTGTAACTCCCTCCATCCCCTACACCCCTCCCTGTCTAACCCCCTCCATCCCCTACACCCCTCCCTGTCTCTATAACCCCTCCATCCCCTACACCCCTCCCTGTCTGTGTAACCCGTGAATCCTCTACACCCCTCCCCATCTCTGTAACCCCTCCATCCTCTACACCCCTCCCTGTCTATGTAACACCTCCATCCCCTATACCCCGCCCTGTCTCTGTAAGCCCTCCATCCCCTACACCCCTCCCTGTCCCTGTAACCCCTCCATCTCCTACACCCCTCCCTGTCTCTGTAACTGCTTCATCCCTTACAACTCTTGCTGTCTCTGTAACCCCCTCCATCTGCCACACCCCTCCCTGTATCTGTAACCCCTCCATCCTCTACACCCCTCCCTGTCTCTGTAACCCTCTCCATCCCCTACAACCCTCGCCATCTCTGTAACCCCCTCCATCCCCCACACCCCTCCCTGTCTCTGTAACCCCCTCCATCCCCTGCACATCTCCCTGTCTGTGTAACCCCTGAATCCTCTACACCCCTCCCCGTCTCTGTAACCCCTCCATCCCCTACACCCCTCCCTGTCTAACCCCTTCCATCCCCTACACCCCTACGTGTCTAACCCCCTCCATTCCTGACACCCCTCACTATCTCTGTAACCACCTCCATAACCTACACCCCTCCCTGCCTCTGTAACCCCCTCCATCACCTACACCCCTCGCTGTCTCTGTAACTCCCTCCATCCCCTACACCCCTCCTTATCTAGCTCCCTCCATCCCCTACACCCCTCCCTGTCTAACCCCCTCCATCCCCTACACCCCTCCCTGTCTAACCCCCTCCATCCCCTACACCCCTCCCTGTCTGTGTAACGCCCTCATTCCCCTACACCCCTCCCTGTCTCTGATAACCCCTCCATCCCCTACACCCCTCCCTGTCTCTGTAACCCCTCCATCCCCTACACCCCTCCCTGTCTGTGTAACACCTGAATCCTCTACACCCCTCCCTGTCTCTGTAACCCCCTCCATCCTCCTACACCCCTCCCTGTCTCTGTAACCCCTCCATCCCCTACACCCCTCCCTGTCTCTGTAAACCCTCCATCCCCTACACCCCTCGCTGTCTCTGTAACCCCTCCATCCCCTACAACGCTCGCTGTCTCTATAACACCCTCCATCCACTACAACACTCGCTGTCTCTATAACACCCTCCATCCCCCACACCCTTCCCTGTCTCTGTAACCCCCTCCATCCCCTGCACCCCTCCCTGTCTGTGTAACCCCTCCATCCCCTACACCCCTCGCTGTCTAACCCCTTCCATCCCCTACACCCCTCCCTGTCGAACCCCCTCCATCCCCTACACCCCTCCCTGTCCTGCCGCCTCCATTCCTGACACCCCTCCCTTTCTCTGTAACCCCCTACTTCCCCAACGCCCCTATCTGTCTCTGTAACCCCCTCCATCCCCTATGCCCCTCCCTGTCTCTATAACCCCTCCATTACCAACACCCCACCCTGTCTCTGTAACCCCTCCATCCCCTACAGCCCTCCCTGTCTAACCCCCTCCATCCCCTACAACCCTCCTTGTCTCTGTAACGCCCTCCATCCCCTACACCCGTCACTATCTCTGTAACCCCTCCATCCCCTATACCCCTCCGTCTCCGTGACCCCCTCCATCCCCTTAAACCATCCCTGTCTCTGTAACACCTCCATCCCCTGCACCGCTCCCTGTCGGTGTAACCCCTCCATCCCCTACACCCCTCCCTATCTCTGTAACCCCCTCCATCCCCTACACCCCTCCCTGTCTCTGTAACCCCCTCCATTGCATACATCCCTCCCTGTCTGTCCATCCACTACACACCTCCCTATCTCTGTAACCCCCTCCATCCACTACACCACTTCCTGTCTCTGTAAACCCCTCCATCCCCTACACCCCTCACTGTCTCTGTAACCCCCTCCATCCCCTCCTTCTCTCTATAAACTTCTCAATCCCCTACACCCCTCCCTGTCTCTATGACCACCTCCATACCCTACACACCTCCCTGTCTCTGTAACCCCTCCATCCCCCACACCCCTCCCTGTCTCTGTAAACCCCTCCATCCCCTACACCCCTCCCTGTCTCTGTAACCCCTCCATCCCCTACTCCCCACCCTGTCTCTGTACCCCCTCCATCCCCTATGCCACTCCCTGTCTCTGTAACCCCCTCCATCCCCTACGCCCCTCCCTGTCTCTGTAACCCCTCCATCACCGACACCCCTGCCTGTCTCTGTAACCCCTCCATCCACTACACCCCTCCCTGTATCAGTAACCCCCTCCATCCCCTACACCGCTCCCTGTCTCTGTAACCCCCTCCATGCCCTACACCCCTCCCTATATCTGTAACACCCTCCATTCCCTACACTCCTCCCCGTCTCTTTAACCCCGTCCATCCCCTACACCCCTCCCTGTCTCTGTAACCCCTCCATCTCTCCTCTCCTCCCTGTCTCTGTAACCCCTCCATCCTCTACACCCCTCCCTGTCTGTGTAACACCTCCATCCCCTATACCCCTCCCTGTCTCTGTAAGCCCTCCATCCCCTACACCCCTCCTGTCTCTGTAACCCCTCCATCTCCTACACCCCTCCCTGTCTCTGTAACTGCTTCATCCCCTACAACCCTTGCTATCTCTGTAACCCCCTCCATCTGCCACACCCCTCCCTGTATCTGTAACCCCTCCATCCTCTACACCCCTCCCTGTCTCTGTAACACTCTCCATCCCCTACACCCGTCCCTGTTTCTGTAACCCCTCCATCTCCTACACCCCTCCCTGTCTCTGTAACCCTTCCATCCCCTACACCCCTCCCTGTCTCTGTAACCCCCTCCATCCCCTGCACCTCTCCCTGTCTGTGTAACCCCTGAATCCTCTACACCCCTCCCCGTCTCTGTAACCCCTCCATCCCCTACACCCCTCCCTGTCTAACCCCCTCCATCCCCTACACCCCTACGTGTCTAACCCCCTCCATTCCTGACACCCCTCTCTGTCTCTGTAACCCCCTCCATTCCCTACGCCCCTCCCTGTCTCTGTTACCCCTCCATCCCCTACGCCCCTCCCTGTCTCTGTAACCCCTCCATCCCCTACAACCCTCACCGCCTCTGTAACCCCCTCCATCCCCTACGCCCCTCCCTGTCTCTGTAACCCCTCCATCCCCTACAATCCTCACTGTCTCTGTAACTCCCTCCATCCCCTACACCCCTCCCTGTCTCACCCCCTCCATCCCCTGCACCCCTCCCTGTCTAACCCCCTCCATCCCCTACACCCCTCCCTGTCTCTATAACCCCTCCATCCCCTACAAACCTCGCTGACTCTTTAACCCCCTCCATCCCCTACACCCCTCCCTGTCTCTGTAACCCCTCTATCCCCTACTCCCCTCCCTTTCTCTATAACCCCTCCATCCCCCACACCCCTCCCTGTCTCTGTAACCCCCTCCATCCCCTACACCCCTCCCTGTCTCTGTAACCCCTCCATCCCCAACACCCCTCCATGTCTCTGTAACCCCCTCCATCCCCAACACCCCTCCCTGTCTCTGTAACCCCCTCCATTGCATACATCCCTCCCTGTCTGTCCATCCACTACACACCTCCCTATCTCTGTAACCCCCTCCATCCACTACACCACTTCCTGTCTCTGTAAACCCCTCCATCCCCT
The DNA here is from genome assembly GCF_030028105.1 of Mobula birostris. Taxonomy (NCBI): domain Eukaryota; kingdom Metazoa; phylum Chordata; class Chondrichthyes; order Myliobatiformes; family Myliobatidae; genus Mobula; species Mobula birostris. The sequence goes on from NC_092374.1 coordinate 92,971,175, forward strand.
ACACCCCTCACTGTCTCTGTAACCCCCTCCATCCCCTACGCCCCTCCCTGTCTCTGTAACCCCTCCATCCCCTACGCCCCTCCCTGTCTCTGTAACCCCTCCATCCCCTGCAATCCTCCCTGTCTCTGTAACCCCTCCATCCCCTACACACATCCCTCTCTCTGTAACCCCTCCATCCCCTACACCCACTCCGTCTCCGTGACCCCCCTCATCCCCTACACCACTCCCTGTCTCTGTAACTCCCTCAATCCCCTACACCCCTCCCTGTCTCTGTAACCCCATCCATCCCCTACACCCCTCGCTGTCTCTGTAACCCCTCCATCCCCTACACCCCTCCCTGTCTCTGTAACCCCTGCATCCCCTACACCCCTCCGTCTCCGTGACCCCTCCATCCCCTACACCCCTCCCTGTCTGTGTATCCCCTCCATTCCCTACACCCCTCACTGTCCCTGTAACCCCCTCCATCCCCTACACCCCTCCCTGTCTCTCCATCCCTACACCCTTCCCTGTCTCTGTACCCCCCTCCATCCCCTACACCACTCCCTGTCCCTGTAACCTCCTCCATCCCCTACACCACTCCCTGTCCCTGTAACCTCCTCCATCCCCTACACCCCTCCCTGTCTCTGTAACCCCCTCCATCACCTACACCCCTCCTTGTCTCTCTAACACCCCCCCATAACCTACACCCCTCCCTGTGTCTATAACCCCCTCCATCCCCTACACCCCTCGCCGTCTCTGTAACTCCCTCCATCCCCTACACCCCTCCCTGTCTCTGTAACCCCTCCATCCCCTACACCCCTCCCTGTCTGTGTAACACCTGAATCCTCTACACCCCTCCCTGTCTCTGTAACCCCCTCCATTCTCCTACACCCCTCCCTGTCTCTGTAACCCCTCCATCCCCCACAACCCTCCCTGTCTCTGTAAACCCCTCCATCCCCTGCACCCCTCCCTGTCTGGGTAACCCCTGAATCCTCTACACCCCTCCCTGTCTGGGTAACCCCTGAATCCTCTACACCCCTCCCCATTTCTGTAACCCCTCCATCACCTACACCCCTCGCTGTCTAACCCCCTCCATCCCCTACACCCCTCCCTGTCCTGCCGCCTCCATTCCTGACACCCCTCCCTTTCTCTGTAACCCCCGACATCCCCTATGCCCCTCCCTGTCTCTGTAACCCCCTCCATCCCCTATGCCCCTCCCTGTCTCTGTAACCCCTCTATTACCGACACCCTTCCCTGTCATTGTAACCCCTCAATCCCCTACACCCCTCCTTCTCTAGCCCCCTCCATCCCCTACAACCCTCCCTGTCTCTGTAACGCCCTCCATCCCCTACACCCCTCACTATCTCTGTAACCCCTCCATCCCCTATACCCCTCCATCTCCGTGACCTGCTCCATCCCCTTAAACCATCCCTGTCTCTGTAACCCCCTACATCCCCTGCACCCCTCCCTGTCTGTGTAACCCCTGAATCCTCTACACCCCTCCGCATTTCTGTAACCCCTCCATCACCTACACCCCTCGCTGTCTAACCCCCTCCATCCCCTACACCCCTCCCTGTCCTGCCGCCTCCATTCCTGACACCCCTCCCTTTCTCTGTAACCCCCTACATCCCCTATGCCCCTCCCTGTCTCTGTAACCCCCTCCATCCCCTATGCCCCTCCCTGTCTCTGTAACCCCTCCATTACCAACACCCCTCCCTGTCTCTGTAACCCCTCCGTCCCCTACACCCCTCCGTCTCCGTGAGCCCCTCATCCCCTACACCCCTCCCTGTCTCTGTATCACCTCCATCCCCTACACCCCTCCCTGTCTCTGTATCACCTCCATCCCCTACACCCCTCCCTGTCTCTGTAAACCCCTCCATCCCCTACACACCTCCCTGTCTCTGTAACCCCTTCCACCCCCTACACCCCCCCTGTCTCTGTAACCCCTCCAACCCCTACACCCCTCCCTGTCTCTGTAACCCCTCCATCCCCTACACCCCTCCCTGTCTCTGTAACCCCTCCATCCCCTACACTCCTCCCTGTCTCTGTAACCCCTGCATCCCCTACACCCCTCCGTCTCCGTGACCCCTCCATCCCCTACACCCCTCCCTGTCTGTGTATCCCCTCCATTCCTTACACCCCTCACTGTCCCTGTAACCCCCTCCATCCCCTACACCCCTCCCTGTCTCTCCATCCCCTACACCCTTCCCTGTCTCTGTACCCCCCTCCATCCCCTACACCACTCCCTGTCATTGTAACCTCCTCCATCCCCTACACCACTCCCTGTCCCTGTAACCTCCTCCATCCCCTACACCCCTCCCTGTCTCTGTAACCCCCTCCATCACCTACACCCCTCCTTGTCTCTCTAACACCCTCCATAACCTACACCCCTCCCTGTGTCTGTAACCCCCTCCATCCCCTACACCCCTCGCTGTCTCTGTAACTCCCTCCATCCCCTACACCCCTCCCTGTCTGTGTAACACCTGAATCCTCTACACCCCTCCCTGTCTCTGTAACCCCCTCCATCCTCCTACACCCTTCCCTGTCTCTGTAACCCCTCCATCCCCCACAACCCTCCCTGTCTCTGTAACCCCCTCCATCCCCTGCACCCCTCCCTGTCTGGGTAACCCCTGAATCCTCTACACCCCTCCCTATTTCTGTAACCCCTCCATCACCTACACCCCTCGCTGTCTAACCCCCTCCATCCCCTACACCCCTCCCTGTCCTGCCGCCTCCATTCCTGACACCCCTCCCTTTCTCTGTAACCCCCTACATCCCCTATGCCCCTCCCTGTCTCTGTAACCCCCTCCATCCCCTATGCCCCTCCCTGTCTCTGTAACCCCTCTATTACCGACACCCTTCCCTGTCATTGTAACCCCTCAATCCCCTACACCCCTCCTTCTCTAGCCCCCTCCATCCCCTACAACCCTCCCTGTCTCTGTAACGCCCTCCAACCCCTACACCCCTCACTATCTCTGTAACCCCTCCATCCCCTATACCCCTCCATCTCCGTGACCTGCTCCATCCCCTTAAACCATCCCTGTCTCTGTAACACCTCCATCCCCTACACCGCTCCCTGTCGGTGTAACCCCTCAATCCCCTACACCCCTCCCTGTCTCTATGACCACCTCCATCCCCTACACCCCTCCTCGTCACTGTAACCCCCTCCATCCCTTACACCCCTCCCCGTCTCTGAAACCCCTCCAACCCCAACACCCCTCCCCATCTCTGTAACCCCTCCATCCACTACACCCCTCCCTGTCTCTGTAAACCCCTCCATCCCCTACACCCCTCCCTGTCTCTGTAACCCCTCCATCCCTTACACCCCTCACTGTCTCTGTAACCACCTCCATAACCTACACCCCTCCCTGCCTCTGTAACCCCCTCCATCGCCTACACCCCTCGCTGTCTCTGTAACTCCCTCCATCCCCTACACCCCTCGTTATCAAGCTCCCTCCATCCCCTACACCCCTCCCTGTCTAACCCCCTCCATCCCCTACACCCCTCCCTGTCTAACCCCCTCCATCCCCTACACCCCTCCCTGTCTGTGTAACGCCCTCCATCCCCTACACCCCTCCCTGTCTCTGATAACCCCTCCATCCCCTACACCCCTCCCTATCTCTGTAACCCCTCCATCCCCTACACCCCTCCCTGTCTGTGTAACACCTGAATCCTCTACACCCCTCCCTGTCTCTGTAACCCCCTCCATCCCCTACACCCCTCCCTGTCTCTGTAACCCCTCCATCCCTTACACCCTTCCCTGTCTCTGCAACCCCTTCATCCCCTACACCCCTCCCTATCTCTGTAACCCCTCCATCCCCTACACCCCTCCCTGTCTGTGTAACACCTGAATCCTCTACACCCCTCCCTGTCTCTGTAACCCCCTCCATCCCCTACATCCCTCCCTGTCTCTGTAACCCCCTCCATTGCATACATCCCTCCCTGTCTGTCCATCCACTACACACCTCCCTATCTCTGTAACCCCCTCCATCCACTACACCACTTCCTGTCTCTGTAAACCCCTCCATCCCCTACACCCCTCACTGTCTCTGTAACCCCCTCCATCCCCTCCTTCTCTCTATAAACTTCTCCATCCCCTACACCCCTCCCTGTCTCTGTAACCCCTCCATCCCCTACACCCCTCCCTGTCTCTGTAACCCCTCCATCCCCTACACCCCTCCCTGTCTGTGTAACACCTGAATCCTCTACACACCTCCCTGTCTCTGTAACCCCCTCCATCCTCCTACACCCCTCCCTGTCTCTGTAACCCCTCCATCCCCCACAACCCTCCCTGTCTCTGTAACCCCCTCCATCCCCTGCACCCCTCCCTGTCTGGGTAACCCCTGAATCCTCTACACCCCTCCCCATTTCTGTAACCCCTCCATCACCTACACCCCTCGCTGTCTAACCCCCTCCATCCCCTACACCCCTCCCTGTCCTGCTGCCTCCATTCCTGACACCCCTCCCTTTCTCTGTAACCCCCTACATCCCCTATGCCCCTCCCTGTCTCTGTAACCCCCTCCATCCCCTATGCCCCTCCCTGTCTCTGTAACCCCTCTATTACCGACACCCTTCCCTGTCATTGTTACCCCTCAATCCCCTACACCCCTCCTTCTCTAGCCCCCTCCATCCCCTACAACCCTCCCTGTCTCTGTAACGCCCTCCATCCCCTACACCCCTCACTATCTCTGTAACCCCTCCATCCCCTATACCCCTCCATCTCCGTGACCTGCTCCATCCCCTTAAACCATCCCTGTCTCTGTAACACCTCCATCCCCTACACCGCTCCCTGTCGGTGTAACCCCTCAATCCCCTACACCCCTCCCTGTCTCTATGACCACCTCCATCCCCTACACCCCTCCTCGTCACTGTAACCCCCTCCATCCCTTACACCCCTCCCCGTCTCTGAAACCCCTCCAACCCCAACACCCCTCCCCATCTCTGTAACCCCTCCATCCACTACACCCCTCCCTGTCTCTGTAAACCCCTCCATCCCCTACACCCCTCCCTGTCTCTGTAACCCCTCCATCCCTTACACCCCTCACTGTCTCTGTAACCACCTCCATAACCTACACCCCTCCCTGCCTCTGTAACCCCCTCCATCGCCTACACCCCTCGCTGTCTCTGTAACTCCCTCCATCGCCTACACCCCTCCTTATCAAGCTCCCTCCATCCCCGACACCCCTCCCTGTCTAACCCCCTCCATCCCCTACACCCCTCCCTGTCTAACCCCCTCCATCCCCTACACCCCTCCCTGTCTGTGTAACGCCCTCCATCCCCTACACCCCTCCCTGTCTCTGATAACCCCTCCATCCCCTACACCCCTCCCTCTCTGTGTAACACCTGAATCCTCTACACCCCTCCCTGTCTCTGTAACCCCCTCCATCCCCTACACCTCTCCCTGTCTCTGTAACCCCCTCCATTGCATACATCCCTCCCTGTCTGTCCATGCACTACACACCTCCCTATCTCTGTAACTCCCTCCATCCCCTACACCCCTCCCTGTCTAACCCCCTCCATCCCCTACACCCCTCCCTGTCTCTATAACCCCTCCATCCCCTACACCCCTCCCTGTCTGTGTAACCCGTGAATCCTCTACACCCCTCCCCATCTCTGTAACCCCTCCATCCTCTACACCCCTCCCTGTCTATGTAACACCTCCATCCCCTATACCCCGCCCTGTCTCTGTAAGCCCTCCATCCCCTACACCCCTCCCTGTCCCTGTAACCCCTCCATCTCCTACACCCCTCCCTGTCTCTGTAACTGCTTCATCCCCTACAACTCTTGCTGTCTCTGTAACCCCCTCCATCTGCCACACCCTTCCCTGTATCTGTAACCCCTCCATCCTCTACACCCCTCCCTGTCTCTGTAACCCTCTCCATCCCCTACAACCCTCGCCATCTCTGTAACCCCCTCCATCCCCCACACCCCTCCCTGTCTCTGTAACCCCCTCCATCCCCTGCACATCTCCCTGTCTGTGTAACCCCTGAATCCTCTACACCCCTCCCCGTCTCTGTAACCCCTCCATCCCCTACACCCCTCCCTGTCTAACCCCCTCCATCCCCTACACCCCTACGTGTCTAACCCCCTCCATTCCTGACACCCCTCACTATCTCTGTAACCACCTCCATAACCTACACCCCTCCCTGCCTCTGTAACCCCCTCCATCACCTACACCCCTCGCTGTCTCTGTAACTCCCTCCATCCCCTACACCCCTCCTTATCTAGCTCCCTCCATCCCCTACACCCCTCCCTGTCTAACCCCCTCCATCCCCTACACCCCTCCCTGTCTAACCCCCTCCATCCCCTACACCCCTCCCTGTCTGTGTAACGCCCTCATTCCCCTACACCCCTCCCTGTCTCTGATAACCCCTCCATCCCCTACACCCCTCCCTGTCTCTGTAACCCCTCCATCCCCTACACCCCTCCCTGTCTGTGTAACACCTGAATCCTCTACACCCCTCCCTGTCTCTGTAACCCCCTCCATCCTCCTACACCCCTCCCTGTCTCTGTAACCCCTCCATCCCCTACACCCCTCCCTGTCTCTGTAAACCCTCCATCCCCTACACCCCTCGCTGTCTCTGTAACCCCTCCATCCCCTACAACGCTCGCTGTCTCTATAACACCCTCCATCCACTACAACACTCGCTGTCTCTATAACACCCTCCATCCCCCACACCCTTCCCTGTCTCTGTAACCCCCTCCATCCCCTGCACCCCTCCCTGTCTGTGTAACCCCTCCATCCCCTACACCCCTCGCTGTCTAACCCCTTCCATCCCCTACACCCCTCCCTGTCGAACCCCCTCCATCCCCTACACCCCTCCCTGTCCTGCCGCCTCCATTCCTGACACCCCTCCCTTTCTCTGTAACCCCCTACTTCCCCAACGCCCCTATCTGTCTCTGTAACCCCCTCCATCCCCTATGCCCCTCCCTGTCTCTATAACCCCTCCATTACCAACACCCCTCCCTGTCTCTGTAACCCCTCCATCCCCTACAGCCCTCCCTGTCTAACCCCCTCCATCCCCTACAACCCTCCTTGTCTCTGTAACGCCCTCCATCCCCTACACCCGTCACTATCTCTGTAACCCCTCCATCCCCTATACCCCTCCGTCTCCGTGACCCCCTCCATCCCCTTAAACCATCCCTGTCTCTGTAACACCTCCATCCCCTGCACCGCTCCCTGTCGGTGTAACCCCTCCATCCCCTACACCCCTCCCTATCTCTGTAACCCCCTCCATCCCCTACACCCCTCCCTGTCTCTGTAACCCCCTCCATTGCATACACCCCTCCCTATCTCTGTAACCCCCTCCATCCCCTACACCCCTCACTGTCTCTGTAACCCCCTCCATCCCCTCCTTCTCTCTATAAACTTCTCAATCCCCTACACCCCTCCCTGTCTCTATGACCACCTCCATACCCTACACACCTCCCTGTCTCTGTAACCCCTCCATCCCCCACACCCCTCCCTGTCTCTGTAAACCCCTCCATCCCCTACACCCCTCCCTGTCTCTGTAACCCCTCCATCCCCTACTCCCCACCCTGTCTCTGTACCCCCTCCATCCCCTATGCCACTCCCTGTCTCTGTAACCCCCTCCATCCCCTACGCCCCTCCCTGTCTCTGTAACCCCTCCATCACCGACACCCCTGCCTGTCTCTGTAACCCCTCCATCCACTACACCCCTCCCTGTCTCAGTAACCCCCTCCATCCCCTACACCGCTCCCTGTCTCTGTAACCCCCTCCATGCCCTACACCCCTCCCTATATCTGTAACAGCCTCCATTCCCTACACTCCTCCCCGTCTCTTTAACCCCGTCCATCCCCTACACCCCTCCCTGTCTCTGTAACCCCTCCATCTCTCCTCTCCTCCCTGTCTCTGTAACCCCTCCATCCTCTACACCCCTCCCTGTCTGTGTAACACCTCCATCCCCTATACCCCTCCCTGTCTCTGTAAGCCCTCCATCCCCTACACCCCTCCCCGTCTCTGTAACCCCTCCATCTCCTACACCCCTCCCTGTCTCTGTAATCCCCTCCACCCCCTACACCCCTCCCTGGCCCTGTAACCCCCTCCATCACCTACACACCTCCCTGTCTCTGTAACCCCCTCCATCCCCTGCACCACTATCTGCCTCTGTGACCACTACATCCCCTACACCCCTCCCTGTCTCTGTAACCCCTCCATCTCCTACAGCCCTCCCTGTCTCTGTAACTGCTTCATCCCCTACAACCCTTGCTATCTCTGTAACCCCCTCCATCTGCCACACCCCTCCCTGTATCTGTAACCCCTCCATCCTCTACACCCCTCCCTGTCTCTGTAACACTCTCCATCCCCTACACCCGTCCCTGTTTCTGTAACCCCTCCATCTCCTACACCCCTCCCTGTCTCTGTAACCCTTCCATCCCCTACACCCCTCCCTGTCTCTGTAACCCCCTCCATCCCCTGCACCTCTCCCTGTCTGTGTAACCCCTGAATCCTCTACACCCCTCCCCGTCTCTGTAACCCCTCCATCCCCTACACCCCTCCCTGTCTAACCCCCTCCATCCCCTACACCCCTACGTGTCTAACCCCCTCCATTCCTGACACCCCTCTCTGTCTCTGTAACCCCCTCCATTCCCTACGCCCCTCCCTGTCTCTGTTACCCCTCCATCCCCTACGCCCCTCCCTGTCTCTGTAACCCCTCCATCCCCTACAACCCTCACCGCCTCTGTAACCCCCTCCATCCCCTACGCCCCTCCCTGTCTCTGTAACCCCTCCATCCCCTACAATCCTCACTGTCTCTGTAACTCCCTCCATCCCCTACACCCCTCCCTGTCTCACCCCCTCCATCCCCTGCACCCCTCCCTGTCTAACCCCCTCCATCCCCTACACCCCTCCCTGTCTCTATAACCCCTCCATCCCCTACAAACCTCGCTGACTCTTTAACCCCCTCCATCCCCTACACCCCTCCCTGTCTCTGTAACCCCTCTATCCCCTACTCCCCTCCCTTTCTCTATAACCCCTCCATCCCCCACACCCCTCCCTGTCTCTGTAACCCCCTCCATCCCCTACACCCCTCCCTGTCTCTGTAACCCCTCCATCCCCAACACCCCTCCATGTCTCTGTAACCCCCTCCATCCCCAACACCCCTCCCTGTCTCTGTAACCCCCTCCATTGCATACATCCCTCCCTGTCTGTCCATCCACTACACACCTCCCTATCTCTGTAACCCCCTCCATCCACTACACCACTTCCTGTCTCTGTAAACCCCTCCATCCCCTACACCCCTCACTGTCTCTGTAACCCCCTCCATCCCCTACGCCCCTCCCTGTCTCTGTAACCCCTCCATCCCCTACGCCCCTCCCTGTCTCTGTAACCCCTCCATCCCCTGCAATCCTCGCTGTCTCTGTAACTCCCTCCATCCCCTACACCCCTCCCTGTCTAACCCCCTCCATCCCCTACACCCCTCCCTGTCTCTATAACCCCTCCATCCCCTACACCCCTCCCTGTCTCTATAACCCCTCCATCCCCTACACCCCTCCCTGTCTGTGTAACCCGTGAATCCTCTACACCCCTCCCCGTCTCTGTAACCCCCTCCTTCCCCTACGCCACTCCCTGTCTCTGTAACCCCCTCCATCCCCTACGCCCCTCCCTGTCTCTGTAACCCCTCCATCACCGACACCCCTGCCTGTCTCTGTAACCCCTCCATCCCCTACACCGCTCCCTGTCTCTGTAACCCCCTCCATGCCCTACACCCCTCCCTATATCTGTAACACCCTCCATTCCCTACACTCCTCCCCGTCTCTTTAACCCCGTCCATCCCCTACACCCCTCCCTGTCTCTGTAACCCCTCCATCTCTCCTCTCCTCCCTGTCTCTGTAACCCCTCCATCCTCTACACCCCTCCCTGTCTGTGTAAGCCCTCCATCCCCTACACCCCTCCCTGTCTCTGTAACCCCTCCATCTCCTACACCCCTCCCTGTCTCTGTAACTGCTTCATCCCCTACAACCCTTGCTATCTCTGTAACCCCCTCCATCTGCCACACCCCTCCCTGTATCTGTAACCCCTCCATCCTCTACACCCCTCCCTGTCTCTGTAACACTCTCCATCCCCTACACCCGTCCCTGTTTCTGTAACCCCTCCATCTCCTACACCCCTCCCTGTCTCTGTAACCCTTCCATCCCCTACACCCCTCCCTGTCTCTGTAACCCCCTCCATCCCCTGCACCTCTCCCTGTCTGTGTAACCCCTGAATCCTCTACACCCCTCCCCGTCTCTGTAACCCCTCCATCCCCTACACCCCTCCCTGTCTAACCCCCTCCATCCCCTACACCCCTACGTGTCTAACCCCCTCCATTCCTGACACCCCTCTCTGTCTCTGTAACCCCCTCCATTCCCTACGCCCCTCCCTGTCTCTGTTACCCCTCCATCCCCTACGCCCCTCCCTGTCTCTGTAACCCCTCCATCCCCTACAACCCTCACCGTCTCTGTAACCCCCTCCATCCCCTACGCCCCTCCCTGTCTCTGTAACCCCTCCATCCCCTACAATCCTCACTGTCTCTGTAACTCCCTCCATCCCCTACACCCCTCCCTGTCTCACCCCCTCCATCCCCTGCACCCCTCCCTGTCTAACCCCCTCCATCCCCTACACCCCTCCCTGTCTCTATAACCCCTCCATCCCCTACAAACCTCGCTGACTCTTTAACCCCCTCCATCCCCTACACCCCTCCCTGTCTCTGTAACCCCTCTATCCCCTACTCCCCTCCCTTTCTCTATAACCCCTCCATCCCCCACACCCCTCCCTGTCTCTGTAACCCCCTCCATCCCCTACACCCCTCCCTGTCTCTGTAACCCCTCCATCCCCAACACCCCTCCATGTCTCTGTAACCCCCTCCATCCCCAACACCCCTCCCTGTCTCTGTAACCCCCTCCATTGCATACATCCCTCCCTGTCTGTCCATCCACTACACACCTCCCTATCTCTGTAACCCCCTCCATCCACTACACCACTTCCTGTCTCTGTAAACCCCTCCATCCCCTACACCCCTCACTGTCTCTGTAACCCCCTCCATCCCCTACGCCCCTCCCTGTCTCTGTAACCCCTCCATCCCCTACGCCCCTCCCTGTCTCTGTAACCCCTCCATCCCCTGCAATCCTCGCTGTCTCTGTAACTCCCTCCATCCCCTACACCCCTCCCTGTCTAACCCCCTCCATCCCCTACACCCCTCCCTGTCTCTATAACCCCTCCATCCCCTACACCCCTCCCTGTCTCTATAACCCCTCCATCCCCTACACCCCTCCCTGTCTGTGTAACCCGTGAATCCTCTACACCCCTCCCCGTCTCTGTAACCCCCTCCTTCCCCTAAACCGCTCCCTTTCTCTGTAACACCGTCCATCCCCTACACCCCTCCCTGTCTCTGTAACCCCTCCATCTCTCCTCTCCTCCCTGTCTCTGTAACCCCTCCATCCTCTACACCCCTCCCTGTCTATGGAACACCTCCATCCCCTACACCCCTCCCTGTCTCTGTAACCCCTCCATCTCCTACACCCCTCCCTGTCTCTGTAACTGCTTCATCCCCTACAACTCTTGCTGTCTCTGTAACCCCCTCCATCTGCCACACCCCTCCCTGTATCTGTAACCCCTCCATCCTCTACACCCCTCCCTGTCTCTGTAACCCCTCCATCTCCTACACCCCTCCCTGTCTCTGTAACCCCTCCATCCCCTACATCCCTCGCCATCTCTGTAACCCCCTCCATCCCCCACACCCCTCCCTGTCTCTGTAACCCCCTCCATCCCCTACACCCCTCCCTGTCTCTGTAACCCCTCCATCCCCAACACCCCTCCATGTCTCTGTAACCCCCTCCATCCCCAACACCCCTCCCTGTCTCTGTAACCCCCTCCATTGCATACATCCCTCCCTGTCTGTCCATCCACTACACACCTCCCTATCTCTGTAACCCCCTCCATCCCCTACACCCCTCCCTGTCTCTGTAACCCCCTCCATCCCCTACACCCCTCACTGTCTCTGTAACCCCCTCCATCCCCTACACCCCTCCCTGTCTCTGTAACCCCCTCCATCCCCTACGCCCCTCCCTGTCTCTGTAACCCCTCCATCCCCTACGCCCCTCCCTGTCTCTGTAACCCCTCCATCCCCTGCAATCCTCGCTGTCTCTGTAACTCCCTCCATCCCCTACACCCCTCCCTGTCTAACCCCCTCCATCCCCTACACCCCTCCCTGTCTCTATAACCCCTCCATCCCCTACACCCCTCCCTGTCTCTATAACCCCTCCATCCCCTACACCCCTCCCTGTCTGTGTAACCCGTGAATCCTCTACACCCCTCCCCGTCTCTGTAACCCCCTCCTTCCCCTAAACCGCTCCCTTTCTCTGTAACACCGTCCATCCCCTACACCCCTCCCTGTCTCTGTAACCCCTCCATCTCTCCTCTCCTCCCTGTCTCTGTAACCCCTCCATCCTCTACACCCCTCCCTGTCTATGGAACACCTCCATCCCCTACACCCCTCCCTGTCTCTGTAACCCCTCCATCTCCTACACCCCTCCCTGTCTCTGTAACTGCTTCATCCCCTACAACTCTTGCTGTCTCTGTAACCCCCTCCATCTGCCACACCCCTCCCTGTATCTGTAACCCCTCCATCCCCTACATCCCTCGCCATCTCTGTAACCCCCTCCATCCCCCACACCCCTCCCTGTCTCTGTAACCCCCTCCATCCCCTGCACATCTCCCTGTCTGTGTAACCCCTGAATCCTCTACACCCCTCCCCGTCTCTGTAACCCCTCCATCCCCTACACCCCTCCCTGTCTAACCCCCTCCATCCCCTACACCCCTACGTGTCTAACCCACTCCATTCCTGACACCCCTCACTATCTCTGTAACCACCTCCATAACCTACACCCCTCCCTGCCTCTGTAACCCCCTCCATCGCCTACACCCCTCCCTGTCTAACCCCCTCCATCCCCTACACCCCTCCCTGTCTAACCCCCTCCATCCCGTACACCCCTCTCTGTCTGTGTAACGCCCTCCATCCCCTACACCCCTCCCTGTCTCTGATAACCCCTCCATCCCCTACACCCCTCCCTGTCTCTGTAACCCCTCCATCCCCTACACCCCTCCCTGTCTGTGTAACACCTGAATCCTCTACACCCCTCCCTGTCTCTGTAACCCCCTCCATCTTCCTACACCCCTCCCTGTCTCTGTAACCCCTCCATCCCCTACACCCCTCCCTGTCTCTGTAACCCCTCCATCCACTACAACACTCGCTGTCTCTATAACACCCTCCATCCCCTACACCCCTCCCTGTCTCTGTAACCCCCTCCATCCCCTGCACCCCTCCCTGTCTGTGTAACCCCTGAATCCTCTACACCCCTCCCCATCTCTGTAACCCCTCCATCCCCTACACCCCTCGCTGTCTAACCCCTTCCATCCCCTACACCCCTCCCTGTCGAACCCCCTCCATCCCCTACACCCCTCCCTGTCCTGCCGCCTCCATTCCTAACACCCCTCCCTTTCTCTGTAACCCCCTACATCCCCTACGCCCCTATCTGTCTCTGTAACCCCCTCCATCCCCTATGCCCCTCCCTGTCTCTATAACCCCTACATTACCAACACCCCTCCCTGTCTCTGTAACCCCTCCATCCCCCTACACCCCTCCCTGTCTCTGTAACCCCTCCATCCCCTACAACCCTCCTTGTCTCTGTAATGCCCTCCATCCCCTATACCCGTCACTATCTCTGTAACCCCTCCATCCCCTATACCCCTCCGTCTCCGTGACCCCCTCCATCCCCTTAAACCATCCCTGTCTCTGTAACACCTCCATCCCCTGCACCGCTCCCTGTCGGTGTAACCCCTCCATCCCCTACACACCTCCCTCTCTCTGTAACCCCCTCCATCCCCTACACCCCTCCCTGTCTCTGTAACCCCCTCCATTGCATACATCCCTCCCTGTCTGTCCATCCACTACACACCTCCCTATCTCTGTAACCCCCTCCATCCACTACACCACTTCCTGTCTCTGTAAACCCCTCCATCCCCTACACCCCTCACTGTCTCTGTAACCCCCTCCATCCCCTCCTTCTCTCTATAAACTTCTCCATCCCCTACACCCCTCCCTGTCTCTATGACCACCTCCATACCCTACACACCTCCCTGTCTCTGTAACCCCTCCATCCCCCACACCCCTCCCTGTCTCTGTAATCCCCTCCATCCCCTACACCCCTCCCCGTCGCTGTAACCCCCTCCATCCCTTACACCCTTCCCTGTCTCTGAAACCCCTCCAACCCCTACACCCCTCCCTGTCTCTGTCTCTGTAACCCCCTCCATTCCCTACACCCCTCACTGTCTCTGTAACCCGCTCCATCCCCTACACCCGTCCCTGTTTCTGTAACCCCTCCATCTCCTACACACCTCCCTGTCTCTGTAACCCCTCCATCCCCTGCACCTCTCCCTGTCTGTGTAACCCCTGAATCCTCTACACCCCTCCCCGTCTCTGTAACCCCTCCATCCCCTACACCCCTCCCTGTCTAACCCCTCCATCCCCTACACCCCTACGTGTCTAACCCCCTCCATCCCCTACACCCTCCCTGTCTCTGTAACCCCTCCATCTCTCCTCTCCTCCCTGTCTCTGTAACCCCTCCATCCCCTACACCCCTCCCTGTCTCTGTAACCCCTCCATCTCCTACACCCCTCCCTGTCTCTGTAACTGCTTCATCCCCTACAACTCTTGCTGTCTCTGTAACCCCTCCATCTGCCACACCCCTCCCTGTATCTGTAACCCCTCCATCCTCTACACCCCTCCCTGTCTCTGTAACCCTCTCCATCCCCTACACCCGTCCCTGTTTCTGTAACCCCTCCATCTCCTACACCCCTCCCTGTCTCTGTAACCCCTCCATCCCTACAACCCTCGCCATCTCTGTAACCCCTCCATCCCCCACACCCCTCCCTGTCTCTGTAACCCCCTCCATCCCCTGCACATCTCCCTGTCTGTGTAACCCCTGAATCCTCTACACCCCTCCCCGTCTCTGTAACCCCTCCATCCCCTACACCCCTCCCTGTCTAACCCCCTCCATCCCCTACACCCCCTACGTGTCTAACCCCCTCCATTCCTGACACCCCTCACTATCTCTGTAACCACCTCCATAACCTACACCCCTCCCTGCCTCTGTAACCCCCTCCATCGCCTACACCCCTCCCTGTCTAACCCCCTCCATCCCCTACACCCCTCCCTGTCTAACCCCTCCATCCCCTACACCCCTCTCTGTCTGTGTAACGCCCTCCATCCCCTACACCCCTCCCTGTCTCTGATAACCCCTCCATCCCCTACACCCCTCCCTGTCTCTGTAACCCCTCCATCCCCTACACCCCTCCCTGTCTGTGTAACACCTGAATCCTCTACACCCCTCCCTGTCTCTGTAACCCCTCCATCCCCTACACCCCTCCCTGTCTGTGTAACACCTGAATCCTCTACACCCCTCCCTGTCTCTGTAACCCCCTCCATCCTCCTACACCCCTCCCTGTCTCTGTAACCCCTCCATCCCCTACACCCCTCCCTGTCTCTGTAACCCCTCCATCCACTACAACACTCGCTGTCTCTATAACACCTTCCATCCCCTACACCCCTCCCTGTCTCTGTAACCCCCTCCATCCCCTGCACCCCTCCCTGTCTGTGTAACCCCTGAATCCTCTACACCCCTCCCCATCTCTGTAACCCCTCCATCCCATACACCCCTCGCTGTCTAACCCCTTCCATCCCCTACACCCCTCCCTGTCGAACCCCCTCCATCCCCTACACCCCTCCCTGTCCTGCCGCCTCCATTCCTAACACCCCTCCCTTTCTCTGTAACCCCCTACATCCCCTACGCCCCATCTGTCCCTGTAACCCCCTCCATCCCCTATGCCCCTCCCTGTCTCTATAACCCCTACATTACCATCACCCCTCCCTGTCTCTGTAACCCCTCCATCCCCCTACACCCCTCCCTGTCTCTGTAACCCCTCCATCCCCTACAGCCCTCCCTGTCTAACCCCCTCCATCCCCTACAACCCTCCTTGTCTCTGTAATGCCCTCCATCCCCTATACCCGTCACTATCTCTGTAACCCCTCCATCCCCTATACCCCTCCGTCTCCGTGACCCCCTCCAGCCCCTTAAACCATCCCTGTCTCTGTAATCCCCTCCATCCCCTACACCCCTCCCCGTCGCTGTAACCCCCTCCATCCCTTACACCCTTCCCTGTCTCTGAAACCCCTCCAACCCCTACACCCCTCCCTGTCTCTGTAACCCCCTCCATTCCCTACACCCCTCACTGTCTCTGTAACCCGCTCCATCCCCTACACCCCTCCCTATCTCTGTAACCCCTCCATCCCCTACACACCTCCTTGTCTCTGTAACCCCTCCATCCCCTACACCCCTCCGTATTCATGACCCCCTCCATCCCTTACACCCCTCCCTGTCTCTGTCACACCCTCCATCCCCTACACCCCTCCCTTTCTCAGTGACCAGCTCCATCCACTACAACCCTCCCTGTCACTGTAACCCCTCCATCCCCTACACCCCTCCCTGTCTCTGTAACCCCCTACATCCCCTACACCGCTCCCTGTCTCTGTAACCCCTTCCATCCCCTACACCCCTCCCTGTCTCTCCATCTCCTACACCCCACCCTATCTCTGTAACCTCCTCCATCGCCTAAACCACTCCCTGTCTCTGTAACCCCTCCATCCCCTACAACCTTCCCTGTCTCTGTAACCCCCTCCATCCCCTACACCCCTCCCTGTCTCTGTAACCCCTCCATCCCCTACTCCCCACCCTGTCTCTGTACCCCCTCCATCCCCTACGCCACTCCCTGTCTCTGTAACCCCCTCCATCCCCTACGCCCCTCCCTGTCTCTGTAACTCCTCCATCACCGACACCCCTGCCTGTCTCTGTAACCCCTCCATCCAGTACACCCCTCCCTGTCTCAGTAACCCCCTCCATCCCCTACACCGCTCCCTGTCTCTGTAACCCCCTCCATCCCCTACACCCCTCCCTATATCTGTAACACCCTCCATTCCCTACACTCCTCCCTGTCTCTGTAACCCCTCCATCCCCTACACCCCTCCCTGTCTCTGTAACCCCTCCATCTCTCCTCTCCTCCCTGTCTCTGTAACCCCTCCATCCTCTACACCCCTCCCTGTCTCTGTAAGCCCTCCATCCCCTACACCCCTCCCTGTCTCTGTAACCCCTCCATCTCCTACACCCCTCCCTGTCTCTGTAACCCCTCCATCTCCTACACCCCTCCCTGTCTCTGTAACTGCTTCATCCCCTACAACCCTTGCTATCTCTGTAACCCCCTCCATCTGCCACACCCCTCCCTGTATCTGTAACCCCTCCATCCTCTACACCCCTCCCTGTCTCTGTAACACTCTCCATCCCCTACACCCCTCCCTGCATCTGTAACCCCCTGCAAACCCTACACCCCTTCCTGTCTCTGTAACTCCTCCATCCCCTACACCCCTCCCTGTCTCTGTAACCCCTCCATCCCCTACGCCCCTCCCTGTCTCTGTAACCCCCTCCATCCCCTGCACCTCTCCCTGTCTGTGTAACCCCTGAATCCTCTACACCCCTCCCCGTCTCTGTAACCCCTCCATCCCCTACACCCCTCCCTGTCTAACCCCCTCCATCCCCTACACCCCTACGTGTCTAACCCCCTCCATTCCTGACACCCCTCTCTGTCTCTGTAACCCCCTCCATCCCCTACGCCCCTCCCTGTCTCTGTAACCCCTCCATCCCCTACGCCCCTCCCTGTCTCTGTAACCCCTCCATCCCCTACAACCCTCACCGTCTCTGTAACCCCCTCCATCCCCTACGCCCCTCCCTGTCTCTGTAACCCCTCCATCCCCTACAATCCTCACTGTCTCTGTAACTCCCTCCATCCCCTACACCCCTCCCTGTCTCACCCCCTCCATCCCCTGCACCCCTCCCTGTCTAACCCCCTCCATCCCCTACACCCCTCCCTGTCTCTATAACCCCTCCATCCCCTACAAACCTCGCTGACTCTTTAACTCCCTCCATCCCCTACACCCCTCCCTGTCTCTGTAACCCCTCTATCCCCTACTCCCCTCCCTTTCTCTATAACCCCTCCATCCCCCACACCCCTCCCTGTCTCTGTAACCCCCTCCATCCCCTACACCCCTCCCTGTCTCTGTAACTCCCTCCATCTTCAACACCCCTCCCTGTCTCTGTAACCCCTCCATCCCCTACACCCCTCCATGTCTCTGTAACCCCCTCCATCCCCAACACCCCTCCCTGTCTCTGTAACCCCCTCCATTGCATACATCCCTCCCTGTCTGTCCATCCACTACACACCTCCCTATCTCTGTAACCCCCTCCATCCCCTACACCCCTCCCTGTCTCTGTAACTCCCTCCATCCCCTACACCCCTCACTGTCTCTGTAACCCCCTCCATCCCCTACGCCCCTCCCTGTCTAACCCCCTCCATCCCCTACACCCCTCCCTGTCTCTATAACCCCTCCATCCCCTACAAACCTCGCTGACTCTTTAACCCCCTCCATCCCCTACACCCCTCCCTGTCTCTGTAACCCCTCTATCCCCTACTCCCCTCCCTTTCTCTATAACCCCTCCATCCCCCACACCCCTCCCTGTCTCTGTAACCCCCTCCATCCCCTACACCCCTCCCTGTCTCTGTAACCCCTCCATCCCCAACACCCCTCCATGTCTCTGTAACCCCCTCCATCCCCAACACCCCTCCCTGTCTCTGTAACCCCCTCCATTGCATACATCCCTCCCTGTCTGTCCATCCACTACACACCTCCCTATCTCTGTAACCCCCTCCATCCACTACACCACTTCCTGTCTCTGTAAACCCCTCCATCCCCTACACCCCTCACTGTCTCTGTAACCCCCTCCATCCCCTACGCCCCTCCCTGTCTCTGTAACCCCTCCATCCCCTACGCCCCTCCCTGTCTCTGTAACCCCTCCATCCCCTGCAATCCTCGCTGTCTCTGTAACTCCCTCCATCCCCTACACCCCTCCCTGTCTAACCCCCTCCATCCCCTACACCCCTCCCTGTCTCTATAACCCCTCCATCCCCTACACCCCTCCCTGTCTCTATAACCCCTCCATCCCCTACACCCCTCCCTGTCTGTGTAACCCGTGAATCCTCTACACCCCTCCCCGTCTCTGTAACCCCCTCCTTCCCCTAAACCGCTCCCTTTCTCTGTAACACCGTCCATCCCCTACACCCCTCCCTGTCTCTGTAACCCCTCCATCTCTCCTCTCCTCCCTGTCTCTGTAACCCCTCCATCCTCTACACCCCTCCCTGTCTATGGAACACCTCCATCCCCTACACCCCTCCCTGTCTCTGTAACCCCTCCATCTCCTACACCCCTCCCTGTCTCTGTAACTGCTTCATCCCCTACAACTCTTGCTGTCTCTGTAACCCCCTCCATCTGCCACACCCCTCCCTGTATCTGTAACCCCTCCATCCTCTACACCCCTCCCTGTCTCTGTAACCCCTCCATCTCCTACACCCCTCCCTGTCTCTGTAACCCCTCCATCCCCTACATCCCTCGCCATCTCTGTAACCCCCTCCATCCCCCACACCCCTCCCTGTCTCTGTAACCCCCTCCATCCCCTACACCCCTCCCTGTCTCTGTAACCCCTCCATCCCCAACACCCCTCCATGTCTCTGTAACCCCCTCCATCCCCAACACCCCTCCCTGTCTCTGTAACCCCCTCCATTGCATACATCCCTCCCTGTCTGTCCATCCACTACACACCTCCCTATCTCTGTAACCCCCTCCATCCCCTACACCCCTCCCTGTCTCTGTAACCCCCTCCATCCCCTACACCCCTCACTGTCTCTGTAACCCCCTCCATCCCCTACACCCCTCCCTGTCTCTGTAACCCCCTCCATCCCCTACGCCCCTCCCTGTCTCTGTAACCCCTCCATCCCCTACGCCCCTCCCTGTCTCTGTAACCCCTCCATCCCCTGCAATCCTCGCTGTCTCTGTAACTCCCTCCATCCCCTACACCCCTCCCTGTCTAACCCCCTCCATCCCCTACACCCCTCCCTGTCTCTATAACCCCTCCATCCCCTACACCCCTCCCTGTCTCTATAACCCCTCCATCCCCTACACCCCTCCCTGTCTGTGTAACCCGTGAATCCTCTACACCCCTCCCCGTCTCTGTAACCCCCTCCTTCCCCTAAACCGCTCCCTTTCTCTGTAACACCGTCCATCCCCTACACCCCTCCCTGTCTCTGTAACCCCTCCATCTCTCCTCTCCTCCCTGTCTCTGTAACCCCTCCATCCTCTACACCCCTCCCTGTCTATGGAACACCTCCATCCCCTACACCCCTCCCTGTCTCTGTAACCCCTCCATCTCCTACACCCCTCCCTGTCTCTGTAACTGCTTCATCCCCTACAACTCTTGCTGTCTCTGTAACCCCCTCCATCTGCCACACCCCTCCCTGTATCTGTAACCCCTCCATCCCCTACATCCCTCGCCATCTCTGTAACCCCCTCCATCCCCCACACCCCTCCCTGTCTCTGTAACCCCCTCCATCCCCTGCACATCTCCCTGTCTGTGTAACCCCTGAATCCTCTACACCCCTCCCCGTCTCTGTAACCCCTCCATCCCCTACACCCCTCCCTGTCTAACCCCCTCCATCCCCTACACCCCTACGTGTCTAACCCACTCCATTCCTGACACCCCTCACTATCTCTGTAACCACCTCCATAACCTACACCCCTCCCTGCCTCTGTAACCCCCTCCATCGCCTACACCCCTCCCTGTCTAACCCCCTCCATCCCCTACACCCCTCCCTGTCTAACCCCCTCCATCCCGTACACCCCTCTCTGTCTGTGTAACGCCCTCCATCCCCTACACCCCTCCCTGTCTCTGATAACCCCTCCATCCCCTACACCCCTCCCTGTCTCTGTAACCCCTCCATCCCCTACACCCCTCCCTGTCTGTGTAACACCTGAATCCTCTACACCCCTCCCTGTCTCTGTAACCCCCTCCATCTTCCTACACCCCTCCCTGTCTCTGTAACCCCTCCATCCCCTACACCCCTCCCTGTCTCTGTAACCCCTCCATCCACTACAACACTCGCTGTCTCTATAACACCCTCCATCCCCTACACCCCTCCCTGTCTCTGTAACCCCCTCCATCCCCTGCACCCCTCCCTGTCTGTGTAACCCCTGAATCCTCTACACCCCTCCCCATCTCTGTAACCCCTCCATCCCCTACACCCCTCGCTGTCTAACCCCTTCCATCCCCTACACCCCTCCCTGTCGAACCCCCTCCATCCCCTACACCCCTCCCTGTCCTGCCGCCTCCATTCCTAACACCCCTCCCTTTCTCTGTAACCCCCTACATCCCCTACGCCCCTATCTGTCTCTGTAACCCCCTCCATCCCCTATGCCCCTCCCTGTCTCTATAACCCCTACATTACCAACACCCCTCCCTGTCTCTGTAACCCCTCCATCCCCCTACACCCCTCCCTGTCTCTGTAACCCCTCCATCCCCTACAACCCTCCTTGTCTCTGTAATGCCCTCCATCCCCTATACCCGTCACTATCTCTGTAACCCCTCCATCCCCTATACCCCTCCGTCTCCGTGACCCCCTCCATCCCCTTAAACCATCCCTGTCTCTGTAACACCTCCATCCCCTGCACCGCTCCCTGTCGGTGTAACCCCTCCATCCCCTACACACCTCCCTCTCTCTGTAACCCCCTCCATCCCCTACACCCCTCCCTGTCTCTGTAACCCCCTCCATTGCATACATCCCTCCCTGTCTGTCCATCCACTACACACCTCCCTATCTCTGTAACCCCCTCCATCCACTACACCACTTCCTGTCTCTGTAAACCCCTCCATCCCCTACACCCCTCACTGTCTCTGTAACCCCCTCCATCCCCTCCTTCTCTCTATAAACTTCTCCATCCCCTACACCCCTCCCTGTCTCTATGACCACCTCCATACCCTACACACCTCCCTGTCTCTGTAACCCCTCCATCCCCCACACCCCTCCCTGTCTCTGTAATCCCCTCCATCCCCTACACCCCTCCCCGTCGCTGTAACCCCCTCCATCCCTTACACCCTTCCCTGTCTCTGAAACCCCTCCAACCCCTACACCCCTCCCTGTCTCTGTAACCCCCTCCATTCCCTACACCCCTCACTGTCTCTGTAACCCGCTCCATCCCCTACACCCGTCCCTGTTTCTGTAACCCCTCCATCTCCTACACACCTCCCTGTCTCTGTAACCCCCTCCATCCCCTGCACCTCTCCCTGTCTGTGTAACCCCTGAATCCTCTACACCCCTCCCCGTCTCTGTAACCCCTCCATCCCCTACACCCCTCCCTGTCTAACCCCCTCCATCCCCTACACCCCTACGTGTCTAACCCCCTCCATCCCCTACACCCCTCCCTGTCTCTGTAACCCCTCCATCTCTCCTCTCCTCCCTGTCTCTGTAACCCCTCCATCCCCTACACCCCTCCCTGTCTCTGTAACCCCTCCATCTCCTACACCCCTCCCTGTCTCTGTAACTGCTTCATCCCCTACAACTCTTGCTGTCTCTGTAACCCCCTCCATCTGCCACACCCCTCCCTGTATCTGTAACCCCTCCATCCTCTACACCCCTCCCTGTCTCTGTAACCCTCTCCATCCCCTACACCCGTCCCTGTTTCTGTAACCCCTCCATCTCCTACACCCCTCCCTGTCTCTGTAACCCCTCCATCCCCTACAACCCTCGCCATCTCTGTAACCCCCTCCATCCCCCACACCCCTCCCTGTCTCTGTAACCCCCTCCATCCCCTGCACATCTCCCTGTCTGTGTAACCCCTGAATCCTCTACACCCCTCCCCGTCTCTGTAACCCCTCCATCCCCTACACCCCTCCCTGTCTAACCCCCTCCATCCCCTACACCCCTACGTGTCTAACCCCCTCCATTCCTGACACCCCTCACTATCTCTGTAACCACCTCCATAACCTACACCCCTCCCTGCCTCTGTAACCCCCTCCATCGCCTACACCCCTCCCTGTCTAACCCCCTCCATCCCCTACACCCCTCCCTGTCTAACCCCCTCCATCCCCTACACCCCTCTCTGTCTGTGTAACGCCCTCCATCCCCTACACCCCTCCCTGTCTCTGATAACCCCTCCATCCCCTACACCCCTCCCTGTCTCTGTAACCCCTCCATCCCCTACACCCCTCCCTGTCTGTGTAACACCTGAATCCTCTACACCCCTCCCTGTCTCTGTAACCCCTCCATCCCCTACACCCCTCCCTGTCTGTGTAACACCTGAATCCTCTACACCCCTCCCTGTCTCTGTAACCCCCTCCATCCTCCTACACCCCTCCCTGTCTCTGTAACCCCTCCATCCCCTACACCCCTCCCTGTCTCTGTAACCCCTCCATCCACTACAACACTCGCTGTCTCTATAACACCTTCCATCCCCTACACCCCTCCCTGTCTCTGTAACCCCCTCCATCCCCTGCACCCCTCCCTGTCTGTGTAACCCCTGAATCCTCTACACCCCTCCCCATCTCTGTAACCCCTCCATCCCATACACCCCTCGCTGTCTAACCCCTTCCATCCCCTACACCCCTCCCTGTCGAACCCCCTCCATCCCCTACACCCCTCCCTGTCCTGCCGCCTCCATTCCTAACACCCCTCCCTTTCTCTGTAACCCCCTACATCCCCTACGCCCCATCTGTCTCTGTAACCCCCTCCATCCCCTATGCCCCTCCCTGTCTCTATAACCCCTACATTACCATCACCCCTCCCTGTCTCTGTAACCCCTCCATCCCCCTACACCCCTCCCTGTCTCTGTAACCCCTCCATCCCCTACAGCCCTCCCTGTCTAACCCCCTCCATCCCCTACAACCCTCCTTGTCTCTGTAATGCCCTCCATCCCCTATACCCGTCACTATCTCTGTAACCCCTCCATCCCCTATACCCCTCCGTCTCCGTGACCCCCTCCAGCCCCTTAAACCATCCCTGTCTCTGTAATCCCCTCCATCCCCTACACCCCTCCCCGTCGCTGTAACCCCCTCCATCCCTTACACCCTTCCCTGTCTCTGAAACCCCTCCAACCCCTACACCCCTCCCTGTCTCTGTAACCCCCTCCATTCCCTACACCCCTCACTGTCTCTGTAACCCGCTCCATCCCCTACACCCCTCCCTATCTCTGTAACCCCTCCATCCCCTACACACCTCCTTGTCTCTGTAACCCCTCCATCCCCTACACCCCTCCGTATTCATGACCCCCTCCATCCCTTACACCCCTCCCTGTCTCTGTCACACCCTCCATCCCCTACACCCCTCCCTTTCTCAGTGACCAGCTCCATCCACTACAACCCT
This sequence comes from Mobula birostris, assembly GCF_030028105.1. Lineage (NCBI taxonomy): Eukaryota > Metazoa > Chordata > Chondrichthyes > Myliobatiformes > Myliobatidae > Mobula > Mobula birostris. The sequence continues at coordinate 92,995,503 of NC_092374.1, forward strand.
CCCTGTCACTGTAACCCCTCCATCCCCTACACCCCTCCCTGTCTCTGTAACCCCCTACATCCCCTACACCGCTCCCTGTCTCTGTAACCCCTTCCATCCCCTACACCCCTCCCTGTCTCTCCATCTCCTACACCCCACCCTATCTCTGTAACCTCCTCCATCGCCTAAACCACTCCCTGTCTCTGTAACCCCTCCATCCCCTACAACCTTCCCTGTCTCTGTAACCCCCTCCATCCCCTACACCCCTCCCTGTCTCTGTAACCCCTCCATCCCCTACTCCCCACCCTGTCTCTGTACCCCCTCCATCCCCTACGCCACTCCCTGTCTCTGTAACCCCCTCCATCCCCTACGCCCCTCCCTGTCTCTGTAACTCCTCCATCACCGACACCCCTGCCTGTCTCTGTAACCCCTCCATCCAGTACACCCCTCCCTGTCTCAGTAACCCCCTCCATCCCCTACACCGCTCCCTGTCTCTGTAACCCCCTCCATCCCCTACACCCCTCCCTATATCTGTAACACCCTCCATTCCCTACACTCCTCCCTGTCTCTGTAACCCCTCCATCCCCTACACCCCTCCCTGTCTCTGTAACCCCTCCATCTCTCCTCTCCTCCCTGTCTCTGTAACCCCTCCATCCTCTACACCCCTCCCTGTCTCTGTAAGCCCTCCATCCCCTACACCCCTCCCTGTCTCTGTAACCCCTCCATCTCCTACACCCCTCCCTGTCTCTGTAACCCCTCCATCTCCTACACCCCTCCCTGTCTCTGTAACTGCTTCATCCCCTACAACCCTTGCTATCTCTGTAACCCCCTCCATCTGCCACACCCCTCCCTGTATCTGTAACCCCTCCATCCTCTACACCCCTCCCTGTCTCTGTAACACTCTCCATCCCCTACACCCCTCCCTGCATCTGTAACCCCCTGCAAACCCTACACCCCTTCCTGTCTCTGTAACTCCTCCATCCCCTACACCCCTCCCTGTCTCTGTAACCCCTCCATCCCCTACGCCCCTCCCTGTCTCTGTAACCCCCTCCATCCCCTGCACCTCTCCCTGTCTGTGTAACCCCTGAATCCTCTACACCCCTCCCCGTCTCTGTAACCCCTCCATCCCCTACACCCCTCCCTGTCTAACCCCCTCCATCCCCTACACCCCTACGTGTCTAACCCCCTCCATTCCTGACACCCCTCTCTGTCTCTGTAACCCCCTCCATCCCCTACGCCCCTCCCTGTCTCTGTAACCCCTCCATCCCCTACGCCCCTCCCTGTCTCTGTAACCCCTCCATCCCCTACAACCCTCACCGTCTCTGTAACCCCCTCCATCCCCTACGCCCCTCCCTGTCTCTGTAACCCCTCCATCCCCTACAATCCTCACTGTCTCTGTAACTCCCTCCATCCCCTACACCCCTCCCTGTCTCACCCCCTCCATCCCCTGCACCCCTCCCTGTCTAACCCCCTCCATCCCCTACACCCCTCCCTGTCTCTATAACCCCTCCATCCCCTACAAACCTCGCTGACTCTTTAACTCCCTCCATCCCCTACACCCCTCCCTGTCTCTGTAACCCCTCTATCCCCTACTCCCCTCCCTTTCTCTATAACCCCTCCATCCCCCACACCCCTCCCTGTCTCTGTAACCCCCTCCATCCCCTACACCCCTCCCTGTCTCTGTAACTCCCTCCATCTTCAACACCCCTCCCTGTCTCTGTAACCCCTCCATCCCCTACACCCCTCCATGTCTCTGTAACCCCCTCCATCCCCAACACCCCTCCCTGTCTCTGTAACCCCCTCCATTGCATACATCCCTCCCTGTCTGTCCATCCACTACACACCTCCCTATCTCTGTAACCCCCTCCATCCCCTACACCCCTCCCTGTCTCTGTAACTCCCTCCATCCCCTACACCCCTCACTGTCTCTGTAACCCCCTCCATCCCCTACGCCCCTCCCTGTCTCTGTAACCCCTCCATCCCCTACGCCCCTCCCTGTCTCTGTAACCCCTCCATCCCCTGCAATCTTCGCTGTCTCTGTAACTCCCTCCATCCCCTACACCCCTCCCTGTCTAACCCCCTCCATCCCCTACACCCCTCCCTGTCTCTATAACCCCTCCATCCCCTACAAACCTCGCTGACTCTTTAACCCCCTCCATCCCCTACACCCCTCCCTGTCTCTGTAACCCCTCTATCTCCTACTCCCCTCCCTTTCTCTATAACCCCTCCATCCCCCACACCCCTCCCTGTCTCTGTAACCCCCTCCATCCCCTACACCCCTCCCTGTCTCTGTAACCCCCTCCATCCCCTACACCCCTCCCTGTCTCTGTAACCCCCTGCATCCCCTACACCCCTCCCTGTCTCTGTAGCTGCCTCCAGCCGCTACACCCTTTGTGCATCTGTAACCCCTCTGGTCGTGATCTTGTGGACTAGAGGACCATTCATGTTAAGGGAGCGCGGTGCTGGGCCATGGAGGGCTGGTGGGCTGGTTGGCTGGGAGCAGAGCGCTCCACAGCGCGAGCATTGCCGAGGCAAGGGGGAAGCAGAGCAAAGCTAATAAATATCATTTCTTTCTGCTCAGGTTCTTTGTCAGAGCGCCCATGGAGATTTGTCGGGTTTACGAGGGGGGCCTTTAACTGTGGCAAATTTTCTGCCGGACTGGGAACCAGATCGGATTCCTGACAGCGGATGAGACGGGTGCTAGTTCCAGGACATGCATTGGAGGGTTCCAGGAATATGCACCTTCAGTCCTGTACGGTTGGATCTCTGCCCCCACTCCAAAGTTTGGAGCCTGCATACAGACCGAAGTGGCCAGTCGGCCACTTGACATTGTACTGCCCATCTCCTTGCTGCTTGCAGATTTCAGACTGGCCCAACTTACTTCCCATGCCCCTTTTTGCCTTCCCTCATGGTGATCTGGGAATATGCCGAGTTCAGGGCCTGTTCGATGAAGCGGGGACTGCAGCTGCACAGTGATGAAGTGAGTTTTCTGTGAGTCAGCCCCGTTAAGGGGTATCGGCCCAAAACGTCAACTGTCCATTTCTCTCCATATATACCTCCGACACACTGACTTCTTCCAGCATCTCTAGCGTTCCACTCTGGATTTCAGCATCAGCACTCTTTCTCCCTTCTCTCTACTCGCCTCTAACCCCCCACCCCCTCTAACCCCTTCCCCATCCCTTATCCCCCCTTCTCCCCCTCCCCCTTCTCCCCACTTCTCTCCCTCCTCCTTCTCCCCCTTCCCCCCCACTCTCACCCCCCCCCCCGGTATGTGTCCAGTTTTGTCCCCTCTCCCTCTGACGTGAAGCCTGAGTATTGTGCTGGAAATGGAAGATATGCTCCAGAATGCTATTGTGGACTAGAAACCCCAGGAGGATGTATTCCATGGATATGGGAAGCTGGGTCTGGGTCGGAGGAAGGGAACAGAATTTGCCAGAATCCCAAGCAACATCAGCTCCCGACAGCCCTCTCAAACATCCCAGATCGGGAACACCACAAGGACAAGGGGATGGGAGCATGTGTTCCATGCTGTTAGTCTGTGATTTCTTCCTTAAAATGTGTATTTTTTTTAAAGTCCCTTCATGTTAACCCAGCTGGGAATGAAAGGCAGTAATAAACTATTTACACCACAGAGAATACATTTGTCGTTTATGATGGTGTTCTGTGGGTCAGTGAATTAACTCTGCGAGTCCTGGTGCAGGATTCCCTGAAGGTTAATTTGCAGGTTGCATCGGTGCTGGGGAAGGCAAATGCAACGTTAGCATTCATTTCAAGAGGACTAGAAAATAAAAGCAAGGATGCAATTCTGAGGCTTTATAAGGCACTGGCAGACATCCCACCCTGCAAAAACTCGTTTCAGGGAGGTAACACCCCCGACCCCCACAACCCCATATCTTCCCACTCCCGGTCGACCTCCAAGGGTGTGTGTAATACTTTGTTTAGTGATCTTGTCTAATCTGTAAACCAAGTTGAGTACATGCAGAAAATGTGGTGTTAAAATATGTACATATATTATCATGTTTATTCTATTACAACTTTAATCAAGTCTACAGGGAGTTTGGCCTCATCACGTAGAACGTCAATAGAGTAACTCCTTAGCAGCTGGCCAGCTAGTTTAAATAACGTTAGCTATGCTAATGAATGAATGACACCTGTTAAACTCACCTCAACATGTCTTTTACAGTCTTAACCCACAATGGGCAATAGAAAAGTCACTGTTGCAAACAGTGCAGCGAGCAACACCTTCATTATTTTTGAGGTCGACTGTAAAGCCTGCCCACAGAGAAAACTGATAGGTCTACTTAGCACGAAGAGAGACCAATCAGGATGCTCGCTCTCGCTCTCCCTCTCAAAAAAATCGATTTCCGGAATACTGTATATAATTTCGGGGCGTCAAGGAGCCACTATCAACATGCGGGAGACTCCCGGAACTTCTGGGAGAGGTGGGATGGCTGCACTGGTAAGGTCTGACCTGAGGTATTGTGAGCAGTTTTAGGGTCCTTACGTAAGAAAGGATGTGTTGGGATTGGAAAGGGTCCAGAAAAGAATGATCCCAGGAATGAAAGGTTTAATGTATGAGGAGTCTTTGATGCCTCTGGGCCTGCGCTCAGAGGAATGAGAGAAGGATCTCATCGAAACGTAGCAGATATTAAAAGCCTAGGTAGAGTGGACGTGCAGAGGATGTTTCCAACAGTGGGGGAGTGTAGGATCAGAGAGCACAGGCTCAGGGTAAATGGATGTGGATTTATAACAGATGAGAAGTGATTTCTTTATTCAGAGGGTGGTGAATCTGCAGAATTCATTGCCGCAGATGGCTGTGGAGGCCAAGTCTATGGGTATATTGACAAGTTTGTAATCAGTAAGGGTGCCAAAGGTTATGGGGAGAAGTCAGGAGGATGGGGCCGAGAGGGATAATAAGTCAGCCATGATGGAATGGCGGGGCAGACTCGATGGGCTGAATGACCTCATTCTGCTCCCGTGGTCAGTGAACTGACTGGTGCGGAGCTGGAGTCGGAGGGGTGAACTGGGGGAGGGTTTTACTCTCAGAGACGACGCTGCGGTGAGGAGACACAGAACCTCCCTGTGCCTTTCATCATTACTCCGTCTCTAATATCCAAGCCAGATAGCTTAATTGACAACTGTTGTTCCAGCATCACTCGACAAGCCAGCCTAATGGATTCGATTAGCCACCACTCTGTGTAAACTGTGCTTGCCTGATTAAGTCGTGTTTGACAAGGACCGTCCTCTGGGCATGTTTTTCTCTGCAGAACAAACAGTTTGGTGTCAGGAATGAGTTGATGAAGCGACAGTGGGCCAGCTGTCCCTCACTGAAGTGCCCCCACCCCTCTGTGCTGGCGGGACGGGGGCGAGGTTTATTCCGTGAGCAATCAGCCTGCCAAATGACTCTTATCGCCCAGTTGCCCCTGGACTGAGACCCCCCGCCCCCCACACAGCAGAGCGACAAGATGCTGTAAGTGGCGGCTCCCCAGACCCTGTTACCCAGCCCCAGCTCTGTCCGGTTCCCAATACTCCCAGCCGTCGTCTGAAGCTTAGCCAGGCCTGTCCAGGTCAGGGTGGGCCTCCAGCCCCGCTTGCCAGATCTTTCAAGATTCAGCTGGAAATTCAAAGCAAGAAATGCCAAAGTGCTGAGGGAACTCAGCAGGACAGGCAGCATCTACAGAGGGGAATAAAAGGTCGGTGTTTTGGGCCAAGACCTTTCATCAGAGCTGGAAAGGAAGGGGGCAGAATCCAGAATGTGAAGGTGTGCGGAGAGCCATGTAGGGCAAGATTTCCTGGCAGGTATCCATTTTAATCCCTATTCCCATTCCGACATACCAGTCCATGGCCTCCTCTACTGCCACGATGAGGCCAAACTCAAGTTGGAGAAGTAACACCTTGTATACTAAGGCATTTCAAGGTAAGGGAGGAGGTAGTGCTGGGTCTCTTAAAGAGCATTAAGGTGGATAAGTGCCCAGGGCTGATGAGATAAACCCCAGGTATTGAGAGAACCAAGTGAAGAGATTGTGGGGCCTTGACCAATATCTTTCATCCTTTCTTGGCACAGGCGAGGTCCTGGAGGACTGGCAAGTTGCCCCAGTTGTTCCTTTATTGAAGAAGTGAACCAGGAATAATCCTGGAAGCTACAGATCAGTGAGTCTCACATCAGTGGTAGGGAAAGTTATTGAAGAGAATTCTTGCTGATAGGATTTATGAGCATTTGGAAAACCATTGTCTAATTAGGGAGAGTCAGCATGGCTTTGTGTATGACCAACTTGACTGAGTTTTTTTTGACAAGCTGACGAGGGTAGGGCAGTGGATGTGGTCTAAATGGATTTTAGTAAGGTGTTTGACCACGTCCCTCATGGGAGCCTAGTCAGAAGATTAAGATGCATGGAATCCACGGTAAATTGGCCTTTTGGATTCAGAACTGGCTTGCCCATAGAGACAGAAGCTCCATTTTCTAGCTGGGGGTCTGTAATTAGTGTTTTTCTGTAGGGATTTGTGCTGGGACCTCTGCTGTTTGTGCTGTATATAGATAACCAAGATGAAAATGTAGATTAGTAGGTTTGCAGATGATACAAAGATTGGTGGTGTTGTGGGCCGTGTAGAAGACTGACTCAGAATACAACATGATATAGATCAGTTGCAGATATGGGCAGAGAAATGGCAGATGCAGTTTAACCCGGGCAAGTGTGAAGAATTGCACCCTGGTAGGTCAAATGTAAAGAGACAGTACAATGGCAAGACCCTTAACAGTGTCGATGAGCAGAGGGATCTTGGGGTTCAAGTTCACAGCTTCTTGAAAGTGGCTACACAGGTCGACAGGGTGGTTAAGAAGGCATATGGCATAATTGCCTTTATTAATATTGAGTTCAAAAGTCGGGAGGTTATGTTGCAGCCTTATAAAACTCTAGATAGGCCGCATCTGGAGTATTGCATACAGTTCTAGTCACCCCAGAACTATTGCATTCATTAGGAAGGATGTTGAGGCTTTGGAGAGGGTGCAGGAGAGGTTCACGAAGGTGCCGCCTAGTTTAGAGGGCAGGTACTATCGTGAGAAGCTGGATAAACTTGGATTGTTTTCTCTGGAGCGACAGAGGCTGAGAGGAGATCTGATAGAGGTTTATATGATTATGAGAGGCATAGACAGAGTAGACAGATTCAGGGAGTTCCCAGGGTTGAGATGTCTAATACCAGAGGGCATGCATTTAAAGTGAGAGGGGGTAATTTCAAAGGAGATGTGACGGGTAGGATTTTTACACGGAGAGAGGTAGGTGCCTGGATTCCACTGCCTGGAGTGGTGCTGGAGGCAGATACATTCCAGACTTTTCGACCAACACATGAATGTGAGAAAATAGAAGGATACGGACATGGTGTAGGCAGATGCGATTAGTTTATTTAGCCAATTTGATAATGAATTTATTTGGTTCAGCACAACATTGTGGGTCGAAGGGTCTGTTCCTGATCTATGTTCTATTCTGGTCACAAACAAGAGAGAATCTGCAGATACTGGAAATCCAAGCAACACAAAACAAAATGCTGGAGGAACTCAGCATCATCTATCGAAAAGAGTAGTCGACATTTCAGGCCAAGACCCTTCTATTCCACTTGGGTAACCTCGAACCTGATGGCACTAACGTTGTTTCCCAGTCCTATCCTTGTAAATCCCCTCTGCACCCTCCCAGCTTTTTCCAGACTAGGGAGACCAAACCTAGAAGAGTTATGTAGGATCTGTCATTGACTGGGGAGATGTTTGAGCACGATTGAGATCGTTCTCGATTGTAATGGAATGACACAGAGACATGGCAAACACAAACGATCCTGCACACGTGGGAACACGCTGGAGGGACTCAGGCCAGGTGACAGCTATGGAGAGGATAAACAGTCAATGTTTCGGGCTGAGACCCTTCATCGGGACATGGCAAGCTTGCCTTTACTTAGTCGAGGCAGTCGGGAGGTTATGTTGTAGCTTTCTAAGCCTCTGGTTGAGTTTCTTCTGGGGCATTGCATTCAGATCTGGTCGCCCCACCGTGGAGGCTTGGTCGGGAGGAGGGGGTGCAGAAGAGGTTCACCAGGATGCTGCCTGAATTAGAGAGCGTGAAATGTCAGCAGAGGCTGGACAAACTTGGGTTGTTTTTTTTCTCTCTCTCAAGCATCAGAGGCTGACAGGAGACCCGAGAGAAGTTTATAAAATCACGAGAGGCCAAGATCGGGTCAGAATACATGGATAGGGTCGACAGTCAGAATCTTTTCCCCGGGGTAAGAGTGTCCAATACTAGAGGACGTACATTTAAAATGAGAGAGGGAAAGCTTTATTTTACACAGAAAGTAGTGTATGACTGGAACGATAAGCCCCAATGAGGGATCTCAGCCCAAAAACCATCAACTCCTTATTCCCCTCCACAGATGCTGCCTGACTTCTGAGTTTGTCCTGTGTTTTGTGCTGCAGAGAGACGTCACAATGTTGGGAGGTTGGAGATACATGGGGGGGGGAGGGGGGGATTGGTGACGGGAGACGATGCTCGGCAGGTTGGGAGCTGAAGCCTCTGGGTTACTGGTTGCCTGGAGACACCGTTGGATGAGTTATTAACCATAGGTAACGAGGTGCATCAGCTGACACAGCTATCTTCGCCACAACAGCAAGTACACGGACCTGCGACCGGGAAGCGAAAACATAGCCGCTGGAAAACAGGAGCTCATTCCGGGAACGCCGCAACGAGGAGCGGAGGAGTGGTGGGGGAGGGAGGAGAGAGAAACGAGGTGGCGGAGATCGCTGGAAGGCCCCGCGGGGGCAGCCCTCGCTCCTGACCCGTGAGTATGTCTCCGACTGCGTGGCGCTCGGTGTCTGAGAGATGTCCGGCCCTGGCTCCCAGGTGGTCGGCATCTCCAAGGATCAGGTGGTTGAAGGGGGTGAATTCCCTGCTTCCTCTCCAGTCCCGATGCAGGATCTCAGCCTGAGAGATCGACTGTTGATTCCCGTCCATGGATGCTGCCTGACCTGCTGAGCTCCTCCAACATTTTGTGGTCTGTTTTCTGGATTTCCAGCACCTGCAGAATCTCTTGTGTCAATAGTTCAAGGCCCTGGCCTCTCCTTACCTCCCCGATGTCCGCTGTCCACTCCCTCCCCCCCCCCCCCCCCCCACTATCTGCCCAACATCTTCGGGGAATGTTGAGTCAGGGTGTGTGCCACAACCTACTCTACCCCTGACCCCTGACCCCTATCAGAGGGGGAGGGGATGGGAAGTGGGGCAATAATGGGGGGAGGGGCTGAGATAATATGGAGAAGTGGTAGGGGAGAAGGACTTCGCTCTGCTTCCGATGCAAACCCCCCCCCCCCCAAAATTCTGAGATCATTGCACAGTGCAATCCCACCCATCTGTGAGTCACACAAATTTAATGTCCCAGGATTTAGGAGCCCAAGACAGGAGGACAAGACGTTCATTTGTGTAGTGACTCCATTTCTGCTCAGCCATCCCCATCCTTACCCGCTCCCATCCATGTAATCCTCAACACCACTACCTGCCCCTGTAAACCCCATCCATCCATGTCGACCAAATCCACTCCCCGGCCCCTACACCCTTCCCTGTCTCTGTGGTCCTCTCCCCAGTCCCCTACACCCCACCCTGTATCTGTAACCCCCTCCAGCCCCTACACCCCACCCTGTATCTGTAACCCCCTCCAGCCCCCTACACCCCACCCTGTATCTGTAACCCCCTCCAGCACCTACACCCCACCCTGTATCTGTAACCCCCTCCATCCCCTACACCCCTCCCTGTCTCTGTAACCCCCTCCAGCACCTACACCCCCACCCTGTATCTGTAACCCCCTCCATCCCCCTACACCCCTCCCTCTGTAACCCCCTCCCATCCCCCTACACCCCTCCTGTCTCTGTAACCCCCTCCATCCCCTACACCCCTCCCTGTCTCTGTAACCCCCTCCAGCCCCTCTACACCCCACCCTGTATCTGTAACACCCTCTCCAGCACCTACACCCCACCCTGTATCTGTAACCCCCTCCATCCCCTACACCCTCCCTCTGTAACCCCCTCCATCCCCTACACCCCTCCCTGTCTCTGTAACCCCTCCATCCCCTACACCCCTCCCTCTGTAACCCCCTCCATCCCCTACATCCCTCCCTCTGTACCCCCCTCCATCCCCTACACCCCTCCCTCTGTAACCCCCTCCATCCCCTACATCCCTCCCTCTGTAACCCCCTCCATCCCCTACACCCCTCCCTGTCTCTGTAACCCCCTCCAGCCCCTACACCCCACCCTGTATCTGTAACCCCGCCAACCCCTACACCCCTCCCTGTCTCTGTAACCTCCTCCATCCCCTACACCCCTCCCTGTCTCTGTAACCCCCTCCAGCCCCTACACCCCACCCTGTATCTGTAACCCCCTCCAGCACCTACACCCCACCCTGTATCTGTAACCCCCTCCATCCCCTACACCCCTCCCTCTGTAACCCCCTCCATCCCCTACACCCCTCCCTGTCTCTGTAACCCCCTCCAGCCCCTACACCCCACCCTGTATCTGTAACCCCCTGCAGCCCGCCATGTCCTTGTAACATCCCCCATTCTATCTGTAATTCTGGACTTCCAGTACCTGCAGCATCTCTTTGGGGGTCGGGGGGAGAGAGTTGGGGCAGGAACTCCCCATCAACCGGGAACGCTGACTATATGAATCTGAGTCTTTACCCCCTCCCCGCCCTCAGCCTGCTCCCCCACCGAGTGACTGAGCCAGAACTATGACTGCCTGTGGGATTTTCCTGTGCCTATCACCCTCCTGAGTGCACAGCAAGATCCCAGAAGCCTTCCGTAGATGGGAAGGGTGGAGTGGAGGTCAAGCCGCTGCCTTCCCAAGCAGAACACCACCTCACACAGTAAAGTGTTATGAACTCTTCCGCAGAATTTGCTGGAGGAACTCAGCAGGCTAGGCAGCATCCGGTCAATGTTTCGGGCCGAGTCCCTTCATCAGGCCTGGAAAGGAAGGGGAGAAGTCAGATTGAGAAGGTGGGGGGAGGCGAGAAGAAGTAGAAGGTGGTAGGTGATAGGTGAAACCAGGAGGGGGAGGGGTGAAGTAAAGAGCCGGGAAGTTGATTGGTGAAAGAGATACAGGGCTGTAGAAGGGGCGATCTGATAGGAGAAGAAAGAAGGCAGCGGAAGAAATGGAAGGGGAGGAGCACCAGGGGAGGTGATGGGCAGGTAAGGAGATAAGGTGAGAGAGGGAAACAAAAATGGGGAATTGTGAAGAAGAGGAGGGGGCAATTACCTGAAGTTCAAGAAATCGTTTATTTATTCCATCAGTTTGCCCCTACACCACTTCCCTCACTACCATTCAAAGCACCAAATAGTCCTTCCAGGTGAGGCGACACTTCACCCGTGAGTCTGTTGGGGTCACACAGTGTGTCCGGTGTTCCCGGTGTGGCCTCCTGTATAGCGGTGAGACCCGACGTAGGTTGGGACTTCGCCGAGCACTTACGCTCTGTCTGCCACAAAAAACAGGATTTCCTGGTGGCTGTTTATTTCAATCCTACTTCGCATTCCAATTCTGACGTGTCAGTCCATGGCCTCCTCCACTGACAGGATGAGGCCACACTCAGGTTGGAGGAGCAACAACTTGTATTCCATTTGGAAAGCCTCCAAACTGATGGCATGAACATTGATTTCGTGAACTTCTGGAAATTGACACTGTTCCCACCCTCCCTCCCCAACTCTTCACCATTCCCCAAACTTATTTCCCTCTCTCACCTTCCCTCCTTACCTGCTCACCATCTCCCCCTGGAGTTCCTCCTCGTTCCACTTCTTCCGTGGCCTTCTGTCCTCTCCTATCAGATTCTCCCTTCTCCAGCCCTGTATCTCTTTCAGCAGTCAACTTCGCAGTTCCTTACTTCACCCTTCTCCCTCTCCTGACTTCACCTATCACCTGCCACCTTGTACTTTTTCCTCCCCCCCCCCACCTTCATTTTCCGGTTTCTTTCCCCCTTCCTTTCCAATCCTGATGAAGGGTGTTGGCCCAAAACGTTGACCGCTCATTCCCATCCATCGCTGCTGCCTGACCTGCTGAGCTCCTCCAGCACGCGGTGTGTACCTGCAGTATGCCCTGTGCCTGTGAACTTTTCCACATCCAGTCTCCCACCCCGTTGCCCCTTGGGAATCTCTCATCTCCAGTCCAACTTCTCACTTTTACCAAAAGCCAAGCCATCCAACGAGTTGTGGACATGGGAGTACAGACCAAGAGATCGCGGTTGGACTCCCACCTCAGGTGCCGTGTGTGTGTGTGTGTGTGTGTGTGTGTGTGTGGAGTTTGCACATTCTCCCTGTGACCACGTGAGTTTCCTCCGGGTGCTCCAGTTCCCAACAATGTGCAGGGTCGGTGGGTTAATCGGCCACTGCGAATTGCGCCCTCGTATGTCGGTGAGGGGTTAGAATCTGGGGGGAGTTGATGGAAATGTGGGGAAAATAAAATGGGACAGGTGCGTTTGGTTGATGGTCGGCACAGACTGGATGGGCTGAAGGTCCTTATTGCAGCTGAAGCCCTTCCTGACTCTCCATCTCCCCTGAGCAACCCCTCACCACCTGACCTCTGTAAACAGCACCCCCCCACTCTGTCCCAACCAGCAGCGAGACCTAGTGCTTGCTGGGTTAGTCACCTACGCCGGCTTCAATTGCAAATGAAAAATATTCATCCTTTTTTCAAAATTGCTCTATCCCTCTCTATCCGTCTGTCTCTGTGTCTCTCTGTCTCCCTCTCTTTCTTCATCTCTATCTCTCTTCATCTCTATATATCTATCTCTCTCTATCTCTAGCTCTCTCTCTCTATCTCTGTCTCCCTATCTCTCTCTCTCTATCTCTGTCTCTGTCTCTGTCTCTCTATCTCTATCTCTCTCTCTATCTCTATCTCTCTCTCTCTATCTCTATCTCTCTCTATCTGTCTCTATCTCTGTCTCCCTCTCTCTCCATCTCTATCTATCTCTATCTACAGTATCTCTCTATCTCTATCATATCTCCCTCCCTTGGAGGGTCAGACACCCTGAGCCGACAGGCTGGTCCTGGACTTATTTTATAAACTACTGGCATAATTTACATATTACTATTTAACTATTTATGGTTCTATTACTAGTTATTATTTCTATGACTATTACTATTTACTAATAGTAATATGACTATTACTATTTACTAATAGTAATATTACTATTACTATTTCTATTACTATTTATTATTTATGGTGCAACTGTAACAAAAACCAATTACCCCCTGGGATCAATAAAGTATGACTACTACTACTACTACTCTCTCTCCATCTCTATCTACCTCTCTCTCTATCTCTATCTCTCTCTCTCTCTCTCTATGTCTATGTCTATGTCTATGTCTATGTCTATGTCTATGTCTATGTCTATGTCTATGTCTATGTCTATCTATCTCACTACCTCCCCCCAGGATAGGACCACCAACAACCTGCTTTTGATATAATCACTTCACAATTAGCGGCTCTGGAATTCCCTCCCCCTTCCTTTATCATACTCCCTGAAACCTTGACTGAGTTCTCCTAACCTTTATTTTTTAATTTATTTATGGCGTGGAACAGGCCCCTCCAGCCCTTCGACCTGCACCACCCAGCAATCCCCCGTTTCAATCCTGGCCTCATCATGGGACAATTTACAATGACCAAGTAACCTGCCAGGCGTCCTGTGGGAGGAAGCTGGAGCACCGAGAACACATTCATGGTTAGAATGCGCAATCTCCTTCTCGGCTGCAGCGGGATTTGAACCCAAGTCACCTGTACTGCTAAGAGTTGTGCTGACCACTATGTGACCGTGCCGGCCAGTCCCTCTTGGGAAGGGACCCACACTCAGATGCTAAATGCAGCATGTAGCTGTAACAGGTTTCAAACATGCTCTTGTGACACCATGGGGCGGGGGGGTGGAGTTAAAGGAGGATGCCAAGGGTTCTTATCTGCATAATTTTTGCCCCAAATCAATATTTGGGGCAAAAATACAAACAAAATCGCAGATGACGCGAAGGTTGGTGGAGTTGTGGATAGTGTAGAAGGGTGTCATAGGTGACAACGGGACATTGAGCTGAGTGGAGAAGATGGGATTCAATCTGGAGAAGTGAATCACTTTGGAGGGTCAAACGAAGGCATAATACAAGGTTAACGACATAATTCTTAGCAGTGTGGGGGAAAGGAGGGATCATGAGGCCCACGTCCATAGGTCCCTCAAAGTTGCCGTGCAAGTTGTTAGGGTTGTTAAACTGGGCTGTGGTACGTTGGTGTTGATTAGTCAGGGATCGAGTTCAAGAGAGCGAGGTAATGTTGCAGATGTATGACACTCTGGTTAGACCACACTTAGAGTATGGTGTTCAGTTCTGGTCGCCTCACTTTAGGAAGGATGTGGAAGCTTTAGAGAGGATGCAGAGGAGATTCACCAGGATGCTGCCTGGATTAGAGGGCATGTCTGATGAAGAGAGGTTGAGCGAGCCGGGGCTTTTTTCTTTGGAATGAAGGAGGATGACCTGACAGAGGTGTACCAGATGATAAGAGGCATAGATAGAGTGGACAGCCAGTGCTAATATGAGGGGACATGATTTTAAGGTGATTGGAGGAAAGCATAGGGGGATGTCGGAGGTAGGTTTTTTAGTGTTGTGGGTGTGTGGAACACCCTGTCAGGAGTGGTGGTAGAGGCAGATACATTAGGGACATTTAAGAAACTCTTAGATAGGCACATGGATGATGGAAAAATAGAGGGCTATGTGGGAGGGAAGAGTTAAATTGGTCTCGGAGTAGGTTAAAAGGTCAGTGATGGGCACAGGTATCCACAAACAGCCATCTGCACGCAGTAGACGTCTGGATCTCCCACCCTTCATCCCGCCAGCAGCTCAGCTGGAAGTTCAGTTGAATATTCAAAATCGATAATTGTAGATTGTTCCAAAATTCCAGAAAAATGCCAGAATTGTGAGAGGACAGGAATTGCCGGGAGTACACAGCAGGTGAGGGACGTTTCTGGCCTTGGCCCGAGATGTTGACCCTGTTTCTCTCCCCGCAAATGCTGCCTGACACGGGGAGTGTTTCCAGCGCTTTCTGATTTTACCCTGCCTGCTGTCAGCTCTGACATCGTCCTTTTGCTTTTATTGGTCCGCACAGCGTGGTGGGGGGGAGGGGGGGTTTGTCGGTAACTCTCCCTGCGTATTCTTGACGCCCCAGTAAAGTCTATTCCATAAGCCTGAGTGCATCACGGTGGGAAGGAGTCATATATTGGGCAGTCTGCTTGGGAATGACTGATTTCCCTCCTTAAGGGTCCTCTGGTCTTGTAGTGTAACAGTTTAAAGTGCCAGCAATCACCAACTGAGGTTCGATTCCCACCAGATCTGTAAGGAATTTGTATGCTCTCCCTGTGAATGTGCGGGTTTCCTCTCACATTCTAAACATGTACGGTTAGGGTTAGTAAGTTCTGGGCACCATTGGCGGGCTGCGTCCTGCACATCCACGGACAGTGCTGGCTGTTGATCCGAACAGTTGGCTCTGCATTTCTATGTTTGGATGGATACGTGACAATGCATTTGTGCTTATCGTTACTGGTACAGTATTGGTTTATCACGGTCACACATGCTGAGAAACAGTGAACAGCTTTACTTGTATACTGTTCACACAGATCAGATAATTTCACAGTGCCCTGAGTTAGAACAATAATTCAGAATAAAGTGTAACGGCTACGGAGAAAGTGCAGTGCAGGTCAATGGTAAAGTGCAAGATCATAACGAGGTAGATTGTGAGGCCAAGAATCCATCTCATCTTACAAGAGGTCTATTCAAGTGTCCGCCAACAGTGGGGTTGAAGCTGTCCTTGATTCTGGTGGTCTGACCTTTCAGACTTTTGTATCTTCTGCATGGGGAGAAGAGAGAATGCCCGGGGTGGGTGGGGTCTTTGCTCTACCGAGGCAGGGAGAAGTATAGACAAAGACCATGAAAGGGAGGCTGTCATTGTGGGGAGAACAGATAACAGGAAGAATAGGAGAAAGTCAGTGGGATAAATGGCCCTTTTAGACATCACAAGCAGGTGGTGGGGAGCAGATACATTTCTACCAAGGAGATGTAAGGAGCTCTTTCTGTCCACTAGCCTGCAGGTCACCCTAAGGCAGGGTGTAGCACCTGATTAACCCCCTTCCCCCGCCCCCACCACCCGATCAGGGTCACGTGAAGCCATGGGAGCAGGTGGTGGACATTCGTATAAGTATCTGGAGTAGATCACAAGTCCTGGTTAAGTGACCACTGATGCCAGGCAGACAATCTCTGAAGAGTATTGATAATGGCTGGGGTCACCCGTCTTGTAAAGACACTGCCCAGAAGAAGGCAATGCCAAACCACTACTGTAGAAAAATTTACCAAGAACAATGATGGTCATGGAAAGACCATGATCGCCCATGTCATACGATGCAGCGTGTAGTGATGATAATGATGACGCACAAGTACATTGCAAGGAAATGCAGAAATGGTGGGACCAGTCTTTACATTTCCTAATCAGATCTTGATCTGGTGACAGCCTCTTCAGCCCAGTGCCCCTGTGGTTATGGCTGTGAGAGAGGCTGGGGACTGAACGTCGGGGCTCGCTCTGTGGGGGTTAGTGTCAGCCCAACATCATCCTCACCTCCCGTCAGCGGCAGAGCACCCGCACACAGCCACTGGTTCGAGTCCCGCTCCAGATACGCAAACGCAGAGTTGCAGCAAATTGTGTCTGAGATGCTGTCTTTACAGGTGAAAAATCCCAAATGAGGCCCCTGTTAGTGACAGAAGAATCAGGTGTAGGAGTTCACTTAGATCATGAGTGATCTGGCCTTGGACTCGGCTCCACCTAGCTGCCTTTTTCCTGTCACCCCTAATTCCCAGACTATGCAGAAACCCGTCTCACCATCTCTTAAATATATTTTAGCTCAGTGCTTCCCTGGGCATAGAATTCTACACATTCACTACACTGGAAAAAAGCAGGTATATATAGACAGATATATATGTTTGTGTTTGTGTGTGTGTGTGTGTGTGTGTGTGTGTGTGTGTTTATTTATATATTTTTTTAAGTATAAATATACACTAGGTTGCTGAAGACTTTTGCACAGTACTGTATTTGTCAATGTGGAGCGGACAGCCAGTTTGTAAATCTGAGGGAGCAAAGGATGTTGGGAATTGCGAGGGTGGAGCACCACAGGAGCGTTGTGGGACTGGTGGCAGAGAAGGAGTGCCTGAGACACCAGGCAAGGTCATTTGATTCCAAACAACTGGTTTATTGATCATTACAGAATGTCTCTCTGGTGCTTCCCGCTCCCTTCCCCCCACTTCCCCTTTTCCCAACCACGATTCCCTTCTCCCGGCCCCCTTCCCACTCTCAGTCCACAATAGACCACAATCAGGACCAGGTTTATCATCACTCACATATGTCAAGAAATTTGTTTTCTTAGTACAGTGCAATACATAAAATTACTACAGGACTGTGCAAAAGTCTTAGACACCCTAACTATACAGTATATACGTGCCCAAGACTTTTGCACAGTACTGTGCCAATGGAAACAACTTTCCTGCCTCTTTCTTATCTCAATCCTTTATAAATTTTATATCCTTATATAAGATCCCTTCTTGCTGTGGACTGTTGAACCTCTGCTGCCAGTATGTCTCTCCTCAAGCAAGGAGACCAGGCTGCACACAGTACACGCAGTATTCCAACAGGACTCTGCAGTCCTTCATGTCCTGGGACTTCAGCAATGTGGAGAGCGCAGGTCAAAGTTCAAAGTACGTATGTGTTACCTTGAGATTCATCTTCTTTCAGGTACTTACAGCAAAATAAAGAAATGCAATAAAATTTATGTAAAACTATACACAAACAAAACTGACAAACAACCAATGTGTAAAAGAAGGCAAACTATGAAAATAAAAAAAATAATAACGAGATCATGAGTTGCCAAGTCCTTAAAAGGGAGTTTGAGGTGAGTGAAGTTATCCACACTGGTTCAAGGGCCTGATGGTTGTAGGGTAATAACTGTTCCTGAATCTGGTGGTGTGGGACCTAAGGCTCCTGTACCTCCTTCCTGATGGCAGTAGCAAGAAAAGAGGATGTGGATGCTGCTTTCTTGTGACAGTGCTCCTGGTAAGTGGCTGAATGGTGGGGCTTGTGACAGCCTGGGCAGTATCCACTGCTTCATGTAGGCTCTTCCACACTTCCGTACCAGGCTGTGGGGATCTTGCTGTACATACGGTGGCCGCCTCATTCCCCTACATCCTGACACTCCATTGACCGTGAAGCCTCCCAAGGAAACTATGGGTGCTATGGAAGCGGAAGTGACCTCTTCCCTGTTAAGAGCAGCACACACAAAATGCTGGAGGAACTCAGCAGGTCAGGCAGTATCAATGGAGGGGAATAAACAGTCGATGTTTCAGGCTAAGACCCTCCGTAGATGCTGCCTGACCTGTCACGTTCCTCCTGTGCTTTGTGTGTGTTGCTCAAGATTTCCAACATCTGCAGAATCGCTTGTGTCTAATTCTCTCCAAGCTGGGACCTAAGGTTGGCACAGGCTGAGGCCATGCTCTCCTCAGGACAACGGTCAGCCTGAGGCTGAAGCCTGGTTTCAAACGAAATAACAAAAGGGTCACTTGTTTTGCTATGGATTCTGAACCGAGTGGTGGCTCAGGGACTTCTGGGAAATGGTACATTGGTTAGAGCCACTGCCTCACAGCCCCTGACTGTGCGTGTGTGTGTGCCTGTCTGTCTGTGTGCATGCATGTGTGTGGAGTCTGCATGCTTTTCCTGTGACTGTGTGGGTTCCCTCCCACACCCCAACAGTCTGTAGGGTCAGTAGGTCACTGTAAATTGCCATAACGGGGGGGGGGGGTGGTGAAGAGGGAAATGTCCGGGGGGGGGGGGGGGAAGGGAATCCCTGATTCTTCTGGCTGCTTTGCCGAGACGGCAGGAAGAGGGAATCTGTGTGATTTATTGCCACAAATGGCTGTGGAGGCCAAGTTGTTACATATATTTAGAGCAGAGGTTGATCGATTCTTGATTAGTAAGGGCTTCAGTGGTTATGGGGATATGGGGTTGAGAGGGAAAATAAATCAGCCATGATGGGGTGACAGAGCAGACTCGATGGGCTGAATGAACTATTCTGCTCCATTGCCTTATGGACATAGAATTATACATCTCCCAAGGGTATGGTAGGCCATTCACCCCCTCTAGCCTGATCCGGCGTCCAACAGATCACAATCTGGGCTTTGACCTCAGTGACACTTCCCTGCACTGACCTCATTTCCCTCAGTCCCAGAATTCGGTCATATTTCCTATGAGTGGCC
Source organism: Mobula birostris (assembly GCF_030028105.1). Lineage (NCBI taxonomy): Eukaryota > Metazoa > Chordata > Chondrichthyes > Myliobatiformes > Myliobatidae > Mobula > Mobula birostris. The sequence goes on from NC_092374.1 coordinate 93,014,805, forward strand.
TTCCAGGAAGGGAAAGTTCTGTTTGTAAATCTTTGGAATCCCTTCCCCTGCCCTCCCATGGGTGGCCAGCTCATTGGGTGTACTGAAGCAGAGTCCAATCGATTGTAGGGTGCCAGAGTGACATGGATGATTGGGCGAGAGAGACTCTAGGCTTGGGATGAGCTATAACCTCAATGAATGCAGAAATGCTCTCAAGGGGCCAAATAGCCTTTAACTGTGATATTCTTGCTTCTACAATTGGGAAGGACGTACATGAGCCTTGGGTCCCACTCCACCAGGTTCAGGAACCATTATTACCCTGCAACCATCAGGCTCCTGAACCGGTGTGGGTAACTTCACTCACCCCAATGGTGAACTGACTCCACAACCTACAGACTCCCTTTCAAGGACTCACTTGGTATTTTTTTTAATGGTTTAATTTCAACAATTTGTCTTTTTTTGCATATTGGTTGCTTTTCAGTCTTTATGTATAATATTTTGTAAATTTTATTGTATTTCTTTATTTTCTGTAAATGCCTGCAAGAAAATGAATCTCAAGGTAGCATGTGGTAAGATATATGTACTTTGATAGTAAGTTTACCTCGAACTTTGACTTTTGCATTGACCTGTTCCACTCTACCTAGGAGAGGTGTAGAAAGGAGCATAGGGAGCTTATCGGGATGTTTTCAAGGAAGAGAGGGCATTATGTACTCCTAAGCTTTGAAAAAGTTCAGGGTGATTCTTGGAAGTTGCAGGGTGTCCCGAAGGATGACTTTTCACTTATATCTGTGACACTTCACATGCCCTCCACCTCCTCAACAACTTCCAATTCCCGAGCCCTGACCGCCTCCTTTTCACCATGGATGTCCAGTCCCTATACACTTCTATCCCCAAGCAAGAAAGCCTTAAAGCTCTCTGCTTCTTTTTCAACAAATTAATCAACCATTTCCCCACCATCACCACCCTCCTCTGTCTGGCAGAATTGGTCCTCATCCTCAACACTTTCTTCTTCGGTTCCTCCCACATTCTCCAAACTGAAGGGGTAGCCATGGGCACCCGCATGGGCCCAAGGTATGCCTGACTCTTCATTGGCTTTCTTCAACTTCACCTTCAATTTCCACCCTGTCCTTAAATTTACTTGGTATATTTCTGACACCTCCATCTCTGGAGACAAGCTCTCTACCGACAACTTTTATAAACCTACCGTTTCCAACGACTATCTTGACTATACCTCTTCTCACCCAGTCTCCTGTAAAAATGCCATTCCCTTTTCTCAGTTCCTTCATCGCCACCACATCTGTTCCCAGGGTGAGGCTTTCATTTTCAGGACATCAGAGATACCCACCTTCTTCAAAGAAAAGAGTTTCCCTTTCTCAACTATTGATGGTGCCCTTACCTGTCTCTCCTCCATTTCCCGTACATCCATGCTCACCTGATCTTCCTGCCGCCCTAGCAGGGATGGAATTCCTCTTGTCCTTACCTACCACCCCATGAGCCTCCACATCCAACACATCATCCTCCGCAACTTCCACAACCTCCAATGGACTCTACCACCCATCAAATCTTTACCTCTCCACCCCCACTCTCTGCTTTCCTCAAAGATCGCACCCTCATGATTCCCTTGTCCATCCATCCCTCCCCACTAATCTCCCTCCCAGCACTTATCCCTGCAAGTGCTACACCTGCCCATTCACCTCCAGTCAGGCCCACAAACAGTCCTTCCAGTTCAGGCAACTTCTCACCTGCAAATACGTTGGGGTCGTCTATTGTATCTGGAGCACCTGATGTAGCCTCCTTTACATTGGTGAGACCTAACATAAGTTGGGGGTCTGTTTTATCAGGCACCTCCACTCCATCCACCAATTTCCCAGTGGCCATCCATTTAAATTCACATCCTCATTTCTGTGCTGACATGACCTCCTCTTTTTGCCACAGTGAGGAGCGTCACCTCATATTCAGTCTGGGCAGTCTCCAACCTGATGGCATGAACGTTGATTTCTCCTTCCAGTATTTTTCCCTCCCCCTCCTATTCCCCACTCTGGCTCTTACCTCTTCTCCTCCCCTGCCTATCACCACCCCCGGATCCCCTCCTCCTTCCCTTTCTCCAATGAGCCACTCTCCTCTCCTATCAGATCCCTCCTCCTCGTCTTTTACCTTTCCCACCCACCCGGCTTCACACGTCACCTTCCAGCTATCCTCCTTCCCCTGCCCCCGCCTTTTTATTCTGGCATCTTCTCCCTTCCTTTCCAGTCCTGAAGGGATGTTGACTGTTCATTTCTGTAGATGCTGCCTGACCTGCTGAGTTTCTCCAGCATTTTCTGAGGGTAGCTCTGGATTTGCAGCATCTGCAGAATCTCTGTTTCATAATGAGAGATTGTTACACCAGAAAATCAGAATCAGGTTTATTATCACTGATTTACGGTACCATGCAAAAGTCTTGGGCACATATACATAGCTAGGGTGCCTAAGACTTTTGCACAGTACTGTATTTGCTAATGTGGAGCAGAGAGTGAGTTTGTAAATCTCGCAGGAGCAGAGGATATTGAGAATGGCAAGGGAGAGGAGCGAGACAGGTGGCAGAGAAGGAATGCCAGGGGTGGGGGGAGTGGCACAGGTTCAGACACACCCAGCCCTGAGATGCCAGGCAAGGTCATTTGATTCCAAACAATGGGTTTATTGATCATTACAGAATGTCTCTCGGGTGCTTCCCGCTCCCTCCCCTCTCCCTTCCCCTTTTCCCAACCGTGAATCCCCTCTCCCTGACCCCTTCTCACTCTCAGTCCACAATAGAGATCCAGATCAGAATCGGGTTTATCATCACTCACATATGTCATGATTTTTTTGTGGTAGCAGTACAGTGCAATACATAAAATTACTACAGTTCTGTGCAAAAGTCATAGGCACTCTAGCTATACATATGTGCGTAAGACTTTTGCACAGTATTGTAAATGTCATGGAAGTTGTTTTGCAACAGCAGTACAATACAAAGGTATAAAATTATTATAAACGACAAAAGTAAACAATGCAAGAAGACAGAATAGTGAGGTAGTGATCATGGGTTCATAGACTGTTCAGAAATCTGATGGCAGAAGAAAGAAACTGTCCTCAAAGCATTGAGTGTGGACCTTCGGTCTCCTGTACCCCCTCCCTGATGGTAGTAAGGATAAGAGGGCACGTCCCGGATGGTGAGGGTGCTTAGTGATGGACACTGCCTTCTTGCAGCCTCGGCACCCCCCCCCCCCCCGAAGGTGTCCGTGATGGTGGGGAAGTTTCTGTCCATGAAGGGAGGGAGGTCTGTGTCTGTGATGGTGGGGAGGTCTGTGTCCGTGATGGTGGGGAGGTTTCTGTCCATGATGGTGGGGAGGTCTGTGTCCGTGATGGTGCTGGCAGCCATTTTCCATGCTATGCATTCGGATCTCTGGTGATGCAACCAGTCGGAATGCTCTCCACTGAGAAGAGATTTGTTGCCGCCTACAGAGAGGCCAGTCAGCCCATCGAGTTGATGCTGGCCTCTACGTTCCCTCACTCCAGAATGTGATAAAGTTCCCAAACCCTGGGAATTGTTCTCCCTCCTGAAGGTGCATATTAACACCACTTCACACCCTCCCTCCTCCTCACATACAATGCATGGTGGAGTTGTCTCCTCTTCCCACAGATTCTCAGTCCATCACATCTGCCTCCATTTTGACACTAAACCTACCCTCACCTCTTGCACTCTCCCCACGTAGCTCCCCGCAGACTCTACCTCTCACCATACGTCGTTGGGATGTGGGAGGGATCCTGAGCACCTGGGGGGAAACCTAGGGAGAACATGCAAACTACACACACACAAACTAATACAGACATAAACACAAAGCACACACGTGTGCATGCACACACACACACAGATGAAGCACAATATACACACGTGCACAAGCACATTCAGACATTCTCCCATTGTAGGCGGTACAGTAGCGTAGCAGTTAGTACAACGCTTTATAGTTCCAGCCTGTAAGGAGTTTGTACATTCTCCCTGTGACCACACGAGTTTCCTCGCACAGTCCAAAGTCGTGCCAGTTAGGGTTGGCGAGTTTTGCACATGCTATGTTGGTGCCAGAAGTGTGGTGACACACACACAAACACATACACTCATACATGAGCCTGCACGGGATTTTGTTGGGGTGTAAATAGGAAGTGTGTTGGCACGTGGCCAAGTGGTTAAGGCGTCGGTCTAGTGATCTGAAGGTCGCTTGTTCGAGCCTCAGCTGAGGCAGCGTGTTGTGTCCTTGAGCAAGGCACTTAACCACACATTGCTCTGCGACGACACCGGTCCCAAGCTGTATGGGCCCCAGTGCCGTTCCCTTGGACAACATCAGTGGCGTGGAGTGGGGAGACTTGCAGCATGGGCAACTGCTGGTCTTCCATACGACCTTGCCCAGGCCTGCGCCCTGGAAACCTTCCAAGGTACAAATCCATAGTCTCATGAGACTAACAGATGCCTATAAAATAGGAAGGTGTTTTGACTGTTGGGATTTTGTCGAGGGGTAAATAGGAAGGAGTTTTGTCTGTTGAGGGGTAATTAGGAAGGAGTTTTGTCTGTTGAGGGGTAATTAGGAAGGAGTTTTGTCTGTTGGGATTTTGTTGGGGGTAAATAGGAAGGAGTTTTGTCTGCTGGGATTTTGTTGGAGGGTAAATAGGAAGAAGTTTTGTCTGTTGGGATTTTGTTGGGGGTAAATAGGAAGGAGTTCTATCTGTCAGGATTCTGTCTGTTATGGGATTACATAGACAATGAGTGATAGCTGATCCTGTTCCATGGGCTTGGACTAATAAATAGTGAGTCTGATTTAAAATGGAGACACAAAACTGCTCATGCTGGAATTCTGGAGTAACTCGCAAAGGAGCTGGGGGAGCTCCCTGGGTCAGGCAGCATCTGTGGAGGGAAATGTCCTGATGAAGGGTCTCAACCCAAACCACCGACTGTTTATTCTCTTCCAGAGATAATCTCTGACCCGCTGAGTTCCTCCAGCATTTTGTGTGAGTTGCTATTGCATTAAAATAAGTTAAATTATTGAAAGAGAGCCCAGAAACATAGTGACCTCATGTTCCAAGGATTTGTGCAAACTCTCCCTCTGCCCTCCCTCTCTATGTGAAAGCCAAGGCTGATCCCAGCTCAGGCCACACTGTGCCCAGGAAATTCCCAAACCCTTGCCTTCTCCCAGTCCACAAAGCAATTCACCATTTCATTGGATCTTTATAAGTTCTTCACCTAGCATATGGCCGGCATCCGATAAGGCAGAGGGGAGCTCACACTCGTGTGCTCAGTGAAACCCCCTTTGGCTTGCAGCAAACAGATTTCACCTGCTTTGTTTTCACTGATGATCTGGGCCTCAGGAGGAATGCCAGCATTTATTGCCCCTCCCTAACCAGCCTGTGAGAAGGTGGGGGTGACCCATGGCTATCTTTCTGGGGAAGGTGCTGTCAGACAGGTGAAAGGTTCTAAATGTCCCCTGATGAGGTAACTAAAGATTACCTTTATTTATCACAGGTACATCCTATGGTGGAGGGAGTGTAAGACCAGGGGACGCAGCCTCAGAATAGAGGGGCATCCTTTTAGAACAGAGATGAGGTGGAATTTGATTAGCCAAAGAGTGGTGAATCTATGGAATTCATTGCCACAGGCGGCTGTGGAGGAGGCCAAGTCACTGGGTGTATTTAAGGCCAAGGTTGATAGATTCTTGATTGGTGAGGGCATGAATGGATACGGGGAGAAGGCAGGAGACTGGGGCTGAGGGAGAAATGGATCAGCCATGATGGAGCAGACTTGATGGGCCAAATGGCCTAATTCTGTTCCTATATCTGATGGCCTTAAGGAGTGGTGGTATAGGCAAACACATTAGGGACATTTAAGAGACTCCTAGAAAGACAGATGAATGATAGAAAAATGGGGCTATGTAGGGAGGAAGGGTTAAAGAGTGCGTTAAAAGGCCAGCACAACATCATAGACCAAAGCCCCCGTAATGTGCTGTAATTCCATGTGTCATTGCGTCAATGACCGAAACAGTCCGAGGATGTGCTGGTGGGCAGTCTGCAAGTGTCACCATACTTCCGGCTTCGACATAGCACGCCCATAACTTACTGACCCTAACCTGTACGTGCTTGGAATGTGGGAGGAAATGGAGCACCCAGAGGAAACCCACGCGGTCACAGGGAGAATGTCCGAGCCCCTTATGGACAGTGTTGGCAATTGAACCCCAGTCACCAGCACTATGAAGCTAGGCTACTGTGTGCCCCTAGATCCAAGCTTCATGATAAAGGAGGAAGGGGTAATGAATCCTTGGAATTCTCACCTTTCAAGCCAGGGAGAACCACGTGTTCAAATCCACACCCACCAATCAGAGCATGCCCTCTTCTCGCTTCTACCATCAGTCAGAAGGTACAGAGGCCTTAGGTCCCATGCCACTAGTTATTACCCTTCAACAGTCAGGCTCTTGATCCAGTGTGGATAATTTCACTCACCTCAGCTCTGAACTGATTTCACAACCTATAGACTCACTTTCAAGGAGTCGACAATTCACGCTCCCATTCTTTTTATATATATTTGCACAGTTTGTTTTCTTCTGCACATTGGTTGTTTGTCAGTCTTTGCTTGTTTATGTACACACTCTGCGGCAACTTTATTACATATCTCCTGTACCCACTGACTGTCTTCTGCTGCTGTAGCCCATCCACTTCAAGGTTCGATGTGCTGTGCATTCAGAGATGCTCTTCTGCACACTACTGTTGTAACGTGTGGTTATTTGAGTTATTGTCACCTTCCTGTCAGCTTGAACCTGTCTGGCCATTCTCCTCTGACCTCTCTCATTAACAAGGCATTCTCACCCACAGAACTGGATGTTTTTGTTTGTCGCACCTTTCTCTGTAAACTCTAGAGACTGTTGTGGGTGAACATCCTAGGAGATTGCTAATGTCACTCCACTTTTCAAGAAGGGAGAGAGGCAGAAGAAAGGAAACTATAGGCCAGTTAGTCTGACTTCAGTGTTGGAGTCGATTACTAAGGATGAGGTCTCAGGTACTTGGAGGCACATGATAAAATAGGCTGTAGTCAGCATGGTTTCCTCAAGGGAAATCTTGCCTGACAAATCTGTTGGAATTCTTTGAAGAAATAACAGGCAGGATAAACAAGGGGGAATCGGTTGATGTTGTGTAGTTGGATTTTCAGAAGGCCTTTGATAAGGTGTCACATACGAGGCTGCTTAACAAGTTATGAGCCCATGGTGTTACAGGAAATATTCTAGCATGGATTAAGCAGTGGCTGATTGTCAGGAGGCAAAGGGTGGGAATAAAGGGCTGCCAGTGGCTAGTGCTGTTCCACAGGGGTCTATGTTGGGCCCAATTATTTTTTACGTTATATGTCAATGATTTAGATGATGGACTTTATTGCAAAATTTTGCAGACAATACAAAGATGGAGGGGCGGGTCGTTTTGAGGAAGTAGAGAGTCTACAGAAGATTTGATGGGCCAAATGGCCTAATTCTGCTCCTATATCTTATGGCTTTATGGAGATTGCAGTTTCTGAGATACTCAAACCACCCCATCTGGCACCCCAATAATCATTCCACAGTCAATCTTTTAGATCACATTTCTTCCCCATTTTGATGCAACACACACATGATGCTGGAGAAACCCAGCAGGTCAGGAAAAGAGTATCTATGGAAAAGAGTACAGACGACATTTCAGGTCCAGACCCTTCATCAGGACTGGAGAAAAAAAAGACGGGGAGTCAGAGCTCATCTGGTTGGGGGTAGGGGAGGAAGAAACACAAGGTGATAGGTGAAACCAGGAGGGGGGGAAGGGGTGAAGTAAGGAGCTGGAAGTTGATTGGTGAAAGAGATACAGGGCAGGAGAAGGGGGAATCTGATAGGACATGGAAGAAAGAAAAGGGGAGGAGCACCAGAGGGAGGTGATAGGGAGGTAAGGAGATAGGTGAGAGAGGGAAAAGGGGATGGGAAGGTGAGGGTGGGGGGCATTACCAGAAGTTCGAGGAAATCAATGTTCATGCTATCAGGCTACCCAGGCAAAACATAAGGTCTTGCTCCTCCAATCTGAGTGTGGCCTCATCGTGACAGTAGAGGAGGCCATGAACTGACAGGTCAGAATGGGAATGGGAAGTGCAATTAAAATGGGTGGCTGTTGGGAGATCCCGCTTATTCTGGTGAACAGAACGTAAGTGCTCAGCGAAGCGGTCTCCCAATCTACGTCAGGTCTCCCCGATATACAGGAGGCCACACCAGGAGCACTAGATGCAGTGTTGCCTCACCTGGAAGGACTGTTTGGGACCCTAGATGGCAGTCCTTTCAGGAGAGGCGACATTCACCTGTGAGCCTGTTGGGGTCATCTAGTATCGAGCTCTGCCGTTGTGGCCTCCTGTATATCCATGAGACTTGACATAGATTACCAAGCACCGTGTTTTGCTGAGCACCTACGCTCCATCCGCCAGAAAAAGTGGGATCTCCCAACAGCCACCCATTTTAATTCTGCTCCCCATTCCCATTCTGACATGTCAGTCCATGGCATCCTCTACTATCATGATGAGGTCACACTCAGGTTGGAGGAGCAACACCTTATATTCTGTCTGGGTAGCCTCCAACCTGATGGCATGAACATCAATTACTCGAACTTCTGGTAATAGCCCCCCCCCCCCCCCACCATCCCAATCCCCATTTCCCTCTCTCACCTTATCTCCTTACCTGCCCATCACCTCCCTCTGGTGCTCCGCCCCTTTTCTTTCTTCCATGGCCTTCTGTCCTCTCCTATCAGATTCCCCCTTCTCCAGCCCTGTATCTCTTTCACCAATCCACTTCCCAGCTCGTTACTTCATCCCTTCGTCTCCCAGTTTCACCTTTCACCCTATGTTTCTCCCGCCACCTTCTAACTCTGACCCCTCATTTTTTTCTCTCCAGTCCTGCTGAAGGGTCTCGGCCTGAAATGTCCCCTATACCCTTTTCATTAAATGCTGCCTGGCCTGCTGAGTTCCCTCAGCATTTTGTGAGTGTTGCTCGGATTTCCAGCATCTGCAGATTTTTCTCTTGTTCCCCATTCTGATGTTTGGTCTGAACAACAGCTGAACCTCTTGACCACATCTGCATGCTTTTATGCGTTGAGTTGCTGTTGCATGATTGACTGTTTAGATATTTGCAGTAACAAGCAGATGTACAAGAGTACCAAAAAATGTGGCCACTGAGTTTAGTTTTTCATTAAATTCTATTGTATTTCTCCCTTGAATGCCAGCAAGAAAATGAATCTCAAGGATACGGTGACACGTACAGGCTGGTATATGGAGACATATTCATATTTTGATAATAAATTTACTTTGAACTTTGAAATCCCACCATTACAGGCAGGGAACCAAAATGTAATCAATTAAATAAATTCTGTGGAGAAGTCTCCAGGATTCACAACCCTCTGAGTGACAGAATTGTATTCAAGGTGGAAATTTCTGACCCAGTTAGTTAGAGGGATTCGGTAGGATGGCAGAGCTGAGCTAAAGATCCTATCTGGCTTGATCCATTGCAGAGGGACCCAAAGCGTAGACTATATTCTAAACGGGAAGCAAATTGAGAAATCTGAGGTGTAAAGGGACTTGGGAGACCGAGTGCTGCATTCCCTAGAGGTTAACTTGCAGGTTGGGAAGACCAATGCCACGTTAGCATTCATTTCCAGAGTACTAGAATATAAAAGCGAGGATTTAATGCTGAGGCCTTATAAGGCTTTGATCAGACTGCACAGAGTATTATGAGCAGTTTTAAGCCCCATGTCTAACAAAGGATATGCTGGCAACCAAACAACAGGAATTCTGCAGATGCTGGAAATTCAAGCAACACACATCAAAGTTGCTGGTGAACGCAACAGGCCAGGCAGCATCTCTAGGAAGTTAGTAAATCTCTTACTAACTCTTCCTTCAGTTAGCCCTGACGAAGGGTCTCGGCCTGAAACGTCGACTGTACCTCTTCCTAGAGATGCTGCCTGGCCTGCTGCGTTCACCAGCAACTTTGATGTGTGTTGCAAGGATATGCTGGGATTGTGGAGGGTCCAGAGGAAGTCTACAACAATGATCCTGGGAATGAAAGAGTTAACGTATGAGGCGCGTTTGATGGCTCTGGGCCTGTACTCACTGGAATTTCAGAAGAATGAGGGAGGATTCCATTGAAACCAATTGAATATTGACAGGCCTATATAGAGTGAATGTGGAGAGGATGTGTCCTATCGTGGGGAAGTCTAGGAGCAGAAGGCACAGCCTCAGAATAGAGAGACGTCCATTTAGAACAGAGATGAGGAGGAATGTCTTTAGCCAGAGGGTGATGAATCTGTGGAATTCATGACATAGACGGCTGAGGAGGCCAATTCAAAGTTCAAAGTTCGAAGTAAATTTATTATCAAAGTACTTATATGTCACTATTCATTTTTTGCGGGCATTCACAGTAGAACAAAAACAAAAGAATCAATGAGAAAGCTGCACGCAAAGACTGACAAGCAACCAATGTACAAACTGCGTGCAAACAGAGTAACAATAATAATAGCAATAATTAATATGTAAATAAATAATACTGAGACCATGAGTAGTAGAGTCCTTGAAAGGGAGAAAGCAGGAGAATGGAATTGAAAAGGAAAATAAATCAGCCATGGTGGAACAGATTCGATGGGCTGAATGGACTAATTATATTCCTATGTCTTATGGTCTGATATCTCTTAATGTCGTTGTAGCTGGGACGTGAGGGGTGGGGGGAAGAGGTTGAAAGATGTGAGAAGAGGAGGGCTAATTGCTGGCTTCTTGCTGAAGGAACAGTGAGTGTTTTGTCCAAACAAGTGTTCTACATGTACTGAGGCACTGGGCAGCCAGGCAGTTAAAGCAGTGGTTGAGACGTGGACCCTTGTTCCTTAGGGATGTTTTCCAAGTTACTGCCTAACCAGCAGAGGCCACGGATTCCCGTTAGCCATTTACCCAGGAGTGTTGATGGGGATGTGGGGATCCGGCAGGCTTGCCAGAAGATTCACAACTCTCCCGTCACTTTAATCAGGAGGTGGGGACAGCACTCCTAACTGTGCTCGAGCAATGTAAACAAAGACTTAGCTTTGTAAAGTCAAGGTCATTTCTTTCCCCTGCTGTGGCTTTTGTAAACTGGAATCAACAGTTTTAGATTCCCAAGATGATTCTGTGGGATTGCTAACGCACGAGGAAAGGCCAAGATAAATAAGAAATGTATTTTTTGAAGGAACTCAGCTCAGCAGATCAGGCGGCTTCTATAGAATGATCTAAACGGTCGCCATTTCAGGCCTGGATTGAGTCCATATGATCATGAGATAGAGGAGCAGAATTAGGCCATTTGGCCCATCGAGTCTGCTCTGCCATTTCATCATGGCTGATCCATTTTCCCTCTCAGCCCCAGTCTCCTGCCTTCTCCTCATATCCCTTCATGCCCTGACTAATCAAGAATCTATATACTTGGCCTCCAGAGCTGCCTGTGGCAATTAATTCCACAGATTCACCACTCTCTGGCTAAAGAACTCCCTCCTCATCTCCGTTCTAAACAGGATGCCCCTCTATTTTGAGGCTGTGTCCTCTGGTCTTAGACTCCCCCACCACAGGAAATACCCGCTCCACGTCCACTTTATCGAGGTCTTTCAACATTTGATAGGTTTCAATGAGGTCACCCCTCATTCTTCTGAATTCCAGTGAGTACAGGCCCAGTGCCATCAAAAACTCTTCATATGATAAGCCTTTCAATCCCAGGATCATTTTTATGAACCTCTTTTAAACTCTCTCCAATGTCAACACATCCTTTCTCAGATAAGGGACCCAAAACTGCTTCCAAGTGAGGCCTCACCACAGCATTACATCTTTGCTTTTATATTCTAGTCCACTTGAAGTGTATGCAAACACTGCCTTTGCCTTCCTCATCACCAACTCACCCTGCAAATTAAACTTTAGGGCATCCTGCACAAGGACTCCCGAGTCTCTTTGCATTGCACCTCAGATTTTTGAATGTTCTCTCCATTTTGAAAATAGTCCAGGACTAATGAAGGGTCCTGGCACAAATGCCAAATGTTCATCTCTCTCCATAGATGCTGCCTGACCTGCTGAGTTCCTCCAGCATTTTCTGTGTGTTGCTCTAGATTTCCAGCATCTGCAGAATCTCTTGTGTCTCAAATGTTTTTGGATGCTTGGATGAGGCTGTAAATTGTCCCCAGTGTGAGGGTGAGTGGGAAAATGCAGGAGCGAGGGTGATGGGGGGGAATGTGGAGGGACTTGTGTAGGATAAATAGGTGTCTGACATCCAGCATGGTTTCAGTGGGCTGAAAGACCTGATTTTGTGACACTTTGTTCAGTCTTTACCAGTGGGAGGGTGAGAATGGACCCACTGAGACAAGGGATGCTAGTTCAAAATTAAAAGATATGAAGATTAGTTTTATTTGTCACATGTACATCGAAACATTGGGTGGCGGGGTGGAGATGTCTCTACCAAAGGAGGTGTAAGACGTTCCTTCCCTCCACTAACCTGCAGGTCACCCTTGGGCAAGGTGTGGCACTTGCTTAGCACCCCCCCCCCCCCGATCAGGGTCACGTGGAGCCAATTGGAGCAGGTGGTGGATGGTTGTACGAGAGCTGGGGCACATCAAAAGTCCCAGTTATGTGACCACTGACACCAGGCAGACAATCTCTGAAGAGTATTGATAATAGCTGGGGTCACCTGTCCGGTAAAGACACTGCCCAGAAGAAGGCAATGGCAAACCATTTCTGTAGGAAAAATTGCCAAGAACAATCGTGGTCGTGGAAAACCGTGATCACATAATGAACGGTGAAACATACGGTGAAATGCCTTAACAACCAATGCAGTCCGATGATAGGCTGGAGGCAGCCTGCAAGCGTTGCCAACATGGCACGCCCACAACTCACTCACCCTGACCCATACGTCTTTGGAGTGCAGGAGGGACCCGAGTAAACCCACGCACGCGGTCACTGTTGGTGCAGCGGCAGGAACGGAAACCTGACGGCTAGCTCTGTGAAGCATTGCACTGACCACTGTGGTACTGTGCTGCCCTTCCCACCGGCAGGGTGAGGCAGAGCCGTTGGTTAGGTCACCGGTTCCAGCCACTAGACTCTCCAGGAGGAAGTGACAGGTCTGAGGAGGGGCCCAGGGTCTTTCACTGGGGTCTTGCCAGAACTAAGAGCTATTTGAGAGGGTATAAAGGTGATTGGAGGGGAGTATGGGGGATGGGGGATGTCAGAGGTAGTTTTTTTTACACAGAGAGTGGTGGCTACATGGAACACATTGCAGGGGTGGTGGTAGAGACAGGTACATTGGGACATTTAAGAGACTCTTGGATAGGCATATACTCCAAGAGGACCACAATCTTTTTGTTGTTTGGAAGCTTGTATGCCTCAATGATCCAGAGATCTACTCTATGTTGGCTGGAGTCAGGGCTTTACGCTTTGACTCTTGGTAGGGTCAGCCATGCCAGACAGGTCAAAGGGTAGAAGTCAGACTTTGAGTGGTTCACCATTCCTCCAGGTTCAGGCCCCTGCCCCCGCTTCTCCCAACAACGTGACACTTCCTCTTCGCCGTCCCTCTTGAAGCACGATGCTCCCTCCTTACTGCCCTCCCCACAGCGTGACACTCCCTCCTCACTGGCTCTCATTCCGCCAAATCCCAGTGGGTAGAGTATTGTATTCAGTTGGTCACCCGATTGTAGGAAGATGTGATTAAACTGGGAATACAATATAGATCCACAAGGATGTTGCAGGGCTCGAGGGATCGACATACAGAATGTTTAGATAGGCTGTGTAGTTACTCCTTGGAGCTTAGGAAACTGAGAGGTGACCCCCATGGAGGTGACCCTAAATCCACGAGGGGCATAGACGGGATGAGCGGTGCTTTTTCCATGGTTGATAAACCAAAAATTGAGGACATCGTTATAAAGTTAGAGGTGAAAGGTTTCACTCAAAACCTGAGCGGCAACATTTTTACACAGCAGGTGGTAGATATTGAAAGGCCTGGATGGAATGGATGTGCAGAGGATGATTCCACTAGTGGGAGAGTTTAGGACCAGAGGGCACAGCCTCAGAATAGGAGGACGTCCCTTTAGAACAGAGATGAGGAGGAATCTCTTTAGCCAGAGGGCGATGAAGCTGTGGAATTCATTGCCACAGTTGCCCGGGTACTGTATATTTAAAGTACCAAGTCATCGGTACCGTATATTTAAAGTGATGGTTGACAGGTTCTTGATTAGTAAGGGTGTCAAAGGTTACGGGGAGAAGGCAGGAGAATGGGGTTGAGAGGGAGAATAAATCAGCCATGAAGGAATAGGAGGATATTTGATGGGCCAAATGGCCTTATTCTGCTCCTATGTCCTATAGCCTTATCTATGCAACCAGCTGCCAGACGACCTGGTTGTGGCAGATACTTGTGGGCAGGTTTAAGGAGGACAAGAGTTTTGAAGGATATGGGCCAAATTCCGGGAAATGGGATAGGCTTGAATGTACATCCTGATTGGTGTGGATGTGTATGGGTTGAATAGCCCTTTGTTGCACTAAGAAATTAAACATCACATCTAAAAACTGGGAAGACACTGCACTCAACAGATAATCCTGCAGGAAACCTGTTCCAGCGAGAGCTGCGCTATGTGAGAGCAATCTCCGCTGTGCCGCAGAGAACGGATGGCAGCTGAGAAAGGAGGGAAGAGCAACCAAAAGACCCAACACGAACCACAGCCTCCACTTCCTCGTGCCCACACTGCATCAGAATACGTGGATCCCGGATCGGCCTCTACAGTCATCCAAGGACCCACCAATAGACAACCCCCTAGGAGGACATCATACCAGTGATCGGACATCAACTATAACTCTGCATTCAGTGAGGAGGCGATGAATACCAAGCTTCGTCCACAAAGTTCCACTGCTACTGACCCCCTCAAATTCTGAACCAACTTTCCCTGCGTACTATGTATTGGTACAAAACAAAACTCTTTTTAAAGCAGGGTTGAGTAGTCATCTTGGTCACTCACCACCGAGTTTGAAAGTTACTGGATTACATTTTAACAGCTTGTAGTCGCACTCAAACTGAGTGAATTACATCTGTTATACATCACTGAATATTGTGTAATAGCAGAGCTGGGACAGCAGACAGCAGACAGGGGATGGGGGACAGGGTCTGTCCCTTCCAGCAGCCAAGCAAGGGAATGAGCAGGGCAGAGGATGGGAGAGAGAGAATGGGAAAGGAGTAAAGGGGAGACCAGGAGGAGGGAGGAGGAAAGAAGAGAGTGGGAATAGAGGAAGGACGACAGATAGAAGGGAGAGAGGGGAGGAGAAAGAAGAAGTAAAAAGGTTGAAAGAGCAAGGGTGAGATAGCAAAGGAGTCAGAGGAATATTGTGTGTGTGTGAGAGAGAGAGAGAGAGAGAGGGGAAAAAGAGGGAGGAGATAGAGAGAAGAGTGTAGGGGAGGAGGGGAGAGAGAGAAGGGGAGGGCCAGAAGGGGGAGAAGAGAAGGGGTGAAGAGGAAGGGGTGGAAAGGAGGGGAAGGGAAGGGGAGGGGGAAGAGGGTGAGAGGGGAGGAAGGGAGAGGGAGGAAGGGGAGGGAGGAAGGGGAGGAAGGGAGAGGGAGGAGGGGAGAGGGAGGAGGGGAAGAGGGGAGAAGGAGGGGTGAGAGAGAGAGGATGAAAGTGGGGAGGGGGAGGTGGATGGTGGGGTAAAGGAGAGTTTCCTCATCCAGGAACAAGCAGATCGCTTGGTCTGTTACTCGATACCAGTTAAATTGGGAGGTTCTTTTTCAACTTGTAAGACTGAAGCAATGCGTTCCACCGTTTGTGAGAGTGGAGACCAGTAGACCAGTCAGCCCTTTGCCTTGGACCAAGGCTGTCAGTTAATCACCCATATTTACTCTTATTGAAGTGTCTATCTGATTGCCCTTTACATGCTCCTGTTTGATCCGAGTTCACCCCACTCTCAGCTTTCAGGGCAATGGATGTGAATTCCAAGTTATTTCTCACTGCAGCAGTCAGAACTTTGTCTTTGCTTCACCCTGGTTGATTGAATCTCCATCAGCCTCTGCAGGAAGGCAATTTGCCTTTGCAGCCAGTGGGGACTGACTACCTTAACATGTCTCATCTCTCCAAGGATCTGGATTTGGACCACACTAGAGACATATAAACCCAAAAATCTAGAGTGAGGCATCACGCTGAGGGAGTGCTGCACTGTGGGAAGGGTGGAGGGAGGAGCACTGTGTTGTGGGAGGGGGAAGAGATGAGGGAGTGCTGCACTGTGGGAGGGGTGGTGTGGAGGGAGCACTGTGTTGTGGGGGGGCAGAGATAAGAGAGTGCTGCACTGTGGGAGGGGCTCTTTTCCCAGTGAAACAATGAATTAAAGGTGGTGTCTGAAAAGAGGATGCTGTCCAAGTTGCATACCATCTTGGACAATGTCTCCCATCCACTACATAATAGACTGGTTGGGCACAGGAGTACGTTCAGCCAGAGACTCATTCCACCGAGATGCAACCCAGAGCGTCATAGGAAGTCATTCCTGCCTGTGGCCATCAAACTTTACAACTCCTCCCTTGTAGGGTCAGACACCCTGAGCCAATAGGTTGGTCCTGGACTTAATTTCCTGGCATAATTTACATATTACTATTTAATTATTTATGGTTTATTACCATATAATTATTCATGGTGCAACTGTAACGAAAACCAATTTCCCCCGGGATCAATAAAGTATGACTATGACTATGACTAAAGTCTGCACTGCTCTCGGTTTAAAAGAGTTGCATCTTTCTCCTGATGACCTTGGGACTGACAATTACCCCTCCCTCAATGTCCTCCTTGTCAGCTCAAAGTTGAATTAGACTTGATCACTATATGCACACACAAGAGATTCTGCGGCTTCTGGAAATCTGGAGTCACACACACAAAATGCTGGAGGAACGGTACTGTAGCATAGCGGTTAGCTTAATGTATTACGGCGCTACTGATCAGCAGCCTGAGTTCCAATCCCGGCACTCTCTGTGAGGAGCTTATACTTCTCTCCGTGACTGTGTGGGTTTCCTCCAGGTGCTCCAGTTTCCTCCCACAGTCCAAAGACGTGTGTGTAGCTGAGGGCATGCTATCTTGGCGCCGGAAATGTGGCGACACTTGCGGGCTGCATCCTCGGACTGTGTTAGTCGTTGACGCAAACAACATATTTCACTGCGTGTTTTGATGTACGTGACAAATATAGCTAATCTTAATAATAATATTAGAATGGTTGAAGAGAAGTACCTGTTAAACTCGGTCCTTGAAAGCAAAGTAAATTTATTATCAAAGTACATCTATGTCACCATATACAACCCTGAGACTCATTTTCGTGCGGGCATACTCAATAAATCCATAGAATAATAACTATAATAGAATCAATGAAAGATGGCAACAACATGGGCATTCAACCAGTGTGCAAAAGACAACAAACTGTACAAATACAAAAAGAAGAAATAATAGATAAATAAATAAACAAACAAACAATAAATATATTTATTTAAACAATAAGCAAGCAATAAATATAGAGGACCTGAGATGAAGAGTCCTTGAAAGTGAGTCTGTGGGTTGTGGGAACATTTCAATGATGGGGCAAGTGTCATTATCCCCTTTGGTTCAAGAGCCTGGTGGTTGAGGGGTAGTAACTGTTCCTGAACCTGGTAATGTGACCTTCTGCCTGATGGCAGCAGCGAGACGAGAGCATGTCCTGGGCGGTGGGGGTCCCTGATGATGGATGCTGCTTTCCTGCCACAGCGTTTCATGTAGATGTGCTCAATGGCGGTGAGGCCTTTATCCCTGCTGAACCGGGCCATGACCACAAATTTTTGTAATATTTTCTGTTCAAGGGCAGTGGTGTTTCCACACCAGGCTGTGATGCAGCCAGTCAATATACCCTCCGGCCACACATCTATAGAAGTTGGTCAGAGTTTTAGACGTCATGCCAAATCTCCACAAACTCCTAAGGAAGTAGAGCCTCTGCTGTGCTTTCTTCACAATTGCACTTACGTGCTAGGCCCAGGACAGGTCCTCTGAATTAATAACACGTAGGAATTTAAAATGGCTAACCTTCTCCACCTCAGATACTCCGATGAGGACTGGCTCATGGACCTCTGGTTTCCCTCTCCTGAAGTCTATAATCAGCTCCTTGGTCTTGTTGACATTGAGTAAGAGGTTGTTGTTATGGCACCACTCAGGCAGATTTTCAATCTGCCCCCTACATGCAGATTCATCACCCCCTTTGATTCGGAAGGTGATCCAGTCAGTGGTGCCTCAGTGTTTGTTGGCTTAACCCCATCGGTTGCCGAGTTCCCTCCTCTGCCACAGTGTCCTGGAAAGGGGTAAATGGTGGAAACACCCCTTCTGACCTCTCCCCTCTCTCCTCTCTCCTCACAGGTGCCATCGACACCCGCCATCACCCGCTGGGCGATGCTTACCACCAGCGGCCACACCTAGAAAATGTACGAGAATGTCACAAGCCCGCCGGTTGAAAATGGGTCGGGCCAAGACCCCCACCACGGCACCTCCAACTCCTGTAACAACGACGAGTCCTACAAGTATGTCTTCCTGCCCGTGTGTTACACCTACACGTGCGTCCTCAGCCTGGCCCTCAACTCCATCATCATATGCAGCATCCTGAAGAGGCGGAAGGAGTGGAACTGCTCCCTGATCTACATGTTTAACCTGGCCTTGACGGACTTCATGTACGGCCTGTCACTGCCGTTTCTCATCGCCAGCTACATCATGCACGACGTCTGGGTTTTTGGCGCCTTCACCTGCCGCCTGGTCCGTTTCCTCTTTTACTTTAACCTCTATTGCAGCATCTTCTTTCTCACCTGCATCAGCTTCCACCGCTACCTGGGCATCTGCCACCCCATGAAGACCATCACCATGGAGACCAAGAAGACCGTCAGGGTGGTGTGCGTGCTGGTGTGGCTGGTGGTGTTGGCCCTCACCAGCCCCATCTTCCACTTTGCCAAGACGGCCACCTCCAACAACGTCACCCACTGCTGGGACGATGCCCTGGACACCGAGTACCCGCACTATGTCCCCTATGGGATCATCCTGCACTCGGTGGGCTTCTTCCTGCCCTTCTCCATCATTGCCTGGTGCTACTCTCGCGTGATAAAGACCATCTTCAAGACCATCAACAACCAGCAGTTCAAGTCAGCGGTGCCGGCCCTGGACAAGAGGCGCAAGTCCATCAAGACCATTCTCACTATCACCCTGCTCTTTGCCCTCTGCTTCCTGCCCTTCCACGTCACCAAGACCATCTTCCTCATCAACAAGGCAGTGCCCAACGTGGCCTGTTCCACCAAGCGGGTGGTCACCATCTGCTACAAGGTCACCAGGCCACTGGCCAGTTTCAATGCTTGGCTCAATGCCCTGCTCTACTTCCTCACCAAGGACAAGTGGCCCCAGAACTGTCTGAAGCCCAAGAAGGATGACGACTCCAAGTCTTCGTGGAACATCT
This sequence comes from Mobula birostris, assembly GCF_030028105.1. Classification (NCBI taxonomy): domain Eukaryota; kingdom Metazoa; phylum Chordata; class Chondrichthyes; order Myliobatiformes; family Myliobatidae; genus Mobula; species Mobula birostris. The sequence continues at coordinate 93,034,288 of NC_092374.1, forward strand.
TCAAGCCCTTCAACCACATGACGTCACCGGCCTGAGCCCAGCCTTTTTGTGAGGGACGGCAGTGGGCACCTGTTCCCCTCACGACCACCCCCCTCCGTGTCCCCTACCCCTTCCCCTCCTGTGGACGGTCAGCTCCATCCTGGGTGATTACCGCCAGCTGCTCCTCTCACCACCATCCTCTGTCACCATCACCCTACCACCCCCTCCACCGCCATCCTTTACCTCACCCCTCACCACCATCCTTTACCTCGCTCCTCAGTGCCATTCTATCCTCTGCCCCTCACTGCCATCCTTTACCCTGCCCCTCACTGCCATTCTTTACCTCGCCCCTCACTGCCACCCTGTCCTCTGCCCCTCACTGCCATCCTGTCCCTGCCCCTCACTGCCATCCTGTCCTCAGCCCCTCACTGCCATCCTGTCCCTGCCCCTCACTGCCATCCTGTCCTCTGCCCCTCACTGCCATCCTTTACCTCGCCCCTCACTGCCATCCTTTACCTCGCCCCTCACTGCCATCCTGTCCCTGCCCCTCACTGCCATTTATTCCCCACCACACAGCACCATTCCCCCCACTCACTACTATCCCCCCCCAACGCCACTATTCCCATCTCCCACTCACCCCATCCCGTTCCCTGCCCGCCCCACTCACGGCCCAATGCCTTCCTCGTCATAGCCCACATGGAAATGTGACTCTTGTGGAACTGACAAACTCTGCCACTGTTTAGCTGGCACCCTGGGCGGACTGCCAGGGTCTCACTGGGGCACAGGAGGAAGCAGCCTCTCCAGTGGGGTTATACCTGTGACATCCGATTTGCCCCCCCACCCACACACTGTCTCCCACTAACCCTACCCGAATCCACAGCCGATGGCTTTCCAGAGCGTCGAGGAGCTTCTCACTGCTGGAGTGCGTCTCGGTGAAATGAAGCCATTATTTAAAGATTAGGAATCGTTTTGTTCACTGCCATTTCCTGGACAACCACATGAGCTGGTGGTGTTGGGGCATGGAGACAGGCTTCCACAAGTGGCAAACGGCTGATCTGCCCTCTGCGGACCCCCGCACTCCATTCCTGCCCTGACTCTCAAGAGAGCCCCGCTATCCCGAGAAGACAGACGGATCCTCAGCCCCTTCCCTCACTCCAAACGCCGTGTCTTCAGGCAGCGTCAGCACCCCCTCGTGGACGAGTCTCTGAAGTCACTCAGATAAAGAGAGAGAAGGAGCGCCAACAAAGCCTTGGACTCCTGGCTCACGGACTGTCTCGGATTCAGCCCAGGGAAATATGAAGCTTAAGTTTTATCGGCCTCTAGTTGTTTATCGCCAAGTTGGTTGGCTCACACCTGAACCCACTTGCCCATAGACTGAGTCACCTTCAGTACGGGGTGGGTGGGGGGTGGTGACCAGTACCAGACTTGGGACATGTGGTGCTCACCTAACCCTGAAGCAGATAGAAGCCTGCTCAACAGGACTCTGTCGATTTTGATTTCTGAAATGCTTACCCTGTGGGAGATCTAATCATTAACCTTCTGAAGGGAAAATGTATTATAAAAAATAACCTTACACAATCTAAATATTATATAAATAGAAATGTGAAGTGTGGATTATTTGATGTATGCTATTCCATCTCCTCAAACCCTGCTGGGTTTTCACCTCCCGCTTCGACAAGGACCCAAGTCTGGGTGGAGTGCAGAAACATCCCAGATACTGAAAGGCCTGGGTAGAGTGGACCTGGAGAAGACATTTTGATCAGTAGGAGAGCCCAGGATTCAAGGATGTAGAAAAACGTGATGCCCCCTTAGAAATGAGATGAGGAGGAATTTCTTCAACCAGATTGTGGTGAATCTGTGGGATACGTTGCCACAAACCGCTGTGGAGGCCAAGTCATTGGGTATATTTAAGGCAGAGAGTGATAGGTTCTTGATTGGTAAGGTGGGTGAAGGGTTACGGGGAGAAGGTGGGAGAATGGGGTTAAGAACAAGTCAGCTGTGATTGAATGAGGGAACAGACTCAATGGGCTGACTCTGACGTGGAAGGCATTGCAGCTAAGGCTTGTCCGCCTGACTCAGCTCTGGAGTAACTACCTGAAACAGAGGAGAGTCTGGCACTGTTTTCCCCAGGCAGGCAGGAGGCTGAGGCATGAGGTTCATAAAATCATGAGGGGCCTTAATAGCGTGGATGATCATGGTCCTTTTCCTGAGGGGGAGTTGGGAACCCCTGCCTAATATGGGCTAAATGCAAACAAGTGGAACCAGGTCAGGCAGACAACTTGGCTAGCATGGACAAGTTGGGCCGAAGTGTCTGTTTCCACACTGTTTAATTCTATGAATTCATGACCTTCTCTGTTTGGGTTAGACCTCAAAGTGTTCTCATTACTGAACAAACAGTGCCCATTGGACGAGTGGGACATGAAGAGAACATTTCCATCAGTAGGAGAGACCAGGATCCAAGGACACATAATAAAGAGATGTCCCCTAGATCTGACTTACTACCCATTATGCTACTGGCATTTAGGGCAGCAATGAAGGTCCTCCATCTCTGGCAGTGTTCAGGGCTTCCTTCATCACGTCAGTAGCTTCCTCTTGGTTTTCACTACTGTCAGTCAGGTGGAGACTCAGGAATACCATCACAGTCAGATGTAGAAGGATTCTTCATTGCTGTTTCCATAACAATTTTGTTTTACCAGTCAGGGTTGTTGACCCTGAGCTGAACCCCCAAACCTGGAGGACCGATGGACCACTCTTCATCAGACCTCTACCCTTTGACCTGTCTGGCATGGGTGACCCTACCAAGAGCCAAAGCACAAGACCCTGACTCCAGCCAACACAGCTCTCTGGGTCATTGAGGCATGGAAGACTCCAAACCCTACAAGGTTGCAGTCCTCTTTGAAGGCCTTAGAGCCGAGATGAGGAGGAATTTCTTCAGTCAGGGGGTAAGAATTCTGAGAGATTTGTTGCAACGGACACCTGCAGAGGCCAAGTCATCGGGTGTATTTAAGGCAGAGAGAGATAGGTTCTTGATTGGTAAGGACATTAAGGATTATGTGATATTACTTTAACATTATCTACCCGATTGTTAAGTATTGTAAATATTTCCAATATATATATAAAAAAAAATTGGAGTGTGGACCAACTGCTGAATGAGGGATTCATCTAAAGTCTAAGGATAGTCATAATGTGCACAATAGGCCTAAGTCCATGAGAGGGCGTGGATACATGAGCAGTCACATTCTTTCCCCCAGTGCAGGGGAGTTTAAAACTGGAGAGCATGGTTTCAGGTGAGGGGGAAGACCAGGACCTGTGGGTGGTGAGATACCAGAAGACGTGATTGAGGGACAATTACAATGCATCAAACCCATTTGGATGGGTCCATGGATAAAACGCGGGCAAATGGGACTGGCTCAGGCGGACACCTTGGTCCACAAGGATCAGTTGGGCTGGAGGGCTCGTTGTATAGATCTATGACTCTGTGACTCGATGAACACATCATCAAACCTGTGTAGGATTGAACCCATGACCAGCCCATTTTCTGCAGTGTTTCTAGGGAGTAAGAGAAAGAATTCTCTCCAACAATTTTAAATATGTTGACTCCAAATATCATCGAATACGGAACAGCGGGTGTAAATTGGTTTATTATGTCATGTGTACTGAGGTACAGTGAAAAGTTTTGCTTTGCATGCCATCCATACAGTTAAGGGCAGCAAGGTCTACAGTACAGGTGGTCTATAGTACAGGAGACCTGGGTTCTTTTCCCATCACTACCTGCGAGGAGTTTGTATGTGCTCCCCATGACCACGTGGGTTTCCTCCAGGTACTCTGGTTTCGTCCTACAGTCCAAAGACGTACCGGTTGATAGGTTAGTTGATTGTGAATTGCCCCATGGTTAGGCTGGGATTGCTGGCTAGCACGGCTCAGAGGGCCCAAAGGGCCTGTTCCATGCTGTATCTCAATAAAACAAAATAAAGAGCAGCTCATCACATCAGTATGCTGAGGTAGTACAAGGAGAAAATAAAATAAAAGAGTGCAGAATAAAATGTAACAGCCACAGAGAAAGTGCAGTTATAAGGTGCAAGGTCAGAACAAAGTAGATTGTGAGGTCAAGAGTCCATCCTATCATACAAGAGGTCTGTTCAGGAGTCTTATAATGGTGGGACACAAGTTGTCCTTGAGCCTAGTTGTAGTGCTTTCAGGTTTTTGCATCTCCTGCCCAACGGGAGAGAAGAGAAGAGAAAATGTCCAGGGTGGGTGGGGTCTTCAATTACATTAAGTAACACACACAAAATGCTGGAAAAACTCAGCAGCCAGGCAGCATCTTGGAAATGAATAAGGAGTCAACGTTGAGGGCCAAGACACTTCTTCAGGACTGGAAAGGAAGGGGGAAGATGCCAGAATAAAAAGGTGGAGGGAGGGGCAGGAGGCTAGCTAGAAGGTGAGAGGTGAAGCCAGGTTGTTGGGAAAGATAAAGGACTGGAGAGGAATGAATATTGGCTGCTTTACTGAGGCAATGGGAAGTGCAAAGGGAGTCCATGAGGAGAGGCTGTTTAACAGGAGCAGTAGGTCACTTAGACTGACATTTAATAAGAACTGGGCTAATCTGATTGTCACCACGGTAACCCTTCCTTATCAAGAATCTATCAAACACTGCCTTGATCCAGCTTCCACCACTGAAGACTCCCCTGGGGATATCGGGTCACTGTGTTTTCTCAAGGCACAGGGAGAGAGCTTTTTGGAGAATGGAGGACTTTAGAAGACAAGAGTTTAATACCATGAATGCCAGGGTAGCACAGTGCCTAACCCAATGCTTTACAGTACAGGTGACCTGGGTTCAATTCCCACTCCTGACCTTAAGTAGTTTGTATGTTCTCCCCACAGGTTTCCTCCGGGTGCCCTGGTTTCCTCCCACAGTCCAAAGACCTACCCATCGGTAGGTTAATTGGTCATTGTCAATTGTCCCATGATTAGACTAGGGTTAAATCGGGGAATTGTTGGTGGCAGGGCTTGAAGGGCCGGAAAGGTCTATTCCGCCTGTATCTCAATAAATAGATAAATAAAACCCCACAGCCAGCAGGCTACCACCCCTGCCTGCAAGGACCAGGCTCAAGAACGGCTACTTCCCTTCAACCATTCTAAGACTAAGGTTAAGATTAGCTTTATCTATCATGAGTACGTTGAAACATACAGTAAGATGCATCATTTGTGTCCATTCAAATCTGCGAGGATGTGCTGGGGGCAGCCCACAAGTGTCGCCATGCAAACAAGGCGTGCCCACAACTCTCTAACCCTAACCTACATGGCTTTGGAATGCGGGAGGAAACCGGAGCATCCGGAGAAACCCGTGCAGTCAAGGGGAGAACGTACAAACACCTTATAGATAGTGGCGGCGGGAATCGAACCCCGAACTTATAGCTGTCGCAAACCCACAAATCAGTCAGCCGCATTGAATGGTGGTCCAGGCTTGAGGGGCTGATTGGCCTACTCCTGCTCCTGTCCTTACAGGGACCAGCCGGAGTCAGGTCTGGAAGGAGGCCATGGGAAAGGGGTTTAGCAGCTGAGAAGGGACAGAGATGGTTATGGACCCAAAACTAAGCTCAGGGTCAAACTTGCAAACTTAGGTTCCACTTGTCCACAGAAAGTGCTCATTCGGCCCACTGAATCTACGTTGGCTCATAGCACAATCTCCTCCCCCTCTCCACTAACTTTTCTCATAACTAGGTCTCCCCCATGTTCCCATCAACGCCCGCAAATTCTACTGCTCACCCACAGCAAGGGCAATAACTGTGGCTACTTGACTGGCCAAGACTGACTGAGCCTCTGGCTGGTACCTAGGATGGAGTGAAGGATATGGGGGTGGGGGTGCAGAGGTTGTGGGGACCGAAGAAGATGCTGTAGATGTTTCCCAGGATTTAGTCAAAGGAATCTTCCTTCCACCTAAGACTGGAGGTTGGACGGGTTGGAGACCATGGATTGATATGGATCGTTGTGGGAACCGGCTGTGATTCCAAGAGGATGGGACCAGCATGGATTCTTCAGGAGAGCGTACAACATCCTTTGCTTCTCTGAGGAAGTAGGGTCCTCCATTTCCCTCCAGCCATCATGATTCCCTGAGAAACTGGTTCCTCTAGTTCCTCCGCCCTCCAATGCACATCTAAGCACGGCTGCATTGCAGCTCCAGTGACCCCAGGTTCGATCCCGACCTCCGCTCCGCCTGTGAGTATGTGTGGAGTCTGTGCCTTCTTCCTGTGACTGCATGGGTGCTCCTGTTCTCCCACATCCCAACAATGTACAGGGCCGGTGGGTAAACTGCCATGCGCTCTGGTGTGTGGCTGAGGGATAGGATCTGGTGTGGGGAACTGACAGGGTGGGGGGGGGGGTCATAAAATGTAAGTAGGTGAAAGATAGGTCGAGATCAGGATCAGAATCAGGTCTTTATCACCGACATATGTCGTGAAAATTTATTGTTTTGCAGCCGCTGTTCAGTGCAATACTGTACATAAAAAATTAACATAAATTACAAAGAGAAATATAAAAAATAAAATAAATACTGCAAAATGGGAGCAAAATAATGAGGTCGTGTTCATGATCTGTTCAGAAATCTGCTGGAGGAGGGAGGGGAGGGAACGTTGACTCAGACCATGAGAGGCCTGTGTTGGGCATTTTCATGCCTTACAAGGCGCAGATTGGAAGCTGGAGGTGCTCCTTCTAAAACGTTGAGTGTCCGTCTCCAATGGCAGCAACATGAAGAGGGCATGTGCCCAATGACGAGGTCCTTCCTGATGGATGCCACCTTCTTGAGGCACTACCTCTTCAAGATTTCTGTATTTATTTATTTGTTTGTCCATTTATTTATTTATTTATTTATTGAGATGCAGCGCAGAATAGGCTCTTCCAACCCTTCGCCCCACGCTGCCCAACAACCCCTGGTTTAATCTGAGCCTAATCAGGGGACAATTTTCCATGACGAATTAACCTACCAACCAGTAAGTCTTTGGACTGTGGGAGGAAACCGGAGGACCCGGAGGAAACCCACGCGGTCACAGGGAGAACGTACAAACTCCTTACAGACAGTGGTGGGAATCGAACCCCAGCCGCCTGTACTGTAAAGTGCTGTGCTAACCACCACGCTACCAGACGTCCTCAGTGGTGGGAATGTAGACGAGTGTTTGACTGACTTTAGTGTCCAAGTGGACCTTGGACACTCTGCTGGGAAGGGCGGTGGAAGGAAAATTGATAGGAACTTTCTAGATAGGTTTGGACAAAGAACTTAAGGGAAAGCTTTACAAGGGCTTTGGGGAGAGTTGACTAAGGGAGGTCGAGTTGATTGGAGAGAGCCAGGAATGAGCATGTGGGGACGAGTGGCCTGTTTAATAGCCACATAGGTTAATAATATCCCCACACCAGCCTTTGCTGAGGATGTATATTAACATTATCCAAGATAAACAATAAAAATTGGTCATTGAAGTCCCATTAACCTTAAGATATTGCATTACAAAGTGAACATCAGCCAGAGAACAAGAACTTACTGGGTTGGATGTGATCCAAAGATCAAAGGAAGGTACGTTGCCATGGCAACCCCCCTGCAAAAGAGAAAATAAGACCAATGGTAGAAAAGTAACTTGTTTTTTTTTCGGACCAGTCTTTCCGTGACCAAGCAAAAAATGTAGATGTGTCAACTGAACACTATGTAGCTAAGATTATTTAACATACTTATGAAACGGGTCAAGGTCAGCTGGTCAATGCTGATGTCACTTCCTGTTGTCACTCGGTGCTCTTAAAGTCTGACAAACTGCACTGACTTGGCAATAGAATAGCCGTATCTTCATCGTGGATGGATTTTGGAACTCTCAGCCCAATATATCTGTGTATGAGTGTATTTGACAAAAAACATGATGTTGAGTTTGACTCCATGAGCATTTATAGGTTTGTATAAGAATCAGATGATAAATCTCTACAAGGTCACCACTCAGCCTCCTACGCCCAGGGAAAAAGGTCCCTATCTATGCAGCCTCTCCTTATGAGTCAAACCCTCCAGTTCCGGTAACGTCCTTGCAATTCTTTCCTGCGTACACTAACAAAAGGAGTATGTTCGGAATGTTTTGGACCTGAAACCCACACAAAGTCCTGGAAGAACTCAGGCAGTCTGATGGACTGCCTCCCAACAGCAGGGCTACCAGAACTGTACATGGTAATCCACACTTGGCCTTACCAACGTCCTGAACAACTGTAAGGCTATGTGCCAGCTGAACGTCCAGTACTTGCTTATTATGAGGCAGAAGGAGGCCATTCAGCCCATTAAGTCAAATTGTAAGATCATGGTCTTACTCTGAGGTTACGGGAGTCCAAAGCTAGAGGTCATAATGCGAGAGGGCAAACATTTTCTGAAGGCTGGTGGGCACGTGGAAGTAGCTGCCAGAGGAATTTGTAGGGTCGACTACAGTTACAATATTTAAAAGACATTTAACCAGGTGAATGAAGAAGGAAAGATTTAGAGGGATAGGGGCCAAACATAGGCAAATAAGCACTAGTTTAGTTAGGGAACTTGTGTTTACGTGGACTGGCAGGTGCATGGAATGCACTGCCAGGGTGACAGTAGGGGCAGGTACATTAGGGACATTTAAGGGACTCGTAGATAGGCACATGGATGAGAGAAAAATGGATGGCTATGAGGGAGGGAAGGGTTAGCTTGATGTTAGAGTAGATTAAAAGGTTGGTACAAAATTGTAGGCTGAAGGGCCTGTTCTGTCCTACACACTGTGGCCACTTTATTAGATACACCTGTTCAATAATCCAAATATCTAATCAGCCAATCACGTGGCAGAAACACAATGCATACAGACATGGTCACGTGGTTCTGTTATTCAGAGCAAACATCAGAATGGGGAAGAAATGTGATCTAAGTGACTTTGACTGTGGAATGATTGTTGGTGCCAGATTGGGGTGCTTTGAGTATCTCATAAACTGTTGATTTCCTGGAATTTTCATGCACAACAGTCCCTAGAATTGACAGAGGATGATGCAAATAACTAAAAAACATCCAGTGAGCAGCAGTTCTGTGGGCAAAAATGCCTTGTTAATGAGAGAGGTCAGAGGAGAACGGCCAGACTGGTTCAAGCTGACAGGAAGGTGACAGTAACTCAAATAACCACATTACAATAGTGGTGTGCAGAACGCACATCACACCAAACCTCGAATTAGATGGGCTACAGCAGCAGAAGACCACAGACATTCACTCAGTGTCCACTTCATTAGATACGGGAAGTATCTAGTAAATTGGCCACTGAGTATATATTCTACGTACTATGTTCTTGACAAGCTGGACTGGAAGACATCGTTTCTATGTTGTATGACTCTGTGAATCTATGACACTATGCCCCCAGAGATTTCCTTCAATTTCCCTACTGTCTCTTGTTGCTGGTTTGAAGGACGATATCACTCCACAGCCTGCACTTGGGACATCGAGCGTATTTCCGGTGTCCATATACAAAAAATTGCAGAGAGAGCAAAGGAGCAAAGCCAATGTATCGGTATTATTCAAGTCATTTCTAATATGTATAACCAGTCAGATTAAGTATCAAAGATTTTTACACCTCCAGGCCAAAGTCATGTTTACTGTCATCTGCACAATTCCATCTACGCACAGGTGCAATGAAAGACTTACTTGCAGCAGCATCGCAGCCATATAGGATCATATAAGCTGCATTTGCAAGAATGGCTAGGTAGCTTCCAACCTGATGGCATGAACATCAATTTCTAGAACTTCTGGTAATTGGTCCCCTCCCCCACCCTCTTCTCCTTCACCATTCCCTGTTCCCTTTTCCCTGTCTCACCTTATCTCCTCCATCACCTCCCCCTGGTGCTCCTCCCCTTTTCTTTTTCCCTATGCTCGTCTGCCCTCTCATATCAGATTCCCCCTTCTCCAGACCTTTATCTCTTTCACCAAACATTTTCCCAGCTCTTTACTTCATCCCTCCCCCTCTTCCAGTTTCACCCATCACCTACCACCTTGTACTTCCTCCCCTCTCCCGACTTTCTTAGTCTGACTTCTCCCCTTCCTTTCCAGTCCTGATGAAGGGTCTCGGCCCAAAACATTGACTGTTTACTCTTTTCCACAGATACTGCTTGGCCTGCTGAGCTCCTCCAGCATTGTGTGTGTGTGTTGCTTCACAATAAAAACATGCATCAAACAATAATACAATAAATAAGACAATTAAAACAATAAGAAAACAAAATCAATTGTAGTGCAAAGCAATCAGAGTGGTCATAGTGTTGCTGTAGGGAGGTAGTGATTAGGATTGTGTAGGATGGTCCAAGAACATAATGGTTGAAGGGAAGTCGCTGTTTCTGAGCCTGGGGGTGTGACACTTCAGGCTTCTGTTCTTCCTGCCTGGTGGTAGCTGCGAGAAGACGGCGTGGCCTGGATGGTGTGATTTTTGATGATGGATATTGCGTTCTTTAGGTAGCATGGCCTGTAGATACTAGCGACGGTGGGGAGGGATGCGTCAGAGCCCACCACTCTCTGTAGCTTCTCACGTTCTTGCACGTTTGAATTGCCCGCACCAGACTGTACAGCAACCAGCCAGGACACTTTGTATTGTACATAGAGACGTGGAGGAATATAGGAAGGATACAGGCCCTTTGGTCCAATGAGTCAAGGATGACCACGATGCCCTGTGCCCAGCTAGTCCAGTTTCCAGCATTTAATCCATATCCCTCCAAGCCCTGTCCCTCCATGTACCTATGCAAGCACTTCTTAAATAATGCTATTATACTGCCTCAATCATTTCATGTTCCATATACTCATCACCCTCTGCAGGGAAAGGTTGCCCGTTAAATCCCTTTAAAAATTTCCCCCACCCAACCTAAATCTATGCCCCCTAGTTTTGGTCTCCCCTACCCTGGGGAAGACTGTTAGCATACACCTTATCTATGCCTCTCAGAATTTTAAGCATTTCCATAAGGTCATCACTCATACCCCTACGTTCCAAGGAATGAAGGTCTAGCGTGGCCGACCTCCCCCTATAACCCAGACCCTCTGGTCCTGGTACAATCTCTCCAGTTTAACCATGTTTCTCATAACAGGGTGACAGAAACTACATTGTACTCCACATTTAGTACTTATACAACGTGACATAATGTCCCAACTCCTATATGTAGTGCCTTGGCTGATAAAGGCCAGGAAGCTAAACTCCTTTTCGCACCACCATCATCATTATGGCGTGGGTGATCATGGTCTTTCCATGACCATGATTGTTCTTGGCAAATTCTACAGAAGTGGCTTGCCATTGCCTTCTGGGCATGACAGGTGACCCCAGCCATTATCAATACTCTTCAGAGATTGCCTGGCATCAGTGGTTGCATAACCAGGACTTGTGATCTGCACCGGCTGCTCATACGACCGTCCACCACCTGCTCCTGTGGCTTCACGTGACCCTGATTGGTGGCGGGGGGGCAGGGGAGCAGGCAAAGCAAGTGGGGGAGGTCACCTACAGGGTAGTGGAGGGAAGGAGTGCCTTACACCTCCTTTGGTAGAGATGTATCTCCACCCTGCCACCCCAGCTAGTTGTGATGCCACTTTCAGAAAACGGTGCACTTGTACTTCTCTGTCCCTCTGTTGCACTTGACTCCCTGGTGCCCTAACATTCATAGTCAAAATCCTACATTGGTATTGTCTTTCTAAATTACATCAGTTCACATATATCTGCAGGGAAATCTATTTGCCACTTCACGTCATCACAGAAATAGAAGTTTGTTATAGTGCCAAATCGTCTAAGAAAAGCAAGGTACTGGCGCAATGATTGTATCAATGTGCTGTGCCCAGGACAGGTCCTCTCAGACGAGTATAGCATCGGTGGAACATGGAGTTAACATGATCACTGAGAAAGTCAGTCAGAAAATTGGAGAAAGGCAGGATTTCTCGACGGCCACCTGTTCCCATCCAACATGTTGGTCTATGGCCTCCTCTACTGCCAAAGTCAGGTTGGAGGAGCAACACCTCATATTCTGTCTGGGTAGCCTCCGAGTTAATGGTATTGGCATCCCTTTCTTCAACAAGAGGTAATTTCACCCCTCCCTCTTTCTCTCTTTTCCCATTCCCTATTCTGGCTCTCCTCTCTTCTCTTCACTTCTCCTCACCTGCCCATCATCACCCTCTAATGCCCCTCCTCCTTCCTTTTAACCTCCTATGAGATTCCTCCTTCTTCAGCCCTTTACCTCTTCTTCCTACCACCTTTCATGTTATTACTTCATTCCCCTCTCCTATCACCTGCCAACTTTAACACTTCTCCCTCCCTCACCTTCTTATTCTGGCTCCTGCCTCCTTCCTTTCACGTCCTGATGAAGGGTCTTGGTCTGCAAAATTGACTGTTTATTCCCCTCCATAGATGCTGCCTGACTTGTTGAGTTCCTCCAGTGTTTCGTGTGTGTTACTCAGGAAATTAGGAGAAATTTCATTTCCCAGAGACCACGTGGCACCCTGGAACACATTTCCCCAGACAGGGGCCACCCTGATGGAGCACAAGAGAGGGCGTGGTGGAGAAGAAGATGAGGTACAGGGAGACGGAGGATGGAACGTGGACCGGAAGCAACAACAAAGGCTAGTCAAGACCAATGGCCTGTTCCTAAATTGTACATTTTATGCAATGCCATGGCAGGCTTAACTTCATTACTTAAGGCAAGGGTTCCCAGCCTCTGGTCCATGGACCTCTTGCTTAATAGGTGGTATGGTAGTGTAGTGGTTAGCACAACACTTTACAGTACGGGAGACCTGGGTTCGATTCCCGCCACTGCCTGTAAGAGGTTTGTATGTTCTCCCATGATTGAGTGGGTTTCCTCTGGGTGCTCTGGTTTCCTCCCACAGTCCCAAGATGTGCTGATTGGTAGGTTAATTAGTCATTGTAAATTGTCCTGTGATTAGGCTGGTGATAAATATAAACATGAGAAAGTCTACAAGTGCCAGAAATCCAAACCAACACACACAAAATGCTGGAGGAGCTCTACGGAAATGAATAAACAGTCGATGTTTCAGGCTGAGATCCTTCATCAGGTCTGAAAAGGAAGGAAAAGGCGCCAGAATAAAAAGGTGGGGGAGTGGGAAGGAGGTTAGGTAGGGAGTGAGAGGTGATGCCAGGTGAGTGGGAAAGGTCAAAGGCTGGACAGGAGGGAATCTGATAGGAGAGAAGAGTGGACATTAGGAGAAAGGGAGGGAGGAGGGGATAGGCAGGTGAGAAGAGGTAAGAGGCCAGAGTGCAGAATAGAAGAAAAGGGAGTGGTAGGGAAAATTAGATGGGTTGCTGGGTGGCCCAGCTCATTGGGCCGGAGTGGTTTGTTACCTGCTATATCTGTAAATAAAATAAAAATGTACCACATATAATTTGTTATATTATTTTTTCACTATTTACACAATTCGTCCTGTTTTGCACACTGGATGTTTGCAGGTCTTTGTTGTGTGTGGTTTTTCTTGAATTTTATTGTGTTTCTTTGTTTTCTGGGTGCCTGCAAGAAGATGAATCTCAAGGTTGTATGTGGTATATACAAAGATCCATAAATCTGACTGTCCAAGTAGGCCCATTGTCTCTGCCTGCTCCTGCCCCACTGAACTCATGTCCACATACCTTGACTCCATTCTATCCGATCGGTTCAGTCCTTTCCCACCTACATCCACGATACTTCTCATTCTCTCAATCTCCTCGGTAACTTTTAATTCCCTGTCCCTGACCACCTCATTTTCACCGTGGATTTCCAGTCCCTATACACTTCTATCCCCCATCAAGAAGGCCTTGTATCTCTCCACTTCTTTCTCAACAAAAGACCCAACTAGTTACCATCCACTACCACTCTCCTCCATCTAGCAGAAGTGGTCCTCACTTTCAACAATTTCTTCTGACTCATGCGCACCATCAGTCCCAGCTGTAACTGTTTTTCCGTTGGCTACATAGAACACCCTATGTTCCAAGTCTTCGATGGTAATGTTCTCCAACTCTTCCTGTGTTACATTCACAAACTGCATTGGTGCTGATTCATGCACCCATGCTGAGTTCAATTTTATCAACTTTGTCTCCACCTTCCACTCTGTCCTCAAATTCACTTGGTCCTTTTCTGACAACTCCCTCCCCTTTCTTGATCTCTGGTGACAAACTGTCTACTGACATCTTTTGTAAACCTACCGATTCTCATGTCTATCTTGACTATGCTTCTTCCCACCCTGCCTCCTGTAAAAATGTTATTCCCTTTTCTCATTTTCATTTGTTCTGGGCCTGGAGGAAAGGAGCAAAAAACAAGCAGCTCGTAGGATGGGAGAAGAGGCAGAATGAGCCTCTTGTTGGATTTGGAGTAGGCGAGAGGAGGGAAGCTAGAAACCAGGAGCAGACGGGCAGTGATTTGGCCACCACTGCCGGCCCACCAACTGGAGAGTGTTGTGGTTAAGGGTCGAAACACTCTGTGAAGGTTGGGAACCACCTGATGACATCTGCTCCTGGCTGAAGGCTACAGTTACCTAAAAAGGTATCTGGAGAATGCACCCTAACAGGTGTATGTAATGAGACACATCTGTTCCCAGGATGAAGCTTTCATTTCCAGGACATCAGAGGTGTCCTCCTTCTTCAAAGAACAGGGTTTCCCTTCCTCCACCATTGATACTGCCCTCACCAGCATCTCCTCAATTTCCCTAACATCCAGGCTCATCCATCATCCATCCACCTTAACAGGGATAGAGTTTGTCTTGTCCTCATGAGCCTCTGCATCCAACACATCATTCTCCGCCAGTTCCACCATCTTCAACGGGAGCCTACCACCAACCACATCCTTACCACGACACCCCAACCCCACCAATCTCTGCTTTCTGCAGGGATTGCTCCCTCCATGACTCCCTTATCCATTGTCCCTCCTGCACAAATCCCTGAAAGTGACTGAAATGTTACACCTGCCCTTCACCTCCTCCTTCACCTCCATTCAGGGCCCCAAACAGTCCTTCCAGGTGAGGCAACACTTCATCTGCGAATCTGCAAATTGGGACTGTCTATTGTGTCTGGCATTCCTGATGCAGCCTCTTCTACCTTGGTGAGACCCAACGTAAACTGGGGAGCCACTTTGTTGTGCACCTCCGCTCCATCCGCCAGAAGCGGACCTTCCTAGTGGCCGACTATTTTAATCCCATCTCAATTCCCATTGAGGCCAATCTCAGGGTCAAGGAGCAACACCTTATTTTCTTTCTAAGTAGTCTCCAACCTAGCATGAACTTAGATTTCTACTTCTGCAATTTTGTTTCCCTTCCCTATCCTTCTATTCTCCGCTCTGCCATCTTACCGCTTCTTCTCAACTGCCTATCACTTTCCGTTGGGTCCCCTCCCTCTTCCCTTTCTCCCATGGTACATTCTCCTCTCCTACCAGATTCCTTCTACACCAGCCCTTTACCTTTCCCACCCACTAGGCTTCACCTATCACCTTCCACCCTTTCTTCCTGCCCCTGCCCCCAACTATTTATTTTGGTGTCTTCCCCTTCCCTCTCAGGCCTGAAGAAGGGCCTCGGCCTGAAACATCGACTGTCTATTTACTTTCATAGTTCCTCCAGCACTTTTGTGTGTGTGTGTGTTGCTCTAAAGTCCCAGCGTCTGCCTTTGACAATAAATTTGAACTTTGACGATGCATGGTGTCACAAAATCTGACATAAGCAAACACACTTTATCTGTATTTGTGCTTTATCAGGGAGATGAGGAACTAACTCTTGTAATTATATTGATTGTGTTTATTGCCAACCCTTTGTGGTTTGACTGCCCAATAAAGCTCTCAAGTACCTCATGACACCAGCAGAATTTGATAACAAAGGTTTGATAAAGATTTGCTTTATTTGTCTCATGTACATCGAACCACTGAAACATAGAATGAAATGCATCATTTGCGTCAAATCAAATCAGCGAGTATCGTGCTGAGAGCAGCCCACAGGTGTTGCCACGCTTGACAAGCCAACATAGCATGCCCACAACTTTCTAACCCTAATCGTACATCTTTGGAATATAGGAGGAAACCTATGTGATCATGTAATGCACAGTCGTACACATAACATACGATAACTTAGGAAAGTAGAATTTAGATAAGACCATATGATATAGGAGCCATTCGGCCCATCAAGTCTGCTCTGCCATTCAATCATGGGCTGATCCAATTCTTCCAGTCATCCCCACTCCCCTGCCTTCTCCCCATACTCCTTGATGCCCTGGCTAATCAAAAACCTATCTATCTCTGCCTTAAATGCACCCAATGACTTGGCATCCACAGCCGCTCGCGGCAACAAATTCCACAGGTTTATCACCCTCTGACTAAAGTAATTTCTCCACATTTCTGTTCTAAATGTTCTAAATCCTGAAGTCGTGCCCTCTTGACCTAGACTCCCCTATCATGGGAAATAACCTTGCCATATCTAACCTGTTCAGGCCTTTTAACAATCGGAATGTTTCTACATGATTCCCTTCATTCTCCTGAACTCCAGGGAATACAGCCCAAGAGCTGACAAACATTCCTCATACAGTAACCCTTTCATTCCTGGAACCATCCTCGTGAATCTTCTCTAAACCCTCTCCAATGTCAGTATATCCTTTCTCAAATAAGGAACCCAAAACTGCACACAATACTCCAAGTGTGGTCTCACGAGCGTCTTATAGAGCCTCAACGTCACATCCCTGCTCTTATATTCTACACCTCTAGAAACAAATGCCAACATTGCATTCGCCTTCTTCAACAGCGAATCCATTAATCCCATAGTCCAAATCATTGACATACATCGTAAAAAGCAGCGGTCCCAACACCAGCCCCTGTGGAATCCACTGGTAACCAGCAGCCAGCCAGAATAGGATCCCTTCATTCCCAATCTCTGTTTTCTGCTGATCAGCCAATGTTCCACCCGTGCTAATAACTCCCCTGTAATTCCATGGGCTCATTATCTTGCTAAGCAGCCTCATGTGCGGCACCCTGTCAAAGGCCTTCTGAAAATCTACAAATGAATTACACATAGATAAACAAAGTGCATAAATTAAATATTCTAGGATACAGAACAGATTAACCTGTGACACTTTGAATGCAATGCAACAGGGAGTTCAGGTGCCTAATGTCCTGAGGGAAGAAGCTGTTTTCCATCCTGACTGTTCTTGTCTTAATGCACTGGAGTTTACCGCCTGATGGTAGAAAGTGAAAGAGGATGCTGGATGGATGGGTGGGATCATTGATAATACTAAGGGCCTTGTGAATGCAGCGCTTCTGATAAATGTCCCTGGTGGATGAAATCAAACCCTGATCAGTGATTATGGCATCGTAAAGCAACTGTGGAAACTGCTACACCATTGTGTTGTCTGTAAATAATCACTTTTGGGTCCTCAGGCAGCTGCTGAGGGAGGAAGGAAACTGATTAAAGCAAAGGACACTGCAACCAGCGCTCTGCATCCCTCCCGGTGTTTACCACTGGGAGACAAAGGTGATTTTTCTGTCCTGAGGAAACTGCAAGCTGCCATTTCATTTCATGGTGGTTCAAGGTCAGATTGTAAATTTTAGTCAAAAGGTCAGAATCAGGCTTATTATCACTGATCTATCTTGTGAAATTTGATGTTTTGCAGAGGCAGTACAGTGCAAGACATAGTACAACTTCTACAAGTTATAATAACAAATAAATAAGATATTTATTTATCTAGAGGAATAGCGAGGTTCATAAATCTCGTTACTAATCAAAAATTTTATGGTGGAGGGGAAGAAGTCATTTCTGAATCGTTGACTGGGAGTCTTCAGACTGCTGTACCTCCTCCCCAATGGTGGTAATTGGAAGAGGCCACATCCTGGATGGTGAGGGCCTTAACGACGGATGCCACCTTCGCGAGGCAGTACCTTTTGAAGATGTCCTCAATGATTGGGAGGGTTTGAGCCCATGTTGGAGCTGAGTCTACAACCTCTGCAGCCTCTTTCACACCTGTGTAACCTACTTCCTACCCAAGGGTGATGAGTGGGCTCAATCAGAGCTCTCGAAATGGATGGGTAGTGCAGAGAGAATAATTTGCAGTGTAATGGGGAAATTGCACAGTGAACCTGATGGGGCTATCATTCATCAGAAGGGTAGAGGAGCAGAAACATTTCTTTCTACAGATGCTGCCTGACCCACTGAATCTTTTGAAGCAACACACCGGCTGATGGAGGAACTCAGCAGGTCAGACAGCATCTATGGAGGGAAATGGATAGTGGACGTTTCACGTCCAGACCCTTCAACTGAACTGTCCGATGAGGGTTTATTTTGCTTTTATTTCAAACTTGGTGCAGCTACAGACTTTTGAATTACTGTTTTAGGAACTGGCCTGTATAGTCAACTGTATTGCACTTATACCCTGATGAAGGGTCTCGGCTCGAAACGTCATTTTCGTTCATGACGTTCATCAGGTTCCTTCAACATTTTGTGTATGTTGTATTTCTGCAGTTCTGATGAAAAGAAAACTTCCTAAAGTTTCATAGGTTTTTTCTGATGCGTGAACTTGTCTAGAGCTGCTTTAATTTTAAATATAATGCCACCGACCATCAATGCACTGCGATATGAACCTGCGACCTTCAACAAGCGCTCAACCCGTTGACTTACAGGGTGGGGGAAGGGAGAAAAGCGAAGCCCCTTACACGCCATTTTTCTTTTTCTACCCTTCGCCTTCAAGTGGACGAGTGTGATGCCAGACGCTGTCCTTAATAGGACACGTCATGACGCAAAGGACGTAGCCAGGCGCCGGCGTGGGTCAGGTGCCCTCCGCAGGAATGTCCAGGAACAGCAAGATGGAAACTTAGCAACCGGGCGGCCCGAGCTTGGCGCTTGCCGTTTGCCGTGGCGGAGACGTCGGTCTGCCCCGCACCCGGCACCCCTTCAAATCGCACAGTGGCGAAGGACGGAGAAAGAGGAGTGGGGCTAAAGAAAAAAATGACGGAAAACCTGAGACGCGACACTCTAGTCCTCTGAACGGCTCGTCTCTGTGTCCGTGGGCCCTCTGTCGAGGCTTCCGCCGGCCTAAAATTGGTGCTTGCGAAGGGACGGGGGGAGTGGCCGACGCAGCGTCGGGGTTACGCGAGCCCGGGGCTTTGCGGCCTGGCGTCCACTCCCCCTCGATGGCGCAGGAGGAGCGGATGGAGGTGGACCAGTGCGGCTGCGCGGCGGCCGGCGGGGCGGTGCCGGCTGGCGGCGGGGGAGCGCCGGCATTACGCAGGTCCAATAGCGCCCCAATGATCAGCAACATCAGGTAATGGCTGCTCTTTAGCCCTTGTACGTGTTAATGGTGGGGGGTGTGCACGCTTATTTCTGATATGTCAACAAACAGAATGCTTGCAAGAATTCAGCGCGTTAGGGTGTGTCCTGGAAGATGGAACTGGGCTATTGTTTGAGATCAGTGATCATTCAAAATTACAGCATTTGGGTGAAAACTTTTTCTTTAAAGTAGTCGTTTTATATAAAAACATGTTTATTACTATTGTCAACTATGACGAGAAATTGTTGTTTTTGCAGCAGCATTACTATAAATTACAAAATAATAAATAGTGTGAAAGAAGGATGATATGCCACAGGCAGCTGTGGAGGCCAGGTCATTGGGTATTTTTAAGATAGACTCTTGATTAGTCAGGGGGTGAAGAGATATGGGGAGAAGGCAGGAGATTGGGGCTGAGAGGGAAATGGATCCGCCATGAGTAGACTTGATGGGCCAAATGACCTAATTCTGCTCCTATACAGAGGAACTTCAGCGTGGATGAGATTTACCAGAATTACATATGTGTGGTACGATGTAGACAATTGTGGTGATTATTCTAGGCAAATTTTTCTACAGAAGTGTTTTGCCATTGCCGCCTTCTGGGCAGTGTCTTTACAAGACTGGTGACCGCAGCCATTGTCGATACTCTCCAGAGATTGTCTGTCTGGTGTCAGTGGCTGCATAACCAGAATTTGTGATAAGCACCAGCTGCTCATACGACCATCCACCAGCTGCTCCCATGATTTCACGTGACCCTAATGTGGAGGAGGGGGCTAAGTAGGTGCTACATTTTCCCCAAGGGTGACCTGCAGGCTAGCAGAGGGAAGGAGTGGCCTTACACCTCCTTTGGTAGAGACACATCGCCATCCTGTCACCCTACCAGGATTAGAGTGCATATCATGTGAGGAGTGGTCGATGTTTTGGGCCAAGATCCTTCATCAGGACTGGAAAGGAAGGGGAAAGAAGTCAGAATAAGAAGGTGGGAGGAAGGGGAAGTTGAAAAGGTGATAGGTGAAGCCAGGTGAGGGAAGCATGCAAGAAGCTGGGAAGGAATAGGTGAAAGAGACGAAGATGGTATCTGAAAAGAGAGGACAGTGGACCAAGGAGTAAAGGGGAGATGGAGTAGGGACCAGAGGGAGGTGATGGGCAGGTGGGAAGAGAAGGGGTAACCAGAATGAGAAATGGAAAAAGGAGGAGGGCGGGAGGGGGAGAGGCTGCTGCAAATTGGAGAAATTGATGTTCATGCTATCAGGTTGGGGGGCTACCCAGACGGAATATGAGGTATGGCTCCCCCAACCTGAGAGTGGCGAGATGAGACGATCCACTTTGATAAAGGGATGAAGAATTTTTTAAATAATGAGAAATTCAAGGATGTTGGCTTTGGTAGTATTGTGTTACAGGCCTGATCTTCCAAGATATTGAGGGATGTCCTTGGGATAGAGGGGGTCCCACAATGATTCACTGAGTGCTGGGTGGTGGGTTTGTTGTATGAGAAGAGAGCAAAGAGACAGTGCCTATATTATGAGTTTAGTAGACTGAGAGGTGCTTTAATTGGAATCTTGGCACAGATGTTGGCATGGAAGCGGTTAGTGTTACGCTTTACAGCGCCAGTGATTGCTGTCCATTCCCGCCACTGTCTGTAAAAAGTTTGACTGTGGGGTTTCTTCCAGGTGCTCCAGTTTCCTCCCATGCCCCAAAGATGTGCGGGTTAGGGTTAGTAAGTTGTGAGCGTGCTATTTTGGCACTGGAACACTTGTAGGCTCCCCCCTTTGGACTGCGTTGGTTGTTGATGCAAATGACACATTTCACTGTATGTTTCAATGTACGTGTGACAAAGTGATGGGTTAGACGTGGAATTGATATTTCCCCGGCCGTGATGAGAAGGAATTTCATTTCCTGCACATATTGGACCAAAGAAACGAGGAGGATGTGAGGGAAATTGTCATTGGCAGCAATAGGGCAGGGTTTTCCAACCATTTTTATGCCATTAACCGTGTAGCAGGGGAATCAAAATCAGGTTTATTATCACTGACGTGTTGTGAAATTTGTTTTTGTTTTGGCAGCAGTACAGTGAGATAGATGTCATGTCTTATGAGGTTATATTGAGCGAGCTAGTGCTTTCCTCTTTGATGACTTGATATGGGGCACAGCCAGAGGCTTTTTTCCCAAAGTGGCTCATATGAGGATCATAACTTTAAGGTGACCGAAGGCAAGTTTCTTTTTTACACAGAATATGGTGGGTGTATGTAAAATGCAACTGGGGTGGTGGTAGGGGCAGAAATATTATGGACATGGAAGAGACTGATGATAGAAAAATGGACTTCTATCTGGGAGGCAAGGGCTAAATTGATCTCAGAGTAGGTTAAATGGTCTGGTTAAAAGGCCTGTTATGTTCTGAGTGCTAAAAGTTTACTTTAAGTTACAATAAAATATATATTTAAAAAGAAAGCCAAATAGTGAGGTGGTGTTTATGGACAGTTCAGAAATCAGATGGCGGAGGAGTGGAAGCTGTTGTTTAAATGTTGAGTGTGCCTCCTCCCTGAGGGCAGTAATGAGAAGAGGGCATGTTCTGGATGGTGAGGCTCCCCAGTGATGGATGACCCCTTCCTGAACACTGTAGGAAGTCAGCCAGTCTGGGCTATCAGAGGGAAAGTATGTGATCAATTGGAAGAGAATATTTTGTGGGGCTGTAAGGTAATATAGTGTAGGGAAGTGTATCATCATGCTCTTTGGTAGAAGGAATAAAGGTGTAGACTATTTTCTAAATGGGGAGAAAACTCAAAAATCAGATGTGCAAAAGGATTTGGGGGTCCTTTGGCAGGATTCCCTAAAACTTAATTTACAGGTTGAGTCGGTGAGGAAGGCAAATGCAATGTGAGCATTCGTTTTGAGAGAACTAGAATGTAAGGAGCAAGGATGTATCACTGAGGCTTTATAAGGCACTGGTCAGACCACACTCGGTGTAATGTGAGCCCCTTATCTGAGAAAGGATGTGCTGACATTGAAGAGAATCCAGAGGGAGTTCATGAAGTGATCCCAGGAAAGAAAGAGTTAATGTCTGAGGTTCATTTGATGACTCTGGGCCTTTACTCGCTGGAGTTCAGAAGAATGAGGGTGGACCTGTCGAATATTGAAAGGCCTAGAGAGGGTAGACATGGACAGAATGTTCCCTATAGTGGGGGAGTCTAAGTCAAGAGGGCACAGCCTCAGAAGCACGTCCCTTTAGGACAGCGATGAGAAGCAATTTCTTAAGCCAGAAGGTGATGAATCTATGGAATTCGTTACTATGGACAGCTATGGTGGCCAAGTCATTGGGTGTATTTAAAGTGGTGGTGATAGGTTCTTGATTAATCAGGGTGTTAAAGGTTACGGGGAGAAGGCAGGAGAATGGGGTTGAGAGGGATAATAAATCAGCCATGATGGAATGGCTGTGCAGACTCGATGGGCCACAAGACCTGATTCTGCTCCTGTGTCTTATAGTCTTATGAATTGTTCAGTGTCTTCCTTTGCTATAATGGTTGTATAATTTGTAGCAACTGTTGCCAAAAGGAAAAAAAATATACAAACCCATTTACAGTTAATATGCTCATCAGTCATACAATGAACTGTATTTTGAACAGTCAAAGTAGGCTGTCTCTTATGCCGTGTTCATTCGTGGGGTGGCATTACACAGTGCTGTAGCACTCCACCTCAGCAGCAGCTGAGAATTTAAATTCAGTCAATAAATTAAGATCAACCGGCTTCCAAAAGTCCTTGAGTGACTTTTGTCCCAACTTCTTATCTGTGTTGTTACTTGGTGCTAACTGGGAGACAATGCCAGGCAGCCCTCTCAAAAACCACAAGGGTGAACTGGTGAAATGTCCAAACGAGACCTGAGGACAGAAATCATATTGCAGGGCTGAGGAATATAATCCAACTGAGAGGCAGTATGGTAGTGTAGCGGTTAGCAAAACGCTATGACAGCACCAGCAACCTGTGCTCAACTCCTGCTGCTGTCTGTAAGCAGTTTGTACATTCTCATGTGACCACATGGGTTTCCTCCCACGTCCCAAAGATGTGTGGATAAGTCAGTTAATTGATCATGGTGTAATTGGGCAGTGCCAGCTTATTGAACCGATAGGGCCTCTTACCGTGCTGAATCTCTAAATAATAAAAATTAAAAGGAATGTTATTTGAGCCCACAGCCACAACCTGGAACCCTCAGAAAAGATCCAGCTTGTTGCCCTGTTCAGGAGACTTTCTGAATGGGCATCAAATGCTGTGCCTTACATGTGATCCTATGGTCCAGGAATTATGCAGCCAGTGTGGGTGATTGGATGCCTTGCACTGTGTCAATAGATTTCCTGTCTGCGTTAATGGAAGTTTTGATGTTTGAGCAACACACACAAAATACGTTTTGGGGTAAGACCCTTCGACGGGACTGGAGGGGAAAAAAAGATAAGTAGGTTTAAAAGGTGGGGGGAGCAGTAAAAGAAACAGAAGGTGACAGGTGAAACCGAGAGGGGGATGGATGAAGGAAAGAGCTGGGAAGTTGATTGGTGAAAGAGATAGAGGGCTGGAGAAGGGGGAATCTGATAGGAGTGGAGAGAACACCATGGAAAAAAAGTAGGGTGGAGCACCAGAGGGAGGTGATGAGCTGGCAGGGAGATGATGGGAGAGAGGGAAGAGGGGATGGGGAATGGTGGGGGTGGGGAGTGTGGGACATTACTGGAAGTCCAAGACATTGATGTTCATGCCATTAGGTTGGAGGCTGCCCAAATGGAATATAAGATGTTGTTCCTCTAACCTGAGTGTGGCCTCATCACAACAGTAGAGGAGGCCATGGATTGACATATCTGAATGGAAATGGGAAGTGGAATTAAAATGGGTGGCCACTGGCATATCAGAATGGGAAACACCTATCATCTGTGTTTCTCTCTCTCTCTTCCCCCTCCTCGTCTTTTTTTTTCTCCAGTCCTGCTGAAGGGTCTCGGCCCAAAATGTCAGCTGTACTTTTTTTTGCATAGATGCTGTCTGGTCTGCTGAGTTCCTCCAGCATTTTGTGTGTGTTGCTTGGATTTCCAGCATCTGCAGATTTTCGCTTGTTTCTGTTATGAGGTTTGAAGGTGTTTACATTTTTGGCCTATTCCAAGTCAAAAATCAAAGTCATTTTTTTTTATTAAAGTATTTATACTGCACCATATACTACTTCAAGGTTATTTTCTTGCAGGCATTTACAGGAAAATAACAAAATACAAAATATTTATGAAAATAATACATAAACCAAGACTGACAAACAACTAATATGCAAAAGAAGACATTATGCAAATAAAAAAAAATTGATACTGAGAACATGAGTTGTAGAGTCCTTGAAAGTGAGTCTGTGGTTGTGGAATCAGTTCAGAGTTGCGAGTGAAGTTCTCCACTCTAGTTGAGGGGCCTGATGGTTGTAGGATACTAACTGTTCCTGAACTTGGTGCTGTGAGACCTAAGGTTCTTGTACTTTCTACTCGATGGTAGCCTTTGGGACTAGATTGATGAATGGAGAGAGTGTTAATGTGCATTGGATTAGATAGGGAAAGATTAGGTTTTAAACTTTTGGTGCCAGTCACAGAGCAGTTATAACTGTTTATAAGAGTTTGGTGGCGTCTCCAAACAGACAAATATGAATAACTTCATTTCTTAGCATTATGCAAATGTGAGATACTTTGAATTAAAGTTCAAAGTTATCAGTACATATGTCACCATTTACAACCCTGATATTCATTTTCTTGCAGATATACTAAATAAATGCACAATAGAATAATAATCATAATAGAATCAGTGAAAGACCACACCAGCTTGGGCATTCAATCAGTGTGCAAAAGACAACAAAACTGTGCAAATACAAAAAGATATAATAAATAAACAGTAAATGTCAAGAACATGAAATGAAGAGTCCTTGACCATGAGACCATATGTTGTGAGCACATTTTAGTGGTGGGGCAAGTGAGGTTGAGTGAAGTTATCCCCTTTGTTTCACTGAGCTATGTGTGAGGAGAGAGAAGGAAATTGCCCAACATTGAATGTTGCTACGTTCAGAAGGTGCGATAGTAATTTTAATGAGTGACCATTAGAGCCAGTCAGCCCATTGCGTTTATCTTGGCCAAAAATAACCACCTTGAACCTAGCTCCCGGTCTCTAGTCTTGATACTTATCAGGCACCATTTGCGCAAACAGGTTGCTTTTAATGTGTCGCGGGTTTGTGCTTCAATTAGACAGAGACTTCCAAACCTTGAGTTCCATTTGTGACTAAACATAGCCCTTACGCCCATTAGCTTAAAATTATGATATGAAGTGGTTTGCCAAAGAAAATGCATCCTTCATGTTCACATTGTCCAGGCTTTTCATAATTCAATATACTTTTCAAGCTCTCCTCTGATCTCCATTTCAAAGGAAATCTGGCTCAGCTGTCTACTGTGTACTCTATTGCTCTACTCTCTCTCCATCCATGACTGTGTGATTCGACACAGCTCAAATGCCATCTATAAATTTGTTGACAACACAACTATGGTGATAAGGAGGCATACAGGCATAACAACAAATTTCACAACATACGCCGGTGATGTTAAACCTGAATCCGATCCTCCCCTTCACTGAAATTCTCTGGGTCCCTCTTAAACCTCTGATATTGTCACTTTCTTTCTGTAATGTGAGACCCATACAGTTCTTTAGATGTGGCCTACATCATCTTACTGTTTGAACAGGACCTCCCTGTCAATACTATATCTTCTTCATCTCCATAATCTACCTGTACTAAGGCCACATACTCCTAGATCATTTTATTTCAATACGTTTCTTAGTTTCCTTGCAGTGAATTCAGTTTTATTCTTTCATGCTATCTTGACACCTGGAATCATCAATATCATTATGTGCTGTATTGTATGACGTGTGCATCTATGGTCTTTCTATGACCGTGGTTGTTCTTGGCAAATTTTTCTGCAGAAGTAGTTTGCCATTGTTTCTTCTGGGCAGTGTCTTCACAAGATGGGTGACCCCAGCTATTCCCAATACTCCTCAGAGATTGTCTGCCTGGCATCAGTGGTCGCATAACCAGGACTTATGGTGTGCACCAGCTGCTCACCTGGAGTATTGCTTACAATTTTGGTCTCCATATTTAACATGCTTCCATTATTGGTGATGTAAAGTAGCGTTTGTGAGCTTGACCCCGAGAATAAAGAGATTGATCTATGAAGAGAGCTTGAGCCAATACTCAGTTTTAAAGAAATGAATGATCTTACTAAGGTATTTAGAGTGGATACTAAGAGTATGTTTCCTTCCATGGGGTTATCTTGAAGTAGGACCATAGTTTCAGAATAAAACAATCACCCGTTTAAGGCAGAAGAGGAGCAATTTCTTCCAATAGCGAGCTGAGGCTGAATCAATGTATATATTCCAGAGGGAGAGAATGACAGATACTTGAATTACCATACGATATAGGAACAGAGTTAGGCCATTCAGCCCATCAAGCCTGCTTTGAATATCATCCCCCTCAGCCCCATTCTCATGCCATCTTCCAGTAACCTTTTGAAATCCTTACTGATCAAGGACCAATCCACTTTAAATGTATCCAATGACTTGGCCTCCACAGCCATTTTAGGCAGTGAGTTCCCCAATTTCACCAACATCTGTGTTAAATTCCTCCTCATCTCTGTTCTAAAGGGACATCATTCGGAGGCTGTGCCCTCTGGCCCTAGACACTCTCAGTCTTGGAAACATTCTCGGCATGTCCACTCTGTTTAGCCCTTTCAATATTCAAGAGGTTTCAATGAGGTCCACCCTCATTCTTCTAATCTCCAGTGATTAAAGGCCCAGAGCCATCAAACCTTCCTCATGTATTAACACTTTTTATTCCCGAGTTTATTCTCATAAGCCTCTTCTGAACTTGTAATTTAATCACCTCTGTTCTAAAGAGGTTTTGTAAATTCTCATCTGAGGCTGTGCCCTCTGGTCCAAGACTCCCCCACTATTGGAAACATTCTCTACATGTCCATTCTATCTAGGCTTTTCGCTAATCGACGGGCTTCAATAAAATCTTCCCTTGTTCTTCTAAACTTCAGCTAGTACAGGTCCAGAGTCTTCAAACACTTCCCGTATATTAACACTTTCATTCCCAGGATCATTCTAGTAAACCTCAGAACCTTTCCAGAGCCAACACATCTTTTCTCAGTTGAAAGGGTACAGAGAAAACTCACAAGGATGGGGTTTTAAGGAAAGATTGAATAGGTTAGGACTGTATTCTTTAGAATGTCAAAGAGTGATAAGAGATTTAATAGAGATATTAAAATTATGAGGGCTATAGATAGGGTAAATGCAAGCGGGCCTTTTTGCACTGAGGCTGGGTGGGTCTACAGCCAGTGGTCATGGGTTAAGGGTGAAAGGTGAAAAATTTAAGGGGAACCTGACGGAAAACTTCTTCATTCAGAGGGTGGTGAGAGTGTGGAATGAGCTGCCAGTACAAATGGTGCATGCGAGCTCAATTTCAACGTTTAAGAGAAATTTGGGTATGGAGGGCTATAGTCCTAGTGTAGGTCAATGGGAGTATTTTAAGCAGGCCTTCATAATTTTTAATACCTCTATTAAATCTCCTATCAATCTTTTTAAAACAGTTTAAATAGTTTTGACATGGATTAGATGGGCCAAGAGGCCTGTTTCTATGCTATACTTCTCTATGGGTCTTCGAGGCCCAAAACTGTTCACAATACTCCAGATGTGGTCTGACCATTGTCTTGTATAGCCTCAGCATTACATACTTGCTTTTATATTCTAGTCCTCTGGAAATGAATTGTAGGGAAATTGAGGGCTATGAAGGAGAGCAGGAAAGTGGAGTTGAGGCCACAATTACATTAATATTGAATGGTGACACAGGTTTGGGGAAGATTAGCTGAGTCCTGTTTCTTTTGTTAGCTGTTGCATGTGATACCTTCTGTCAGTGAAAGGCTTCTTTAAGTGGTGATTGGGGCAGTTTGTAATGAAGTGGAAAGATGAAGCAATACGTGGCATTTTAAAACTTGTTTATAAAGTAAAGACTTGTATAACCCTTCCAGACTAGGGTTTTGAACAGACTGGGCTTAGTGAAATGCCTACTGAGGAGTCATGCCAGGCTTCTGGATGAAATGATTTAAATTTCTTTTTTTAATTGAAGATTAGCTTTATTCGTTACATGGACATCGGCACATACTGTGAAATGTATTGTTTATGTCAAATCAATTCAACAAGGCTGTGCCAGGGGAGGCTCGTGCGTGTCGCCATGTTTCCGGCACCAATGTATACCCACAAATCTGTAACCTGAACTTGCATCTTAACTTTTATTCTGTTTTCTGTATGGTGGGGAGATGTAATGTTTAAATTAACATTAAATTTCATTGACATAAATTTTGGAAGTGCATTATAATTATAGTCTTTGTCAATAGCACTAAGCCGACCTTTAGTCAGAGTGGCAACTATTGCCCTCATAAGTGGTTCAAGTCAGGAATCAATCTCCTCAACTCCGCATTCTGCACATTTCTGACTCAGTAAAGGGTTGCATTTTACGAGTTTCTAAAAGTAAAGATTGAGACAGGTATTAAAAACAGAAGCCTGTGGTTTTTGTACAAGAAAGGAGCATGAGACCCTTATTGGGTCTTCGAAGTTATTTCAAGATACAAAAAGTTCAAAGTAAATTTTATTCTCCAAGTGTGACCCTCAGGCTCACTCAGCTTGTGTTCGTCTAGGGGAAAACAGCCTCTGACCCCGCCAAACTGAGAAAGCACGTTTGCTGTGCAATGTACTGCCCAGTTACAAACCCACAACGCAAGATATCAGACAGTGCACCATATACAATTAAATGATTGAACTTCATAAATCTTAATCTGAATATAGGGTTAATAATGAAAATGAAAAAGGACCCAATTCAAGGAAAAGTCAAAAGTGCACGTTGGAGCTCACTCATTCGCCATTCTTCCACCATCGATCTCCTCTGAGCGTCCTTCGGGCCCTCCGATCCCAGTCCATTCTGTCCGGTGGTCTACCAGCTCCCTCCACACTTGTGTTCCCTCTTCATCTCTCTTCGACAAAGACCGCGAAAAATCTCCTTCCAGATTCACAAGACAGAGCAACAATCTGATTGGCTAACATGCATACCCGAGTCCTGTTATCTCCAGCCATAACCCAGACATTGCCGCTACAGAGAAACCGTTACCTCAGCAGTGAACATAACAGAGAAGCCATTACATTAGCAGTGAATCCTTACTGTGTGTTAAACAAGTATTATGTCACCATATGCAATCCTAAGGTTCATTTTCCTGCAGACATACTCAGCAAATCTATAGAATAGTAACTATAACAGAATCAATGAAAGATCAACCAGAGTGCAGAAGATGACAAACTAGGCAAATGCAAAAATAAATAACGGGAATATACTTTATACTTTATTGTTGCCAAACGATTGATTCTAGAACGTACAATCATCATAGCGATATTTGATTTTGCGCTTCCCGCTCTCTGGATTACAAATTGATAGTAAATATTAAAAATTTAAATTATAAATCATAAATAGAAAATAGAAAAATAGAAAGTAAGGTAGTACAAAAAAACCAAGATGCAGGTCCAGATTTTTCAGAGGGTACTGCCCAGATCCGGGTCAACAGCACTGGGGCTCCACAGGGGACTGTCTTCTCTCCGTTTCTCTTCACCATTTACACCTCGAACTTCAACTACTGCACAGAGTCTTGTCATGTTCAGAAGTTTTCTGATGACTCTGCCATGGTTGGATGCATCAGCAAGGGAGATGAGGCTGAGTACAGGGCTATGGTAGGAAACTTTGTCACATGGTGTGAGCAGAATTATCTGCAGCTTAATGTGAAAATGACTAAGGAGCTGGTGGTAGACCTGAGGAGAGCTAAGGTACCGGTGTTCCCTGTTTCCATCCAGGGGGTCAGTGTGGACATGGTGGAGGATTACAGATACCTAGGGATACGAATTGACAATAAACTGGACTGGTCGAAGAATACTAAGGCTGTCTACAAGAAGGGTCAGAGCCGTCTCTATTTCCTGAGGAGACTGAGGTCCTTTAAAATCTGCCGGACGATGCTGAGGATGTTCTACGAGTCTGTGGTGGCCAGTGCTATCATGTTTGCTGTTGTGTGCTGGGGCAGCAGGCTGAGGGTAGCATACACTATCAGAATCAACAAACTCATTCGTAAGGCCAGTGATGTTGTGGGGATGGAACTGGACTCTGACGGTGGTGTCTGAAAAGAGGATGCTGTCCAAGTTGCATGCCATCTTGGACAATGTCTCCCATGCACTACATAATGTACTGGGTGGGCACAGGAGTACATTCAGCCAGAGACTCATTCCACCGAGATGCAACACAGAGCGTCATAGGAAGTCACTCCTGCCTGTGGCCATCAAACTTTACAACTCCTCCCTTGGAGGGTCAGACACCCTGAGCCAATAGGCTGGTCCTGGACTTATTTCCTGGCATAATTTACATATTACTATTCAACTATTTATGGTTTTATTACTATTTATTATTTATGGTGCAACTGTAACGAAAACCAATTTCTCCCGGGATCAATCAAATATGACTATGACTAATAAAGAGTCCTTAAAATGAGATCATTGGTTGTGGGAACATTTCAATGATGGGGCAAGTGAGTGTAGTTATCCCCTTTTGTTCAAGAGCTGATGGTTGAGGGGTAGTAACTGTTCTTGAACCTGTAGTGCAAGTCCTGAGGCTCCTGTACCTTCTTCCCAATGGCAGCGAGACCTGAGTGGTGGGAATCTCTAATGATAGGTACTGTTCTCCTACAACAGTGTTTCAAGTAGGTGTGTTCAATGGTTAGGATGGCTTTACCCGTGGTGCACTAGGTCAAATCCGCCACCGTTTTTATGCCTTCCATTGTGAAGACATTCACAGTTCTTTCATCTCTTTGAAGCTGTAGTTTGGTAGCGTGCCGGGGAGTTCTATTGTGAAAACAGAACCAAAGTATTGTATGTGTTTCACCATTCCTTTGTCCCCAGTTGTAATTTTCCTTGCTTTAAAGCACCAATGTTTATTTTCACTAATCTCTTCTAGTTTCCTCTTCGATTATTTATAGAAGCTTTAACACAGTTTTCATGTTCCCTCCAAACTTATTTTCATAGTCAATCTCATAATCCATCTGCTGAATTCTAAGCCACTCCCAATCCTCCAGCCTGCTGTGCTTTTCATCATTGTCCTTTTTAAATTAATACTTGATCTCTAATTTCCTTCATGAGCTACGGGTTGATAATTTGTGCTGGATGACAACTATTGTAAATAATGGAACACCATTCATATTTTGTGGGAAGATGTTTAAGTTTTCTCCTTTGCGCTATAATATTTATAGAGTTCTGGAAAGTGTTCTCGTTGGACGTTGCATATAATAGTGAATGGGTGAAATTTTTATCACTGATTCCCATAAACTGTAAACAGCCAGATGTACAAAGCTGGATGTTATGCACTCTAACTTGATTGACTGGAGGGTGTCTTTGAGGACATACAACTCTAAAATTAGTAGAAAACAACAGGTTTCAGGTGCAAGGGGACATTAGTAGCAGCACTCATCTATTAATAATGTTTGTACAATTTTGTTGGTCACAGTTATTTAGAGTTTATGGATCCTTTCCCACAATGCATTTAAGATACAGATCTTAAACACAAGGTTCTGCAGATGCTGTAAGTCTTGAGCAACACAGACAAAAGGCTCAAGCCTTTCAGCAAGGGCTCAGCCTGAAACGTTGACTGTTATTCCCCTCCATAGATGGTGCCTGACTTACTGAATTCCTCCAGTATTTTTGAGTAAGATACAGATCTCCCTTAATCTTATCTCTTGAAAAAATGGGCTCAAAAGGCTATTTGTCAGTTTTGCAAATGAACCTGTTGGAGTAGTGCCAAAAGGACTTGAATTTACATATTACAGCAGTGTTATTTGCTTCTTAATGTGATGCAAAACACAAGATGTTTAATGTATTGACCAGCCTTGCCAGACTAAAATCTAGCTTTCGTGTAACTCTGTTTCTGGCTAGGGTTTCTCACACCAACTGGAACTAATGAGTAGGCTGGGACCTTTGCTCCACTACTGAGCTGCCCTCTATGTATCAGTTAATTTTTCCAGTGATTTACAGCTAGGGGAATCTGAATGAGGGTATATTGAACTTTCTACAGGTGCACTATTGAGAGCATCCTAGTGTGCTGCATCACTGTGTGGTACAGAAACTGCACTTTGGCAGACAGGAGGGCTCTTCAGCGGTAGTTAAACTGCCCAATGCATCACAAGCACATGTATCAAGGACATGTATACAGAAAGATGCTGGAAAAGGCCAGCAATATCATGAATGATCCCACCCACTCTGCTTATTTTTCTCTTTGTCCCACTCCCACCAGAGAAGAAGCTACACAGAATCCACACCAGGACCACCAGGCTTAAAAACAGTTACTTCCACCAAGTGATCAACACCTCCACCCACTAACCCAACCCCACTACCACTACATACACATCACCTAGCATCACTTCATATAGTTACTTGTACATTGTGTTTTATAACAACATAAGAAATAGCAGGAGTAGGCCAACTGGCCCATCAATCCTACTCCACCATTCAGTAAGATCATGGCTGATCTGGCCATGGACTCACCTCCACCTACCTGCCTTTTCCCTATAACCCTTAATTCCCCTACTATGCAAAAATCTATCCAACCTTGCCTCAAATATACTTACTGAGGTAGCCTCCACTGTTTCATTGGACAGAGAATTCCACAGATTCACCACTCTGGGGAAAAGCAGTTCCTTCTCATATCTGTCCTAAATCTACTTCCAAAATCTTGAGGCTATGTCCCCTAGTTCAGTGGTCCCCAACCACCGGGCCGCAAGGCATGCGCTACCGGGCCACAAGGAAACAATACGATTTGGCGATAGGAGTCAGCTGCACCTTTCCTCATTCCCTGTCATGCCCACTGTTGAGCCATTATGCACGCGAGGTCATTACCCGCGCGTCATCCATGTCAGCGCGGGAAGGAGATCAACTCCTCAAGGTTGCAAATGACGACGGGCTGAAAAGTATGTTTGACATAACATCTCTGCCCGCATTCCGGATCAAAGTCAAGGCTGAATATCCTGAGATAGCCACGAAAGCACTGAAAATGTTGCTTCCATTTCCAACATACCTCTGCAATGAATGCAACGAAAACTAAATTGCAGAATAGACTGGACATAAGGAACCCCCTTTGAGTATCGCTGTCTCCCATCACCCCTCGATAGGACCGTCTTGTTGCAGGAAAACAAGCCCAGGGCTCCCACTGATTCAGCGATATTGGTGCGTTGCAATGATTTTATATTTTCATACGAGTAAAATATGCGCTGTGTGTTTGATATCCAAATGTTACTTAAAATATTATGATGCTATTATAAGTGACTTGTATAACCATGTAACAGTTACGGCATGGAAACAGGCGATCTCACCCCTTCTAGTCTGTGCCGAACGCTACTCTCACCTAGTCCCACCGACCTGCACTCAGCCCATAACCCTCCATACCTTTCCTGTCCATATACCCATCTAATTTTTCTTTAAATGATAATATTGAACCTGCCTCTACCACTTCTACTGGAAGTTTGTTCAACACTTACTTCAAGCTCCCCTGTCCTCCCCTTCTAATTGTCTTATCGCTATATTCATGCGAGGAAAATATGCGCTGTGTGTTTATTATTAAATTCGTTAGATAAACCCTTTTAGAAATGAAATTGAGTGTATTAGCCACTTATCACCTATATTCCGGTCGTGATTAACACACCCCCCTGCCGCCGCCACCAACAGAATCGGCAAAAACAATTTTTAAGAAATCGGCATGTGGTGCCTTATCGAATGCCTTCTGAAAATCCAAGTAAATAACGTCCACCTGTTCCTTTCTATCCATTGCGCTCATTATATCCTTAAAGAACTCCAGTAAATTTGTCAAACAGGAACTGCCTTTGCTGAATCCATGCTGCGTCTGCCTGATGGATCCATTTCTTTCCAGATGCCTTGATGATAGTTTCAAGCATTTTCCCAACTACAGATGTTAAACTAACTGGCCTATAGTTAACTTTTTTTCGCCTACATTTTTTTTTTGAACAATGGTGTGACATTCGCCATCTTCCAAACTGCCTTTATATAATAGGATTGCTTTTATATGTATATCTATTGTTTTTTATTGGTTTATTGTCTTTTGGGTGGTGGCGTGGAGATTCGTCTCTACCAAAGGAGGTGTAAGGTGCTCCTTCCCTCCACTACCCTGCAGGTCACCCTTGGGCGAGGTGTAGCATCTGTTTAACCCCCTGTTCAGGGTCACATGAAGCATTGGGAACAGGTGGTGGATGGTTGTATGAGCAGCTGCTACATATCACAAGTTCTAGTTATGTGATCACTGATGGCCAGGCAGGCAAACTCTGAAGAGCATTGATAATGGCTTAGGGGTGGGGTGTCACCCATCTTGTAAAGATACTGCCCAGAAGAAGTCATTGACAAATTACTTATGAAGAAAAATTTAACAGGAACAACCCCCCGTCGTATGACATGATTGTGTTGTGTCTTTTGTACTTCAGATCCAGAGTAACAATCATTTCGTTCTCCTTTACACTCGCACTGAAGGTTGACAATAAACAATCTTAAATCTTAAAGTCAAAAGATGGGTGTAATGAGGGCAAAGACATTTTTAACAGAAGCTGGTGGAGTCATAGAATGCAATATTGTTGGATAATGTTGGTGTTCACTTTGGAAGGTATGTGATTGAAAGAAAGGGGGAAAGAGGCAAGGTAGGCAAGTATATTACATCGATGGGATATATCAGATCCCTATTTCCTTCTATTAAGATATGGATTAGGCCTTCCTAGCTCTTCAGCTTGGGCTGAGTTATTTTTAACGACCTCCAACTGTACAGTTCACTTACACCTATGCATTTCTCCAATTCTGTCTTCCTACTTTCACAGTTCATCATAGGCTTGCCTTAATCAGTTTTGAAACTTTCCATGACCCCTTTAAACACCTTTTAACCACTTGTAATTCTTCCTGCCATGGCTTGATGTCCAATTTAGTTCGGTAACCTCCTCTGAAACAACTTGGGTGTGCAGTTCTTGGGCTTGGGGTACAAGTGTTTATGCAGTTTACAGCCCAATCAATCTGGCGTCCACCCTAGCTGTGTGAAAATACAGTACAAGATTCCATTGTTTTCTCATCCTCGTGACGCGCAGTCAATCAGGCAGCCCTGTTGGAGAATCGCCAGTGTCTCTGTGGGGGTGAGAACGAATAAGTGCCCATTCTCTGGAGTCTCAGGATGTGTCTGGACTTGGTGGCACCACTCTCCCTGTCCTGTCCCCACGGGGGAAGATGACCAGCTGTTGGCAGGTGTGGGATTTTTGGTGAATAGTCCGATTAGAAATGGGGCTGATTTGCACTGTTTCCCAGACCTGGATTTTGATCCAGGGGCACCCGTGTTTGGAACATTCAGACTTGGCTGTACAGACAGCAACTGCTAATTTCATTCCCTCCACCAGGGAGACACTGAACAGAAGCAATGTTGGACTTCTCCCTTGCAAGGCATTGTTGCTTTCCTGGAAGAACCTCTACTAACCCACAGCTGCCTGCCTGTTCCTCGTGCATGAGTCTCAACTGTGAGTATTAAAGGATAATTTGACAGTAAGGCAATGCCACCACCAGACGTGGCCCTACCCTGACCTTCTGACAGCAAGGCAGTTCCACCACCAGTCATGGCCCTACCCTGATCTTGTGTCGCCTCCAGTAATTCTGAGATGGAAATCTCAAGCAGTGATCTAGATGGTTTCCTGTTGCCACTTTCAGTGGAGCCTCGTGGCCCTCTACTGAGCCCAGCCTATACAACTGAGAGCAACGCTGTCATCTGGCTGGCCTTCGCCTTGTGCCAAGTTCAGAATGATGCAATTATGTCCTCTTGCCAGTAAGTTATTGCAGTCCAGGCCAGCAATATTCCTTGACAGGTTCGAGAAGGATAATATGTGACTTGATACAAGTGTACAAGATGAAGGAGTCACAGATTCAGCCAACAACCAGAGACTTTTTTCCCAGGGCAGAGATGGTTCATACTAAGGGGGTATAACATTAAGGCAATCGGAGGAAAGTATAAGGGGAATAGGAAGATAGGTTTTTTTTAATACACATAGTGGTGGGACCATGGAATGCGCTGCCGGGGTGGTGGTAGAAGCAGATACATTATAGACTTTTAAGATTAGAACATGAATGACAGAAAAATGGAGGGTTATGTGGGACGGATGAGAAGGAAGGGTTAGATTGATCGTAGAGTAGGTTAAAAGGTCAACTGAAGGGCTCTCCTATGTAGTATGATGTACTATAATTCTCTGGGCAGCCTTGCTTTGGAACTCACATGGGACAGATGGTGAAGCTCGTTACGGATAATGTGACATTGAGGGATGGTGCCATCTCTGCTTGACCCACTTCCTGGCTCTCTAATGCCTGACTAAGGGGGTCAGAGTGTAGTCCCAATACTGAACTCATTTGTCAGGTGGTAGGGTAGGTTTAGTGTTCATTGCGATATGGCTCAGTAGGAATCTAATTTGAAGTTACAGTGCTTCTTTCAAGCTGTGCTGTCAGCAGTCCCCCGATTTAGCCCTAACCTAATCATGGGATAATTTGCAATGACCAGTTAACCTACCAACCAGTACATCTTTGGACTTTGGGAGGAAACTGGAGCACCTGGAGGAAACCCACATGGTCACGGGTAGAATGTACAAACTCCCTTCAGTCAGCGGGGGATTGTGTGACATTGGCAATGGCAACGATATTTAGGAAGTTGCTAGAAGTATAAATCCACCAGTTATTTTTTGTGAAGGAGATCAAAAGGTTTGTGGAGGTTCAGCATGGCTTCTGTTGTTGTGTAGTGGAGAGTATATTGAGCACATGTAAATGAAGCATTGTCTCTGGAAAGCAGCATCAATCATCAGGGACCCCACCACCCAGGCCATGCTCTCTTCTTGCTTCTGCCATCAGGAAGAAGGTACAGGAGCATCATGACTCACGCCAGTAGGTTCAGGAACAGTTATTGCCCCTTAACCATCAGACTCTTGAACCAAAGGAGATAACTTCACCTGTCCCATCATTGAAATGTTCCCACAACCTATGGACTCACTTTCAAGGACTCTTCATCTCATGTTCTCTATATTTATTGCTTATTTATATTATTGTTCCTCTTTTTTTTGAATCTGTGCAGTTTATGTATTCTGCAGTCTGGCTGAATGCTCTAGACTGGTGGTCGTCCAATTCTGTTATGGTAACTATTATGTAGGTTTGCTGAGTATGCCCACAAAAAAATTGAATCTCAAGGTTGTATATGGTAATGTGTATGTACGTTGATAATAAAATTTACTTTGAATGTAGAAGATAGTCATAGCACAAAAACTGTCCCTTCAGTCCATCTGGTCTGTACCAAATTGATATTCTGTTGGTTGCCATCGACCCATGCCTGGATCATAGCCCTGGGTACTGCTCCTGTTCATCTACTTCTCCAGGTTCTCTTCAGTGCTGCAATTGAACCACTTTCAGAATTTAATCTGCCTTTTCTGGGACTTGCTGATGCTACCCCATTGGTACACATTAAAGTATGCATGTATATGTTAACTGTAAGCTCAACATATCAGGAAGCTCCATCAAAGCATTAGTTAAAGTTAGGTATCTGGGAACGAAGTTGTTGTGCATGAAGACAGAGGGCAAGAACAGGCCATTTTGCCCACAATTTTATATTGATGCTGAAATAAACTAACCCTCATCTCCCCGCATGTGGTCTGTATCCCTCTAATTGAGGGGTTCCCAGCCTGGGGCTAATGCTCAGGATCCATGGCATAAAAAAGGTTGGGAACCCCTGCTCTAATCCCTGCTTGGTTGTTTGTCTGTATAAGTAGCTTTGAGAATGCCATTTATTAAAATATCTCTTTAGCATAATACTATTGCTGCGTCAGTGACCCGGGTTCAATCCCACACTGTCTATAAGGAGTTTGTATCTTTGCCCTGTGGGTTTCCTCTGGGTGCTCCAGTTTCCTCCCACGTTGCAAAAGTATAACGGCTAGGAGGCTAATTGGGCAGTGTGGACTGATTTTCGGCTGGAAAGAGCTGATTCTGTGCTGTCTCTCTAAACAAAATAACTTAAACATTGCTATAGTGTTATATTGCTTTGTGTTTAATACTTACCTTCGTACTGACTTACATGATGTTTGTTTATTTGTGATTTTAAAATGTTCAGATGATCCAAGACAGCCAGAGGTGTGTTTTATTTATTTATTAAGATATAGCACGGAAAAGGACCTCCCGGCTCTTTGAGCCACATCACCCAGCAATCCCCCAATTTAATCTGAGCCTAATCATAGGACAATTTACAGTGATCAATTAATCTACCAACCATTACGCCTTTGGACTGTGGAAGGAAACTGGAGCTCCCGGAGGAGATCCCGTGGTCTTGAAGAGAGCATACAAATTCCTTACAGACAGCGGCAAGAATTGAGCCTGTGTTGCTTGTACTGTAGAGTGTTGTGCTAGCCACTATGCCACTGGGCTACCCTATTCTATTCTATTTGTTCATTTTCTGACATCTTGAAGATGCTAAATTCCTTTTTTTCTCGCAGTGATTCTTCGCCAGTGTTTCAGCCAACCTCTCTCCGATGCCGAAGGAGCAGTGCCTCAGTAAACCTTGGCTGCCCAAGCTTGGTAAGTGTTGCATCGTCATTCCTCCTCCCTGTCCTGCAACGTCTCAGCTATGCTTCCGCTTCCATTTTGGTCAGCAGACCTGAGCTGAAAATATTTCAGTTGGCACTAGGTCTGGAAATTCCCCTAACACAGAAAATGGTTGTTATTTTGCAGCTCAGAACAGGATGGGGACATGCCAGTTTAATGCTGCTGCATAGCTTTGGGAGAAAAAAATAAGTTTGCTGTCCTTAATTAGATTTTATGATAACAGTGACTTGCATCTACTTAATATGGGTATTGTGGGAAAATTCCCTGTCCATAATTAGACAAAAAAATTGATGCCAATCCAAAGGAGGAGAGGTTAGGGCAGTGACTAAAAGCTTAACCAAATCTAAAGACTTTGAGCAGAAGAGAGTTAATTGAATTTCAGAATTTGTGGTAGATAGATGACTGAAGACGGCAGGCAAAAGTGAGGAAAGGGAGTGGGCTTGAGGCCTTACTTAGAAGGACTGCAGTTTTGGGAGTGTTGTAGGTGTGTGGAGGTGACGGATTGAGCACAAGTTTGTTGTTCTTTGTACTACAGGCAGGGTTTCAACAGCTTTAAAGCTCTTCTGTCCTGAGTTTGTTTTGTCATTCATAGTTTTTATTGTCTACATAAAGGTGACATATCAGGGTAGCGACTAACGCAGTAGCTTTACATAGCCGGTAATCGCTGTTTGAGCTTCCATTCCTGCCTCTGTCTGTGAGGAGTTTGTACGCTCTCCCCGTGACTATGTGGGTTTCCCCTGGGTGCTCCAGTTTCCTCCCGCATTTCAAAGACGTATGGTTATGGTTAGTAAATTGTGGGCACTCTACATTGGCGACACTTGAGAGCCATCCCTAGCACGACTCTCACTGGTTTAATGCAGAACGATGCCTTTCACTGTATGTCTCAATGTACCTGAGACAAACGAAGCTGTTATTTAATTTAAAACAAGCATGTTGCGATGAGCTGCAGTGGGCGGTGGAAGTAGGTATCAGGGCAAATGGGAGTAAATACCCAAAGTGACAAAACTTATGGGCTTTAAGAGAGTGTCGATGTTTTAAGGGAGTCACTACAGATGTGATTACCCAAATGGCTCTCTGGTGCGTTCACTTGTGCCTTAATTTTGGTTCTATAAGCAAAGAGAGGGACAGGCATGCATCTCTTTCCACAGATCTCTGTGGCCCAGTTGAAGCATCCTTGACTCTAGTTTGGCCAGCTGGGTGCACCACAGTGAGACGTGGTCTTACTCAGGACTACTGTTTCTGTCGTACACCAGCGCCATCAGCTGCCACATTTCTTTTGGTAGAGACGCTCCGGCAAAATTATTGGTTAGTGAATTCCTAAATTTAGACCCAATGAAGGCCATAACACATGGGAGCAGAGTCAGGCCATCTGGCTCATCTAACTTGCTCTGCCATTCCATCATGACTGATTTATTATCCCTCTCAGCACCATTCTCCTCCCTTCTTCCTATAACCCTTTGACATCCTTACTAATCAAGAATCTATCAACCTTTGCTTTAAGTGTACCCAATGACTTGACCTCTGCAGACATATGTAGCAATAAGTTCCACAGTTTCACCACCCTCTGGATAAAGAAATTCCTCCTCATCTCTGTTGTGAATGGGTGTCCCTCTATTCTGAGGCTGTGTCCTAGACTTCCCCACCATAAACATCCTCTCCACCCTCCACTCTATCTAGGCCTTTCAATATTTGATACGTTTCAATGAGATCTTCCCTCATTCTTCTAAACAATAGCAAATATGGGCCGAAAGTCATCATCAGCTCCTCGTGCGTTAGCCCTCTCATTCCCGGGATCAGTCTCATGAACTTTCTGCGGACCATCTCCAATGCCAGCACATCCTTTCTTAGATAAGGGGTCCAAAACTGCTCACAATACTGCAAGTGCAGTTTATAAAGTCTTAGCATGAGGGTGTTTTATGAAAATGTAGGAAGGGTGACATGTTGCTAAGTGAGGATTATCTGTAGGTGGCATCCTCCTGTGCTGCTGCCCTTGGCCTCAGTCATAGAGGTTGGGCATTGGAAGATATTGTTGGAGTAGTTTAGGCAAGTAGCTGCAGTGCATGTTGTCAATGATACGCTTTGGCTGTGGTGGTGGGACATGGGGTATCAGTGTTTGTCATGACTGGTGCCAAGGTTGTTGGTGCTGCTCTGCTACTTCCCTGAAAGTGATGAAACAGGTTGATAAAGTACTGAAGAAGGCATACAGCATGTTTGCCTTCATCAAGCAACGTATTAAGTACAAGAATTAGGAAGTCATGTT
The DNA here is from genome assembly GCF_030028105.1 of Mobula birostris. Taxonomy (NCBI): domain Eukaryota; kingdom Metazoa; phylum Chordata; class Chondrichthyes; order Myliobatiformes; family Myliobatidae; genus Mobula; species Mobula birostris. The sequence goes on from NC_092374.1 coordinate 93,075,544, forward strand.
TCAGCTGTATGAGGGTGGGTGAGATCACGCCTGGAATATTGTGCCGTTCCGGTCATCACACTATAGAAAGGATGAAATGAAGCTAGAGAAGGTGTAGAAAATAGGGCAGATAGGGTCATAAAGAAAGCTTATGGCACGTTGCCCTTAGAAAATCAAAGTAGTTGGGACGTTATGTTGAAGTTGTATAAGACATTGACGAGGCCTAGTTTGGAGCATTGTGTACGGTTTTGATCACTGACCTATGGGAAAGATATAAGTAAGGTTGGAGGAGTACAGAGAAAATTTACAAGAATGTTGCCGGGTCTGGAAGACCTGAGTTACAAGGAAAGATTGAATAGGTTAGGATTTTATTCCTTGGAACGTAGAAGATTGAGGGCAGATTTGATAAGTGTACAAAATTATGAGGGGTATGAATAGGGTAAATGCAAGCAGGCTTTTTCCACAGAGGTTGGGTGGGACTACAAACAGAGGTTAAGGGTTGAAGGGGAACATGAGGGGAAACATCTTCACTTGGAAGGTGGTGAGAGTGTGAAACGAGCTGCTGGTGCAAATGATGCATGTGAGCTCGATTCCAGCGTTTAAGACAAGTTTGGATAGATACATATGTGGATACGGTGCGGGTAGTTGGAAGTAGGGAATGGTTTGGAATGGATTAGATGGGTCGAAGGGCCTGTTTCTGTGTTGTACTATTTTATGAGTCTAAAAGGTTCACAAGAGTGTCGTAGGTATTGGAGAACTTGCTATAAGGAGTCACTATTTAGGCAGGGACTGTTCTCCCTGGAGCAGAGACGGCTGAGGAGATGACTTTATAGATGTTTATACTATCATGAGGGCGAGGGGATGACTTTATAGATGTTTATACTGTCATGAGGGATGAGGGCATAGATAAATTGGATGGTCACAGTCCTTTCTCCCCCAAGATTAGGGAGACTAATCCTAAAGGGAAAAGATCTAGAGGAGATCTGAGGGATGAGTTTTTCCACACAGAGGGTCATAGTTAAATGGAGCACCAGGGGAGGTGTTTGTAGTGATTTAGTTAGTTAAAAGATAACATCTTTTATATAAATTAGAATTGATGTTATTGACCCTTCGATCAAAAGATAAAGGCCAACAGTATCATGAGGGGTCCCACTCACCCTGCTTATGGACTGTTTGCCCCAGTCCCATCAGGAAGGAGGTGACAGTGCATCCACGCCAGGACCACCAGGCTCAAAAATCCAAGCAGTAGGGCTGATCAATCCCTCCACACACCCCCACCACCACTTCGTTATCATTTCCTGTCAAAATCCTGATGTATAGACACCTCTGTGCCTCGCACACTTTATGGAAATACAATCAGTTTATGAGTATAAGCTATCGTATGTATTTATATTTATTGTGTATTCTATCTTGTTTTGTTGCGCTGCTTTGGATCTGGAGTAACAATTATTTCTTTCTCCTTTACACTTGTATACTTTTTTTAGAGCAATAGTTTGCAAGGTTGGTAAAGCAGACAATATAATCAAACGTCCCTCCACCCCAATGGATGTTTAGTAATGAGAAGTTGAAGTCTCAAGGATCCAATTTTATAGATTTGCACATTATAGCAAAAGCCTCCTCTTCATGGACTCCCTCCACTTCTCACAGCTTCAGTAAAGCAACCAGCATAACCAGAGAGCCCACCCACCACCCACCCTAGGTGTTCTCTCTTCTTCCCTCTCCCATTGGGCAATAGACGCAAAAGCCTGAAAGCATATATCATCAGGCTCGAGACAGCTTATATCCTGCTGTTATCAGACTCTTAAACAGATCTCTTGTATGATAAGATGGACCCTTGAACATGGGAAAGTCTGCTGGAAATCCAAAGCAACATTCAAAATGCTGGAGGAACTCAACAGGTCAGGCAGCATCTATTGAAATGAATACAGTCGACGTTTTGGGCTGAGAAGTCCTGAAGAAAGGTCTCTGCCTGAACTGTCGACTAATTATTCATTTCCATGGATGCTGCCTGACCTGAGTTCCTCCTGCATTTTGTGTGTGTTGTTCTGACCTCCCAATCTACCCCTTTATGATCTTCAACGTTATTGTTTGCCTGCTCTGCACTTGCTGTGTCACTGTTACACTTTATTCTGCATTGTTATTGTTTTACCTTGTTCTGTTGTTGTAAGACTATTGAATGGTCCCCTAATATGATTTGATGGACCGTTCTCTTCACTGTCTACCTTGTTATGACCTTATTGTCTGCCTGCACTGCACTTTCTCTGTAACTACGATGCTTTATTCTGCATTTTGTTACCGTTTTTTCCTTGTACTACCTCAGTGCTCCATTGAAATGAAATAATCAGTATAGCTTGGTAACTTCTTCACTCAGAGGGAGGTGAGAGTATGGAACGAGCTGCCAGCACAAGTGGTGCATGCGAATTCAATTTCAATGTTTAAGAGAAGTTGGATAGGTACATGGAAGGGAGGAGTATGGAGAGCTATAGTCCAGGTGCATGTTGATGGGAGTAGGCAGTTTAAATGAATTAGCTCTGTGCTGTAATTTTCTATGACTGTATATGACAATAATAAGCCACCTTACCAATCTAACAGATGCCTGAATTGTTGCTTCAACTCTGCCATTAAGTGTATGCTAAATGCTTGATTACTGAAGGTCTCCTGTGTTTTAAAGAACATGATCCGTTGTCATAATTTATTTGATTAGCCTCCTGTGGAGCCCTTTGGGATATTTTGTTGTTTTAATAGTGCTATGAAAATACAATATTGCTTCAGTGTCCACTGGTGACATACTAAATGCTGTCTGGAAGCATTCAGCACTAGCTCACCAACAAAGGGTTGCCTGCTGAAAAATATTGCTTCATCACCATTTAAAAATAAACAGTTTACATCGCCACAAGTACATAGCTGTATTTGTATTAAGATCACCATAGCTGCTTGCTTTTTGTCACCCTCAGGACCATAACAGGCCACATTTGACAAAGCCCAGGTCCCTGACCAAATTGCAGTTTTGTGACTGACCAGACCTGAGCTATCAGAAGCTGTAGCTGCGGAATATAGGAGTCTTTCTTCACAGCAAACCTTCAGGAGAGGGAGAGTTTGAACGAATCCAAGTGAATCTCACTCTTCTAACACATTTTTATACTTTTATATTTGTTTTATACTTTTTCAACACAAAGATAACAATAAATAGTTAGTTACAATTTCAATTGCTTTGATCAGTGGGGCTGCACGTTAGCGTAGTGGTTAGCTCAACACTTTACAATACAAGTGACCCAGGTTCAATTCCCACCGCTGGCTGTAGGAGTTTGTATGTTCTGCCCCGTGACCACGTGGGTTTCCTCTGTGTGCTCTGGTTTACTTTCACAGTCCAGACTTACAAGTTGGTGGGTTGACTGGTCATTATAAGTTGTCCTATGATTAGAATAAAATTTAGGGATTGCTGGGCGGCTTGGCTCAAAGATCTGGAAGGGCCTATTCCATGCTGTATCTCAATAAATAGATAAAATTATTTCACAATATCTACTTTAGCATTTGTAATATGGTCGGGTAACTTTGTAGAATGACATATTTACAACAGCAGCACATCCCAACTAGCAGAACCCCTTTGAATATTCATTACTGGTATCTATTCCAAAGTACAAACTCCAGACACACAAAATATGCCACTTTTACCATTTTGTTACGGTGCTGAAGATGGCTGCATGCTAAAACATTGTGTACCGAACTGTGCTTTAAGTGGCAGGGATACACCTCTTGACAGTGCGCTAACCATTCATCTGTTTCTTCCCCTATGTAGTTTCAATGAATCGCTATCAGAATGTCCCATTAAATTGAATAGAGGTCTCATTTACCTCACTCACCTCAACACTGAACTGATTGCACAAGCATAACTTTGAAGGAAGTGTAGCAGCTGGTGTGCCTTGTTTGTAATTGCATATGTTGGACTCAGGATAGATCTTCAGAGATGTTGACACCCAGGAACTTGAAGCTGCTCACCCTTTCCACTGCTGATCCCATGTTGAGAACTGGTGTCTGCTCCCTTGACTTCCCCTTTACTGAAGTCCACGATCAATTCCTTGGTCTTACTGACATTGAGTGCCAGAGTGCCATTCTCAACACAGAACACTGATGCAAAGCCAAATCAGAAAAGAGATTAGTGTGGTAGTGGTGGTGTTTTTCTTTAACGTTGAGACATTCCACTTTACAGAATTCTCAGCAAAACTGAGAACTTATCCCACTATTCCTCTGCCTACCTGAGTGGGAGAAGCTGCAGTTAACCAGTTGGTCATGGACACACAGAATCCCAGGTTCGGGTTATAAGACCATAAAACTTGGGAATGGAATTGGGCTTTCTGGCCCATTGAGTGTGCTCAGCCATTCCATCATGGCTGATTTACTTTCCCTTAGAACACCATTCTTCTGCCTTCTTCCTGTAACCTTTGACACCCTTACTAATCAAAAACCTATTAACCTCTGCTTTAAGTATACTCATGACTTGGCCTCCACAGCTATCTTGGCAATAAATTCCACAGATTCACCACCCTCTGGCTAAAGAAATTCCTCCTCACCTCTGTTCTAAAGGGATGTCAAATTCTGAGGCTGTGCCCTCTGGCCTGAGGACCTCCTCCCCCAACTTAAGAAAATATCCTCTTCATTTTCCACTCTAGGCCTTTCAATATTATATAGGTTCCAATGAGATTTCCCCCTACCCCACCCCAGTCTTCAATGTTTATATGCCCAGAACCATCAAATTCTCTTGTATGTTAACCCTTTCATTTCCAAGATCATTCTTGTGAACCTCCCTGTCCAGTACCAGCATGCTCTTTCTCAGCTAAGAGGCCCAAAACTGCTTGCACAGGCCCTACAGAAAGGAAATTCCCTTGTAATCCCTGTTTGCCTGCCTTTGCTGTTTAAGCCCCAGTTAACTACAGAGCTGTCAGCTGAACAGTGACTCCACAGTTTGTGCACCGTATGTAAGCTGAAAATATTCAGGTTAACTTCCAATTAATAATGCAACAAGTAAATTGAACGGCAGGCTGTGTTGTTTGCTGTTTCTAAACCCTCCCTTCCCTTTCCTTCCAGTCTTTCCCGCTGTCACCATTCCGAACCGTCAACAGTCGGATTGACCAGATTCGGCAGGTAAGGCTTACGTTCTGGTGTGTGATTCTGTTAAACTCAATTGCAAATGTTTTCTCTAGCTGTGGGCAATCATTTCCTCCACAGCTGGGTGGGTGTGATCTTGGCATTTCTGCATAGCTATATGGGCGTTATATTGTCACAGGGTGCAATATGTAGACGGTACTGCAAGGAATCAGTCCATTTGACCTCTCCCACACACACAAAATGCTGGAGGAACTCAGCAAGTCAGGCAGAACATGTGGAGGGGAATAACAGTTGATATTTCGGGCCAGGACCCTTAATCAGGACTGGCAAGAAGAGTGTCTCCGGTGTTTTGTGTGTGTTGCTTTGGATTTCCAGCATCTCCATAATCTCTTGTGTTTACAATTTTCCCTCCCATTATCTCTTCTCCTTTTCTGTGTTTCTTCTTTCTTTCTCCTTCATCAAATTAATTAGCTACTTAAAGTGCGCCATCTTCTCTGTTGAGGGAGACAGCACTGGACAGGCCACTATGTGTCCTCTCTCGTAACTCCATGCCTTTCATAAAAACCACAAACTCCACTAAACTCCTGCTTCCATTATTACTGCTGATAACCCATTCTGAAAGACAAAGAGCAGAATTAGACCATTCAGCTCATTGAGTCTGCTCTGCCATTCAATCATAGCTGATTTATTTTCCCTCTCAACCCCATTCTCCTGCCTTCCCACCGTAACCTTTGACACTCTTACTAATCAAAGAACCTATCTATCAACCTCTTGCTTTAAGTAAACTCAATGACTTGGCCTCCACAGCCGTCTGTAGCAATGAATTCCACAGATTCACCACCCTCTGGCTAAAATACGGGGCAGCTGCTTCTCACTGTGTAAAGAAAAACATGCCCCTCACATTACTTTTAAACAGGCCTCTTCCTCCCCCCCCCCCCACACACATACATACATACACATACATACACACACACACACACACACACACACACACACACACACACACACACACACACACACACACACACACACACACAACTGTAAAGGCATGTCCTCTGGTGTTTGACATTTCTATCCTGGAGTACAGATTCTGACTTTCCACACTTCTTATAGTTTAAAAAAACCTCTATCACAGGTTTCCCAACCTGTGGCCCATGGACCCTTGCTTAAAGACATTGGTCTTTAGCATAACAAGGGTTGGGAATCCCTTCTCTATCATAACCTCTGATGCTGTAGGGAGAACAACCTAAGTGTCTCCAGCCTTTCCTCATAGCTCATATCCTCTAATCCAGGCATCATATTTGCATATACAGTCCCATCTCCTGATATGTCTTATGAAGATCAGTCTTTCCCCTCAGATACATGTCGTAACTGTTGACCTGATTTTGTTTTTTCAAAAGTGTTTTCCTGTGAAATAAGTTGTAAGTCATTAAAGTTATCGCCTCCAGATTAGACCATAAGATAAAGGAGCAGAATTCGACCATTTAGCCCATTGAGCCTGTTCCACAGTGACACCTCAGAGTACAAATGTCTGTTGTTGCAACTGTCATCATCATTATGTGCCATGTTGTATGTATGACGTGGGCGATTGTGATCTTTCCATGACCATGATTGCCCTTGGCAAGCTTTTCTACAGAAGTAGTTTGCCATTGCTGCCTTGGGCAGTGTCTTTACACGATGGGTAACTCTAACCATTATCAATACTCTTCAGAGATTGTCTGCCTGGTGTCAGTGGTTCCTTAACCAGAACTTGTGATATGCACTGGTTGCTCATGCGACCATCCACCAGCTCTTTCCATGGCTTCACATGACCCTGATTGGGGGACTAAGCAGGGGGACTTGCCCAAGGGTGACCTTCAGGCTAGCGGAAGGAAAGAACTCCTCACACCTCCTTTGGTAGAGGCTATCTCCACCCCTCCACCTTGTTGCAACTGACATAATGTGTTTTATATCAATATTACCACAATTTCAAAATTAGTTTTTTTTCTGTTAAGTATAGTCTAGCTAGCTACATAATGGAAAGTATAGTTAGGCATGGCTAAATACCAATATACCACAGCCAATCCCAGTAGCAATCCAGGTTTGTGGTGTATGACTGGATGTGCATACAGAGGAAGAAGTGTTTTCTTCATTTATTCACTGGTAATGCTGTTGTATTATTGTCTGCTGCTGATTGTCTCTGGATGGTAGATGAAATACATTAAGGAATCAACCAGGTGGTGCTCTGGAGTTGTTCACAGTCTACCTAAGAATAGAAAATTTCCTTCTCTGGTACTTTTTTACACCAATCGTGGCTTCCCGTCCAAGTTTATTGTCATTCAACCGTTAGGTGTATACAGTCAAATGAAACAATGTTCCTCCAGACCAAAGTGCACAACACAGTACATATAACTCACACATAGCATGGTGCATGTGCTCTCAGTTGTACACAGCACATAAAGTAATATTGCCACAAATAACTTAACAAATAAACTGCATTTATTACACAAGTTTAAAAAGTAACCAGTATAATTCAACTGGTGCTTCATATATGAGGAGGAGCGAGAGGTGGCAGGGAGTTCAGTCGTCTCACTGCCTGGGGGATGAAGCTCATCCTATCAGTCTTTGTCCTACTGCTATGGTACCTTCTGCCTGATGGTGGGGAGCTAAGAGATTGTTAGACGGATGGGAGGGATCATTGACAATGCTAAGGGCCATGTGAGGGCAGTGCTCCTGATAAATACCTTGCATGGGTGGAAAGGAGACCCTATAAGCAAGAATGTTATTTTAATACCACATTTGATTTAATTCCTGGAATTAAAATGTCCCGGGTCCAAGCAGTCAAATCTGGTTCAGTGATTCAGACCTCTCATTGCTCCAGTAACTTGACCACTGTGCTATTATGCCCATTAACTGTGTTTCACCATTTATTGGGGGTACTTGACATTCTTCTAGCGGCTACCGCACACAGACACAAAGGAAGTTGCTTGTTTTATTTTGTGTTTCAGGAGGAGAGCATGGATGTGATGAATCGAGAGACTGCACATGAGAGGTGAGATTAGCCACTGTCAACTCCGTCCGTTTCATTCATTCATGGTGGTGCCCAAACCATCCTTCCTGGCTGCACACACAAAATGCTGAAGGAACTCAGCACATCAGGCAGCATCTGTGGAGAGATTAAACAATCGACTTTTGGGGCTGAGGAGTGGGAAGGAATGGGGCAGAATAATGTGGTGGGGGATTGGAGGAGTACAAGCTGGCAGGTGAGGAAGGTGAGTTGGGGGGAGGAATGAAGTGAAAAGTTGGGTAGGTGGTAGAAGGGCTGAAGAAGGAGAAATCTAATAAAAGAGGGCAGTGCCATGGAAAAAAGGGAAGGAGGAAGAGAACCAGAGGAAATTGATAGCAGGTGAGGAGAAGAGAGAGAGTGAGCAGTAACAAGAATGGGGAGGAAGGAGGCTGGAGAAATCAATGTTCATGGAATCAGGTTGGAGGTTAACCAGATGGAACTCCTGACCACACTGAATGGCAAGTTGATATGATGCATTGCATCCTTGCTTGTGCTGGTTCTTTGAATGATCTCCCTACGTGTCCTGCTCTCTACCATAGACCTGCACTTCCCTCCCTGTCAGATGTTCATTTACCTCCCCTATGAAAATACCTTCCATCGTCCTTTCAGGCTACCCGTGCCAGATCACAGCAATCTGATTGCACTTCAAAAAAAAAACGCGGCTGAAATGTTGTCACGAAACTGCAGATGCTGGAATCTGAAGCATAGCACAAACTGCTAGAGGAATTCAGTGGGTCAGGCAGCATCTGTAGAGAGAAATTTCCTCCATCTTCAGGAAAAGAGCCTTTCCCTATCCCCACCACCACTGTGGTTGATGGAGTGTTCCCTTGGTCCAGCAGTTCATTCTTTGATGTGTACAATGTGATGCCATCGCCAGCCACATCCCGCCCTCCCTGCCCTTTCTGTTCAGCAGGGTCCAGTCTTTCTGAATCCCTGGTTTGCTCATCTCTTGCTACCCAACTGCACCCGCCCCCTGGCATTTTTCCTTGCAGGCTTACAGAGCTAGGCTTTTCTTCCAGGTGTAGTGGAAATTCAAATGCACTTCTTCCAACCTTGCCTGTTGTATTCGGTGCTCTCGATGTGGGCCTCCAGCGAGACCAAGCAGAGTCTAGGTGACTGCTTTTTCACGTATCTGCACTCCATCCTCCATGGCCTTCTGGAGCACCCAGTTCCAAGCCATTTTAATTCCACTCCAGATTCCCACACCAACCTGTTGGTCCTCAGCCTAGTTTCTCTTACTTAATTTCTTAAGATATCCCAAGAATTTCACAGCCAGTGGAGTTTTGTTGCTGTTGGAATTTGGGGAACTGGAAGCACAAAGTGAGATCTCATCTCAATTGAAGTGTTGAAAAACAATTTATTAATATTGATTAAGCAATAAATGTCAGGAGAAAATCCAACAACACATCAAAGTAATGATGGCAGGGCTCAGTTGCAGCTACCTAAGGGAGTAGGGAGAAGTTCTGTTTGATGTGCAGACTGAAAGATGGTACCACTGATGTAGCGTTCCTTCCATACCACTTCAACATCACTGGGGCATTCAAGATTCAAATTTGTTTATTGCGCATACATCAAAACATACAGTGAAATTTGTCATTTGCATCAACAACCAATCCACACCATTGCAGGTCCGGAGTCTCACCACACATTCTGCCACCAACGTTGTATGCCCACAATGCTCTAAAGAACAACGCAGAACAAAACAAGCAACAGAACAGCAAACCAAGCCCTGTCCCTCCATCATTTCTGTCCCTCCTGACTTGTCATCACTTCCTGAGTTGTGCACAGGAGAGGGTGGGTGTCAGCTTAGGTTATTGTGTTCAAGGTCCAGCAGAGATCGATGGGCCAAATTACCTAATTCTGCTCCTATGTCTTATGGACCACTAATCTTTCTGAAGCGAAAAACAAAATCTAGCCTGCTATGTTGCTATCATCTGAAATTTCAAGAGGTACAATGCAGTTTTTAAAGTTGAGTGATATTTCCTGTCGTGGGAAGGATCTAGAACCAGAGGGGACAGCCTCAGAATACAAGGACATCCCTTTAGAACAGAGATGGGGAGGAATTTCTTTAGCCAGAGGACGGTGAACTTGTGGGATTAATTGCAACAGTCAGCTATGGAGGCCCAGTCATTTGGTATATTTAAAGCGGTGTTGATAGGTTCTTGATTAGTAAAGGTGTTAAAGGTTACAGGGCGAAGGCAGGCGAGTGGGGTTGAGAGAAATCATTCATCAATCATGATGGAATGGTAGAGCGTATGTGATGGGCAGAATGACATAATTCTGCTCCTATTTCTTATGGTCTTATTATGGGTATGGCTGCTTTGTACATGAGTCCAAACCAGTGCCTTCATATCAGTTATGCCTCCTGTGCTCCCACACTGCAGCACTTTAAAAGACAGCTTCCACTCAGGCAGATGTATAGTCCTTCTGTTAGCTTGAAATTGGAACGCTTCCAGCTGATAGATATGAGTGAAAATCCACGATTGTGGGAGAACTGCTATTTAAATATCATAGTAATGAGTGAAACTGAGCAACGTAGCAATATGCCAAGTAAAGTGGCAGGTGATTGGGAGGAAACTCTGCGTTTGGATGTAATTTATTATTTTCCTGTCAGCGAAAGTGAAATCTATGTCTGTCAACATTGCGTATCTACTTCGTATGGGTGTGGATTTAAAAAAAATAATAGGCCTCTCACTAAATCTCATTAACTTCCTCCTGAGCATGCACTTTCCACTCAGCCCCAGTTAGAAAGTATTTCTAAAGAAGGAGGAAAATGCAGATGGTGGAATTAAAGAAAATGTTAGAGATATTCAACAGTTCAAGCAGCATCTGTGAAAAAGAGAATTAACTTATTCAGAACTAGGAAAGTTTAGAATACGAATGTTTTAAATGATGGGGGTGGAGATTAAACATGTTCAATTTAATATTTTTACATTTAATATCAGAGAGTATGTATCCAGTACACAACCTGAAATTCGTCAGACATTCATGAAAAAGAAACCCCATAAAACGATAGAAACATTGAAGCCCCCCCTCATTTTGCAGAACATCAACCACCCACCCCCACCTGCACCAGCAAACGCATTGACCCCCCCCCCACCATGCAAGCAACAGCAGAAGCACCAAGAGTCTGTTAATTCAGAGTCCATCAAACCACAATCCACAAACCAGCACTTCAGTATCTGACAGGCTCTCCCTTCCAGCAAGGGAGGGGGAGGTCGCTCCTGCAACAACAGGAGCGGAGATCAGCAACTCGCTGTTCTGATGTTACAATCTTCTGCATCACTCCTTCAAGCCCACCCCCCCCTCCCCATCATGAGGACCAAAGGGCTCTCACCCTCCATCGAGGGGGGAGAGAAAGAGAAGGAGGGATCACTCGAGTACAGGGGCCTCCCTCCGACAGCAGCTGACAATTAGTAAACACACTGCCTGTTCTCTCGGTGTTCCAGTCTCCCATAACGCTTCAGTCAATGAAATCACTGAGGAACTGAGTCGCTCATGTGCCTGCTACCCGACTTCTGGCCTCCCGGCCCTCAGAGTGTACATCTTCCAGGTTGTTCCCGAAGATGGCGAAGTGCTAGGCTGCACGGTAGGTTCGGAAACCCACCACTTTCAAAGAATCGTAGCTTGAACTATAGATGACAGATTCTGACAGAACGACAAACCACCTTGGAAAGATAAGAAACACCTAAAGAGAAGAGAAATAAACTGTTTCGTGGACAAACTGGAAGAAGTCCCTGGGTTTTCAAAGTCCACAGGCATCATCTTTTTCCAGCCTTCACTTTCTCCTTTCCCTGTTTTCTGTATGTTCCCAGTTATGATGCGGCGTCGTCAACATGAAATGTTGTTTCTTTCTCCACAGATGCTGCTTGACTAACTGAGTATTTACGGTATTTTCTGTTTTATCTGGAATACAGTTGTGGACAGTGTCAGTTCAACATCCGTGTTACGAGTCCCTTCTCCAACACAACACGTCCCCTTCATCTTCCATATCCTGCTCATCATTCTGCTTACAAAAAATCACAACAAGCTGGAGACCACCATGCTGTGTCCACAGCAAAAGACAGGATCTCCTGGTGCCCACCCATTTCCATAAGACGTAGGAGAAGAGTTGCACCGTTTCCCCATTCTGACATGTCTGTCCATGGCCTTCTCTACTGAGGCCATATTAAGACTGGAGGAGCAACACCTCATATTCCTTTTCGGTATCCTCCAACCTCATAGCATGACATCAATTTATGTAACTTCTGCTAATTTCTCCCCCAACCCCACTCCTCCCTTTTTCCATTTCTCATTTTGTTTACCCTTTCTCACCTGCTCATCACTTCCCACTGGTTCCTTTCTTTCTTCTCCGTCTTCCATGGTCCACTGTCTTCTGTTAGATTCCACATCCAGCCCGTCACCTCTCTGCTTCTCATATCACCCCCGCCCACCCACCTACACCCTCACCTGGTCTCACCTATCACCTGCCAGCTTTACTCTTTCCCCACCCCCCTCACTTTCTTATTTTGGCTTCTGTCCCCTGCCTTTCCAGTCCTGATAAAGAGTCTCAGCACAAACAGTAGACTCTTTATTCCCCTCTATGGATGCTGTCTGACTTGCTAAGCTCTTCCAGTATCTTGTGTGCTGCCTGAGACCATGTTGTTGATGTTTCTGAACTGCAGTGGAATCCTCATGTTGATGCGCTGCTTCGTTAAATCTGTTGGCAACAACTAGGTTTAGGATGGTGGTGAATAATGGTAGCTTGGATTGAGGCGTTTAATTTTGCCGTGTTCGCCAAGCTTGGCAGTCAGCTTGCAGACACTTCATCACCAGTCAAGTGACATTCTCAGTGCACAGTTGTTGGTGATTCTCTCTGGGAGTGTTTTTGTTTATATATACAACCCCCAATCTACCAATTTGGTTGTCTTGGTCCTGATTGGCTACCCTTTCTGTTCACCTTTGAATTCTGTTGGCTCGCGTTTCTCTGTAAATAAACATATCCAAATAAACACTGTCGACAACCCCCTAGGAGTCAAAGAAATATGAGCCAATGGAATTCAAAGATCAACTGAAGGGGTAGCCAGTCAGGACTGAGGCAAGCAAATGGGGGCCCACTATATAAACGTGAGCACGCCCAGAGAGAAACGACTGTGCACAGAGGAACAGATGTCACCTCAGCTGGTGATGAAACGTTTGCAAGCTAGACAAACACTGCAACATTAAAAGTAGAAGGTGGTCAGGGTTTTCCTACTCCCATGTTACACTGACTGAACACACAAAATGCTGGAGAAACTCAAATGGTCAGGCAGCATCTATGGAGAGAAATAAACAGTCATCATTTTGGGCTGACACCCTTGTGTTTATTGCAGGTGGTAGTTGGGTGAGGAGGGGGAGCCCCTTGTAGACTTAAGGGGAGGTGGAATGTATTATTCTGATGACTAATCTGTATTCTCTACTTTTCCTTTCTGAAGAGGGATACACGCAGCCATGCAGATGAGCTGCTCGTGGGAGGATGGTTTTACACTGGTGAGTACTTAACCACTAACTGATAGAAAGGCTATGTAAATTTTTGAAGTAATTTTGTGACTTGACACGTAAACATTGGGTGAAAACTAAGAAAGTCAGACCTCATCTTTAATCTTGAACATTTCTTTTGGTTGAAGGATCAGGAAGGCCAAGTGCTGTCCAAAGTGTTAGCATTGCCTAACACTTTGTGCTTGACTAAGGAGTAACGTAAAATAAAGCTGGATTCTCTACTTGTTCTGTGAATTAGCAGGCATTCATGAGTTGTGATGAATAAAGCTGTATAAAGTTGACAAATTTTTTGACTACAAACGAAAGAAAATTTGCAGATGCTGGAAGTCCAAGCAACACACACACCAAATGCTGGAGGAACTCAGCAGGCCAGGCAGCATCAATGGAAAAAAGTACCATTGACATTTTGGGCCAAGTCCCTTCAGCAAGACATGCCAAAGGGTTTCAGCCCAAAACGTCAACTGTAAATTTTTTGATGTTTTCAGTGTTGTGTTTTCCCCTTTTGTTTCATTCAATGGGGCGTAAGCATTTGCTGCCTATCACTGATTTCCCTTGAGAAGATGATGAGGTGCTGGAACCATTAAAGTCCTTTTAGGAAACGTGATTTCATACTGCAGAATTTAGGCAGGAACTCTTATGTTGTAGTTGTACAAAACATTCACGAGGCTGCACTTGGCTGTACAGGTCGACCTTCACTAATTTATCACCATTGTGACCTGAGGAGTTCTGTATTAGTGAAAATGCCGAATTACAGAAGGATCACATTAAGCAATAGCTAACCACCTCATCATACCTTTAAAATATCATGTAAATCAGTACAAGTTAGATAATAAAGAAAAAGAAATATTAAATTAGTAAGTGAAATTTTAATAAAGTAATATACCGTACAGGCACAGATAAAATAAAGGGTACAGGTAAATATACAGGAATTAACTTGTACAGAAAAGTTGAGCACTTCTGCTTCTAAATTGAGACGTTTAATATACCTTCAGGCAAAGTTACACGTCTGCAAGTGTGGGGTTGTCAGGATCATCACCATCTTCATCTTGGAAAATGAGTGAAGCATCAGGAGCTGGTGCTGAAACTGGCACAACAGTTTCTTCAAAAACTGTTGATGTTGGTGGCAGCACATCTGGGCGAGCAGAAGTTGATGGCACTGGATTTTGTAGTGTTAGCTCCCCTGTGCACTTTTTCTAGCAATTTTTTTGAATATATCTTCCAAGGTAAGTTGTTTCATATATTTTGGTTTCTCTGATTAGCTTATCCTGCAGCATATAAACACTCATTATTTCTTGCTCAGTTATAAAACATTGTTGCTCTAATCCTTTCAGCAATTCACCTGTCAATAGAAAGTCTCTCTGCTACAACTCCTTCATCTTCATCACTGCTTTCTCCTCCAATATCTTCCTTCTCTGGATGTACAACCATCTGCACAATTTTCGAGTCAGTATAATGATGAACAGTAGGCTCATCCTCATCTGTATTCATCCATTCTTCAACATTGTCATCATTGAACCTTGATGCAAGATCCTTGGCAGCAGGATTAGTTAGCTCTTGAGCAAAAGAAAGCAGTTCAAGTATGACCTGTTTTTCCTTGGAAACTCTAAAGCCTGTAAAGTCATTTCCAGTGTCTTCACCAGGTGCAGACTCAAACATTGAACCTGGCCATAATTTATGCCAACCATTCTTCAGTGTGATGGTTCTACAGACCTCCAAGCATTATCAGCACAGTAAATCATCTCTTTCATATTAAACTCCCTTATAAATTCCTTTACTGGTCTGCCAGCATTAACTGCACTCAAGAGGCACCTCATCAACAGGGAACGATACTTCGACTTGAGAGAATGTAATATGCCATTGTCCGGGGGTTGAATTAATGATGTACAGTTAGGTGGCAGGAAGATACTGAAAACATTGTTTTTTACCAGGAGTTCTGCTTTCGGGTGTGCTGAACAGTTGTCTAAAATAAGCATTATCTTACAGTTGTGCTGCAGGCCAACAGGCTCACAGTGAGCTCGTGCTTCGGGAACGAACTAATTTTCAAACCCTTCTAGTGTGATGATAGTTATAATCCATCCGTTTTTGTTAGCACAGTAAATTACAGGAAATTTCGTCATACCTTTGAAGGCCCTGGGACGTAAACTTGTGCCAATGACCAGTAACTTACATCTGTGGGTTCCTGCAGCATTCGAGCAGCCTAGCGATCTCTCGATGCCTTATACCCTGATAGTTCGACACCTTCACTTAAAGATTAAACCACGTTATCAGCACTTTATCTAGTTCCAGACTTCTTCCGTCTTTCATTGTTTTTCTTACACACATCTGTTTCTTTGAGCCACTATCAACAAAAAAATGTAGCAGTTTTTCTTTCTGTTTCTTTGTATCGTACACTGTGGAAGAGCCAATGTTGTAACGCTCGCACAAGCTTTTCACTGATACGCCACTGTCCAGTTTTTTCAAGAGTTCAACCTTATCTTTAATAGATAATGTGCGGTGTTTTCACTTCACAGCATGGGGGTGCATTTCCTTTACTCAGTGGGGCCATAATTGGGGCTAAAAAAGAGCCAATGATATTAATAAATGCAGGAAAACAAGCAGGAATCGCTTGTCTGCACTTACAAGAGCACGCCAACACGTGAACAAATCTAGCGCAACCAAAACAATGCGCAGCAGATTGGTATGGTGGCCCGGGAAATTTGAAATTACAGTTGCGTGGAAAATTTGAAATCAGTGATCAGTCTGAATCTGAGGGGCAACCTTTTCACAAAGAGGGTGGTGCATATATGGAGCAAGCTGCCAGAGTGAGTGAGTGAGGCAGGTACATTAACATTCCACTTCCTGGAACTTCTAATGGTTATTCCCCCTTTATTTCTCATCACCCCCACCTCATCTGGGAGATAGTATAAAAACATGGGAATTGGAGTAGACTTTCTGGCCCTTTGAGTGAGATCACTCCACCATTAGCATCTTAGATGATCTTCAGGTGCATGGATAGGAAAGGTTTAGAGCAGGGATTCCCAACCTGGGATCTATGCTTAAAAAAAGTTGGAAACTCTGGGGCAAACACAGGCAAATGGACCTAGTTTAGATGGGCATCTTGATCAGCATGGACAGGTTTGGCCAAACGGCCTGTTTCCTGTCTCCCTGGACAGTGAAGAAATTGCAGTTTTTTTTTGAGTCTGGTTGATGTGATTTGGATGGGAACCTATCGCAAGTAATCTTTCCATACATCTGGCCCCTGACCTTCTAGATGGGAGCCTATAGCAGGTAACCTTTCCATACACCTGGTGCCCGACCTTCTATATGGGAACCCTATAGCAGGTAATCTTTCCATACACCTGGTGCCTGACCTTCTAGATGCTGGTTAGAGGTGAGTTTTTTTCCTTTTCTGGCGTGTATGCTGTAGCCGTGATGCATCAGTCAGTTACAGTAGGAATGAATGGTGAGAGTTGAGTGGAGCTCAGTGAGGCAAAAATTCTTTTCCTAGTTTTGTGCCAATATTCTTGAGATTTGTTGGAATTACAGTCATTTAGGCTAGTCGCAACTTGTGCCTCGTAATAGAGGTCTTCCTGTTGGCTTCACGTTTCCTCAGGGACAGTCCTGTCAGGGAACTGAAGAGAGGCTATTCATATTCTTGAGACTTCCTTGCTATTCAGTGACTCCTTAACTCTTGCTCCTGCCCTACTCAATAAAAGTTTGGGTCTCAATTTGGAAACAGTCAGTTGATTCACCCCAAAAGCCAAAACTACTCTTTGGTGCAAGCGGGTTTCAAGTTTTATGGTTGTTACCCCTTTATTTGTCATCACCCCCACCTTGCCTCGGGAGACGGTTTCAGAAAACGTGGTAGCTGGATTAGGCTTTCTGGCCCTTGGAGACCTCTCTGCCATTAGGATCATAGCTGATTTTCAGCCTCGGCATCATCACCTCGATTTTCCCCTAATGCCAGATATCTCAATTTTGAATGAACACAACAACTGAGCTTCCACAGCTCTCCAGGAAAGAACACTCTAGACTCACCAGCCAGTGAGTCAAGATAAGACTCACTGGACTGAATGGCCAATTCTGTTCCAATGTCTTAGAGAAATATACCTCCTCAATCCCAAACAACCTAATCATTACACTGATGTGACCTGTGATCATAGATTCCTCAACCAGTGCAAACATTTCCCCATATCCCAGCCTTACAAGTCTTAAGAATTGTGTGCCTTTGCAAGTTCAAGTTTACGTCACACACAGTGCATATAGTTACGATCCAGCACATACACTCACAAAATAATATTAGCACAAGTCTGAGTAGCACAAAGATTGATGGTTTGTGGGACGTTGTCAGGCTTCTGCAGTGACAAACATGCAGCAGTTCCTCATTGGGTGAGATAAAGTTTCTGCGTGTTGAGACCTGCTCCAATTCATTGATCCTTTTAAACAGTAACAGTACGGGAGCATGATGGTTGTAGAAGGCAACACAGTGCAATGTTGTCGCTATAATTTAACATTTTGTTAACATAGGGTTTGTAATGCAGTGGGTGTCTTGAAGATCACTGAGAAACTGGGTGGCTGTCAGCATGCTGAGCTGTGTGGGGTTTTGGGTCTCTTCAGCTGCCCTAAATTCTCAATATTTGTTTATATTCAATCCACACTGCCCAGCAGTTCCCTGATTTAATCTGAGCCTAATCACGGGACAATTTACAGTGACCAAATAACCTACCAACTGGTATGTCTGGGCTGTGGGAGGAAACCGGAGCAGTCACGAGGAGAGCATACAGGCAACGGCGGGAATAGGACCTGGGTTGCTGGTACTGTGAAGGCTAATTTCCTGCAGGCATTGTTTGAGGTAGCAACAGGAACTAAGTGTCTCAAATGAATGGGCGACATGGTAGCATAGTGGTTAGCACAACGCTTTACTGTGCCAGCCACCCAGGTGCAGTTCCTGCTGCTGCAATCCCTGTGACCGCTTGGGTTTCCTCCGGGTTCTCTAGTTCCCTTCCACAGTCCAAAAACATGTTCGTTGGTGGGTTAATTGGTCATTGTAAATTGTCCCGTGGTTAGGTTAGGGTTAGATTGGCAAGATTGTTGGGTGGCACGGCTTGAAGGGCCAGAATGGCTTATTCCAGCTGTATCTTGATAAATAAAATTTTAAAATTGCATAATAAGACTGATTTTGATGTTAGTGTCAAGTGGGTTTATGCAAATAGATGTTCAAACTGCTTATGTAGAACTATTCTCTGTTTCTGCAGTGTGACCAGATGGTGACTGCTGAGCATGAAGACCGGATCCTGACCTTGCAGAGGGACGATATTTTCCCCCTTGCCCCTTCTCCTACACGGGTCGGCAAGGTATGGAAAGATGCCTTTGTTCTTGGTGTGAAGTTTGTGTCCATTAAGCACTAGAGGATTGTGGGGATGCTTCCTTCATCTGTAATGCTATCTAGTGATTGTATCTGAAGCAGCTATATTATATGTCATGGTCTCTGAACTGAGCCAGAAACTCCTGGGTTACAGTCCCATTTGACAGATTTTCATAAATCAGTGCATTGAGTACAAGAGTTGGGATGTTATGTTGAAGATATTGGTGAGACCAGCTGTAGAGTATTATATGCAGTTCTGCTCACCTGCCTACAGGAAAGATGTCAATAAGATGGAAAGAGTTCAGTGAAAATTTACAAGGATGTTGCCAGGATTTGAGGACCTGATTTTTTTCTTCCCCCCCCCCCCTTGAGCGTAGGAGATTGAGGGAGATTTGATAAAGATAGACAAAATTATGAAGGGTATAGATGATGTAAATAAAACCAGGCTTTTTCTACTCGGGTTCGGTGAAACTAGAACTAGAGGTCATAATTTTAGGGTGAGAGTTGAAATATTAAAGGGGAACTTCTTCACAGAGAGTGGTATGAGCTGCCAGAGGAAGTGGTGGATGTGAGTTTGATGGCAACATTTAAGGAAAATTTGGAGAAGTTCATAGATGGGAGGGGTATAGAGGGCAATGTTAAAGGTGCGGGTCAATGGCACGAGACAGTTTTAACAATTTGGCACAGACTAGATGGGCTGAAGGACTTGTTTCTGTGAGGTAGTGCACTAAGACTCTATAACTCAGACTGATGTGGCAGTACTGAGGGACAGCAACACTCCAGTAATTTTCAGCTGAAATGTGAAGGAGAAACCTTGTCTCACATTACATTGCTATTGATCATTGATTGGGGTTCAAATCACATCACCTTCTGGAAGGAGTTTGTATGTTCTCCCTGTGACCACATGCATTTCATCCAGATATTCCGGTTTCCTCCCACATCCCAAGGATGTACGGGTTAGGGTTAGTGAACTATGGGCATGCTATATTGGTGCCAGAAGCGTAGCAACATTTGCATCTGTCCCCAGCATAATCCTTGGAATGTATTGGTTGTTGATGCAAAACAATACATTTCTATATATATTTTTGTTTCGATATACCTGAAAAATACAGCTAACCTTTAACCTTTAATGCCTTTATTAATCAAGAACCTATCAATCTTTGCTTTAAATATGCCCAATGACAGCTTCCACAGCCATCTCCCACCTTCTCGCCCCCCCCCCCCCCAACCTCTCTGTCCCCACAAAATATTGGCTTTACGATATTGGTTATAATTATCTACCTTTGCAGAGTATAGCAAGGCAATGTTGGAAACAATTTAATGTTTCATCTAAAAGAGATGCCCTCTGACCATAGAACACATCTTAATAATGACACTAGGATTGTGTAGTCTGTTTCCTGCCTTGAGAGACTCAAAAATCAGAAGCAGTGTTACCCTGTGAGCCTCTGCTGACCCTCAATGGTCCTTGCTTCATGCAGTCATTCTTTTTCCCAACTATACATGGTATATCTCAGTTTATGTACGTATCACATCATAGATCTGGGAATGAATGATCTTTTCATCTGAGTGTACGCTAAAATTAAAATGGCCTGAACCTTAGTTAGCTCAAATTCTTTACTTTGGGATGTTATAATTCTCTGGTTGATGTGCATATATAATTACAGAACTTTGCAAAAGTCTTAGGCACATGTATGTAGCTAGAGTACCTAAGACATTTGCACAGTCCTATATGTCAATGTGGAGCAGACAGTGAGTTTGTAAATCTAGCAGGAGCAAAGGATGTTGGGAATGGCAAGGGTGGAGCACTGCGGGAGGGGTGTGGGACAGCTGGTAGAGAAGGAGTGCGGGGGTTGGGATGAGAAGGCACATACCCAGCCTTAAGCCACCAGGCAAAGTCACTTGATTCTAAATAAATGGTTTATTAATCATTATAGAATGTCTCTGTGTTGTTTCCCGCTCTTTTCCCAATCAAGGTCCTCTCCCACTCTCAGTTCACAATAGAGATCCATATCATCACTCACATATGTCATGAAATTATTTTTTTTGTGGCAGCAGTATAGTGCAGTACATAAAATTACTACAGTACTGTGCAAAAGGCTTGGGCACCCAGCTAAAAATATATGTGCCTGAACCTGTATGTGCACAGCACTGTCTTATTTTAAACTATCAGGAGTGGATGAGTAGAATGGTACACTGTGTGTATTATAGAACAGTACAGGCCCTTTGGTGTATGATGTTGTGCTGACCTTTTAGCCTACTGTAAGATCAACCTAGCCCTGCCCTCCCACATAGCCCTCTATTTTTTCTACCATCCACGTGCCTATAAATGGCCCTAATGTGTCTGCCTCTACCATCATCCCTGGCAGTGTGTTCCTCACCCTCCACTCTCTATGTATATTTAAAAAACAATTATCTCTGACATTCCCCCCCTCTTAATTCTTTCCTCCAGTCACCTTAAAGTTATGCCCTTTTGTATTAACTATTTCTGCACTGGGGGAAAATTCTCTGGCTGTCCACTTGATCTGCGTCTTATCAACTTGTACACCTCTGAGTCACCTCTCATTCTCCAAAGAGAAAAGCCCTAGCTTGCTCAACCTTTCCTCAAAGATGTGCTCTCTAATCCAGGCACGGGGTGGCAGGGCATCCTCCTGAAATCTCATGTGCCATCTGGTGGCCAGTGATAGCTTTCCACCTGTTATTTCAAACACATTCCCCAATCCCTGACTGCTTTTGAAATTGGGAAACATTCTTGAGACACAGCATTGTTAGAAAGTCAGTTAAAAAGCCCTGGATCAACAGATGGCTAATAAATCGTCCCTCCTCTCACTCTTTTTAAAAATATTTTTTCAGCAGTACTTCTCATCATCCCAGCCGATCCTGATACCCAAAGGTGGCATCACGCCAAATTCCTCTCCAAGTCCTACGCGACGTTTTGGAAGGTAAGAGAAACTTGAGCCTGACCGCTGCTTGTTCCTTCTGTACGCACGTGTACATCTGTCCCTGTGTATGTAGCTGGGTATGTCAGTGTGTACGCCTGTGAATGTCTGTGCGCACATGCACGCGTGTCTATCTGTGCATCAGTCTGTGACAAAGGTACTTGGCTAAATCTGTATAACCCTGTTAGATCTAGTGATACTGATCCAAGGTTGTTTGGAAGTCAAGAATGAGGCAAAAAAATTGGTCATTATTTATTGAGCGTTATAAGAATGGAGAACAAACAGAAAGGAAAAAGAAGTCATGTTCATCTCAGACTAGAGATAGCAACATTCCACTGATGACAATTAACCTATAAATGGACAGATTCAAGTGGCAGGACACCTGCAGAAAAAAGTTAATAAGCTTCTAGAAAAATACAGAGTTAGTTATTCTATAAACACTGGATAAATTACTGAACAACTGCACATATATAGGTGACTATTGAAAATACTCTCCACAACCTTATCGTTGGGTTTGGAGGCTTGCATGCCTCAGTGACCAGGAGAGCTGTGTTGGCTGGAGGACTTTATACTTTGGCTTGTGGTTAGGTCACCCATGCCAAACAGGTCAAAGAGTAGAGGACAGATTAAGAGTGGTCCACCGGTCCTCCAGATTTTTGGGGCTCAGCTCAGGGCTAGCAACCCTGATTAGTCAAACAAAACTGTTAGGGAAACAACAATAAAAAATCTTCTACATCTGTGTGCAATGGTATTTCCGATTCTCTATCCGGGATTTGCATGACTGTCAGAAGTGAAAACCAAGCAACTGACATGATGAAGGAAACTCTGAACGCCGCCAAGAGATGGAGGACCTTCATTGCTTCCCTAACTAGTGGCGTAATGGGCGGTAGAGAGAGAGAAAAATACACACAAGCATAGGAAAGCTAAATTACAAGGAAAATAAAAGAAAAATAACAATTCTGCAGCCTAATCCAACCCTGATGATATGCTATGGATTTTGCAATTTCTTATTCCTCTCTGACCTAATCAACTAAATGGCAAAAATACACTTTCCTCGTGAAAGTTGCTGATTTCTTTTCATTTGTTGTTTCTCTCCTGAGGCTGAGGTGCCAGCTCATGATGTTTTAACATCTTATGCATTGACCTGTGGCCTTTATTGGTTTGGGTGGTAATGAAGCATCTTTCATCCTCATAGACAAAGGCAGCTATCAATGCCTCTGCGTGCAGTGCACAGCTTTGACTTTGGTTAACACTGTGTCTTACCTTTAATTCTCTTCAGCTGTGAAAATATCAGTATGCCAGACAACAGTGGGAAATTTTGAAATGTTCTGTGCAGAAAAACCCAAACCACATTAATGATTTTTCCTTTGCCAAAGCAGTTTTGTAGTACCTTGTATTAGACGCTATGGCACCAAAGCTGGGTGGTTTCTGGGGCCTGATGAATGTGAATCCAACAGTAGGTGCTGGCAACTAATTCCTATCACCTTGCAGGTGTTACTGATCAGTAGCTCAGTTTTAAGTTAAAGTGGTTACGGTCTAATTCACAGAATTGCTGTTTTTGTGTTGCTGAATCTGACTTTAGAGATTATGCTGTGTACAGTAAGTTTACCAGTTTGATTCACATGATAGGAGAGATGTCTTGTGGACTATCATTCCTTTCCAGTTCTGAAGAAGGGTCTCGGCCCAAAACATCAACTGATTATTCACTTCCATAGATGCGGCCTGACCTGCTGAATCTGCAGATGCTAGAAATCTAAAGCAAGACAGAAAATAATATTCAGCCCTGAAGAAGAGTCACGACCTGAAACAACTGTTTTTTTCATTTCCGTAGATACTGCCTGACCTGCTGAGTTCCTCTAGCATTTCATAAAACACAAGAACAACTGCAGATTCTGAAAATCCAAAGCAACACACACAAAGTTCTGGAGGAACTCAGTAGGTCAAGCAACATGGATGCTTAAGCCTTCATCTAAGTCAAAGTAGATTTTAAATGACTATGATTGTTAATAATCTATCACTGCCATGATCTCAATGATACTCCTTTCATTACTGAACATGGCCTCTTTATCCTGCTCCTGGTTTTAATTAGTCTGAGTTCAGAACAATGAGAAATGACATTATTGTACCAGAAGAATCTTGAACAGAATTAATCTGAGGGCTTTGCCCCTGGTGCGGTATGATAGAGCTATGGGGGCATGATCTTGGGTTAGGTGATAGAAGACTTAAGGTTGAGATGAGAAGAATTTCTTTCTTATGCAATCTTCTACACTAAAGAGCCATGGAGGCCAAATCTTTGTGAACTACGGTAAAGTCAGGGATAATGATAAACAGACAGTAAGATTAAAGATCTGATTAACTTTATTTATCACAGATACATCAAAACAGACAGTAAATTGAATTGTTTTCCTGTTAATGACCAACACATTGCCACACTTCCAGCACCAACCTAGCATGCCCACAACTCACTAACCCTAACCCGTATAGTACATCTTTGCAATGTGGGAGGAAATCAGAGCACACGAAGGAAACCCGTTCAGTCACAGGGAGAGTGTACAAACTCCTTACAGACATTGGTGACAATTGAACCCCAATTGGTGATCACTGGTGTTAACTGCTATGCTACCATGCAGCCATAGATTAGATCAGGCACAATATTATTGTTTAACGGAATACATTTGTGGGGAGGGTATCAACTCCTAGTTCTTTTGTTTCATATCCCTACCCACACACTGCTGTTCTGCACTCACTGATTAAAGATAATTTGATCCTTTTGAAGATCATTGTCAGCCCATAGTTGTAGGACTCTTTGGATCCAATAAGATGCTGGGCAGATCTGAGAATTGGAAGGTCCTCTGATTTGCCCTTGTATGTTAGAACAGGCACTGTTTCTGTGCGGAATTCAGGCCTTTGATGTTTACGTAGGGAGTTGCTGTGTTAAATGTTGGCAGTGAAAATTATGAACAAATATTGTGACAGCAAAGAGTTGGACAGAAACATAAGATGAAGCACCAAGGCTGTTCAGAGAGCAACCGTGATTCAGGCGTTCCTGTGGCATCTTAGTTCTTTAGAGCTCTCATTGTTTTCCTGCTCATTTCCATTTCTGCATGCCCTATAATACCTATTACACAAAGTAAGATCGCACCATGCATCTAGTCAAAAGTCGTTTATTGTTATATGCAGAGGTGCAGTGGAAAAAAACTTGATTGCAGCGGCATCACCTCTGCCACTGCCCAGTCTCCATGGCTCTCAGCTCCCTTTCTTGCTTCTGATTTCCTACCCAGATGATTTTGCTTTTCTCCAGTTATTTTGCCCTGTCTCCCCCCTCCCCACCCTCTACTCCTGTCATTGTTGTAGTGGGATGGTTAGGGTGATATAACAGAGCAGGACCATTGGTAATACAGTCTGCACACTGATCATTTGAGAGATGCTTCCTCGCGTTTCAACATGTGTTTCCCTTCCTAGCAGGAGATGTGTCAGCCCAAGTGTTGCTATACGACCCAGTGCCTTGGGACCGCTGAAGAGGAAGGGTAAGAATTCTTCAACACCTTCTCCAAGTGTACCTTCAAAATTAGATTGCTTGAAATCCAAGCCTTTGACTTCAATTGCATTTTGAGTATTAGTGCAGTTTGGATGCAGCACTCATGCCTTTGTGTTCCAGTACTAGATAGGACTCACATTTTTGGTGGTGATACTTGGGAAGCAAGCTTTGTTCATCCCTTGTGTTCTAGTCACATAGAAGAGGAGCAGGAGTAATGGAGCCCCTTGGAATATTTTATTGATGTAAGCTCATGATCTAAAAGATTAAGTGGTTATAAGAGCTTTCTGCTAAATCTAGGGCTTGTGGGACAGACGCTTTCTCGTGAAGGTCAGCCCTGTGCATCTTCCTTTCAAATCCTTAATGAAAAGAATGCCTTTCTTGGAGACCACAATGACACTCATACTCTTGAGTATATTCCCATCAAAGTCCTGAATGTTTCTGAAAGTCACGCGCTCCCTCTTGCAGGAAAGACTGGTGTGTCATTTGGTGCAATGCAGTGGGGCAGGCAGCATCTATGGAGGGAACTGGACAGTTGATATTTCAGGTGGAGACCCTTCTGATTTCCCTCCTTAGATGTCCGCCTGTCTGAGTTCTCCAGCTCCTTAGTGTGTTGTTACAGATTTCCAGTGTCTGCAGTTCCCTGTGTCTCCTCTCTGGTACACAGTTGCCTGGCTGGGTGTGAACTAGATGCTGTGGTTACGTTACTAGATACACCTGTACAGCTCCTCACTAATGTGAATATCCCATCAGCCAATCATGTGGCAGCAACTCAATGCATAAAAGGCATAATCAAGAGGTTCTGAGTTCCAGTAATTATGAATCTCCTATGTTCCATTTTATTTTAAAAAAAAAGCAGTAGTTTTCGCCAAGGTTCAAGCGAAACTCAGCTTTGCTCTCCACATTTGTGGAATGGACGGGTTATATGATCTCCCTAAAAAGAGAATAACTGATGAGGTGTTTATTATTCAGATATTAGAATAATCAGTTGGGAAAAATAAGGCAGAAGAACCCCTTGCCTGTTCGATGTTAAAACCTGAGACTACAGTTGGACGCAGCATCAGTTTAATAACCCAAGAAATCCGTGAAGAAAAGACTGCTTTGTGCATTGAAAGCAATTAAATATGACATTGGTGGACAAGAAGCACTGGAGAGCAGGTGCTGTGGGAGTTAAAATCATGCGAACACTACTTTCTGTTGAAAATAGCACAACCTTCTCTTCTCCCCCCCCCCCCCCACACACGCCCCCTATACTTAACACAACAATGTACACCTACTTGTTTAGTAACACACAGAATGCTGGAGGAACTTAGCTGGTCCAGCAGCATCTACGAAGAGGAATAAAGAGTCGATGTTTCAAGGCTTCATCGGGACTGGGAAGGAAGGGGCCAGAAGCCAGAATAAGAAGCTAAAGAGAGGGGGAGGAGTACAAGTTGGCAGGTAATAGGTGGGTGGATGGGGATAGGGGATGATTTATGTGTCTGGGAGGTGATTGGTGGAAGAGGTAAAGGGCTGAAGAAAGAGGGATCTAATAGGACCATGGAAGAAAGGGGAGGAGGAGGGGGAACCAGAAGGAGGTGATGAACAGGTGAGGAGAAGAGAATGGATGAGAGGGAAGACAATGGGGAATGGAAACAGACAGAAAGGTGTGTGTGGGGGGTGAAATTACTCGAAGTTGGAGAAATCAGTGTTCATGCTGGCAGCTTGGAGATTACTGAGACAGAATATGGGGAGCAAGATTTTCAGCATCTGCAGAATCTCTTGTGTTTATTACTTGTTCCCTGTCCCAAGGAGCTTGTATAACTCAGCAGTAATGAGTCAGAGGCCTAAAGGCTGGGGTTGTCACTAGTCCATAGTAGCTTGGCTGTAGCAGCAGTTTTCAAGTTCATCTGACTGTAGACACAGTACTGTGCAGAAGTCTTAAGTCCAGCTCTTGGCTCCATCCCTCCCCCTCCTGTCTTCTCCTATCATTTTGGATCTCCCCCTCCCCCTCCCACTTTCAAATCTTCTACTATCTCTTCCTTCAGTTAGTCCTGACGAAGGGTCTCGGCCTGAAACGTCGACTGCACCTCTTCCTAGAGATGCTGCCTGGCCTGCTGCGTTCACCAGCAACTTTGATGTGTGTTTCTTAAGCACACTAGTTATGTATATGCCCAAGACTTTTGCACAGTACTGTATATACAACCAAATGAAACAACAGACCACGGTGCACCCACAAAATATATATCACACACAGCACATGAAACAAAATACTGTCACAAATAAGTTAATAAAATATATTTCCAGGTGCAAGTAGTGTGTATCACAATTAAGCAGTAAACAGCTCACTATCCTAGTGATGTCTCACAGCCTGGGGGAAGAAGCCATTACCCAGTCCAGCGGTCCTAGTCCTGATGCTCCTGACGGTAATGGGATGGAGGGGTTGGGATCCTCAACAATGCTTTGGGCCTCAGTAAATGTCACAAATGGGGGGAAGGAGACTCTGGTGATCTTCTCGCAGTTTGTACTATCCTCTGTAGGGTCTTGTAGTCCGATGTCTTGCAGCTTCCATACCACGCAATGATGCAGCCAGACAGGACACTTTCGATGGTGCCCTGCAGAAAGTTCTTAGAATGGGAGCAGGGAGCCATGCATGTCTCAATCTCCTCAGTTTTCTTAGTAATGCAGTGCTAGGTACTAAAGCAAAGTCCCTGTGCCTCCTAACAATATATGCATGTGATGTCATTGTGATGATATTAATTTCCTCCTTCAGGAGCAGAATTACATTCCTGCCTGCTATCTCCCTCGCCCGCCTTAATCAGTGGCCGTTGCTCCTCCCTACAGGTGACATGGAAGTGGATTCTCCTCCAAAGAAGTTATTTGTTAGCGGCGTCCCTGGACTTGTAACTGCTGAGACCACCCTGCTAAGACCATTACTCTCGCATAGGTGCGCAGTTCTTTCTACAGTATTCTATTGCTTTTGAAGGCTGTGAAGGTACCTTGGACTGTTCTGGACCCTGGGGTCAATGTGCTTCCACAGTACTGTTGGATTAGGAATTCTCATACTTTATTGATTAGATAGTTCTGGTTTGGGATATGGAGTGGATGGTGACAACCCATACTCCCATTATTCTTCCAAGTTGTCAATACAACAAGTTGTCTTTCCCTTCAATAGATGATACAAACTGACCTACACCTTGTATTCTGTTTGGGTAGCTTCCAACCTGATGGCATGAACATCAATTTCTCAAACTTCCAGTAATGCCTCCACCCCCCCCCCCCCACTTCACCATTTTTTTCATCCCCTTGTCCCTCTCTCATGTTATCTCCTTGCCTGCCCATCGCATCCCTCTGGTTCTCCTCTCTTCCCTCCCTCCCCCCCCCCAACTTCTTTCCTCCATGGCCTTCTGTGTCTTTCACCGATCAACTTCCTAGTTCTTTGCTTCATCCCTCCCTCTCCAAGTTTCACCTCTCACCTGGCATTTCTCTCTCCCCCTCCCCCCACCTTTCAAATCTACTCCTCAGTTTTTTATTGATGCTGCCTGGCCTGCTGAGTTCCTCCAGTATTTTGAGTATGTTGCTGAGATTTCCAGCATCTGCAGATTTTCTCTTGTTTGACGGTTGATCTACCGCAGCTTTCATCTCCTTGTCATTTCCATATACCCCCAATTGCCTGATCTACCCCATCTTTAAATACCCCAGTCATTCATCCTCCAAAATTTGGGAGAATTACCACCCTCTTGAAGAAATTTCTACCCACCTGGGACGTTAAATGGTTCCTGATCCTGTAACTACTGTACATCCACTCAGTCAAAGCACTCCCACTCATAGAAGCATCTCAATCTCTACCCTGTCAAGCTCCTTTAGGATTTTACACTTTTTACTAAAATCATCCCTTCTTCTGAACTCCAAAGAATAACCAGGAGATCATAAGATTAAGGAGCAGATATAGCCCATTTGGCCCATCGAGTCTGCTCCGCCATTCATTCAAGGCTAATTTAATATCTCTCTCAACCCCAGTCTCCTGTCTTCTCCCTGTATCCTTTGATGCCTTTACTAATCAAATATCTATAACCTCCATTTTAAAGGTGCCCAATGACTTGGCCACAGCTGCCTGTGGCAGTGAATTCCACAGATACACCACTCTCTTCTAAAGAAATTCCTCCTCATCTCTGTTCTAACTCCACCTCCCTCAATTCTGAGGCTGTGCTCTCTGGTCTTACACTCCCCCACCATAGGAAATGTTCTCGTCACATCCACTCTATCTAGGCCTTTCAATATTCTGTAGGTTTCAATGAGATTCAAACCCCCCCCCCCCCCCATCATTCTTCTAAACTCCAATGAGTACATGCTCAAAGCATCAAACGCCATTATCATTCCAGAGCAATATTGTTTTAATTTCTTTGGCTGCTCAAGACAGGAAAGCCCTCTTGCTCTCGGAATTAGCCTAATGGATCTCTTCTGGTCTACCTCCAATGCTAGTAAATCCTTTCTTAAACAGGGGACCCAGACTTTGAAGAATATTCCAAGTGTGGCCTCACCAGTAACCCAACACAAAGTTCTGTAAAGAAGCTGGCTTAGAGTTTTGAGTAAGGTACGACACCAGGTTGAACCATTATCTCTAACATTCACCAATCTTCACTCCTTAATCCTATTAGTCTCTCTTCCTGAAACCTTAGGTTGTCCATCCTACTACTACTTCATGAATTTCATTTTGGCCAGTGGCTGTCCTGCAAAGTGCCTTAGAATATTTGCCAATTCAAGGCAAGACTGGTGGCTCCGTGTACTGGAGGGATTAGCCTAATGATTCTCTTCTGGACTACCACCAATGCGAGTAAATTCTTTCTTAACCAAGGGGCTCAGACTTTGCACCAATACCCAACACAAAATACTGTAAAGAAACTGGCTTAGAGTTTTGGGTAAGGAATGCTTCATTTGTGTCAGGGGGAATGCAAAAGGGAAGGGGGTGTTGTAGTGATGATCAGGGAGAGTATTATCGTGGTGCTCTGGGTAGTTATGCTGGAGTCTGTTACCACAGAAAGAAAGGTGTTCTTATTATTGCCCGGGGAGGAGGAAAGCTGCACCAGACCTACTTAAGCCACTGTGTCAAATATTGATATTCCCCTCCCCACCCACTTCTCATAGATGTTGTTCTTCTTTCAGCCTGGAAAGTGTGAACAGCAGCCCCCCTCAGACTGTGCCTCCATCAGGGCCTGATGTTGCAGCCTCGCCATCCGTCCCGGAGATCAGTTTCCCCTCACCGTTTGCCTCCGTGGCTCATCCACCTGGAATGTGAACCGAGAGGACAATCGCCCATATTCCAAGCGATGGGATTACATGAAGCACTTTGTTAGAGGACGTTGTATAATAGCATTCCTAATCAGTATTTTATAGTCAATTGTATAGTTCGTTAGTGAGAAAAGAAACGCCATTAAGGTGGCCAGTGATTTGGGAGCAGAGCTCTTGCTGCTGCCTGCCCACGTGGGTTGGAGCACCACGGTCCATTGGTGGAACTGCCCTAACCATTTGACATGTTGGGTTTGGACCTTGTGCCTGCCCATTGTATATACCACTGTATAGATTACTGATGAAGACAATTTGAGTTGCTGTGAGGCTGTGAAGCTGCTCTTGCCCTCTGTATATACGTGCCAATAGGGTTGGAGACCAGGTCGATCGACATTAATCATTGACAGAATGGAACAGTGTTTTGCGCATGTGCGTGCATGCACACACACACACACACACACACGCACGCACGTACCTATATATACATATACACACACACACACATACATACACACACAAATATCAGAAAGCTGCAGGTTTGGGGCAGTCATTCCTCTGATACTGAATAAACCTTACTGGTGGCTCCATCCTTCGAGGACAGCCTGGTTCCTGTGGTGGCCCTGGGGCATCCTTCACTTGCTTACAAAAACTGATGCAGCTTTCTTTTGCTTCTTTCTATGAAGTTGATTTCCTGAATCATTTAACCAAAAACTTGCATATCACTTGGATCATCTTCTGTCTTGGCTTCATTTGTCCTGTTGAATTACAAGGGTTGGGCTGTTGGCTCCCATGACAGTGGAAACCATGTAATCATTTTGAGGTACAGTAAGGTTCCGTGCCAGTTGTCACCTACAGTAGTTGTGTTCCACAAACAGTGTTAATTATCCTCATAATTTACAGTGGTTCCCTGTTGAAATAATGTTTCAGACCTTGTTCATTTCTTCCTACCTGGGAAGCATATTCTTCCACCCCCGCCCCACAATGGAATCTCTTGTTCAGCTTGTGAGAAGCCATGCATCTCTGCTCTCCTGTTGTCCCACCCTCTATTAATGTGGTTATTGCTGTACCCACACTGTTAAAATATTATTAATTGGTTAAGTTCTGGTAGTGAAAGCTATTGAAGATCCACAGGGAGGGGACTGCATATAGGTGCACAAGCCACATTGCTCTAATGTAGTGACTGAGGGCAGAAAAATTAGCTGTGCATGGATGTCTAGGAAGTGGTTGACAGAACCTGCAGTCCTATCTGTCCTTAAAGATGGTGCTTGCAACTTGGCATTTTTCAATTAATTCAGTGAAATTTTTGATTGTGGAGGTCCATGTCAGGAAAGGTTGGAATTTCTTAACTAGTAATAGGAAAGCTGCCCTTTCAAGAGCAGATGGGGTCAGTGCCATCTCATGGTCAGTTGTAAAACTTGCACCTTTTAATAAATGCAGTACATTCATTCTGTGGAATCTTCAATTGTGGAGGCCCTCATCAGGAAAGGTTGGAATTTCTTGACCAGTTCTAGGAAGGCTGCTCTCTCTTAAGAGCAGGTGAGATCAGTGCCATCTCAAGGTCAGTTGTCATATGACGATTGTTGCAGCGTAGAACTACACACATGTGGACCACCATGGTATTTTCTCTGCTGCCTGTTTCGATGATTTTTTTTTGTAGATCACTTTAGCAGGTGGTACTGTCACTTGTTGCTGAAGCCCTGAGTTGCTGGTCAGACATCAGGATGCGGTCGATGATTAATCCTCTCAGCTGCGTCTGCACCATTTGCAGTTCTGTAGCAAGCCACTTGTATCTGCTTGATTAGAAGTGGATGGCACAAGCTGCTGAAAGTCTTGAGAGGTTGGTTCTACAGCACCATCTGAGGCTGAGCAGGTGATTGGCAGATAGTTCCTGTAGATGCTAAATCTCAGGTACTGGCTCGTTGCCCCTATATTATACCAAAGCCTCTTGGGAGAAGCATGGAGTAAATTCAAGAAGAAAGTAATCCTTTTTTTTATTATCTTGATGCCTTTCTGTGCTTAGATTCCACTCACTTGCTGCTTAACATTGTGCAGCACCCTGGTGTTATCAGCTAGTACTGTGTCATACCAGTTAACGTGCTGTACCTCAAAGGGTTTCAAAAAAAGATTCTTTAGAGAATCACTGAATATGGATGACACAATATATGAAGAAAATAAATCATCATTGGTGCCAATTTTATACTTTTATATAATATTTAATTATTAATTAGTGAGTGTGTGTATGTGTGTGTGTGTGTGTGTGTGTGTATATATATATATATATATATATATACACACACACACACACACATGCATACACACATACAGACACACATATACACACACATGCACACACCCCTTAAGAGCTGTCTGACTTCTGCCTATCCAGAGAGATTGGATCTGTGTTCATAATGTCATTTAAAACAATAAATTTGTTAATTGCTGGGATATGAGTGAGAATTTCAAAGGTCAAGCAAGCATCTGTATTCCATTGGAGGAAGCAAGAACCTTGGTGGAGCTTGCACTGGACATTGGATCATTATCCACATGTCTAATACTGGATCCTCGAAACAAGTTCTTTGTTGAACAAGGTGCTGTGGCAATTATTTTCTAAGAGAACAGAAAATGCTTCATGTATGTCCTGGAAGGTGCAATATGGCCCAAGACTGCGTAGACTGGAAAAGAAGCATTTGGGAAGGTGTTGGGTGCTTTGGAGACCTAACTGAAACAGTGGATGAAGTGTACACCACCATAATTCACCAGAGCACAGGGTCTATGGGTCTCACTATGCTCCTCGAGACCACAAAAGTCCTAGAGTAAGCAATTCATCATTCCTCTTAGTGACTGTCACAGGTGACCTGATCTGGAAGGTGAAATGTAGGGTGGTAAACATTGGATGAGAGAAAACTGATCATTCTCATCTAGGAAGCCTGGGCTGCTGAGTTCCAACAGCATTTTGTGTGTGTTGTTTGGACTTGCAGCATCTGCAGATTTTCGCATTTTTGATCAATCTTTATCAAAACTTTTGGGGGAATACCTGTCTGAAGTCATAGAGTGATGCAAAACAGAGGTG
Organism: Mobula birostris; assembly: GCF_030028105.1. Lineage (NCBI taxonomy): Eukaryota > Metazoa > Chordata > Chondrichthyes > Myliobatiformes > Myliobatidae > Mobula > Mobula birostris. The sequence continues at coordinate 93,109,339 of NC_092374.1, forward strand.
GGCCCTCTGATCCAATGAGATCATGCCAGCTATGAAGCACCCATTTACACTGAGCAACACATAAAAAATGCAGGAGGAATTCCTTCAGCATTCTGTGTATGTTGCTTGGATTTCCAGCATCTTTGGCCCATTTCTCTCTCCTCCCGCCCCCCCCCCCCCCATCAGTCCTTCACTTGCTTACAAAAACATGCAGCTTTCTGTTGCTTCTTTCTATGAAGTTGATTTCCTGAATCATTTAACCAAAAACTTGCATAGCATTTGGATCATCTTCTGTCTTGGCCTCAATTGTCCTGTTGAATTACAAGGGTTGGGCTGTGGATGGTAGTGGAGGCGGATACAATAGAGCCTTTTAAGAGACTCCTGGACAGGTACATGGAGCTTGGAGGGCTATGGGTAACCCTAGGTAATTTCTAAGGTCAGGACGTGTTCGGTGCAGCTTTGTGGGCCGAAGGGCCTGTATCATGCTGTTGGTTTTCTATCTTTCTAGGCCCTAGCACTCATCTACACACTGGGCATAAGGGATAGCAATCTTCTGCCCTGCATGTTGATGGGATGAGGGAGGAAACTCGAGTAGTCGGGGTAAACCCATACATTCATCTGGAGACCATGCTCCATACACTGTACGGGAGGTCAGGATCGAACCCAGCTGCAAGTTACGGCATCTCTATGGTCCCCATCCTCAGCTAAAGTGATTAGAGATTAGTAATTTTGGTTGGTTATGTGTCTTTGTTCCCAGATCTTTCATTCAATAACTGGAGGTGGACGTACATCACATTTTATTTTTTTATGCTGTGATCCAAGGTTCTTAGTTTTATTCATATGAAGATATAGCATGCAGACCCTTCTAGCTCAACGAGCCCACGGTATCAAATCTGACCAATCAACCTGCCAACCCGAACATCTTTAGAATACACGAGAGAACCAGAGCAAACCCAAGCAGCTACAGGGAAAATGTACAAACTCATCATGGACAGTGGCGCTGTGATAGTGTCATGCTATCCGCCATGCCACTTCTTTGTAAAAACTCTGCTACTGACACGCTAAAGGAAGCCATGAACACAGCTAGAGATGGAGGACCTTCGTTGCTGCCCTAAACACCAGTGGTGTAAGAAGCAATAAGTAAGCAAACAGCGTGTTGGGCCACTTTGAAGGCAACCAATTTGATCTGACCTGATTTTGTTTTACAGGAAATGCAAAATGCGGTTTCAGGCAGGAACCTGAGATTAACCAATTTTTAATACACTTGAAACATATGATTAACTTGCATTTTAAAACAATACTTTGGTAATATTGGCAAACATTTCTGCATTTCCTTTCTCCCACTGACACTGCAAGATACAGGGTAATAACAGAACCAGGGTGCATAGTGTTTATTTGTGCTTTTAAAGTCGGCCTCTATTTTCCACATCTATAACAACAACCAATCACATCACAGAAGAGATGCTATAGTGCCATTTCTTGTGCTAGTTAGGAGTGTGGTGTGGGATGCAGAAGGGTTTAGCTGGGAGATGCTCGGGGGTGGGGGGTGTTTAGGAAGGCTTGCACGTGGAATAAGTTGTACTTGGATTGATCTCTGGGATGAAGGGGGTCTCTGGAAGAGACGTTGAGCCTATTGGTTGCATGGATGAGAAGGTGCGTTCACTGAAATAAGTACTGTGCAAAGATCTGTGAGAAGATACTTCCACTTGAGGTGAAGGTCTGGAACTAGTGAGTAAGTCTCAGTTTCAAGTGTACAGTGCATTAACAACCAACACACCTAACGATGTGCTGGAGCAGTCCACAAGTGTCACCGCACATTCTGGTACCAACATAGCACGCCACAATGCATGGCAGAACCAGCACCGCCGAATCAAGCCCCTTTCCTCCTACCCGCTCACCCATGCACATAAACAATCTTACAATTCCAGGACAGGCTTTCTGCCCTTATAGAGTCACTCCTTTATGACTGAAATGAGATATATCTTAGAGGCACAAGAGACTGCAGATGCTGGAATGTTGAACAACAGTCTGCTAGAGGAATTCAGTAGATCAAGCAACATCTGTGCGGTGGGGGAGGAATTGAGATCAGGACTGACTGACCGACAGAGTTCCTCCAGCTGACTTGGTTGCACGAGTAATTTCGACACTGAATTGTGAACTTTTGGCATTCCCTACCCTGGAGAGATGCGAAGACAGTCATTGAATGTACTCAAGGCCAAGATGGGAGTTTTAGACACTGGGGAGTTGGTGAAGAAGGTGGAACTGAGGCTAAATGTAATCTTACTGAACAGTGGAGCAGGTTTCTGGAGTTATATTGCCTAATTCTGAAAATTCTTATGGTTTTTGAATGGTTGCTGAGAGAAGCTCTATATGTGGTTGTATAGTCATTGAGTGGAGAGTTGGAGTAGGGTTGACTGTGCAAGCTCAGTTAAGCATTAAGAGTTAGATTCAGGGATTTGGCATAATGCTTCAGAATTCAGTCGTTGCATCTCTGGGCACAAGGTTGGAGTCCAGTACAAAGAGGATCAGGTTTCATATCACTGTCATGTGTCATGAAAGTTGTTGTTTTGCAGCAGCAGTACAGTGTAATACATAAACTATAAATTACAACATAAAATATTCAGTATATATTTAAAAATATAAACAAGTAGTGCAAAAAGAGAGCCAAAAATGGTGAGGGTAGTGTTCATAGATTGATTCATTATCCATTCAGAAATTTAATGGCAGGGGTGGGGGAGAAATAAGCTCTTCCTAAAATGTTGAGTATGTGCCTTCAGGCTCCAATACTTCCTCCCTGATGGTAGCAATGAGAAGAGGGCATTTCCTGGATGATGGGTGTTTTTAATGATGGATATTGCCTTTTGAAGATGTCCTTGATGCAGGGGAGTCTAGTGCCATGATGGATCTAGCTGAGTTTGCAACTCTCTGTGCTTTTTCCCTACCCTGCGCAGTGGCCCCTTCCATACCACTAGTACAATTCTACAGCTTGGTCCTGATTTTAAAAAAGTAGTTTGGTTCCTTGCCAAAATTTCCAGTGTATGCAAAATGACAGACTAGATGTGGCATAGGGATATAATGGGAACCAAATCATTGTGAGATGTTGCAAGCCAGTATCCAGGAATTTGAGGTGCTATGTTTAAGTATTTTTAAGTATGTTTAAGTATTCCATAATTTCAGCTTTCATGTCAGTGAAATACAGTTGACCTCAGTATTACAGGCTGTAGGGGAAGGAAATGCATTTCTAAAAAAAAATCGTACTTGAATTCTTCATCTCACACTCACACTTAACTCTGTTAGAGTGAATTTTATTCCAAATCTCAATAGTGATTTGTGATCTCAGGAGAGTCTAGTTATCATTGAGGTACTAAAGAAGAAGTCCACAGTACTTGCCTTCATAAACATTATTTTAGAGAACATGTGAAAATCTAATAACAAGATGGTATTCGTCCATGAGTTTCTTAATAGTTTTGATAATGTTACATGGAAAATTATAGACCATGCATTTTGAAGAAGCTGACTGAAGCTGTGGGAACCTGGCTGTTTGGTGTCAGCTTTAGATCTCATGTTAAAGCTGATGAAATGTATCCATTTTCCTTCCACAAGCCAAATGAATCCAAGGGGAAAAATCCAGCCAGTTTGTAGCCTTTGGACAATGGACTGCCTGCCATTCACTTTGGGGTTTTTCTAATGAATTGGGCCCTTCATATTAAGTAACATATGCCCTTTGTTGTAAAGGATCAATATACCAACTCTACATGATGTGGCCTTTGTATGGGTGATTTGATTACTTTAATGACAACCATTATGCTGTGTTTACAAGAGTATAATGAGGTGAATTTCCTGTACTATAAACATCTGGCATACATCCCACTCCTGTTAATTGGACACTGTGTGCTATATTCACAGCCAGCTACACAACCTGTTATAGCTTTTCAAATCATGGAATCTTGCAGTAGGCATAAACACAATATTCTGTAGATGCCAGAAATCTTGAGCAACATACACAAAATGCTGGATGAACTCAGAAGGTCAGGCAGCATCTATAGAGAGGAATAAACAGTTGACATTTTGGGTCAAGATCTTTTATCAGAACTGGAAAGGAAATAGGAAGAAACCAGAATGAAAAAGTGGAGGGAGGGGAAGGAGTACAAGATGGCAGATGAGTGCCTAGTCAAAGAGTCAGGGGGCAGTAAGAGAGGGTCTCACTGAACTTGCGTTGAAGAGAAAGTTTACACTTTTTCAGGGTAGGCATACCTCAAAGAGACTTTGCAGAAGAGCAGCAAATCAAAAACATGAGATTCTGCAGATGCTGGAAATCTTGAGCAAAACACAAAATGCTAAAGGAATGCAACAGATCAAGCTGCATCTATGGAGAGGAATAAACAGTTGACATTTTGGGTTGAGATGCTTCATCAGGACTGGAAAGGAAGGAGGAAGTAGCCAAAATTTTTAAAAAAGGGTGGGAGGGAAGGTGTACAAGCTGGCAGGTGAGTAGGATGATTTGGGGTGTTGGAATATACCACTGCAAGATTACCATTTGGAAAGCCATGTACCTCACTAGGTAATGATCATGATGAAGAGATTGTGGAGGCATTAGTAATGATCTTTCAAGAATCATTGGACTCTGGCGTGGTTTTGAAGGATGGGAATATTGTAAATGTCACTCCACTCTTCAAGAAAGGAGGGAGACAGAAGAAAGGAAATTATAGGCCAGTTAGTCTGACCTCAGTGGTTGGGAAGATATTGCAGTCGATTATTGAGGTTGTTGGTTTCATGGTAGTTGGAGGGACATGATAAAATAGACCAAGGTCAGCATGGTTTCCTTAAGGGAAAACTTTGCCTGACATTATTGGAATTCTTTGAAGATATAACAAGCAGGATAAACAAATGAGAGTCAGTGGATATTGTGTACTTGGATTTTCAGAAGCTCTTTGATAAAGTGTCGCACATTAGGCTACTTAACAAGAGGCTATATGGTATTACAGGAAAGATACTAGCATGGATAGAGCAATGGCTAATTGGCAGAAGGTAAAGAGTGGGAACAAAAGGGAGCCTTTTCTTATTGAATGCTGGTGACTATTGGTTTTCCACAGGAGTCAGTGTTGGGACCACTGCTTTTTACGTTGTATGTCAATGATTTGGATGATGGAATTGATGGCTTTGTGGCCAAGTTTGCAGACAATATGAAGATATATGGAAGGCCAGTTTGGGTTAAGGAAGCAGGGAGACTGCAAGAGGACTTAAGACAGATTAGGAAAATGGGCAAAGAAGTGGCAAATGGAATACAGTGTCAGGAAGTATATGGTTATTCACTTTGGAAGGAATAAAAGTACGGACTATTTTCTAAACAGGGATAAAATTCAATAACCCAAGGTGCAAAGAGACTTTGGAATCTTTGTACAGAATTCCCTAAATATTAGTTTGCAGGTTGAGTAGGTGGTGAGGAAGGCAAAAGCAATGTTAGCATTCATTTCAAAAGGACCAGAATACAAAACCAAGGATGTAATGCTGAGGCTTTATAAGGCACTGGTGAGCCTCACTTGGAGTATTTTGAGCAGTTTTAGGCCCTTATTTAAGAAAGGATGTGCTGAAATTGGAGAAAGTTCAGAGAAGATTCACAAGAATGATTCCAGGAATGAAAGGCTTGAATGTATAAGGAGCATTTGAAGGCTGTGGGCCTTTACTTGCTAGAATTTAGAAGAAGGGGAGGGGTGGGATCTTACTGAAACCTATCAAATGTTGAAAGGCCTAGATAGATTGGATGTGGAGAGGAGGTTTCCTATGGTGGGGGACTCTAGGTCCAGAGGGAACTGCCTTAAAATAGAGGGACGTCCTTTTAGAATAGAGATGAGGAGAAATTTCTTAACCAGAACATGATAAGTGTGTGGAATTCGTTGCCACAGGCAGCTGTGGAGGCCAGGTATTGGGTATACAATGTAGAGGTTGAGACTGAATCAAAGGTGGTGATTAATCAGCATGTAGGAAGGAGAGTGAAATTCTGAAATTCATAACAACGACCTCTCACTCAATGTCATCAAGACCAAGGAGCTGATTATAGACTTGAGGAGAAGGAAGCCAGAAGTCCATGAGCCAGTCCTCATCAGAGGATCAAAGGTGGAGAGGGTTAGCAACTTTAAATTCCTAGGTGTTATTGTTTCAGAAACTTGTCTTGGGCTCAGCACATAAGTGCAGTTATGATGAAAGCACAATCGTGCCTCTGCTTTCTTAGGAGTTTGCAGAGGTTTGGCGTGACATCTAATACTTTGACAAACTTCTAGAGATGTATAGTGGAGAGTATATTGACTGGCTGCATTGTAGCCTGGTATGGAAACACCAATGTCCTTGAATGGAAAATCCTATAAAAGGTAGTGCAGATGGCCCAGTCCATCTGGGGTAAAGCCTTCCCAATCATTTACCACATCTGCATGAAACACTACCACAAGAAGGTAGCTTCCATTGTCAGGGACTGCCACCACCCAGACATGCTCTCTTGCTACTGCAACCAGGAAGGAGGTACAAGAGCCTCTGGACTTATGCCACCAGGTTCAGGAACAGTTATTACCCCTCGACCATCAAGTTCTTGAACCAAAGGGGATAACTTCACTCAACTTCCAAGGACTCATCAACTCATTTTCTCAATATTTATTGCTTATTTATTTACTATTATTGTTTCTTCTTTTTGTATTTACACAGTTTGTTGCCTTCTGCACTCTGGTTGAATGCCCAAGCTGGGCAGTCTTCCATTGATTGTGTTATAGTTACTATTCTGTAGATTTGCTTGTATATGGTGACATATATGTACTTTGATAATAAAATTTACTCTGAACTTTAAACTTTGATAGGTTTTTGATTAGTCAGGATGTAAAAGGTTATGGGGAGAAGACAGGAGAATGGGGTTGAGAGGGAAATGGATCAGCCATGATGAAATGATGGAGAAGACTCAATGGGCCAAATTGCCTAATTCCACTCCTATGTCTTATGTCAAGGGGTGGGTAAGTGTTTGAAAACATTTTTTTCTGAGGTGGCAATTCAATGGAGTGTTGGCAAAACCTAGTCTGTGAGTCTAAACTTGTCATCTAAATAGTGAGGTAGATATAACACCTTTGTTTGGAATCATTTCAGCAGTGCTGTCCAGGAGCCTGCTGTCGATGCATAACTGTACCGCTAGATCCAGCTGAAACTGAATCATCAAGTTCTCTGATGACACAACAGTGGTTGGCCTCATCAACAACAACAACAAGACAGTGTACAGAGAGGAGGTTGAACGGTTTGTAGAATAGTGTGAGCACAAGAACATGAGTCTCAGTGTGGACAAGCGTGGATAATTATGGATGTTAGGAAGAAGCTGGTTGACCACACCTCATTCGCTACACATAACTGACTCCTCTGTGGAGAGAGTTAACAGCATCAAGTTTCTGGAAGTGTACATAACAGACAATCCCACCTGGTCCCTCAACACCACCTCTTTAGTCAAGAAGGCACAGCAGCATCTCCCGTCCTGAGGGGAGTGAGCCCCCCACCTGCACCCCCCACCAATTTTCAACTAATCTTTACAGGAGCACCAGTGAGAGTGTTCTGACCAGTTGCATCACTGTCTGGGATAGGAATTACAAGACATCTGACCGCAAGACTCTACAAAAGATTGCTAGGAGCTCTGAGAGAACCATTGTGGTCTCCTATTCTAGTTAGCACCACCCACCGTTGATCTATTAACACTGTGTTTTAGGCATTTTAAACCACTTCTATAATGCTGTTTACAATGTAAATGCATGCTGGTATTGATATGTATTTTTGCATATTTTATTCCATATCTGTACTTTTAACCTCTAACTTTATTTTTATATATTTCTTTATTCTTTATAATTGTTGAAAGTTTTTTTTATTGCATGCTGCAATCAACACATCACAGCAAATTCTCAAGACATGTAATTGTATATGGTGAATAAAGTAAATCAAAGAGCTCCAAGACCATGGCCTCAATTCCTCCTTATGCAACTGGATCCTCGATTCCCCACTTGCAGACCTCAGTCAGTTCAGATTGACAACAACATCTCCTCCACAATCACCATCAGCACAGGTGTACCACAAGGCTGTGTGCTTAGCCCTCTGCTCTTTACATTTATGAGTTGAGGCTAAGTACATCTCAAATGTCATATTTACAGTAATGTGCAAAACACTTAGCTAGGGTACCTAAGACCTTTGCACAGTACTGTAGTAATTTTACATATTGCACTGTACTGCTGCTGCTGCAAAAAAATTCATGACATATGTGAGTGACGATAAACCTGATTTTGATATGTTTCTCTATTGTGGACTGAGAGTGGGAAAGGGGAATAATGGTTGGGAAAGGGGGAAGGGAGAGGGGAGGGAGTGGGAAGCATCAGAAAGACATTCTGTTGATCAATACACCAATTATTTAGAATCAAATGACTTAACTTGGTGTCCCAGGGCTGGGTATGTCTGCACCTGGGACCCACACGGTGCCCCTGGCACTCCTCCTCTGCCACCTGTCCCACACCCCACCCCCTTGCAGTGCTTTACCCTCACTATTCCCAACATCCTTTACTCCCACCAGGTTTATAAACTCACTCTTCACTCCATGTTGACAAATACAGTACTGAGCAAAAGTCTTAGGCGTCCGAGCTATATATATGTGCCTAAGACTTTTGCACAGTTCTATAAATTTGCTGACAACACCACTGTTGTTGACCACACCACTGGGTTCAGGAACAGTTATTACCTTTCAACTATCAAGCTCCTGAACAAGTGTAGATAACATTATACACCTAAACACTGAATTGATCACTAAACATAACCTATGGACTTGCTTTCAAGGAGTCTACAACTTCTGTTATTTATTTATTTTTGTATTTGCAGATTGCCATTTTTTGCACATTGGTTGCTTGTCAGCCTTTGTGTGTAGTTTTTCATTGATTCTATTGTATTTCTTTTTTCTGCTGTGAATGCCTGAAAGAAAGGCCATATACAAACTTTGATAATACATTTACCTTGAACTTTGATTAGAGGAGAGTTAGGGGAAAGAAAGTTCACACAATGGTGGGAATTGCTATTTATGTCAATGGTTGAGGCAGATTAAAATTAAATCTAAACAAATGGTAATCCATGCATGGAGCCAGAAGAGATGGGAGAGACCTTAAATGGATTTTTTCCATCTGTATTTACTTGGAATATGGACACAGTGTCTATTGAAACGAGGCAAAGGAACAGTGAGGTTTATGAATACAGATTACAGAGAAGTAGGTGTCGCTGTCTTAAGGTAACTTAGGTGGATAACTGCCCAGGGCCTGACTAGAGGTTCCCTCAAACCCTATGAGAGGCAAGTGCAGAAACTGCAGAGGCCCTAGCAGAGATATTTTATTCATCCTTAATGACAGGTGAGGTACTGGAGGATTGGAGGATAGCTAATGTTGTCCCACTGTACAGGAAGTCTATTTAAAAAAAAAACAGAAACTAGGCCGGCGAGACTGTCATTAGTAGTGGGAACATTATTGGGAGGTTTTCTGAGGGACCTGATATATGAGCATTTGGATAGACATATACTGATTAGAGATAGTCAGCATAACTTTCTGCATGGTAGGTTGACTCTATCCAATTTTTGCTGGGACTAGGTAGTTTAAATGGTTCGACATAGTCTAGATGAGCCAAAGGGCCTGTTTCTATCCTGTACTTTTCTATAAATCTAAATGCTTGAAGAGTTGTAACCTATAGGATTACAACAAAAGCAGAGATATGAAATTCTATGATTGGGGTATGTTAGCTAATTGATTGTGCCACATCACACCTTGGATTTCACCGGTTAGTACACCTGTCCATAAAAGCTATTGTGCCAATAGAGGTTGAGAAATGTGTTATACTCCCTTAGCACATTCAAAACAATTATATTTTATCACTTTTTAAAATTTGAGATACAGCGCAGAACAGGCCCTTCCGGCTCAATGAGTCTCAGCACCCAGTAACCCACCTATTTAACACTAGCACAGGACAATTTACAATGGCCAGTTAACCTACTAACCGGTATATCTTTGAAAAGAAACTGTAGCAGCTGGAGGAAACCCACATGGTCACGGGAAGAACGTAAGAACTCCTTACGGATGGTGCTGGAATTGAACTGCAGAACGCCCCGAGCTTGTGCTAGCCACTACGCTACTACGGCACCTTCTGTTGTTTGAGATTACATTGTATAATTGTTATAGAGAATGGATTCATTATTTTGAATGAACATTACTTTATTTGGCTATTATTGGCGAATGTCATTGGGGATTCACCAGTTCCCCTTTATACGCTGACTTTCCAAGTCCATGTGGTCACGCACCTGGCTCTGCTTAGTCACTACGATACTTGAACATTGCAATTTGTTTAAATTCAAGTCACACAAGCTTTATTTTTTTCTCAACAGCTGCAATTTCGGAATTTCAGAACTTAAATATTTTTAACTAATCTGTAGGTGGCCTTCCTTGCTCAAAAATCTATTTTAATAATAAGTTTCTGACAAATTTGTTGATAATTGTCAAAATATGTGAATGAAATAGCTAAATACCTTTTCTTTTATAAACTAAGAAGTTAATTTAAAACTAACCATAATGGAAGAGTGTAGAAAGCTGATGTTGTACAATATATTATTTCACATAAACACAAGAGATGAAGGGCCTCGGCCTGAAACACCCTCTATATTTACCTCACACAGCGTAAATTGTTTAAAAAGTTTTACAATTTTGTGTCATTGCATGGTATGCTTTTGGTGGAGGGTGCAGATGAGATTCTACCAAAGGAGGTGTCAGATGCTCCTACCCTCCGTTAGCCTGCAGGTCGCCCTTGGGCAAGGTGTAGCACCTGCTTAGCTCCCTGATCAGGGTCACGTAAGACCATGGGAGCAGCCGGTGCATATCACAAGTCCTGATTATGTGACCACTGATGCCAGGCAGAGAATCTCTGAAGGGTATTAATAATGGCTGGGGTCACCCGTCTTATAAAGACACTGCCCAAAAGAAGGCAATGGCAAACCACTTCAGTAGAAAAATTTGCCAAGAACAATCATGGTCATCATGATGCCTACATCCTATGACATGGCACATGATGATGATGATGATGATGCTTTCCTGACTGTGAAAGTTGTCGGCCTGAATTCAAGTTCAGACACTTGAACAATAACATGGAATTTGGTGTTCCCAGTGAAGCACTGAGGGAATTCTGCACCATCTGAAATACCTTTACATAAAAGAAGCCCTTGTAGTTTACTATTGTCACATTTACCAAGCTATAGTAAAAACTTCGTTTTGCACGTTGTCCATACAGTACATTGAGGTCTCTCTCTCTCTGGCAATCCATCCCATAGGATGATGATGGTTCTTTTCAGTCAGTTAGTAGGGTGGTACCCCACTCCTCAGAAAGGAACAGCGTGTGCGTAAGCGGATTTTAGGTGAGTAGGGGGTTGCACAGGTCCAGACCCACCCTCTCAGCATCCCCTCCTGGATCCGGGGTCCAAGACAGCTGGGGGAAGTTCTGTTGCAGTGAATGGCCAGACCAAGCTTCGGTGCAAGGGATGCCCTTTCCGCGCTTCACGGCACGTGTTTGCTAGATGGCTGTTGACCCTACGAGAGGGTTCATCCGCCCTTTGACAGGTCTTGTTTTTCGTCCTGCAGGGTGCTTAGCCACCCTCTTCACCAGGCAAGCCTGGTGGGGGAGCCAGTTTAGTTGCCAACCACCCAACCATGCGACAGGTAGTACTGGGTTACATGGTACCAGTAGCACTCAGACGAGTGACCTGACCAGAGATAGACCTGAACTAGAATTCAGGCCAACAACCTTCACAGTCAGGAAAGCATCATTGAGGTAGTACAATGGAAAAGTAAAACAGAATGCAGAATATAGTATTACAGTTAGAGAAAGTGCAGGCAGACATTAAAGTACAAGGGCCATGACGAAGTAGATTGTGAGGTTCAAAGTCCATCTTTTCATACAAGAAGTCATTCAAGGGTCTGTCAATAGAAGCTGTTCTTGAACCTGGTAGTACATGCTTTTGTATATTCTGCCAACAGGAGAGGAGAGAAGACAGAATATCTGGAGTGCGTGAGGTTTTTGATAAGGGTAGCTGTTTTACTGAGGCAGTGAGAAGTGTATACTGAGTCCATAGAGGGGAGAATGGTTTTTGTGATATACTGAGCTGTGTCCACAACTCCCTGCAGTTCCTTCACAATTATATAACAATTGCAAATAAATCTTACAGCATATTTTGTAAAAAAAATATATAAAGTCCTAACCACTGTCAACGCCTCCTCTAACAACAGTTATTGCTACAAGAGAAAAGGTCAGAATCAAGCCAGGCCATTTGGCCCATCGGGTCTGCTCCACCAGTTCATCATGGCTGATTTATTTTCCCCTTCAACTCCATTCTCCTGCCTTCTCCCTGTAACTTTTGATGTTCTTACTAATCAAAACCCTATCAACCTCCGCCTTTAATACAGCAAATGACTTGGCCTCTAGCTGTCCGTGGCTATGCATTCCAGACTCAACACTCTCTGGATAAAGAAATGCCTCCTCACCTGTGTTCTAAAAGGATGTCCTTCTATTCTGAGGCACTGCTCTCTGGTCCGACACTCCCCCACCATAGAAACCATCCTCTCCACGTCCACTCCATCTAGGCCTTTTAATATTTGATAAGTTTCAATGAGATTCCCCCTCATTCTTCTAAATACCAGTGAGTACAGGCCAAAAGTCATCAAATAGACCTTGGATATTAATCCTTTCTTTCCCAGGTTCATTCTCATGAACCTCATCTGAACGGTCTCCTATGACGGCACATCCTTTCTTAAATATGGGACACAAAACTGCTCTCAATATAAGTTTCATTATACAGCCTTTTGTTGGATTTTTCTATGTGAACTAGCTGCCTACATCATTTTAAAAATTAGTTAATTCAAAGTAGAAAGTATGGCTTGTGGATATTTTCAGCTTCCATGTCGAGTTGAGAAAATTGCACAATTGACAATGCTTCATTTGTGGGTGATGAGCCATGACGGCGTTTTCAGGATTGGGCAGGAGCAGTGTTTAGATTTTCAGTGAAGTGTATTTTACACAGAGTAGTACAGCACTGGGCAGGCTATTCGGCCCACAATGTTGGGCCCATCTTGATACCAATTTATACTAAATGCCCTCCTCCTGTGTATCATCCGTATCTCTCCATTGCCCTCATACTCATGCGCTTATCTAAAAGCCTCTTTCACTCCACCAAACTACCTGATACCACTACTACCTCAGAAACACATTCCAAACACCCTCCATTCTCCGCAGAAAAAAATAAGACAATACATTTTTAAAAATTTCCTTTAATTCAGATCCTCCAAGAGAACTAAAATCTTGTTGTGGTTTAGAGGCTTGCGTGCCTCAATGACCCAGAGAACTATGTTGGCTGGAGTCAGGACTTTATACTTTGGCTCTTAGTAGGGTCAGCCCTGTCAAACAGGTCAAAGGGTAGAGGCCAGACTAAGAGTGATCCACCAATCCTCCAGGTTTGGGGGTTCAGCTCAGGGTTAACAACCCTGACAGGTAAAACATAATTGTTAAGGAAACAGCAAAGAAGAATCCTTCTACATCTGAGTGTGATGGTATTCCTGAGTCTCCACCCAGGACTTGCATGACTGACAGTAGTAAAAATTGAGAGGAAGCTACTGACATGATGAAGGAAGCCCTGAACGCTGCCAGAGATGGAGGACCTTCAATGCTGTCCTAAACACCAGTAGCATAACAAGCAGTAAGTAAGTAGTTTAATTCAGATATACTTAATTTTAAAAAATGAGTATTTGAATCAACATTTTCATCAACAGTCATGTTATTGCCACACCATTTGCATGTTAAGAATTGTAGAGTTCCATACTATTGAAACAAGATATCAGCCTATCACAGCTCTGCTGACCATCATGATGTGTAGAGTATACATAACCCTTGCCTCCAAGAGGACCACAACCTTGTCATGGTTTGGAGGTTATGTTGGCTGGAGTCAGGGCTTTTTGCTTTCGCCCTTGTTAAGACCACCCATACCAAACAGGTCAAAGGGTAGGAAGCCAGACTAAGAGTGGTCCACTGGTCCTCTAGGTTTGGGGGTTCACTTAACAACCCTAACTGGTCAAAATTTAAATTGTTATGGAAACAGCAATGAAGAATCCTTCCATATTTGTGCATGACTGAGGACCCTGGAGCACAATAGAGATGGTCATGGACAAAATGAGATAGAGAAACTTTATTGCCACCTTAAACACCAGCGGTGTTAACGGGCAGTAAGAACATACCCTTGAGGCAATACAGATTTCAACCACTATATGGTAGTAGTGGGATTTCAACTGCAATCTTTGTCCTTGGAACCATGGTAGTGGCAACATCCTCCTTCGGCATGTTCCATACCTCAGCACACGCAGGACCCAGTCATGGACAATACCTTACTCTGGAATACTAGTCAGTTTTCAACCATTTGCTTTTTTTTGCACATTGCACATTGGTGTTTGTCAGTCTTTAATTGTTAAGTATATTTTTTCATCACATTATTTTTACGAAACCATTGAACACATCTAAACAGAGCATTTTCACAGAGAAGCAGCATCTATCATCAGGGACCCCTATCACCCAGGACATGCTCTCTTCTTGCTGCTGCCATCAGGAAGAAGGTACAGGATCTTCAGGATTCACAACACCAGGTTCAAGATTTCTTTTTTTTCCTGCATTTACCAGCAAGAAAATGATTTTCAAGGTAGTATATGTTAACATTTGTACATTGATAATAAATCTACTTTGAATTTTCTACTAAAAAATTAGCCTTATTTGTTGCATGTACATTGAAACATACAGTGAAATGTGCCATTTTTTGCCAGCACAGCCCAAGGGGGCAGCCTGCAAGAGTAGCCACATTTCTAGTAATGTACCATTATAGCATAGCCACACCTTACTAACACTGACTTGGACTACGGGAGGAAACTGCAGCACCTGGAGGAAACCCAGGCAGCCATAGGAGAATGCACAAAGTCCTTAAAGCCAGTGGTGAGAACTGAACCCAGATTGACGATCATGGGTACTGTCAAGCAACTGCGCTATCCCTACATTACCATGGCTTTCAATGAGTTTATAGTTTTCTAAGTATCTGAGCATGACCCTTTTAGTAGAGGCACTCTCAGGAAGGGTAGAGGGATTGTGGCAGTATAGGTGACACCAGATAGTGTGCAGAGTTGCAAATTTGCCATATGCAGATAAGGAGGGTCTTTCATACCATCAGTTCAGCATGATTTGATGGCTTTCAAAGGTTCAAAGTTCAAAGTAAATTTATTATCAAAGTACATACACGTCACCATCCACAACCCTGAGATTAATTTTTTGTGGGCATACTCAGCAAACCTATAGAATAGTTATCATAATAGAATCAGTGAACAACTGCCAAACTAGAGTGTTCAACCAGAGTGCAGAATACAAAAACTGCACAAATGCAAAAAAAACCAATAATATAAATAAGCAATAAATGTAGAGATCACGAGATGCAGAGTCTTTGAAAGTGAGTCCATAGGTTGTGACAACACACATAAAAGTCGCTGGTGAACGCAGCAGGCCAGGCAGCATCTCTAGGAAGAGGTACAGTCGACGTTTCAGGCCGAGAGCCTTCATCAGGACATAGGTTGTGGGAATATTTTAATGATAGGGCAAGTGAAGTTAACTCCTTTGGTTCAATGAATGGTTGAGGGGATGTAACTGTTCCTGAACGTGGTGGTGCGAGAGCTGAGGCTCCGGTACCACCTTCCTGATGACAGCAGTGAGAAGAGAGCATGGCCTGAGTGGTGGGGGTCCCTGTTGGTCGATGCTGCTTTCCTTTGACAATCCTTCGTGTAGATGTGCTCAATGGTTGGGAGGGCTCTACTTGCGATGGACTGAGCCATATCCTCTAATTTTTGTCAAATTTTCTGTTCAAAGGCATTGGTATTTCCATACTAGGCTGTGATGTAGCCAGTCAGTATACTTTCTTTGGTGATCGGACAATCACCATCTACATAGTGAACTACCAAATTAAGAAATTAAGAACCTGGTGGCAAGACGAAGGAATTGGTTGTTGACTTCAGACGGAGTAGCGGACCGCACGACCCAATTTACATCGGTGGTGCACAAGTGGAACAGGTCAAAAGCTTTAAGTTCCTTGGGGTCAATATCACAACTGACCTGACTTGGTCCAACCAAGCAGAGTTCACTGCCAAGAAGGCCCACCAGCCCCTTTACTTCCTGAGAAAGCTAAAGAAATTTGGCCTGTCCCCTAAAACCCTCACTAATTTTTATAGATGCACCGCAGAAAGCATTCTTCTGGGGTGCATCACAACCTGGTATGGAAGTTGTCCTGTCCAAGACCGGAAGAAGATGCAGAAGATCGTGAACATGGCCAAGCATATCATACAAACCAATCTTCTGTCTGTGGACTCACTTTACACGGCACGCTGTCGGAGCAGTGCTGCCAGGATAATCAAGGACACGACCCACCCAGCCAACACACTTTTCGTCCCTCTTCCCTCCGGGAGAAGGCTCAGGAGCCTGAAGACTCGTACGGCCAGATTTGGGAACAGCTTCATTCTAAATGTGATAAGACTGCTGAACAGATCCTGACCCGGATCTGGGCCGTACCCTCCAAATATCCTGCCTCTCGGTTTTTTTTGCACTACCTTCCTTTCCATTTTTCTATTTTCTATTTATAATTTAAGTTTTTTAACATTTGCTAATTTTTACTATTTTTAATATTTATTGTAACCCAGGGAGTGGGAGGCGCAAAATCAAATATCGCTGTGATGATTGTACGTTCTAGTACGAATTGTTTGGCAACAATAAAGTATGAAGTGTACCAGTCAGCGCCATATCGTATCTCCTGTGGAATTCCAATGACATTTTGGGTTGACTGCTGTTTGATTTAAATCAAAACTATTTTCTTTTGGATAGCATATTTTACACGCCAGGTTAAGAGAATGCAGATACTGTAAACCTCGATGAGGGGTCTCGGCCCGAAATGTTGACTGTTCATAGGTGATGGGTGGGTGACACAACCTTCCCTGAGTGAATGGTACTGTTGCTCACGCATCCAACTCCTGTTGTCAAGAGAACTAAAATTGTTGACGTTTTCCCTCCTTTGCAAAGATTACACCTCATTTCATAAACATCAGCATCACAGAACAGCAATGGGATACGTCACTTCGTGTTTTGCCAATTTCTTATTTTGGTTCGATCCCTCATCAGCTCCGCGGCTGCGCCAAACGGCTGTTGAGATTCTTTTCCCGCGCCTTTTTTTGATGCCTTTCCCCCGCGCACAAAATATATATAAAGCATATAAAATAAAAATACGACCTGCCGACAGTTGACGCTGCCAGGCATTGAAGAATTAACGAAAAAAGGGAAATAAAGTGTTTGGTGAGGGGAGGCGTGGGCGGTAGTTGTTGTACAGTTGCCATGGTGTCCGGCGCGCCGCTAGAACGGTTGGCGGGCGGTTTGGACGCGAGAGGTTATTGGCGCTCACGTGGTGCTGAGAGCCCGGCTCTAACGGTTGGCCGGTGGTTTAGGCGCCATTTTCAAACCCGGGGTTTGGTGGTGGGGGGTGGGTAGGGAGAGGAGAGGAGAGGGGGCGGGGGGGGGGGTGGCAGGTTGTCAGTTGTTGTTGTTTCTGCTGCCATTTTCAATCTAGGGTGTGAGGAGGGTCAGTTGTTGCTGTCGCGCCATTTTCCAGCGCAGGCTGAGGGGAGGCGCCCGCTGTCGTTGGGGCCGCCGACTCCCATGATGCATAGCGCGCGGCTCTAACGGTTGGCTGGCGGTTTGGGCGCCATTTTCAAGCGGAGGGAGGAGGTGAGTGAGAGGATTTTTCACCGAATATTTTTTAATGATTTTTTTTCTCTCTCCCTTCTTCTTCTTCCTCCTCCCGTCCTTTTCCCCTCCCGCTCTCTTCCTCTCCTCTTTGGTTTCCCAACAAATTCCACCCCCTCTTTCTTTTAATCCGTTTTCTGAAGCCCCAGAAGACAAATGACCATATAATAATCTCAAATATTGAAATTAAACCTCTCCAGACCCTCTGTCTCTTTCTCTCCCCGTCTTTCATTTAAAGAATTCTGCTATTTTGAGTTTAATTGCATTCTTTCTATAACGAACTTATTCTGAATAGGAAGCTGCAGGTTTTTTCTTTAGTTATAAATTTAGATTAAGTTTCATATCCAGGATTTTTTCCCCCCATAAATGTTGCGATACTAAACTAAGATTTGGTGTGAGGAGGAGGATTATTGGAGGGAATTGAACGGATGGCGTTGCGTGCCTTTTGATTTTAATCTTTTTGACTACACACACACAGTATGTGTATAGAATTCAACGTTTAGCTTGCCGCACATGCAACGAAGTTTGCAGGTAGACCTTTGGAAGAAAAGAATTGTCAATATTTTACCGACGGCAGGATGGGGCAAAGTAAATTGGGAAACTTCAGACCCGCACATAATTTTACAGCGCATTTGCAGTTAATTCCTACTGATGAGGCGTTATATCCTGACAAGCAGAAAGTCCAGCCATTAGTGAAAGATATTCCACAAAGCTCTGCGCGAGAACGACATTTATACGGCTAATCATCCTATTAAATAACCTAATACTTTAATGTGTTAGATTTTATAACTGGTTCTTTTATTTATAATTGATTCGCGGGTGAAATTGATTTCATTACATTTCTTTGTAATACAACCCAAAACATTTTGTTTTTTAATATCGTACAGCGATTAAAAAAAACATAAAATATTGCCGCCGATTTTGTGTATTCTTGTCCCAAAGTCCTGATGTTTCCCAAAAGAATTGGAGGGAAGAATTAACTCGATTTTTTAACGTTGATCCTGAGCACACGTTACATTTAATTTTAATAGTTATTAAACCTAATTGAGTCTAACTAACATTAAATATTAAAAACAAAGTAGAGCATTTTTTCAAAGAATAATAAATATATTTATTTACAAATTAATTTTCTTCAGAACTGGGGAACAAAACTGTTGCTTTTAAAACTGCTATTTAATTCAATTCCTTTAGATAAAATTATACAGTTTTGAAAATGTGCAAAGATCTATTGTATAATTGTATTTATAACTGGTATTATCTAAATTACAGAACTTGGAATCAAAATTGGTACATTAGCGAAACTTTATGGGTATATAACTTGTGTTACTTATGCGAACCTTTTAAAATTTGGAATAAGAAGTAAAAGAAATTTGAAAATGTAGACAGTAAAATCAGATTCAGGTTTATTTTCACTGATATTTTGTGAAATTTTTGGTTTTATGGCAGCTGTTTAGTTAAAAAAGACATTACTAAATTACTAAGTAAATTCTTTGGCCCTAATAAAAAAAAGGGCAAGAGAAGAATAGTGAGGCAGTGTACAAGGGTTCATGGACTGTTGAGAAATCTGATGGCAGAGGGGAAGAAATTATTCCTGAAGCATTGTCAGTCTTGTGTACCTCCTCCCTTGGTAGTAATGAAAGGAGGGCATGTGCCCGATGGTGAGGGTCCTTAATGATGGATGCCTTCGATGGTAGAGAGGGACGTGACCATTGCATAAATTTTTAAACTGATTTTAAAATGGGTGCTTTGTTTTGTATTTTTGTCTAATTTAGAATAAATTGCATTTGGTCATTAGGTCAGCAAAATGTGCGTTAATTTCTCAGCAGCAATCTACATGATGTTGCTTGTGAATGTCATGACAAATATTTGAGGGTTTTAGTTCACTAGTGTTTAATTTTATTATCTTTTAATTTTATGAGCAATTAAGTTTTCAGGAATGTAATGAAATGGTGGGTAGGTTACATTAAAAAAAAGTGCATGAAATTAGAAAGTAGGTACAGATTGATTAACTTGCCAGTAGTGAAGATTATGTATGTTTTAAGTTTTTTGTTACTAAGCTACAACTAAGATTGAGCAACACATTCATAAATTGTCACAAATTGCTTGGCTTCCAGTCTGATCAGTACACTGGCAAAATGTTACTGAACAATTTTTGAGACTATATACAATCTGTTCATACTGTACAGAGGGTATGTTTTAAGTATTGACAAGTCCTGATTAAAGGAAAATTATTGGTTTCTGAACCCAAATCTTCCCTGCATGGTTTAGTACTTATAAGCTATTGCACACTGTACCAAACATTTGTTTGTATTTTCTGTTAATCTGATTAAAAAATGAAGGGTTTCATATCAGCACTTCTTAAAATTATGGTATTTTGTGTGAAATTTTAATCACGATGCACTTCCTCATTTGCAGGCTTTTTACTCCCATGTAGAATTAGCCTCTTTACATAGGAATCCATGGGTTTATGGATTGAAAATTATCAACTTTCAAGAGCACCAAGTACAGTACAGATAAATTGGAAATTATTTGTTACCAATAATGTGTGTTGATTTTAGATACAAAAGTTAAATATGGCAAGTCTGATATTGGAAGTTCTGTGCATACAGTGTATGAACATAGAGCAGTATAATACAACACAGGAACAGATCCTTCAGCCCACAATGTCGTGCTAAGCATGATGCCAAATTCAACTAATCCATTCTGCCTGTAAGTGATCCGTAATAGCCCCATTCTCTGAATTTGCGTGTCTATTTAAAAACCTCTTGAACATCATTATCGTATCTGCATCTATTACCACCTTGGCACCACCCAGTTTTAAAAAAATGCCCCACGCATCTCCTTTAAACTTTTCCCCTCTCACCTTAAAGCAATGCACTCTAGTATTTGACCTTTATATCCAAAGAGGGGGAAAAAAAAGATTTTGGCTGTTTACCCTATCTATGCCTCTCATAATTTTATCCACTTCTATCAGGTCTCCCCTCAGCCTCTGCCAGTCCTCAGAAAACAATCTTAGTTTATACAATTACTCCTTGTAGCTCATATCCTCCAATCCAGGTAGCATCCTGCTAAACCTCTTCTGCTCCTGCCCCCTCCCGCCCTCCACACTATATTAGGGCAACCAGAACTGGACATAGTATTCCAAATATGGCCTAATCAAAACTTTTTACAATAGCATTGTGACTTCCTGATCCTTATACTCTGCGCCACGTGTGATGAAGGTAAGCATGTGATACATCTTTACCACTCTATCCACTTGCATTGCCTCTTGCGGGGAGGGGGCTATGGACCCAGATCTCAAGAGTGGGGGGAAAAAGGGATCCTATTCTGGCTGGCTGCCGTTTACCAGTGGAGTTTCACAGTGGTCAGTGTTGGGTCCGCTGCTTTTTATGATGTATGTCGATGATGTGGACTATGGGATTAATGGATTTGTGGCTAAATTTGCTGATGATCCGAAGATAGGTGGAGGAACGGGTAGTGTTGAAGGAACAGAAAGCCTGCAGAGAGACTGAGATAGTTTAGGAGAATGGGCAAATGAAATACAATGTTGGAAAGTGTATGTTCCTGCACTTTGGTGGAAGAAATAAGCAGGCAGACTATTATTTAGATGGGGAGAGAATTCGAAATGCAGTGATGCAAAGGGACCTGGGAGTCCTTGTGTAGAAGAAAAGAAGAAAGCCCTTCGAGTGGAGTCATTGGGACGCCATCATGACGGCGGTTTTTAACAGGCTTTCTTATTTTTACGAGGCTGTGTTGCTAGCTTGACGCTCAACCCAGCACGGATAGAAAGCGTGCAAGGGGGCTGGATTTGAACTCGGGAGCCTTTGCTCTGAAGTCCATCGCTGATGCCACTATGCCACCAGCTGGCAATGCTTGTGCAGGATA
This sequence comes from Mobula birostris, assembly GCF_030028105.1. Classification (NCBI taxonomy): domain Eukaryota; kingdom Metazoa; phylum Chordata; class Chondrichthyes; order Myliobatiformes; family Myliobatidae; genus Mobula; species Mobula birostris. The sequence goes on from NC_092374.1 coordinate 93,131,083, forward strand.
CCCTAAAGGTTAACCTCCAGGTTGAGTCGTGGTGAAAAAGGCGAATGCAATGTGGGCATTCATTTCTAAAGGTATAGAATATAAGAGCAGGGATGTGATGTTGAGGCTCTATAAAGCACTTGTGAGACCACACTTGGAGTATTGTGTGCAGATTTGGGCTCCTTATCTTATAAAGGATTTACTGACATTGGAGAGGGTTCAGAGAAGATTCACGAGAAAGATTCCAGGAATGAAAGGGTTACTGTATGAGGGACGTTTGGCAGCTCTTGGGTTGTATTCCCTGGAGTTCGGGAGAATGAGGGGGGAATCTCATAGAAACATTCCGAATATTAAAAGGCCTGAACAGATGAGATGTGGCAAACTTATTTCCCATGGGGGGGGGCGCGGTCTAGGACAAGAGGGCAGGACATCAGGTTTGAAGGATGTCCATTTAGAACAGAGATGCGGAGAAATTACTTTAGTCAGAGGATGGTAAACCTGTGGAATTTGTTGCCACGAGTGACTGTGGAGGCCAAATCATTGGGTGCATTTAGGTTCTTGATTAGCCAGGGCATCAAAGGGTAAGGCAGGGTAGTGGGGATGACTGGAAGAATTGGATCAGCCCATGAATGAATGGCAGAGCAGACTCGATGGGCTGAATGGCCTACTGCTCCTATATCTTATGGTCTTATGATTCATCTGTACATGTTTATGTTCGTTAGGGTTCGGACAGGAGAAGAGAGGTGCATAATTTTACATCAGCTGTTGCCAGAGGAATATGTTACTTTTTTTTTCAAAATTAGTTTCTTTTGTTTAAATTATTCCAGTGATATTTGGTTGATGGACTGCAGTACCAAAGATTGTAGTCCTTCAGTGTAGCTGAGTGCCTGGAATTCGTGTTGCTAAGAAGAGGGTTCGATCACCGTGATTTGAGCTGCCTTGTTGTATCATTTGACCTATAGTACATGGAGAATGATCTGATGGGTGTTTGTAAACAGCATCTGTTGCTGGATTATGCATGCTGGAGTAATATAAAAATCTTTATATTACAAAAGACTGTAGATCTGATCATCCCATTATAGGAAAGCCACGATTATACTGGAGAGTTAGAGAAATTTTGCTAGAATGTTAATGATTCTTTGCTAGAATCTTACTCCTAATAATTTCTCCTTTGGCTCCTCCCACTTCCTCCAAACTAAAGGTGTAGCTATGGGCACCCGTATGGGTCCTAGCTATGCCTGCCTTTTTGTTGGCTTTGTGGAACAATCTATGTTCTGTGCCTATTCTGGTATCTGTCCCCCACTTTTCCTTCGCTACATCGACGACTGCATTGGCGCTGCTTCCTGCACGCATGCAGAGCTCGTTGACTTTATTAACTTTGCCTCCGACTTTCACCCTGCCCTCAAGTTTACCTGGTCCATTTCCGACACCTCCCTCCCTTTTCTAGATCTTTCTGTCTCTGGAGACAGCTTATCCACTGATGTCTACTATAAGCCTACTGACTCTCACAGCTATCTGGACTATTCCTCTTCTCACCCTGTCTCTTGCAAAAACGCCATCCCCTTCTCGCAAATCCTCTGTCTCCGCCGCATCTGCTCTCAGGATGAGGCTTTTCATTCTAGGACGAGGGAGATGTCTTCCTTTTTTAAAGAAAGGGGCTTCCCTTCCTCCACTATCAACTCTGCTTTTAAACGCATTTCCCCCATTTCACGTACATCTGCTCTCACTCCATCCTCCCGCCACCCCACTAGGAATAGGGTTCCCCTGGTCCTCACCTACCACCCCACCAGCCTCCGGGTCCAACATATTAGTCTCCGTAACTTCTGCCACCTCCAACGGGATCCCACCAGTAAGCACATCATTCCCCCCCCCCCCCGCATTCCGCAGGGATCGCTCCCTACGCAACTCCCCTGTCCATTCGTCCCCCCCATCCCTCCCCACTGATCTCCCTCCTGGCACTTATCCGTGTAAGCGGAACAAGTGCTACACATGCCCTTACACTTCCTCCCTTACCACCATTCAGGGCCCCAAACAGTCCTTCCAGGTGAGGCAACACTTCACCTGTGAGTCGGCTGGGGTGATATACTGCGTCCGGTGCTCCCGATGTGGCCTTTTATATATTGGCGAGACCCGACGCAGACTGGGAGACCGCTTTGCTGAACACCTACGCTCTGTCCGCCAGAGAAAGCAGGATCTCCCAGTGGCCACACATTTTAATTCCACATCCCATTCCCATTCTGACATGTCTATCCACGGCCTGCTCTACTGTAAAGATGAAGCTACACTCAGGTTGGAGGAACAGCACCTTATATTCCGTCTGGGTAGCCTCCAACCTGATGGCATGAACATCGACTTCTCTAACTTCCGCTAATGCCCCACCTCCCCCTCGTACCCCATCTGTTACTTATTTTTATACACACATTCTTTCTCTCACTCTCCTTTTTCTCCCTCTGTCCCTCTGAATATACCCCTTGCCCATCCTCTTGGTCCCCCCGCCCCCTTGTCTTTCTTCCCGGACCTCCTGTCCCATGATCCTCTCGTATCCCTTTTGCCTATCACCTGTCCAGCTCTTGGCTCCATCCCTCCCCCTCCTGTCTTCTCCTATCATTTTGGATCTCCCCCTCCCCCTCCAACTTTCAAATCCCTTACTCACTCTTCCTTCAGTTAGTCCTGACGAAGGGTCTCGGCCTGAAACGTCGACTGCACCTCTTCCTACAGATGCTACCTGGCCTGCTGCGTTCACCAGCAACTTTTATGTGTGTTGCTTGAATTTCCAGCATCTGCAGAATTCCTGTTGTTTGCTAGAATGTTGTCTGGAATGGATCATTTCATCTATGAGGAGGAACTGGATAGGCAGGGTTTGCTTTGTGGCAGAGAAGTCTGGCTGAGGTTCTGATTGTCATAGAGTGATACATGGAAACAGGCGCTTCAGCCCAACTGTTCATGCTGACCACATCTCTCTACACATCCACTCTATGTAGGCCTTTCAATCTTAGATAGGTTTCAATGAGACTTCCTTGCACCTCTCCCCACCCCACCCCCAAAATTCTTCTAAACACCAGTGAACCGTCAAATGTTCCTGAAGGGTCTTGGCCCAAAACATCGACTGTGTATATTCACTTTCATAGATGCCGCCTGACCTGAGTTCCTCCAGTATTTTGTGTGTGCAGCTCACTATATATTAACCCTTTCATTCTCATGAACTTCTCTGGGCTTTCCCCAATGCCATTGCATCTTTTCTTAGTAGGGGCCCAAAACTGCTCACAATACCTCACCAGTGCCTCAGAATTACATTCTTTTATATTCTAGTCCTCTTGAAACAAATGCGAACATTGTATTTTCTTTCCTCGGCGCTGACTCAACCAGCAAATTAACCTTTAAGGAATCCTTCACTAGGACTCCCAAATCCCAGCCATCACCCTCTGCTTTCTATCATTGAGCCAGTTCTGAATACTTTTTGCTAGCACCCCCTGAAACCCATGCAACCTAATCTTCCACATCAGCCTGCCATACAGGACCTTGTCAAAGGCCTTATTAAAGTCTATGAAGGTATACATCGCCCTAACTTTATCTCTACCCTTTGTTAGCTCTTTGGAAAAACTCTAAAAGATTGTCAGACAGGACCTCTCCAGCACAAAACCGTACTATTTATTCCTGATCTGGTCTTGATGATTCAAGTGATGGTGGATCTTGTACTAAAGAATTCAATCCAGAAACTTTCCTACAACTGAAGTCAAGCTCACTGGCCTGTCCTGTCCTTGCTACCCTTATTGAATAATGGAAGAAGGTTAATCTTCTGAACTTCACTGGTGGCTAACGATGAAGCCCATATCTCTACAAAGGCCTCTGCAATTTCTTCCTTGGCTTCTTCTCACATAGTGTTGGGGGGTGCACTTGATCAGGCTCTGGGGATAGACATATGCAAAGTTATGACATACAAAGGGTGATTGATAAGTTTGTGGCCTAAGGTAGAAAGAGTTAATTTTAGAAAACCTAGCACATCTATTTTTCCTACATTTACACACTTAGTCCCGCAGTCGTGGAGCATACGGATTGCTTCTTTGTAGAAGTCGGCGTCTTGGTCCTCCAGAAAGTGGTCCGCAGCAGCAGTGATTGATAAGTTCGTGGCCTAAGGTAGAAGGAGATGAGTTATTACCTTCAGACTTTCTGCATTTTCACACAGAGTTGAACAGCACGTGCATGTAACAAGAGCTGTATAACTCATTGCCTTCTACCTCAGGCCGCAAACTTATCAATCACCTCTGCTGTGGACCACCTGGAGGTCCAAGCTGCTTTCGTTACATGCACGTGCAGGTCAACTCTTTGAGTGTTAATGCAGAAAGTTTGAAGTTAATAGACTCATCTCCTACCTTAGGCCATAAACTTACCAAACATCCCTGCTGTGGACCACTTCTACAAAGAAGGGATCCGTATGCTCCACGACCACTTGACTAAGTGTATACATGTAGGAGGGCAATATGTTGAAAAATAAATGTGCTATGTTTTCTAAAATTGACTCCTCCTACCTTAGGTCATGAACTTATCAATCACCCCTCGTATATACACTCAATGGACATTCTATTAGGTACACTGTCGTCGTCGTTGGTTGCATCTGGAATTTCCAGTTGGCAGACGATGTCCCTCCACGCCGCTCTGATATAATGGGAAATCATGTACGTGGCAGCTTACAGCAGTGGTTTGCCTTTGCCTTCTACCGGGTGAGTTTAAAGAGATCACCACCTCTAGGTACACTGTACACCGGCTCATTAATGCAAATATTTAATCAGTTAATTATGTGGCAGCAATTCAATGCATAAAAGCGTGCAGACATGGTCAGGAGGTTCAGTTGTTGTTCAGACCAAACATCAGAAAGGGGAAGTGACTGATCGTGGAATGATTGTTGGTACCAGATGATGTGGTTTGAGTATCTTGGAAACTTCAGATCTCCCGGGATTTTCATGCACAGCAATCTCTAGAGTTTACAGAGAATGGTCTGAAAAATTAAAAAAAAAATCCAGTGAGCAGTAGTTTCGTGGGCAAAAATGCCTTGTTAATGAGAGAGGTCAGAGAAGATTGGCCAGACTTGTTCAAGCTGATTGGAAGGTGACTAACTCAAATGACCTTGCATTACAACAGTGATGTGAAGAAGAGCATCTCTGAACGTACAACATGTCAAACCTTGAAGTGGATGGGCTACAGCAGCAGAAGGCCACACCGGATTTCACTCCTGTACCTACTGAGTATATATGCAAATATTGGTAGAAAGTAATTTTTTTTCCATGACATTGCTGTCTAAGATCAGAAGGCATCAATTTAAGCTGAGACACAAGATGGGATCTGATGAAGAAAGTTTTCGCCTGGAGGGTGGTTGCATTCTGGAAAGTACAGTGGCAGTTCTCATAACACTTAAGAACTGGATAAACACTTAAACTTCTGGGGCTCAAGTACTGGAATAGTTTAGGTACGTACGTATTTTCTGATACTTGTTTTGTGCCACAATTTTGGGATTGAGTAAAAACTGCCCCTGACTGATCACAAAATGTTTTCAGTTTCCATAAAGCTTGTGTATATTTCAGATCACTTTGCTTTCTGCTTGAGAAATCATAAGTGTTCTGATTTTTCTGACAGTTAGAAAATGTATTGCCGTTGCTTAAGGAGGCAACTTAGCAGCATCCATGAAAATCATTGTATTGGTAACTGATTAAATAATCTCGTTTGGTTTATTTCCTTGGATTATATATGGCACATTTGGTTCCACTTGCCCATTAGCTCTGTCTTGAGTGGGAAGCTGTTCATTTGCAAATGGCCACAAATGCACTTTGCTTGCTAATTCGCATTGAAGAATAATTAGCAGGTTTTAAAATTTACTTTAGCATGAATTTGTATCAAAATCATTAAAATCATATGTATTTTATATCCTTGATTGCTTTAACTCTGAGAACTAAAGTTTTTATGTAGTTCTACAATTTGGACCGGTTCTAGTGAGTTTATGTATACACAATTTTAAAAATCGAACTGGACACATCTAATAACTTGAGTGATGTCTGTGTTCCTGGTCTTGTACATATCGTACCAGATTACCCCCACTCCACCATAGGGGTCCTTGCACTGTAGTTGAAAAGTGAGAGTATTTTTGTACCATCCACCTGTGCTCCTTTTACATAGAGTGTAATGCTTTGTTGTAACTCTGAGGAAAATGCTGCAGAGACTAGGGAAGCAAAGCATCTTGTCTAGGTTTATAATGTTTTTAACTGTTGCTGTTCTAGCAGTCAGGAATTGGACTGGTTAGGATCAGACCAAACCATGACAAAAATACCACAAGATTTGCGCACAGAAATGAGTTGATATTCATATCAGATCGGGAGAAAATTGTGAATTTGAGGCATTTATGTAATTTAAATATTAAAGTATAAGTACAGCAGTATAATGTAATTTAAGAGAATCTGTTGTTAGAAATCTTGACTGAAACAGTCTGACTTCCAAACTAATCAGTTGAATCCCTGTGAAACTGCTTTGCATTGTTTATTCTTTGTATCTCTTAATTTTCATTTCTTTTGATCTGCATGATATTTGCCATTGTTGATAAAGAACTGCTTATTAAGATCAAGACTGGCTATACAAAATAGAATTGAACCTGCAGATTTTGAAATTTTATCATTTTCTATCCAATTATCTTGCAGTATCCACTTTTTCTATAGTTCTCAGCTTTTAAGTGTCCAGGGTTGAACCATGCCACACTACGCCCATTTAAAAATTTTATTGAAGTATGGAAACTGACTGGGAATGCCCATTCATCTAGACAGAATGGACATTCTTTGAGGTATGGTCATTATCCATCATACACTAAGATTCTCACAACCAAGTTATGTTGTTTTTCCGTTGTTTGTCAATTGATAGGTACGTCTTGTTAGCACAGATGCAGGACATTACTTTCTGCTACCAATAAGTTTATATCTTTTTGGGACACATTGCATTTTTGTTGAGCAGTCTCAAAATGTTTGTGAATATTGTTCCTAAAAATTGTGTTTACAAACATTGCTTCACACAAAGCTGGTTATCCAGTTTACAAAGCTGGAATAGCCAAATTCAGATTTTGTAGTGTAAGCATGCATAACTACAGGCACCCAGATTCAACTGTTTCAATGCTTTCTTACTTAGCTTGCCACCCTACTTCGAATTAGTCCAATATCCTGTTATCCTATCTTATCTTCCTATTTAGGTTAGCTTCCTATGCTCCACCCAATAAGAGATAATTGGTAGATTAATTTGCCATTGTAAATAGATGCTGGCCTGTTTCTGTGCTGTATAACTTGAAGCCTAATGCAGCATTTGAAAAATAAAGTTAATATTTTACAGTTATTCATTTAAAATATGCTTAATTTGAAGTGGACAAATCTAAGTTAAAATTAGTGGTTTTCTTTGATGCAACGAGTAGTACAGTAGTATGGCTGATCCTGTGCCTCTTTATTTTGCTGTATGATCTGGTTTCCTCATTTTTATGCTGCCCTAAAAACCTACCTTGGCCTTGAATATGACTGAATATCCACAGTCAGAGAACTGCAGCATCTCTGAAGTGGTTGACTCCTTTCTCCTGACTCTAAATCTCTAAATTTTGATTCTCCAATCACTGAAAGCTGTGGTCTATTTATGAGTCTTCAAATCAAGCTGCTTGTCGCCCGCCTCCATCTAATGTTTGTGCATGATATTTTCTGTCACAGTAATTGGTCTTTGAGGTATTTTCTGTCTTCTGGGATGATCAATGATTGCGAGTGCAATGCATCATACTTGACATTGCATTTCAGGAATTCTTCAAACTATATAAAGCAGTGTGTAGATTTCTAATTCCATTCTCTCTTATCGCCCCTAACTTTTTAAGCTCTGTTTTAGGGAATTAAAACCACCTGAAGTCCAGAGTGATGTCATAACCTTTGCATGACTGTATTGGGAAATGTGGAAAATCAAAGCCTGACGCCAGCCATGTATATATTTGATGCATTAACATTTATATTGTCATAGGAAACTTTCACTATTGATTTCCAAAGTTAAAATGTTAGCAGCCACATTTCTCTGTTATACCTGTAGGAGGCATTTGGGTTTTCTATTTTAATCCGAGCTCTGCCTTGTGGTTTTGTATTATACTTCTGAAAATTGTCTGTTTTCAAGGACTAAAATATTGTTGCTCTAAGTAAGGTTTTAAATCAAATACAAACAAAATTGTTTTATAATATTTAATGTCAGAAGTTTTAATGTCTTTGTTACCTTAGTTTATTTCTTTGTGAGTTAAATAGGTTTTGGTTTGTTATTATTAGGCAGAAGTGTGATTCATTTAGCTGGTATTGGATTTTGAGGATTCAACAGCACTGTTTTCAGGTGAAGTATAGGAGTTATTTTCAAGCTTCCAGAAATTCATGCTTAATATTTTCACAATAATTTGCAGGAAAACTTTGTCCAGGGTAAAAGAGTGTGAAGAAACAAGTTTATTTTTTTTTTTAATTTTTTTTATCTTGTGGGAACATTTCATATATCTTGCTTTTTAGAAATGATAAATCTAAGGGTGAATAAAATTATTCACTTTTTAGACCGTTTTTTGTAAATAACCAGAACCTCCTGAAATAGGTTCTAAGTTTGTACTTTTGGCATATAATATCAGGATTTTCATTATTAACTCCTGCAATGGTTTGGCAAGTTATGTGGATTATAATTTTGAGTTCTTTTAAAATTGTATTTTGCAAAGAAATAGTCTCAAAGACAAGTTTTGTTTTCTGGATTTATAGAATAATTCTTAATTGAGAGACTGCAAATGCATAGTTGGTTGAAAATGGCATCACAGGTAGGCGGTGGTGAAAAAGGCAATTGGCATGCTGAACTTTATCAGTAAAGTCAGAGTGCAGGAGTTGGGACTTTATGTTGCAGTTGTACAAGTTTTTGGTGAGGCTGCACTTGGAGTCGTGTACAATTTTGATTATGGGGAAGATGGTTAAACTGGAAAGAGTGCAGAAAAGTTTTATGAGGATGTTGCTAGACAAGAGGGTCTGAGTTATAGGGGGAGATTGGCCAGGCTGGGCCATCATTCCTTGGGACGTAGGGATATGAGTGGTGTCCTTATGGGAAATGCTTACAATTAAGAGGTGGATGGTAACTCTTTTTGCTAGAGTAGGGGAGACCAAAACTGAGGAGCATATGTTTAGGTGAGAAGGGAAAGATTTAAAAGGGATTTAAAGGGCAACCTTTTCATGCGGTGGTTGATGTGTATATGGACCGAGAAGTGATTGAGGCAGTACAATAGTATTAAGCACTGGAAGGGTATACAGAGGGGCAGGGCTTTGAGGGATACGTATATGAAATTGGAACTAGCTGGGTGGGCACTGTGCTTAGCATTGACTTGTCGGGTCGAAGTGGCTCTATTCATGTTGTATTGCTCTGACTAAAGCTAATGTCCTCCATAACACCTGACAAATGATGTCTCAACTGTAGAAAAATATTCCAAGTTGTTTCAGTGGACTGAGTGTGGAAGGCTGTCAGAGATTAGAGTTTATTAACTTGGGAGTTTAAGTGGGATCTTAAAAGATGAGGGAAGGCAGTAAGGATTTTGGGTGGAATAGGTTCATGCCACTAAAGGAGAGGAAAAAGGGATACTAAAGAGCTCGTTTTCACTTACACTTCCATTATATTTTCACCCATTTGTGGTCAGCATTTCTGAAGGTGCTGAAAGCAAGAGGGTAAAATTATAAATGGCAGTACAATAGATGTGGTTTGGTGGTGAAATTGCTGAAGATTATGGAGGTGCTAGTTTAGAGATTCAGCTTCAGATTAAGTGGGAAGCCAAGGTGATGTATTATCCAGTTTAACTTGTGCTATTTACCAGAGAGGAGATGGAATTGACAGGAGTTTATTTTAAAAGCAAATATGGTTGAAGTTTAGTACAATTGTGTGTGAATTTCTGACCATTTTATTGCAAGTGCATGCTGTATCAGAGGAAGCGTTTATGGTATTTCAAAAGATCTTGCTATTTCTGCATAACCAATTGCTTGATAGTATGTATTTCACAGCTGTGCTAAAACGAGTTGACTTATGAGCAGAAAAATGACATTTCTTGAAGCAGGTGACAACTAATTATTGTATTTTTCCTTTGTGTCTGAGCTGATCAGATAGAGGTGAGTGACATTAGAAGCACTGAAATCATAAATTGGACAGATAGGAAAAATAATTTTTGACAGATTATATTTTAGTCATGCAGTATATCTCCACTTGAGTATTTTAGTAGATAGTTACTGGGTGATGCCAGAACAGGATTGCATAGTCAGCTTGCTGAGTGATGATTTTGGAAGCTCTGTCAGCTCTTTTCAGTTCTTTACAGCTGGAGAATACTGTATTTGGTTTCTTGTACACTCCATGTCAGTAACTGGACAGCTAAGAACACACTTAGTCCTTTTAGTAACTTAACCATAATCCTTCATTTGTTGCATCGATCTTTGTATTATGCTGTTGAACTGTATCTATTACCTACTTGTCCACTTTACCTCCTGTAATTTCATTTACACTTGAGAGGGCTTTTTAATTTCCTATCAGAAATGCTTATGTCTTGATTGTGACATGTTCTATTTCTGGCATAAATCTATTTTAAATTGTAATTTTTATTTTAGTTTGTCGATTTTGTAGCCCATGGAAATCAGAAGTTTCATATTTATTTTGTGGAAACATTTGGTATGTTATGAAATAGTATTATAACTATAGGTCTTGGGAGATACAGTTTTAACGGAATTGCTTTTGACCAGAATCTCAATTGAAAATAAAGGTGAATGAGAGAATTTTTCATGGATTTATCGTGAAACAACTGTAGGACAATTTGATTATTGAAATTAGATGTAGATTTATTTTTGAGTTGGAAGTGATACTTCCTTTAATTTTCATTGGTTTGACCATAACAATTTGAACAAAGAATCAATATACTTGTCTTGAATTAGTGTTCATGATTTTGGGCATGATAGCAAGCTGAGACATCAGTTTCTTTACTTTTTAATGATATTTGCCTCTCACTACTAAATTAATAGTCTTGGTGAGTAGGGAAGTGTGGTTGAGATGTTGGGGTGCTTAGGGAGAGAAAGAAATGTTGTGCTTCACTGTCTCTGATGGAAAAATGCATGTAATTTAAATTGTTTGCCAAATTGAGAATGTCAAGTTTCTAATCAAAGTAATATTTGGAAGCTTAAAATGGTAATATTTAATTTGCTTCAAAGATTTGGTTTGATCCTTGTCGGAAGATGATGCTAATCTTAGCAGTGACCTTGACTTTGCATGAGATGTTCAACGGACCTGAGATTGTCTGATGTTACTACAGGTTTAATATGATAATTTGGTTTCATGAATAGCTGCATGGAAGGACATATTCAGTATGATTGAACAATGGCAAGATCCTCTTCGAGCTACGAGACGGGTAGACTGATCCATTTCAAACTCTAGTTGTATCCCACAATGATAGATCGAACACAGGACCTGATCCTGGTGAAGCTCCTTCAATAACTACAAAAGACTGAGGTTAGGTAAAATACTGAAAGGCTTTTATTCGCTGTACAATACGACCTCCATGGTGAGTGTCTGCCCCTGGACTGAGGGGGAGGGGCAAGGCGAAACACCTTTATACAGGAACTGTGGAAGGAGCCACAGGGGCAGTCAGCAGAGGGGCGTGTCCAGACAGGTAACCCAGTTACAACATATATATGGTTTACCACACCTGGTCACATAATTAATATCTGTTAGCTAATGAGATGATTCTCTTAGTGCTGCATCTAAAAAGCATGATAGTCCATAAGGAGTTGTTTGGGAATGATCTCCGAAGAGCACCTTTTCTGGTATCTTTTATATAAAATTAGCACATGGTCCACATGATCAAAAACGTGAAAAGTAGTTTCAGTCAAGTTAACAAAATGCTTTGGGTATTCAAAGGTATTAAAGATATTCCCGTAATACCTTTGAATACCTAAAGCATTTTGTTAACTTGACTGAACCTACTTCCAGTTCAAAATTTCAAGTAAAATTACCTTGATATTCATTTTCCTGCAGGCATTTACAGGAAAATAAAGAAATGCAGTAGAATATATGAAAAACTACATAAACAAAGATCGGCAAACAGGGAAAAGTAGTTGCAGTTAAGTTAACAAAATGCTTTAAGGTTTTAAAGTTCACTTGTCAGGTTCATTAAAATCTCAATGGAAATTTAATCTAATGCCTCCTATTTCACTCCCATGTCATCTTGCCTTTTTATGGATAATAGGTATATTTTCTATTTTTTTGAGGCACCTGGTACATAATCTAAACTCCCACAATATTGGTATTAAGATATGGAATGAATGAGATCCCAACCTTGATTATTATTTTATTTTAGCCTAATTTTCTATGTAATATAACAGTTCTTGATTATCACTTCTGAATTTCAAGCTGAAATTATAGTTTTTGTTTGCATCGTAACTTTTATTCAACTCATCTAAGCTAGAGCAAGTGAACCTATTTTTACTGTAAATGCAAAATGCTGGAGGAATTAAGGAGTTTAGGCAGCATCTATGGAGGGAATAAACAGACAATCTTTCAGGTGAGACCCTTAATCAGGACTGGAAAAGAAGGGAGCATAAACCAGATTAAGAAGTTGGGAGGGCAAGTGAGGGGGAGGGAGTACAAGATGGCACATGAATGTGACCATTTTATATTCCATGGAATCTCACCCTCTCACACTTGCTCTCTCACATGCCCCCCTCACTCAATTGGAGGATCTAGTTGTAGAGGGAGGTACAGAGTGCTGGGTTCTGTAGCTTTTTGAAATGTTTTTGAATACTCCCACCAGTTGGTTGGCAAAGGTTTTCAGAACCTTACCAGGTACTCTATCGGGCCCTGCTTCTTTGTGAGGGTTTACTTTCTTAAAAGGGGAAGAAGCTGTTCCTGAATCACTGAGTGTGTGCTTTCAGGCTTCTGTATCTCCTTACCGTGGGGATCCTTAATGGTGGACGCCGCCTTCCTAAGGCACCGCTCCTTGAAGATGTCTTGGATACTGTGGAGCCTGGTACCCATGATGGAGCTGACTAATTTTAAAGTTTCTACAACTTATTTTGATCTTGTGCAGTAGCTTCCCCCCCATACCAGACAGAAACGTAGCCAGTCAGAATGCTCTCCGTGGTACATTTGTAGAAGTTTTCGAGTGTTTTAGTTAACAAGCCAAATCTCCTTAAACTCCTAATGAAATATAGTCGCTGTCTTGCCTTCTTTACAGTTGCATCAATATCTTGCGTCCAGGTTAATTCCTCAGAGATACTGACAACTAGGAACTTGGAATTGCTCATTCTCTCCACTTCTGATCCCTCTGTGAGGATTGGTGTTGTTGCCCTTTCTGAAATCCACAATCAGCTCTTTGATCTTGCTGATGTTAAGGGCAAGGTTGCTGCGATGCCACTTAACTAACTTGTATATGTTGCTCCTGTATGCCCTTTCATCACCATCTGAAATTCTACCATCAATGGTTGTATCATCAGCAAATTTATAGATGCTGTTTGAGCCTCACAATCATGGGTGTGGAGAGAGAAGAGCAGTGGGCTAAGCACACATTCCTGTGGAGTGCCAGTGTTAATTGTCAGTGAGGTGGAGATGTTATTTTCAATCTGCACCGATTGTGGACTTCTGGTTAGGAAGTTGAGGATCCAGTTGCAGAGGGAGGTATAGAGGCCTAGGTTCTGTAGCTTTTCGAAGTGTCTTTGAATACTCCTGCCAGTTGGTTGACACAGGTTTTCAGAGCCTTGGGTACTCCACTGGGTCCTGCTGTCTTGTGAGGGTTCACCCTTCTGAAAGCAGCCTGACGTCGGCCTCTAAGGCAGATCACGGTCAACAGATGCTGTAGGGATCCTCATAGCTTTGGTTTTATTCTACCTTACAAAGCGAGTATAAAAGGTGTTGAGCTTGTCTGGTAGCGAAGCATCGCTGCCAGTCATGATGCTGGATTTTGCTTTATAGGAAGTAATGGCCTGCAAACCCTGCCAGAGTTGATGTGCATCTGATGTTGCCTCCAACCTCTCCCGGAATTGTTTCTCAGCTCTTGAAATAGCCCTCTGCAAGTCATAGCTGGTTTTCTAATACAGATCTGGATCGCCACGCTTAAATGCCACAGATCTAGCCCTCAGCAGACTACAAACCTCTTGGTTCATCCATGGCTTTTGGTTTGGAATGTACAGCAAGTTTTTGTAGGCATGCACTCATCCACACAGGTTATAATGAAATTGGTGACAACTGTAGCGTACTCATCTGGGCTCAAAGATGTCTTCCTAAACCCAGTCCAGTCCACTGATTCAAAGCAGTCCTATAAGCACTCCTGTGCCTCCCTGGTCCATATCTTACTGGTCCTCAGTACTGCTGCTGCAGTCTTCTGTCTTTGCCTGTATTCAGGGAGTAGAAGTGCAGCCAGGTGTGGGTGTGGGATAGCACGGAAGGCACTCTTGAACTTAGTGTAACAGTGGTCCGGTGTGTTATTTCCTTTGGTACTATAGATGATTTGTTGATAATTATTTATTGACTTTATCGAGCTGGCCTGGTTAAAATCATGATGAGGAAGGTATCTGAATGTGCTGTTTCATGCCTGTTGGTTACAGTGCTCAGTTTGTCTAGAACCTATTTGACATTAGTCCAAAGTGGAATGTACACCGCTAACAAAAAGATTGCTGAAATCTCTTGTGGCAGGTAGAATGGCCAGCACTTAATTGTGAGGTATTCCAGGTCCAGTGAGCTATATTAGGATGTCGCCGACATATTAGTATGCCATGAGGAGTTGATCATGAGGCAATCAAGAGGGAGTTAGATATGGTCCTTGTGGCTAAAGGGACCGGGGGTATGGAGGGAAGGCTGGTACAGGGTTCTGAGTTGGATGATCAGCCATGATCATACTGAATGGCGGTGCAGGCTCGAAGGGCTGAATGGCCTACTCCTGCACCTATTTTCTATGTTTCTATTAAACTCCACCTCTGCTTGTGTGAGACTTGACCAACCTACCTTGATGGTGTATTGTGAACCCGTCTATTTGAATTGCTGCGTCTGGCATGGAAGGGGTTAACCAAGATTCCGTAAAACAAAGGATTCATGTGTTCTTAATTTCCCTGTGATATAGCACCTTAGCTCTAAGATCGTCAGTTTTATTTACCAGAGACTGTACGTTTGCCGGGAAGATTGTCAGTATTGGGAGTTGAAAACCTCTTTATTTTAGACGCACCATCAGACCAGCACATTGACCTCTCTTTTGCCAGTGGCTTCTTAAAGGGGCAGTGTGCCAGCCACAGTGCGGTCTGTTTCCATCGCTTTTAAGCAGTGACAGGTTGTTCAATCATATTAGAACTTCACTGGCTGTACACATCGTAGATGCAGTTATGGTTCTCAGCCATAGGAGACTACAAGGAGAATATTTGATGTTTTCCTTAGTTTTCAATGAGAGCTTTCAATGTTACAGTTGTCCCTAACAGTGGCCTATAAAATTATGAGATGAACAATGGGGTAGGTAGTAAGAAATTTTTCCTCAAGGTGGAGGTGTCTCAGACTAGTTTAAAGGTGTGAATTATAGGTTTAGAGGAGTTTGAGGAAGACTTTCACCTAAAGATGAAAAGGACAGGAGATGGTGGAGGCAATGTATCACTGAGGTATAGTAGACTACTAATTGTTGGTAAATGGCATTCGTACAGACATACTTGATATTCAGTATAGACAAAGGACCTGTTTCTGAGTTGTATGACACTGGCTTTAAGTGCATTTGTCCATTCATCAGTGTAATATTTGTAAAGGTAGAGATTAGCTTTGCAAACATGAGGAAATCTGCAGATGCCGGAATCTCAAGCAACACACATAAGAGTTGCTGGTGAACGCAGCAGCCCAGGCAGCATCTCTAGGAAGAGGTACAGTCGACGTTTCGGGCTGAGACCCTTCGTCCTGACATGCAGTGAAATGCATTTTGTGTCAACAACCGACACAGTCTGAGATGTGCTGGTGTCAGCCCGCAATTGTTGCCATGCTTATGGCAGCAGCATAGCATATCCACAGCTTACTAACCCTACCATGTATGTTTTTGGGGAACGTGGGAGGAAATCAAAGCACCCAGAGGAAACTCATGCGATCACAGACAGAACATAGTGTTATGGAAGAAAACTATGTTCAGAGTAGGGAGTGATTTTTTTTTACAAGATATTCATTGACTTGTGAGAATAAAATCAGGCCTATGAGGTGTTATGTAGTTAAACCATTTTTTCCACTATGAATAAAATTGTTCCAACTTATGATTAACAAATGCTGTTATCTTCTCCATTTTGTAAATGTCCATTGTAATTTCCATCCATACATTTAAAGTTGGGCTCTCATGTGATAACCATTTCCTGGTAAGGGTCTTTTTACCAGCCACCAGCAGTACATTCATTAAATATTTATCTCTTTTCAACCATTCTTGAGGTGTATACCCAAAATATATGGTCTTACTCTCTAAGGGTATTTCACATTTAAAGATGTCTTGTAGGGCATTATGTGTCCTACTCCAATAGTCTTTGATAATGGAGCATTCCCAGAAAACATGATAATAGTTTGCATTTCGATTTCCACAATTTCTCCAGCAAACAGGGGGGTTACTATCATGATGGGATTTCTGAGACGGTGTAATAAAATATCTTATCAAGTTTTTCCACCCAAACTCCCAACATTTCTGTGAACTGGTACACGTCCATTGATATCTCCATATTATTGTCCAGTCTTCCTCAGATATTATTATCCCTCTTTTCTTCTCACATTTTGTTTTAATGTTTTAAGATTTGACAAACCCTTATACATGCTTGAAATGATTCTACTACCATTGTCTAAATTAAATGCTGTTCTAAGTAGCTCTATCAGACAAGTACTTGCCTTGGTTACATTTTTAACCGTTCTATTAACATACTGTCGCATCTGTAAATACCAGTAAAAGTCTTGTTTTTCTAATAAGTGTTTCTCTTTGAGCATTTCAAAACTGAACAGTGTTCCTTCTTTCATTATATTGCAAATAGCTGTTATTCCTTTAGCTGTCCAGTCCTTAAATCTAGCATCCAGTTTATTCGGTGTAAAATCCGAGTCATAAGCACACCATTTAAGAATCGCAATGTCTCTGTCTAGTTTATATTCTTTTATAATAGTTTTTCATATTTTAAGAGTCCATTTCACTCACAGGTTGTCAATATTATTTATGTAACTTTGTAGTTTGTTATCAGCAAAATTGCCTGTACAGAGATGGAAAGTATCCTCTCCTCAATGTTTTTCCATTGAGCGCCATATGATGGGTTGCACCACCATATCATGGCTCTCAACTGTGCTGCAAAATAATAATCTCTAAGAGAAGGTAGGCCCCATCCCCCCCTTTTCCTTGGCTAACTGCAAAGTTTTGAGACGAACCCTAGGCCTTTTACCTTGCCATATATATCTTGATAGCATCTTGTTCCATTCATTGAATTGATTTTGGTTAATCTCTTTTGGTAGGGTCTGAAAGAGATATAGTGGTCTGGGCAGTATATTCATTCTAATAGATTCAATCCTTGAACTGAGACCAAGAAAAGGAATTAGGTTCCATCTTGTTATATCTTCCTTAATTTTTTTTATATATAGGCTGATAATTGCATTCTGATAATTTTGCCAAATCTTTTGGCATAATGATGTCCAAATATTTGACGGACTCTGTTTGCCATGCCCAAGGATACCTACTTTCAATTTCTCTTGGTGGGCTATAGTTATATGAAAGTAGTTGGGTTTTATCTATGTGGATCTTGTATCCTGATAATTGGCCATATTGTTCAAAGGATTGTGTCAATTTAAGTAAAGAGTATGTTGGTTGCCCTAGACAGATCAAAATGTCATCCGCGTAACAGGCCAATTTTTGCTCTGTCCCTTTAATAGTAATTCCCCTGATATCTTCATTTTGTCTGACATATTGAGCTAATGGTTCCAGATATAACGTGAAGAGTAGCGGTGACCATGCACAACCCTGTCTCGTGTCCTTTTCTAGGGTAAAACTATTAGATAAATATCCATTGATTTTAATCCTGACAGTAGGATTGTCGTATAGTGCCTGTATATTTTTAATAATTGTCATGTAGACCAAATCTATGTAAAACTCTGTAAAGAAAATTCCAATTAACTGAATCAAATGCCTTTTCAGCATCCACACTTATCACTATTGCTTCAATTTCATTTTTTAAAATATCATCCATAATGTGAAGTGTCCTTCGTATATTGTCTTGTGTTTGGTGGTGTTGTATAAAGACTGTTTGATGATTATGTATCTGTGTGGGTAGAAACTCTTCTAATCGTTTGGCCATGATGGAGGTAAATAATCTGTAATCCATATTAAGAACAGATATTGGTCTGAATGACCCACATTCCATTTTATCCTTGCCTTTTGGTATAGCTGAGATTATCACCTCCTTCTAGCTGGGTGGCATTTGCACCTTTCTTAGGGCCCAGTTCAGTGAAGGGAGTAAAACAGGAATTAACTCACTCCTTAACTCTTTATACCACTCTGCCGTATATCCATCTGATCCTGGTGACTTGCTTAATTTAAGCCTACTAATTGCAGTTTTTAGTTCAGCTTCAGTTATGTCAGCAGTCATCGTTCTATTTTGTTCTTTGCTTAAAGTGGGTAACTCTCTAGAATTCAAGAAGGTGTCAATTTGGGTTATGCTTCCCCTAGAACTTTGGAATACAGAGTTTTGCAAAATATTTCAAAAGTTTCTTGAATTTCACTTAGCTTTTTTAAATCACTTTTGTTCTTGGATCCCCAATTCTATGAATTGTGTTTTCTGCTCTCTTTGTTTTCAGTTTCCACACCAGTATTTTCATAGTGTCTCTGTTTCAGAAACATTAACTTTTTTCTAATTTCTTGTGTAGCCAAACTATTCATTTTGTTCCTAATTTTTAAAAATTTCCTCTAGTGTATCCTGTGCCAAACTCAATTTGTGTTTTTTTTTCTAGTTTCTTCAGCTTATTTTGTAATTCATCTAGTTTTATTCCTTATCTTTTTTTTATAGGAAGATATAGCTATAATTTTCCCTCTTAAGACAGCCTTCAGAGTATCTCATAGAATGGGAGGTGAAACCTCTCCATTATCATTGAATTCTAAGTAAAGATCAATTGCTTTTTTTAATTTGTTCCTTAAAATAGGGATCATTGAGTAGACTTGAATTTAGTTTCCAAATAGTATTCTTTGGTTGTAGGTCAAAATCAACAGATAAATATATAGGTGCATGGTCACTTACACCTATTGTCCCAATTCCACAGGTGATTATTTTAGCTCTATCTTTTTCAAATGTTATGAAATAGTCTATTCTTGTATATACGGAATTGGGGGCAGAATAATGAGTGTAATCCCTTCTATCGGGGAAAAGGTCCCTCCATATATCAATTAGACCAACATCCTCAAAAAGAGTGTTAACTTTCTTATGTAAGGACTTTGTTTCATAAGTTTTTCTATTGGAAGAGTCTAACTTTGGTTGTAATTGTAAATTTAAGTCTCCCCCACCTATCAAGAGACGTTCTGTTTCTATTACCATAATATTAGTAATTTTCTGGAAGAAACTAATATCACTTCTTGGGGGTGCGTATATATTCAATAAAGTAACTGGATTTCCATCTGTATTCCCCCTTACCAGAATATATCTGCCCGCCTTATCTCCCATTTTGAATACTTTTTCAAAATTTAGCTTGCTTGAGATGAGAATAACAAGTCTTTTCTATGTCCTGATTTATGAGGAGAAAAATAAATTAGTGAATTCCATTCTCTTTAATTTTCCATGCTCATTATCACTTAAGTGAGTTTCCTGTAAATATACTACATGGGCTTGTTCTTTTCATTTTTGATAGAATTTTACTGTGCTTGACTGAATTCAACAGCCCATTGACATTAATTGACATTGACATTGACATTAAAAGAAATGAATTTTCCTTTGTCCTTAGCCATCTGTTAGTATATAATTGAAATTTGCAGAATGTAACTTAATCGACCTAATCCCTGAACAAGTAAAAGCCAAGAAACGCGAATAATAAAAAAAAAGGTAACAAAGGTGTGATTTCAAGGCTGGGGTCTCTAGATGACCCTGGGTTGAGGTAGAAGAAAAGTCTTGCCATGGGGGATAGCCCCTCCTACCTGTGAGTTGAGGGCCCCCGCTGCAGTACCTATAAAAGTATGTAAAAAAAAAATCTATGTCCATTACACAGAAATGATTTCCTTGTGTATTCCTCCCATATATTTATATTTATTTTTCATTTAGGTGGAGAAAAAGGAATGAATGAATGAATTTTAAAAAAATTCGGTAATATAAAATCCACATTATAATACTTTCTCGAGATAGGTATATCACCGTCAAGTTTTGCTTCCGTTTAGTTTATCAGCACTTTTAAAATTAGCCAAACCTTATGGCTCATCTGGAGGAGGTGAGGGCTGTCCTAGGAGAACTCAGTCTCTTCCTAATATCCTTCTCTCATCCTGCTCCTGTCCCCGGCTTTCTAGGTTCTCTTACTATTTCCCAAGCAGTTAGGGATGACTGCTCAGCCAGACTTTCCCTTGGTTTGACCACGCTAACGGGCAGTCCTCCGTTCTTCATGTCTGTAGTCACCTCTTCCACCGTCTGATATAGTCGTATCCCTTCTTGGTAAAATACCCCCAGTTTAGCAGGGTACGGGGTTTGGAATTTAATCTTTTCTTGCTTTAATATTCGTTTTGCTTCGGAATATTCCTTCAGTTTCTGTAGGACAGCCAGGGGTAATCATGATTGAGTATATTAACTTCCCATTCCAAACAACCCTCTTCTTACCCCAGGCCCTTGGTAGAATCTCTGCCTTGCTCTTGAATTGAAGGAATTTAAGTACTATTGAGCGCGGCTTACTTTCTCTGTCTCTGGGAGGCCGCGGGATGAGCGAAAGATGCGCTCTCTCAATCTCAATCTCCATAGTCGGGGGAATCTCCAGCGCTTCCCGCAGCAGCTTGTCTACAAAGTCTATCATCGACAATCCTTCTGCTCCTTCGGGAACATTGTAAATCCTGATATTTTTCCGTCACAATCTTCCCTCCTGGTCAAGCAATTTACTTTCCTGTTGATTTAATATTTTTATTGTCTTACTTAGTATCTGTACCACATTTTGCGTGCGATCCTTCACCTTCTCAATTTGAGTCTCTGCCACGTTATTTCAATTCATAACTCAAATTAATTAAAATGTTGCCCACAATGTAAACTGAAAAGTTTTCTATCTTGTCCAGGCACACTTAGGCAGGACAGGTTTTAGAAAGGCTATAGAAGCATCGCACATACACTGTTGTCTTGCATTATGTTTACATGTATATTTGCAATTATGTTGATGCGCATGCTCTACATGTGTAGCATATTGTGTTTACTTATAATAAAGTAATTATATTTTTCAGAAGTATTTGTGATAGTAAAATAATCTCACAATTTTACAACAGCTGTGATACTTCCTGTTGTGTCTGTAGCAAGTATAGACTTAAATCCCAAAGATGGAGCATGAATCCTCTTATTAAGAAAGCCTATAAGCTCCATTTTGGGTGTAAAATTGCAGCCAAGACAAAGCCTGGACGACTTGTATTTGTTGCAGAACATGTGCTGTTGATCTTAGAACTTGACTCAGTGGTACTTGGATGTGAATGCTGTTCCCAGTCCCGATGATATGGCGAGAGCAGAATAATGCTACTTCTGTCTGATCTGTGTGTCTGGCTCCTCCACTAAAAAATAAATCTGCTGAATACCTCAGTCTTCCTTCAGACCATGAGGCCTGTGCTACATGACGATAGCAGAGACATTGAGTCTAAAGGAGGCAGATGAAGACGTCATGATGCACAAGTCAGGAAAGGGAAACAGCACTGATACTGATACAGATATTGAACCCTTTATGTCGAGTGAGCCTCATGTGATGACTCACTCTGAGTTAAATGACCTTAGTCAGAGACTTGGGTTTGTCAAAGGCATAAACTGAATTGCTGGGTTCAAGACTAGGATGGAATCTACTGTCACCAGGCAGAAAATTTTTCATGAAAGATTTTGATATATGAGACAGATGTTTCTCAGAATAACTGATGCCAAGATTAAGGCAAGTATTTTTGTTGATCCACAATTCAAACAGATCATCAATGACAGGCAATTTGAAGAACTTATAGTGGGACTGGAGAAAATCGCAAGGAAGGCATTCAAGGATGCTGTTGAAAATTTTCTTGGCAACTACAGAGCACCAAGCTATGTGCAGCTGGTTGACAACATGCTTCAAGCATACAAAACCAACACGTCACTGAAGTTTCATTTTCTGTATTCTCATTTAGACTTCTTCCCTGCAAATCTTGGCGCTGTCAGAGACAAGCAAGCTGAAAGATTTCTCCAGGACACTGGAGACTCCAGACATGGAGAAATGGTATCAGGACAACTGAAATCCATCAGTGCTGGCTGATTGTTGGACGCTTAAGCAAGAAGCCTTAGTCACTGAGTACAGACGAAAATCATTGACAAAGCATTTTTAGCTTAGTTGAACGATTGGAAAGCATCTGCACTGTTATGCAGTTAAATGCATTATATGCAATAAAAGTTAATTTCTCCAAATTCCCACATGATACAAGTAGTCTGAAATTATATTTGTGTTCAGCTTCAAGGTCTATTTGAACCAAAAAAAAATTCTGAGCAAGAAACACTTCCTAAAAACTTTGCTGTCCAGTGTAAGCGGGCATTGACTACTTCAAAGAATATATTTACCACATCACTCAAATATTACTAAAATATGAATTACACATGTCTCCCTGCTTAGCTATAAACTCCAACTCTATAGATTTCAACTCAAATTACACTGCTGTATATAATGCAACTACTATATGGACATACATATAACATAGTAAATTTTAAATTGTCCCATTCAAGCCTAAAGATTTTAGACCATGAGATTGGAGCAGAATTAGGCTATTTGGTCCATTGAGTCTGCTCTGCCATTTCATCATGACTGATCTATTTTCCCTCTCAACCCCATTCTCCTGCCTTCTGCCCATGGCCTTTCATGTCCTGCCTTCTGGTCATAGCCTTTCATGCCCTGACTAATCAAAAGCCTCCACAGCTGCCAGTGGCAACAGATTCCACAGATTTACCACCTTTTGGCTAAAATTCCTCCTCATCTCTGCTCTAAATGGGCATCCGTCTTTTAAGAGACTGTATCCTCTTGTCCAAGACTACCCACTATAGGAACCATTCTCCATATCCATTCTATCTAGGCCTTTCATCATTCGATATATTTCAGTGACATTCTCTCCCTCATTCCTCTAAATTCCAGCAAGTACAGTCCCAGAGCCTTCAAATGTTCCTCCTAAGATAACCCTTTCATTCCCAGAATCATTCTGATGAACGTCCTCAGAACCGTCTCCAATGTCAGCACCTCCCTTCTTAGATAATGGGCCCAAAATTGCTCAAAATATTCCCAAGTGAGGCCTCACCAGTACCTTGTAAAGCCTCAGCATTACATCCTTGCTTTTATATTCTAGACCTCTTCAAACGAATGCTAGCATTGCATTTGTCTTCCTCACTACGAACTCAGCCTGCAAGTTAACCTGTAGGGAATCCTGCACAAGGACTCTTGTCCCTTTGCATCTCTGAGTTGTTAAATTTTCTGCCTGATTAGAAAATGCTTTGTGCTTTTATTCTTTCTACCACATTGCATGACCATACACTTCCCTGCATTGTATTCAATCTTCCTCTTCTTTGCCCATTCTCCTGATCTGTCCTAGAACGTTGACTTTATTTTTTTCTATAGATGCTGTCTGGCTTGCTGGGTTCCTTCAGCATTTTGTGTGTTGCTTGGATTTCCAGTATCTACAGATTTTCTCTTGTAAGTACTTCTATAGCTTCCTTGCTTCCTCAACACTGTCTTTCCCTCCACCAATCTTTGTATTGTCTGCAACTTGGCACCAAAACCATCAATTCTTTCATCCAAATCATTGACATACAAGAAAGAAACTGTCCCAACACTGACCCCTGTGGAACACCACTAGTCAATGGCAGGCAACCAGAAAAGGCTCCCTTTACTCTTCACTTCCTGCCAATCAGCCAACCCTCTACCCGTGCTAGTATCTTTCCTATAATACCAATGGGCCCTTATCTTGTTAAGCAGCCTCAAGTGCAGCACCATGTCAAAGGCCTTCTGAAAATCCAAGTACACAATATACACTAAATTTCCTTTGTCTATCCTGCTTGTTATTTCCTCAAAGAATTACAACAGGTTTGTCAGGCAAGATTTTCCCTCAAACAAACCATGCTTACTAGGCATACCTTTTATCATGTGCCTCCAAGTACCCCGAAATCTCATCCTTAACAATCAACTCCAACATCTTCCCCAGCACTGAGGTCAGGCTAAGTGGCCTATAATTTCCCTTCTTCTGCCTCCTCCCTCGTTGAAGAGTGGAGTAATATTTGCAATGTACACACCTCTGGAACTATGTCAGAATCTATTGATTCTTGAAAGATTATTACTAATGCCTTCACAGTCTCTTTACCTACCTCCTTCAGAACCCTGGGGTGTACTCCATCTGAACCAGGTGACTCCCTACCTTCAGACCTTTCAGCTTCCCAAGCACCTTCTCCCTAGTAACAACAATTGTAGTCACCTTCTGCCATTCACAAACTTCCGGTATACTGCTAGTGTCTTCCATAGTGACTAGTGATGAGTGATGCAAAATACTTATTTAGTTTGTCTGCCATTTCCTTGACCCCCCCCCCCCACTATCTCTCCAGTGTCATTTTCCAGTGGTCTCGTCTCTCTTTTACTCTTTATATATCTGAACAAACTTTTGGCATCCTCTTTGATATTATTGGCTAACTTTCATATTTCTTTTCCCTCCTTATGGCTGTTTTAGCTGTTTTCTGTTGGTGTTTAAAAGCTTCACAATCCTCCATCTTTCCAATAATTTTTTCCCTATTATATGCCCACTTTTTTCCTTTCATTATGTTTCTTGACTTCTGTTGTCAGCCATGCCTTTAGAGTACTACTTCCTCAGGATGTATCTATCTAAGTCTTCTGAATTTCTTCCAGAAGCTCCAGCCGTTGTTGTTCTGCCATCGTCCTTTTTACTGTCCCCTTGCAATCAACGTCAATCAGCTTCTTTATCATGCCTCTAAAATTTTACTTTACTCCATTGTAATATTGATACATCTGACTTTGGCTTCTCTCTTTCAAATTGCAGGGTGAATTCTATCATGATTACTGTCTCCTAAGGGTTCCTTTACCTTAAGCTCCCTGATCAAATCTGGTTAATTACACAGCACTCAACCTAGATTTGCCTTTTCGCTAGTGGGCTCAACCACTAGCTGTTCTATAAAGCCATCTCTTAGGTATTCCAGAAATTCTTTCTCAGGATTTAGCACCAACCTGATTTTCCCAATCTACTTACATATTGAAGTCCTCCAGGACTATTGTAACATTTTCCTTTTGACATGCATTTTCCATCTTCTGCTGTAATTTGTGGCTCACATCAGTATCAGAATCAGGTTTATTATCACTGGCATGTGATATGAAATTTGTTAACTTAGCAGCAGTTCAATGCAATACATAATCTAGTAGAGAGAGAAAACTAATAAATAAAATAAAACATAACAAGTAAACAAGTAAATCAGTTACATATATCGGATAGATTTTTAAAAAATGTGCAAAAACAGAAATACTGTATCCTGGCTATTGTTTGGAGGCCTGCATATAACTCCCATCAGAGTCCTTTTTTCCCCTTACAGTTTCTTAACTCTACCTGCAAGAATTCTACATCTTCTGATCTTATGCCATCTCTTTCAAAGGTACATTTAATACCAGAGAGATGTATACAATATACATCCTGAAATGCTTTTTCTTTGCAACCATCCATGAAAACAGAGTGCCCCCAAAGAATGGACGACAGTTAAATGTTAGAACCCCAAAGCCCCCTCCCAGCTCCTCTCCCTCTTGCACGTAACCAGTAGCAAACAACAATCCCCCACCCCCCGCACCAGCAAAAAAAAAGCAGTGACACCTGCCACCGAGCCCTCAAGTGTGAGCAAGGCAACAGCAAAGGCACATACTTGCAGTACTCCAAAGACTACATTGTTCACCCAGCATTTGATATACCACAGATGCTCTCTCTCTCTAATAAGAGAGAAAGGGGTGTCTAGATCCCTCTAGTGAGAGGGGAGACATAACAAACAACTTACTGGTTTACTTTTCTGAGCTCTGTGCCCAAAGATCTTGGGTCTCTGGGCACACAGCCAGAGATCTTCTGTCTCCAATGACACACTGATTCTCTGCAGAGGCACCAACCTCAGATTTCCGTCCGGTCTCTAGAGCCACAAGATCCCAGGCTTCCGAAGGCAAGTGGTGCTCTTAGGTCGAGCCCCTGGCGTGCTGAACAACGTCTAGTTGTGAAGCACCGAGAGAGGGTCCCATTCCTGCAAAGAAACATAGTCAGGATATAACTCTGGGTCAGGGTCTTCAAAGGAACCCTGTAAGGGAAATATAGAGATATTGAAGATGGAAATAGAGCTGTTTCTGAAGATGCAAGCAAAGGTGTTGCCATTAGGCACCATTAACCCGCCTAAGCTCCACCTTTTTAGGATTTCTAAGGATTTGATTTCATTAGCAACAGAGCCACCCTACCCCCTCTGCTAACCCACTTGTCCTTTTGATACCACATGTATCCTCTGATGTTAGGCTTCCAACTACAATCTACTTCTATCCAAGACTCAGTGATTCCCATAACATCATACCTAGCAATCTCAAGCCGTGCTACAAGATCTACCTCATTCCGGCTATTGCGTGAATTCAAACATAACATCTTCAGTCCTGTATTTGTCGCCTATTCCAATTTTTGTCCCCATCTTACACTGCAACTGATCCCATGAACTACAATTTTGCTATATCATCTGCCTGTTCTTCCTGACGTTTCATAGCACATTGCATCTTTCTTTTCAAATCTTTTTATTATTATCCAAAATTAACAAGAGTACATTGAAGTAAGGCAACACTTACAATGTCTCAAGAAAAAAAAACATTCTTTCATTATTTAAAAAATATTTTGGTGACAAAAAAAAAAAGAAAAAAAAACATTAGGTGTTCAACCCCGGAATCATGCGTCATATACAAAAAGCTTCTAAAGATAAACATCAAACCGCCAGCAAGAAAAAAAAATACCAACAATTTACAATTAGATCGTGGAGGAAATCTGATCAATTAACTCAAATGATAGTAACGAGCAAATGAACCCCATCTTTTCTCAAAATCATAGGTTTCCAAGTTTGACTTCTAATTTTCTCCAAGCTAAGATATAGCATCACTTGAGAGAACCATTGTGACAAAATGGGAGCCGATGTATCCTTCCACTTCAACAAAATGGCCCTCCTAGCTATCAATGTAACAAATGCAATAACATGTTGGTCAGACAAAGAGACACCACGGATATTTTGAGGAATTATTCCAAAAAGCACAGTTAATTGGTTAGGTTGTAAATTAATTTTAAGTGCTTTAGAAGTTGCAGAAAAACTGACTTCCAGAACTATTCCAGTATAGAACAGGACCAAAACATGTGTTAGTGTAGCTGTCTCAGTTTTACATCTATTGCAATAACTATCAACAATAAGAAACATTTTAGACAGTCTCTCCTTCGTCAAATAGTAACAATGTACAATTTTAAATTGAATCAGTGAATGACTAGCACAGATCGAAAAAGAGTTAACCAACTTCAGAATCCGCATCCAGACTTCCGTCATAAAAGTCAAATTAAGTTCCCTTTCCCAATTTTGTTTAATCTTAAATAAAGGACGCTCATTCCATTGTAATAGTAAATTATAAATTCTTCCAATGGAACCCTCATCAAAGGGGTCATACTCGTAATAGTATCTAACAGGTTGGCATTCAATATGTAAGGAAAATTACTTAAATATTTTTGCAAGAAATGTCCAACTTGAAGGTATTGTAGAAAGTGTGAGTATGGAAGAGAATATTTATCAACTAATTGTTCAAAAGACATCAGTCTATCTTCTTTAATTAAATCCTAAAAAGAATTAATACCTTTATTTTTCCAAAGTAAAAAAAATTGGATCACTCAAAGAAGGCTTAAAAAAGTAATTTCGGCAGATTAAACTACAAAGTTTAAATTTTTTAAGATTAAAAAAATTACAGAACTGGAGCCAAGTTTGTAAAGAATCACAGGGTATAAATTTAAATTAGCAACTTTAGCTAATTGTATAGGTAAAGCAGCTCCCAATAACGAGGTTAAATAAAACTGTTTCACAGTTTTCAATTCCAAATCTACCCAAATTGGCCAATCGTTCTTATCAACTCAGTGTAACCAAAAGGACATATATCACACATTAACAGCCCAGTAATACATTCTTAAATTAGGCAAAGCAAGACTTCCATTCTTTTTTAACTTTTGTAAGTAAGACTTACTAATTCTTGGTCTTTTATTATTCCAATAAAAGATAAAATAATAGAATCAATCCAATCAAAACACTTCTTAGTCAGAAAAACAGGGATATTCAGAAATAAATAGAAAAATTTTGGTAAAATCATTTTGACTATATGGATGCGACCAACAAGTGAAAATGTAAGTGGGTTCCATCTACTAAATAAATACTTCATAGAATCTACCAAGGGAACAAAATTAGCTTTATAAAGATCCTTATATTTGTTAGTGATTATAACACCTAAATATCCAAAGGATTCCATGACTTTGAAAGGAGTACTATTGTATATAGAAACAGATTCGCTTAATGGAAATAGTTCACTTTTACTAAAATTTATTTTATATCCTGAAAAATTTCCAAATGCATTAAATAATTTTAGCAAGGCAGGAATAGATTCCTTGGGATTGTCATATATAAACCAGTAAATCATCAGTGTAAAGAGAAATCTTATGAATGGTCTCATTCACAAAAACTCCATAAGTATCTTTAGCTTCACGAAGAGCAATAGCAAGGGGATCTAGTATTAAATTAAATAACAAAGGACTTAATGGACAACCTTGTCTTGTCCCTTGTGAAAGCTAAAAAAAGGGGATCTACAGTTATTAGTAATAACAGTAGCAATAGGGGTTTTATATATCATTCTAATCCAATTATTAAAATTAACACCAAAACCAAATTTCTCTAAAACATTATTTATTTCCATTTGACTTGATCAAATGCTTTTTCAGCATCCAAAGAGACAACGCATTGTGGAGTTTTAAAAGAGGACAACTATATAGCGTTAAATAATCTCCAAACATTTGAAAAAGAATAACGACCCTTTATAAAGCCTGTTTGATCTTTAAAAATAAATTTTACCCAAAATATTCTCCAACCGATTGGCCATTATCTTTGACAGAATCTTAGCATCGACATTCAATAATGAAATAGGTCTATATGAGGCACAATCAGTGGGATCTTTATCCTTTTTAAGAATTAAAGAAATAGAAGCCTCATAAAAAGTAGAGGGTAAATCACCTTTCATAAAAGAATCCTTAAACATTTCCAACATATACGGAGAAAGCAATTTTCCAAATTTTTTATAAAATTCTACAGGATAGCCATCAAATCCAGGGGCCTTACCAGATTGCATTGAAAAAATAGCTTTATGAATTTCGGCTTCAGTAATTTGGGCATCAAGAGTTTTTTGATCCTCAACAGAAATTTGAGGAAAAACAACCTTTCGTAAGAAAGCATTAATTTTAGAAGAACCTACTGTACATTGAGATTTATAAAGTTCAGTATAAAAATCTTGAAAAATCTTATTAACTACTTCATATTCCCAAGCCAGGGTACCATCTTTCCCACGGATTTTCAAAATTTCCCTTTTGGCTCTGGCTGTTTTTAATTGAGATGCAAGCAGTTTGTTATTTTTTTTATCTCCAAACATATAAAATTGGGTCTTTAGCTTAAGCAAGCAGCCTTCAATAGGATGAGTTAATAATAGATTATATTGTGATTGAAGTTCCACCCTTTGTTTGAATAAATCAATATAGTCTTTAATTTGTTTTGAAATCTTATCTAATTCTACTTTAGTCTGTTTTTTAAGCATAGCTGAATAAGAAATGATCTGACCACGTAAAAATGCTTTAAATGTATCCCATATGATTAATTTAGATGTACCCCCTATATCATTAAAAAGAAAAAATTCTTTTTATCTGGGTTTCAATGAATGACAAAGTCAGAGTTCTGCAATAATGTCTCAGATATGTGCCATGGTGGATGTGCAAGAATGACATCATCAAGCACATTGCACCTAATTGTATACAGGTGACCTTCACTAATCTGGCAACATTGGGACCTGAGGAGTTCTGTATTAGTGAAAATGCCGAATTACAGAAGGATCACATTAAGCAATAGCTAACCACCTCATCATACCTTTAAAGTATCATGTAAATCAGTGCAAGTTAGATAATAATGAAACAAATATTAAATGAGTAGCAAGTGAAATTTTAATAAAGTAATATACCGTACAGGCACAGATAAAATAAAGGGTACAGGTAAATATACAGGAATTAACTTGTACAGAAAAGTTGAGCACTTCTGCTTCTAAATTGAGACGTTTAATATACCTTCAGGCAAAGTTACACGTCTGCAAGTGTGGGGTTGTCAGGATCATCACCATCTTCATCTTGGAAAATGAGTGAAGCATCAGGAGCTGGTGCTGAAACTGGCACAACAGTTTCTTCAAAAACTGTTGATGTTGGTGGCAGCACATCTGGGCGAGCAGAAGTTGATGGCACTGGATTTTGTAGTGTTAGCTCCCCTGTGCACTTTTTCTAGCAATTTTTTTGAATATATCTTCCAAGGTAAGTTGTTTCATATATTTTGGTTTCTCTGATTAGCTTATCCTGCAGCATATAAACACTCATTATTTCTTGCTCAGTTATAAAACATTGTTGCTCTAATCCTTTCAGCAATTCACCTGTCAATAGAAAGTCTCTCTGCTACAACTCCTTCATCTTCATCACTGCTTTCTCCTCCAATATCTTCCTTCTCTGGATGTACAACCATCTGCACAATTTTCGAGTCAGTATAATGATGAACAGTAGGCTCATCCTCATCTGTATTCATCCATTCTTCAACATTGTCATCATTGAACCTTGATGCAAGATCCTTGGCAGCAGGATTAGTTAGCTCTTGAGCAAAAGAAAGCAGTTCAAGTATGACCTGTTTTTCCTTGGAAACTCTAAAGCCTGTAAAGTCATTTCCAGTGTCTTCACCAGGTGCAGACTCAAACATTGAACCTGGCCATAATTTATGCCAACCATTCTTCAGTGTGATGGTTCTACAGACCTCCAAGCATTATCAGCACAGTAAATCATCTCTTTCATATTAAACTCCCTTATAAATTCCTTTACTGGTCTGCCAGCATTAACTGCACTCAAGAGGCACCTCATCAACAGGGAACGATACTTCGACTTGAGAGAATGTAATATGCCATTGTCCGGGGGTTGAATTAATGATGTACAGTTAGGTGGCAGGAAGATACTGAAAACATTGTTTTTTACCAGGAGTTCTGCTTTCGGGTGTGCTGAACAGTTGTCTAAAATAAGCATTATCTTACAGTTGTGCTGCAGGCCAACAGGCTCACAGTGAGCTCGTGCTTCGGGAACGAACTAATTTTCAAACCCTTCTAGTGTGATAATAGTTATAATCCATCCGTTTTTGTTAGCACAGTAAATTACAGGAAATTTCATCATACCTTTGAAGGCCCTGGGACGTAAACTTGTGCCAATGACCAGTAACTTACATCTGTGGGTTCCTGCAGCATTCGAGCAGCCTAGCGATCTCTCGATGCCTTATACCCTGATAGTTCGACATCTTCACTTAAACAAAGATTAAACCACGTTATCAGCACTTTATCTAGTTACAAACTTCTTCCGTCTTTCCCCGGTCTGGTCTTCTGCCTGCTCTGGATCTCTTTATCGCTAGACACCCCGCTCTGGTCTTCTGCCTGCTCTGGATCTCTTTATCGCTGCCTCCCCCCTCTGATCCCAGCTGTCATCCGTGCCGGGTCTTTACCATCCCCTCCGACCTTCAACTGTCGGAGGCAGAACGCTCTGTCCTCAGTAAGGGCCTCACCTTTGTCCCCCTTCGCCCACACTTCAACGAGTTCCGTGTTCGCCATGACGCGGAACTTTTCTTCCGCCGTCTCTGTCTCCGAGCCTACTTCTTCGGCAAGGACTCTTCCACCCCCACCGATGACCCCTTCTCCCGTCTTCAACCCTCCTCTTCTTCATGGACACCCCGCTCTGGTCTTGGCCTGCTCTGGATCTCTTTATTGCTAACTGCCGACGGGACATCAAACGTCTCGACTTCACCGCACCTTGTCCCCATTCCAACCTCACTCCTTCGGAACGCTCTACTCACCACTCCCTCCGCACTAATCCTAACCTTATTATTAAACCCGCCGATAAGGGGGATGCTGTTGTAGTCTGGCGTACTGACCTCTACCTTGCCGAGGCACAGCGACAACTCGCGGATACCTCCTCTTATTTACCCCTCGATCTTGACCCCACTAAGGAGCACCAGGCCATTGTTTCCCACACCATCACCGACTTTATCTGCTCAGGGGATCTCCCATCCACTGCTACCAACCTTATAGTTCCCACACCTCGTACTTCCCGTTTCTACCTCCTACCCAAGATCCACAAACCTGCCTGTCCTGGCCGACCTATTGTCTCAGCTTGCTTCTGCCCCACCGAACTCGTTTCTGCATACCTCGACACGGTTTTATCCCCCCTTGTTCAATCCCTTCCCACCTATGTTCGTGACACTTCTCATGCTCTTAAACTTTTCGATGATTTTAAGTTCCCTGGCCCCCACCGCTTTATTTTCACCATGGATGTCCAGTCCCTATATACTTCCATCCCCCATCAGGAAGGTCTCAAAGTTCTACGCTTCTTTTTGGATTCCAGACCTAATCAGTTCCCCTCTACCACCACTCTGCTCCGTCTAGCGGAATTAAATTAGTCCTTACTCTTAATAATTTCTCCTTTGGCTCCTCCCACTTCCTCCAAACTAAAGGTGTAGCTATGGGCACCCGTATGGGTCCTAGCTATGCCTGCCTTTTTGTTGGCTTTGTGGAACAATCTATGTTCCGTGCCTATTCTGTTATCTGTCCCCCACTTTTCCTTCGCTACATCGACGACTGCATTGGCGCTGCTTCCTGCACGCATGCAGAACTCGTTGACTTTATTAACTTTGCCTCCGACTTTCACCCTGCCCTCAAGTTTACCTGGTCCATTTCCGACACCTCCCTCCCCTTTCTAGATCTTTCTGTCTCTGTCTCTGGAGACAGCTTATCCACTGATGTCTACTATAAGCCTACTGACTCTCACAGCTATCTGGACTATTCCTCTTCTCACCCTGTCTCTTGCAAAAACGCCATCCCCTTCTCGCAATTCCTCTGTCTCCGCCGCATCTGCTCTCAGGATGAAGCTTTTCATTCTAGGACGAGGGAGATGTCTTCCTTTTTTAAAGAAAGGGGCTTCCCTTCCTCCACTATCAACTCTGCTCTTAAACGCATCTCCCCCATTTCACGTACATCTGCTCTCACTCCATCCTCCCGCCACCCCACTAGGAATAGGGTTCCCCTGGTCCTCACCTACCACCCCACCAGCCTCCGGGTCCAACATATTATTCTCCTTAACTTCCGCCACCTCCAACGGGATCCCACCACTAAGCACATCTTTCCCTTCCCCCCCCTCTGCATTCCGCAGGGATCGCTCCCTATGCAACTCCCTTGTCCATTCGTCCCCCCCATCCCTCCCCACTGATCTCCCTCCTGGCACTTATCCGTGTAAGCGGAACAAGTGCTACACATGCCCTTACACTTCCTCCCTTACCACCATTCAGGGCCCCAAACAGTCCTTCCAGGTGAGGCAACACTTCACCTGTGAGTCGGCTGGGGTGATATACTGCGTCCGGTGCTCCCGATGTGGCCTTTTATATATTGGCGAGACCCGACGCAGACTGGGAGAACGCTTTGCTGAACATCTACGCTCTGTCCACCAGAGAAAGCAGGATCTCCCAGTGGCCACGCATTTTAATTCCACATCCCATTCCCATTCTGACATGTCTGTCCACGGCCTGCTCTACTGTAAAGATGAAGCCACACTCAGGTTGGAGGAACAGCACCTTATATTCCGTCTGGGTAGCCTCCATCCTGATGGCATGAACATCGACTTCTCTAACTTTGCTAATGCCCCACCTCCCCCTCGTACCCCATCTGTTACTTATTTTTATGCACACATTCTTTCTCTCACTCTCCTTTTTCTCCCCCTGTCCCTCTGAATATACCCCTTGCCCATCCTCTGGGTCCCCCCCCCCCCCCCCCCGCTTGTCTTGTCTTTCTTCCCGGACCTCCTGTCCCATGATCCTCTCGTATCCCTTTTGCCTATCACCTGTCCAGCTCTTGGCTCTATCCCTCCCCCTCCTGTCTTCTCCTATCATTTTGGATCTCCCCCCTACCCCTCCAACTTTCAAATCCCTTACTCACTCTTCCTTCAGTTAGTCCTGACGAAGGGTCTCGGCCTGAAACGTCGACTACACCTCTTCCTAGAGATGCTGCCTGGCCTGCTGCGTTCACCAGCAACTTTTATGTGTGTTGCTCCGTCCTTCATTGTTTTTCTTACACACATCTGTTTCTTTGAGCCACTATCAGCAAAAAAATGTAGCAGTTTTTCTTTCTGTTTCTTTATATTGTACACTGTGGAAGAGCCAATATTGTAACGCTCGCACAAGCTTTTCACTGATACGCCACTGTCCAGTTTTTTCAAGAGTTCAACCTTATCTTTAATGGATAATGTGCGGTGTTTTCACTTCACAGCACGGGGGTGCATTTCCTTTACTCAATGGGGCCATAGTTGGGGCTAAAAAAGAGGCAATGATATTAATAAATGCAGGAAAACAAGCAGGAATTGCCTGTCTGTGCTTACAGGAGCTCACCAACACGTGAACGGATCTAGTGCAACCAAAACAATGCGCGGCAGGTTGGTATGGTGGCCCGGGAAATTTGAAATTACAGTTGCGTGGAAAATTTGAAATCAGTGCTGGATTATCAAAGGAACCGGATTACAGGTAGTCAGATTAGTGAAGGTCGACTGTACTAACTGCCCTGTTTTCAGCTCTATCACTCTGGTTGCTATCCCCCAACCCTCCGCTGCCAAATTAGTTTAAACCGTCCCCAACAGCTCTAGCAAATATGCCCACAATGGTATTAGTTCCCCTTCTGTTCAGGTGGAACCCATCCCTTTTGTACAGGTCATACCTTCCGCAGAACAGATACCAATGATTCAGAAATCTGAACATAAAGAGTAGGAGTAGGCCATCTGGCCCATTGAACCTGCTCCGCCATTCAATAAGATCTTTTGCTGATTTGACCATGGACTCATCTCCACCTACCTGCCTTTTCCCTATAGCCCTTAATTCCTCTACTATGCAAAAATATATCCAACCTTGTTTTAAGTTTACTGCTTCATTGGGCAGAGAATTCCACAGATTCACCACTTTCTGGGAAAAGCAGTTTCTCCTCACCTCTGTCCTAAATGTACATCCCCGAATCTTGAGGCTATGTCCCCTAGTTCTAGTCTCACCTATCAGTGGAAACAACTTCACTGCCTCTATCTGATATATCCCTTTCATAATTTTATGGTTCTATAAAATCTCCTCTAATCCTTCCGAATTCCAGCGAGTACAGTCCCAGGTGACTCAGTCTCTCCTCAGTGTAACTCCCTCAGCTCTGGAATCAACTTGGTGAACCACCTCTGCACTGCCTCTAAGACAGTATATCCTTCCTCAAGTAAGGAGACCAGAACTGTACTCCAGATGTGGCCTCACCAGTACCCTATATAGTTGCAGCATAACCTCCCTGCTCTTAAATTCAATCCCTCGAGCAATGAAGGCCAACATTCCATTTGCCTTCTTGATAGGCTGCTGCACCTGTAAACCAGCCTTTTGTGATTCATGCACAAGCACTCCCGAGACCCTCTGCACAGCAGCAAGCTGCAATCTTTTACCATTTAAATAATAATCTGATTTTCCATTTTTTTTTCTTCCTAAGTGGATGACCTCGCATTTACCAACATTGTACTCCATCTGTCAGACCCTTGCCCACTCACTTAACCTATCTATATCTCTCTGCAGACTCTGCATCTTCTGCATAATTTGCTTTTCCACTCAATTTAGTGTCATCAGCAAACTTAGATACATTACACTTGGCCCTCTTTTCCAGATTGTTAATGTATATTATGTCCAGTCCCTATACACCTCCATTCCCATCAGGAAGGCCTCAAAGCTCTCCGTTTCTTTCTGAACACCAGACCCAACCAGTTCCCCTCTACCACTGCTCTCCTCTGCCTAGTGGAACTTGTCCTCACTCTGAATTATTTCTCCTTTGGCTCCTCCACTTCCTTCAAACCAAAGGTGTAGCCATGGGCACTCGCATGAGTCACCTGTCCTACTCCCTCAAAAGAAAGGGCTTCCCTTCCTCCACTATTAATGCTGCCCTCAACTGTAACTCTTCCATTTCACACTCGCCTGCTCTCACCCCATTCTCCTGCCTCCTCCCCCACCCCCACCAGGGAAAGGGTTCCTCTTGTCCTCACCTATCACTCCACCAGCCTCCACATCCAGCACATAATTCTCTGCAACTTCTGCCATCTCCAATGTGATCCGATCACCAAGCACATCTTTCTCTTACCCCCACTTTCTGCTTTCTGCAGGGATCTCCCTATGCGACTCCCTTGTCCATTCATCCCTCCCCAAGCAGAAGAAGTGCTACACTTGCCCCTACATTTCCTTCCTCACTTTCATTCAGGGCCTCAAGCATCCTTCCAGGTGAAGCGACACTTCACCTGTGAATCTGTTGGGTTCATATACTGTGTCTGGTGCTCCTGGTGTGGCCTCCTGTATATCAGTGAGACAAGATGTCTATAGGGAGACCACTTCGCCAATCACCTATGCTCTGTCTGCTCCAAAAAGCGGGATCTCCCAGAGCCCACTCATTTTAATTCCACTTCTTATTCCTAATCCAATATGTCTGTCCATTGTCTCCTCCACTGATGTGATGAGACTCACTTAGATTGGAGGAACAATACTTTAAGTTCTGTCTGGGTAGCCACCAATATGATGGCATGAATATTGATTTCTTGAACTTCTGGTAATGTCTGTATCCATCCCTTTTTCCCTCTCTCACCTTATCTCCTTGCCCTACTCATCTCCTCCCTCTGGTACTCCTTCCTCCTTTTCTTTCTTCCATGGCCTCCTGTCCTCTTCCATCAGACTCTCCCTTCTCCAGCCCTGTATCTCTTTCACTAATCAACTTCCCAGCTCTTGACTTCGTCCCTCCCCCTCCTGGTTTCACCTATCACCTTGTGTTTCTCTCTCCTCTTCTCTTTTCCCCTTCCCCCATCTTTTAAATCTACTC
Organism: Mobula birostris; assembly: GCF_030028105.1. Taxonomy (NCBI): domain Eukaryota; kingdom Metazoa; phylum Chordata; class Chondrichthyes; order Myliobatiformes; family Myliobatidae; genus Mobula; species Mobula birostris. The sequence goes on from NC_092374.1 coordinate 93,168,517, forward strand.
CTCAGGATTCTTTTTCCAGTCCTGCTGAAGGATCTCAGCCTGAAACATTGACTGGATGCTACCTGCCCTGCTGAGTTCCTCCAGCATCTTGTGTGTGTTCCAGCATCTGCAGATTTTCTCTTGTTTGTGATTGCGAACAGTTACAGACCCAGTACTGCCCCCTGCGGCAAGCTGCTCACCACTGATTGCCAACCAGAGAAGCACCCATGTATCCCAACTCTGCTTTCTATAGGTTAACCAATTCTCTATCCATGCTAATACATCACCCCCAACTCTTGTCTTATGGATAAATCTTTTATGTGGCACCTTATCAAATGCCTTCTGGAAATCCATGTAAGTAACATCCATCTGTTCTCCACTATCCACTGTGCTTATTATATTCTCACAGAACTCCAGTAAGTTTGTCAAACAGGACATGCCATTGCTGAATCCATGCTGCATCTGCCTGATGGATCGACAGACGCCTCACTGTTTTTTCCTTATTGATAGCTTCAAGCATTTTCCCAACTATAGATGTTAAACTAATTGGTGTATAGTTACCTTCCTTTTGCCTACATCCTTTTTTGAATAGTGATGTGACATTCACCTTCTTTCAGTCTGCCGGGATCTACCCAGAGTCCAGAGAATTCGGAAAATTGACACCAAAGCCTCAACTATAACCTCTGTTATTTTTCTCAGTACCCTGGGATGAATTACATCAGGACCAGGCCCACAAGTTCGCTCAGCACTGCCTCTTTAGTGACAGCTATTGTATCAAGGTCCTCACCTCCCATCGCATCCATAATAGCTCTATGTAGCATGTTAGACGTGTCCTCCATGAAAACCAACACAAAATAGCCATTCAAAGCTTCAGCCATTTCCTCATTACCCGATATCGACCTCCCTTTCTCGTCCCCCAAGGGACCTACGTTCACTTTGGCCACCCTTTTATGATCCATTTTTACATTTTATGCTAGTTTATTTTCATAATATATCTTCCCTTTCTTTATTGCTCATTTTGTGGTTCTTTGTTGCTTTTTAAAGTGTCGCAATCTTATAGTTTCCCACTACTCTTGGCAATTTTGTATGCATAGCTTTTAGTTTGATGCTTTCTTTATTTTCTTAGTTATCCATGTCTGGCTCTCCCTACCCTTACTGTCCTTGCTTTTAACTGGAATATACTTTTGCTGAGCACCGTGAAAAATCTCTTTGGAAGTCTTCCACTGTTCCTCACCAGTTCCACTATATATCTGTGTTCCCAGTCTACCCTATCCAACTCCTCCCTCATCCTGTTGTAGTCTCCCTTGTTTAGGCATAATACACTGGTTTTAGATTGAACTAAAGATGAAGCTCTGCCCCCTGCACCAGTTCCTCAGCCACACATTCATTTACCAAAGCATCCAATTCTTATTCTCCCTGGCGGGTGACACTGGGAACTATCCAGTGATTACTAACCTGCAGTTCCTGCTTTTCAGTTTTCTACCTAACTCCCTAAATTCTTTTCAGGACCTCCTCCCTTTTCCTGCCTACGTCATTGGTACCAATATGAGCCAAGACTTCTCCCCCTCCCCCAAAGGGGCTGCTTAACGCCCCCTTTAGAATGCTGTGGACCTGATCTGAGATGTCCCTGGTTCTGGCACCTGGGAGGCAATATGCCATCTGGGTGTCTCTTTCACGCCAACTGAACCTCATGCCTACTCCTCTAACTATGGAATTCCTTTTCACTACGGCTGTCCTCTTCTTTCCCCTTCCCTTCTGAGTCATAGCGCCAGACTCTGTGCCGGAGACCTGGTCACTACAGCACCCCCTGGTAGGTCAACTCCCCCCCCAAACAGAATCTAAAACCATGTACTACTTATTGAGGGGAATGGCTACAGGGGTATTCTGCACTGGCGACCCATTTCTTCCTGTCCTGACAGTCACCCAGGTAGCTGCCTCCTGCAACAGAGAGGTTACTGCCTTCTTGTAGCTCCTACCTATCACCACCTCAATTTTCCATATAAGCTAATGGTCATTGAGCAGCAGCTTGGTGCACCTGGTGCAGATGTGGTTATCTAGGAAGCTGGAGGTCTCCCAGAATTCCCACATCTCACACAAAGAACATAACACAGTCTCTGGAGCCACTTTCACTGCACTAACAGATGAAGAATGAATAACCAGTAACTTACCTCACTAAAGCCTCCCCACTCTAACACTGATCCATTCCAACAATCCAATCACTGTGGAGGATTTCTTACTCTTGTGGAATAACATCTTTCCTGACAAGGGGGTCACTCTGCTTGGTAGGAGAGACTTGTGGCTGTGAAATCTCAGGGTCTAAGGCCTTGTCCATGGAGGTTGTAGGAGTGGACTCTGGGACTTCAGGAAGTGGTTCTGACAGCTCTGGACATGTTTCATCTGTAACAATTGACTGTGCTGTCCTCATTTAATTGAGGTGTTGTCTCTGGATCACATCAAACGCAATCCCCACCATGTAGGAGGATTGTCCAATTCTGTCCGTAATGATTCGGAGTACCAGATTTTGATCACCCCTGTAGGCCCTTGCCAGGACTGCTTGTCCAGGGGTGAAACATCTAACCTTGTTTGAGGAGCTCTCAGTTTGTCTGAGCTGTTACTCCTGCATACTCCTTCTGAGATTGAGTTTGAGGAGACCCAAGCGTGAACGCAAGGGACGACCCAGAAACAGCGTTGCTGGTGAGTTGTTGGTTGTAGTGTGTGGTGTATTGCAATATGCAAGGAAGAAATTGGCAAGCTTTTAATTCAGTGTAATGTGTTCTGCTGACATTGCTCACAGTGCTTTCTTTAGACTTTGGGCAAACCCTTCCGCCAAGCCATTTGTAGTTGGGTGGTATGGTGCAGACGTAATATGTCTTATTCATTCATGTTCAGGAATGACTGAAACTATTCTGCAACAAACTGGTCCATTGTCACTGACTAAGTGTTCTGGAACACCAGTCCTTGAAAAGAGGCTTCTCACTACATTAGCAGGGTACAAGACTGTAGTGGAAGGTATTGGGAACACTTTTGGCCACTTCGTAGTTGCATCCATCCAGTACTACCAAAAAATTTGTGCCTGTGAATGGTCTGGCAAAATCCACATCAATCCTCTGCCAGGCAATGCAGGCCTTTTCCAGGCTTAGAGAGGTACTGTTCTTGGCATCTTCCGGATGTATTGGCATCCCAAACAGTGCATTGTAAGCTACTTGATTTGCTGATCTATTCCAGGCTATTAGTCAAAGCTTCGAACCAACACTTACATTTTGACCATCCCTAGATGACTGGCAAGAAGCTCCTTCAACACTTTAGCTCTCAACTTGGATGGTACAACTCTCAGACTCCACATAAGTCAATCCCTGTCAAGGGCAAGTTCATCTCAGCATTGGTAAAAATGAGGGAATGGGAATTTCAGCTGTTTTATGTGGCCATGTAGACCTGAGACTGTAGAGTTTCCCTTTGTATCTCTGCTGTGTTGGGTAGACTTCCAACTTACATTCGGGAAAATGTGTCACGAGTGTCCTCTTTTGTAAATTTTTTGAGTGCTTCCTTTTCCAAGCGTAAGTGAGACAATCAGCATTTCCATGATTAATTGTCCTCTTGAATTTGACCTTAATTGTAACCCCCAGCAAATAGAGTTCATCTCTGCATTCCGTGCTGCTGCTTTTGGTGGAACACCTTTCTGTGGGTTGAAAATGGACACTATTGGCTGATGATCAGTAATGAGGTTAAACTCTCATACATATAGCAGTTGAAACATTTTCACCCCAAACCAGACTCTAGGCCTCTGTCAATCTGTCCATAATTTTTCTCTACAGCGGTAAGGGTACGTGATGCGAAGGCTATGGGGTATTCACTGTATCACTCATAACATGTGACATGACTGCACCTATACCAAAGGTGAGGCATCACAGGCAAGCTTCACTGGACAATGTAGATCATAATGTGTGAGTATAGTGCCTGATGTCGTCATCATTTGCTTTACCTCTTGGAAAGCCACCTCACACTGCTTGTGTTTTCTCAGCACATTTGTGTAATCCTTGTGCATCAATGGTGTGACCACCTGTTACATTGTGATTTGAGCCTTCTAATTTTTTTAAACATAGTTTTAAGATTTTGGAGATGTTCCTTGTCATCCTTACTGCTAACACTGAGTGCCTGGGCAACCACGTAGCATCTGGTCCATAACTTTCTGTTGGAGTGCAGGTGCCGATGCTACTCCAAAAATAAGCCTTTGATAGCGATAAAGCCCTTTGTGAGTGTTTATGGTGAGAAACACTTTGGACTCTTCTTTCATCTCCATCTGTAGGTAGGCTTCAGCTAAGTCCACTTTGCTGAAGTGTTTTCCCCAGAAAGGTTTGGAAAGATATCCTCTATCCTGCGCAGAAGGTACTGCCCCGTTTTCAGTACTGGCTTGATAGTGACCTTAAAATCACCAAAGACCCTGACAGATCCATTCTTCTTGGCTACTGGTACCTCACGGGCTCCACTAAACCTTGGAATGATTTCCTTCAACTTCCATGCAGTCTAGCTTGCTGGCTACTTTATCATGGATGGTATAAAGAACCAGATGGGCTTTGTAAAACTTGGGTGTGGCATTTTCATTTAACCATTTTTTTTCATTTTGCTGTGGTATCATCGAATACCTTTCTTAATTTGTTTTCAGTTGGCTCTTTTGCGGGGATGAGGCATGCAAATTATGGATGGATTTTCAATCAAGCTGTAGTTGTCTCAATCAATCACAGCCCCACACAATGCCCTCTTGTTTTTACCACATGTGACTTGTTCGTTGTTGTATTTCACTCTCATGAATGTCATGCCCACAGCAGATATCTTTTCTCCTGTATAAGTTCTTAGAGTTGGATACACCAGGATTACCAGTAGCCCAGGAGAATGGATCAGGACATATGAAGAGTCTCATCCTGAAACAATGACTTTAGATGCTGCTTGGACTGCTGAGTTCCTCCAGCATTTTGTGTCTGTTGCTTGTCTCCTGTTAGTTTTTTTTATTGTAAATCTCAAGGCTGTCCAGTCCTGTGTCACCCTTATCATTATCAGAGTTTTCATCAATAGCATGCAGATTTTTGAAACTAGAACTTGACTTTTTATGTTTATCGCTTTCTTGTGCAGACCATTTTGTCTGCCTGACATGCTCTTAGTATGTGTCCTACTTTGCATTTTCTGAAAATTTCCCATTTAAACTTACATTGGTCTGGTGTGTGGGAGTCCTGCCACAATGGTAACACAATTTGTTTCTCTAGGCAGGTTTCTGTTTAGATGCTCCCGATGTGGCCTTTTATATATTGGCGAGACCCGACGCAGACTGGGAGACCGCTTTGCTGAACATCTACGCTCTGTCCGCCAGAGAAAGCAGGATCTCCCAGTGGCCACACATTTTAATTCCACATCCCATTCCCATTCTGACATGTCTATCCACGGCCTCCTCTACTGTAAAGATGAAGCCACAATCAGGTTGGAGGAACAACACCTTATATTCCATCTGGGTAGCTTCCAACCTGATGGCATGAACATTGACTTCTCTAACTTCCGCTAAGACCCCACCTCCCCCTCATACCCCATCTGTTACTTATTTTTATGCACACATTCTTTCTCTCGCTCTCCTTTTTCTCCCTCTGTCCCTCTGAATATACCTCTTGCCCATCCTCTGGGGTCTCCCCCCCCCCCCCCCGTCTTTCTTCCCGGACCTCCTGTCCCATGATCCTCTCGTATCCCCTTTTGCCTATCACCTGTCCAGCTCTTGGCTCTATCCCTCCCCCTCCTGTCTTCTATCATTTTGGATCTCCCCCTCCCCCTCCAACTTTCAAATCCCTTACTCACTCTTCCTTCAGTTAGTCCTGACGAAGGGTCTCGGCCTGAAACGTCGACTGCACCTCTTCCTACAGATGCTGCCTGGCCTGCTGTGTTCACCAGCAACTTTTATGTGTGTTGCTTGAATTTCCAGCATCTGCAGAATTCCTGTTGTTTCTGTTTAGATGTTGCAATTTTGTTCATGATTACTTTTATTCCTGACTGGAGCTCAATTGCATCTCTGGTTTCGGTTTCCTTTGAAACAACAACTTTAACTACTCTTTTAAATGTGAGTTGTGCTTTAGTTAGTAGTTTTTTAATGTTTCCTTTCAAGATTACAAAAACTAAATTACCTCTCTGTGCATCATTAAGCCCATCACTGAACTGACAATGCTTAGAAAATTTCTTCAATTCAGCCAGAAATGCTGAAATGGACTCCCCTTCCTTTTGATTTCGCTTATGAAACCTAAAGCGTTCTGCAATCAACAATGGTTTTGGTTCTAAATGTTCCTGCATCATGTTCATGATATCAGCAAAGCTAATTTCGGCTTATTTATAGCAGTTAAACTTCTAAGCATACTATATGCTCTTCCACCAATTGCACTTAGTAAAACTTGCACCTGTTTCTCATTGGCTATTTCATTTGCTTAAAAATACTGTTCAATCCATTCGGTATACATCAGCCAGTTATCTTTTGTGCAATTGAATGTGTCTATCTGTCCGATGTAGCTAGCCATTTCTGCATTTGAAATGTATCATGATCGACTGGTACTCACTGTTAATGAAGGAGTGAATTTTGTCTATTTTCTGCTTTTTTTTTTAACTCTACCATCTTCGCTGTGCTTCAACAGGGTCAGTTGTCATCTCGGATTTGTTTTAAGATTTCCTTGTTGCACTGTTCTGTTTTGCAATGCCATAACTAATTGAAAGAAAAACAGGATAGCCTGGGATAACTTGTGCATGTTTAGTTTTACTTCGTGTGGTGCTTAAATATGGCATGGTGGTGTAATGACACATGTCATTTACGTGCATATAACCCATAGTGAATTATTTAAACAAAGAATGCTTCATCAAACATTTACAATATTACATGAATATTACTGAAATATTAAATACACAACATATACAGACTCCTTTCTGCCATTGACACAACTTGCAACTGGATAATATGTGACAGATGCACAAACAAAGTTAAATTTTAAATCAGTTATCCTTGTATGAGTTGTTCTGATCACTGTCTGATGACAAGCAATAGCCTAAAAAGATATTTTATTTGCTCTATGAACGAATGTCTGATGACATAATCTGCAAGTGATTCACTGTGAGCAGTTAAGATATATTCTTACGATGTACTCAGTCTCCTACAATCTTGTTCATCATTACTACAAAAATGTTGACTATGTGCCAGTAGTGTGGTCGTAGGTGCCATATGCAGGTTTGGTAGCCTTTAATTGCCTTCAGTTACAGTGCTTTCTTTGATACTCTCTGATGGAACTGGAGGTAGGTTGAGAGTCCTCTGCAGTCCAACCCTTTATGGTCAGAAATGTGGTATAAATTTTTTACATTTAAATTTCATAATTTTTCATAAAATTTGTATTGCCTTAGGGATTTATCATTTTCAAAATTAGAACCCTATTGTAAAATTGCCTTAACTATTCTGCGGGACTTGTTGACAAATTGGAAGCTATCAGCCCACCCCTGTTTAGAAGGTATTTGATAATGTGTTTGATAAGGTATGTTAAATAGTTGTCAGTACTTTCAGGTAACCTGCCTGCCCCTCTGGATGCATTAAATTGGAGAAAAGAGCAAATAAAAAGCAAAGGAATAATTAATTTTTTACAGTTGTGGATTGTGGGTTAAAGTGAGAATTAAAAAAATATATTAGCAAAGTATGCTTCTGTAATCCTGGTTGATTGATTAAAAAACTTTATCAAACTTTATTTTGACATTTTTCTTGGAGATTTATTCTTATTATTGTGATCTATAAAATGGTGAACCGATTGGCATTGCAGTTTAAACTGTACAGAATAATGTGTTGTTTTGCAGGGCTGTGTTCTGAAATCATGAATTAGCACCAAGATTAAAACAGACCTACAAGAATATTTCTATTTGAGTCCTTCTGGTATTGAGTAACTGTGTGCTTTGGTGCTTTAAAGTGACTTCTCAAGTTGAGTAATAGTTTTTATTTTTGTCCTGTGGCACTGAGGGCTTGGAGCTCATCTGTTATATTATCAAAAATTTAACATCAAATATGTTTATTTTATTTCCCACATCGTCAAAGTCACACTGTAACAGCAATGAATAACATTAAAGAAAAGTATTAATACACTGTGGTGTCATATTCTTTGAATATGTGGATAGTCATTAACATAAATTGCTATATTTCAATGAGTTACAAATCCTATTTGTATGATTTCATCAAATTTGCCTTCCAATTTATGCAGAATTAGATATTTGGATGCTACCTGAGGTAAAGAATATTGATCTGAACATCAGGAAGTATTCAATATTCCTTGAATTTTTTTGCTACAAACTTCCTTATGGAGCTGATGAGAGCTCTGGTTACTGATTTAACCAAATGCTTCTGTAATGTGTGAAACCCTCTCACTGGGCTCGCATGCAAACTTGGCTTGAAAGCTAACTCTGCTAACAGCCACGTGACTCAGCAGTGAGAAGTCCACTTTTCATAAACAATGTACGTCTAGGGTCGGTATGATTTGGGGTTCAAACAAAAAGGAAAGTTGGGATGTTCCAATTGACAGAACCCCAATTTGAGTGAATGCTGTGTCATTCTGTATAGGCAGTACTTACTAGTTGCCAAGAAATGACGAATCATACACCAGCGTAAAGTTGTAAAGAAAGTATATTTACCAATCAACTTTATCAAACAGTTATTAAGAGAAAGAAAAGAAAGAAAATAAACAAAAGGGCTCATTACAGTTAGACCTGTCTAAATGCGCACGTGACCATTGGAACTCAACGCTTCCAAAAATTGGGTATAACCGTTACTCACAGTGCTGAATTCTCATCACCAATCACTGGTAGAGCTTCCCATCTTGGACTTTGTCTCCTTGCAATTGAGTTTTTCTGTCAGAATGAATCCTGCGGGCATCTCTCCCAATTTTTTTTACTGTATCTCCTGCCAAAAGACCAAGAACCCCACAACTGTCTGTCACAAATCTCTCTCCTAAGTTGAACAAGATGGCCCCTTGTATTTAGTTGAAACTAAAATATTCTACCAGCAGGAGACATTGTTTTTACAGACACCTACTAAAATGAAATACCTCACAGCATAGCAGTAGAAATCTTAACAAGGGCATTAGATGTGTTAATAAGAAAGTGTTTCTAATGAAAACACAGGATGGTCATCAATTTCAGTTGTTAACTCTGTTTCCTTCTCCACAAGTACTGCCTGACTTACTGTGCATAAATAACATTTTCTGTTTTATTTCAGATTCATAACTTCTGCAATATTTTAGTATTGGAATCTGCTGCTGGATTATGTTTTCCTGGAGTGGGGCTTGAATCCAGTCTGATTTGGAATACAGTGGATTCCGGTTAATTGGGACACATCAGGACCAGTACATTTTGGCCCAGCTGAACAGCTGCCCCAGTTAGCTAAAGTTTCATTGAAATAGTTCAGAAGGTATATTTTAAAAAAACTACCATTTAACTGAGTAACAAATTATGTATTTAAATGAAATACTGTACGAATTGGAACACTTTCAATACTACTACAGTACTATAAAACTGTATTAGATCCTAATAGTTATCGACGGAGGAATTGAGCATACACTGCTGCGTTCTTTTGATTAACTGTAAATGAATAAAATCAGTGCAGATACTTCATCTAGATAATTGACTATCTTCATACAGTGCTCTGACAATTTCAGCCTGCAAATCTTCATTTTCATTGTAAATACCTTCAGATTCTATGTAGATCTTAACTTGTTGAAATAGTGAAATAGTTTCATTTTTACTCCTGGCTGTTTCTGGCATCCTCAAGCCTGAATGCTTGAAACCACGGTGAGCAAAATAGTTCAGAATTGTCTTGCTGCTTATTCCTCGCCAACTATCAGTGACAAAAATAACTGCTACTTGAACACAAGCACGCGCAACTGATGCTATTTAAAAACAGTTTGCTGTAAGCATGGTGTATTGTCTAAGGACCACATTAATGCACACATCTGATGCTAGTTGGAAACTGACAACAGTCTCCTACTTCAATTAGGTGGCAGTGTCCCAAATATAGGGAGTCCCTGCTATTTTCGCGATTTGTTTTTGTTCTTTAAACGTTGTCCCAAATAAACGGCTGCTCTAATTAACACATGGCCTAATTAACAGGAATCCACTGTTGTTACTTTGCATTTCTTAGAAGTAGGTGACTTTACTTTGGTGTGACTAACACATCTTAAAATATTTTTTGTCTGCAGTTTCATATAATGAATGCTGGTTATATTGAAAGAGGGCGTTTAAAGAATTGATGCCAAAAATCCTATGAGTGGAAAATGCAATTTGTTCAGATGGCAATGACATTCTGAACGTAGGGCTCAACAATGACAACATTACCAATAATTCTGTACTTCCTGCATTTGAGGCATGCACTTTTCTCTATTGAACAGTCTTTAAATCCAGTGGAACAGTTTACAGGAGTGTTGAGTGAACGCTCTCACTAAGCACAGAATTTAGCTTCTGTGTTGGGCATTGGGTCAAAATTAAGGAAGAGATTTTTAAAGGAGAAACTGAGATATTGTTTCAAAATTGGTGCAAAACATGTTCTTTTAAACATTTCCTGAAAGGAGCTCTGAATATGAAATTGTACAATTATTCTTGTTCTCAAATTCACAGGCAATGAGCCTTTATAGCTTTGGGTTGAAGCTGTGTTGGTAGTGTTCAGGCTGGCTGTTGTTGAACATTTACACTGTTCAATCTGTCCCACAAAACAAGACTATCTGCTTTTTGTTAGTGTAATTGAAAAGTTTTCTTCATTCTCCAAAATCCACCAATACTGATTACTGTCATGAATGTAGGGAAAACTTCAATTCGCCATAAGTGCCTTCACATTGAGCGGAGCTTTCATAATCCTGTATTAAATTGGTGGGGGCCTGTTATGCTGGTTTCCAGCTGGCACATGTCAGTGATAATAAACCTGATTCTGATGGATGCTGCTTTCTTGTGGCAATATTCCATTTAAATATACTTGATGGTGGGGAGGGCTTGGGGTTTTCCTTAATCGTATTTGGCAAGGCCTTCTTATGTCCCTTTCCAGTTTTTCTAAATCCTTTCTTAAGCTCCTTGAATGACCTTGATAGAGCTGCCCTATGTTGCTCTTTCCATCTACTATCAGCTCTTTGGTTTGTGGATCTTCTGTTGGACTTGAAGCAGTTCCAAGGCAGCTGAAGGATTTTTTTTCCCTAGAGGCAAGGTGGATTTTAAAACAAAGAACACTATTTATTTTATTAGTCCTACTGGAAAATACCTTCATAGGTGTTAATTGTACTAAACACCTGGTAGGTAGAGTTGGGGGTGGAATTGTAAAGTGGGAGGGGAAAAGAAAGGTGTGAATTTTTAAAAAGTTACAATGAGAGATAAGGGAAGTCCCTTTAAGTAGCTGTCTCTCTTGACTACTTCTTCACACCCATGATTTGTTATAATTCTTCATGGCTATTACCATCAGCATGGCTGATCAGTAAGGAAATGTCCAGCAAAGATGGATTGGCTTTTGTCGTCACAACAGAGATCATATAGATGACTTGGATATGAGGAGGGTGCTGCAAGGTAAGGAAAACAGAAGGTACAGAAGACCAGAGGAGTGGAAAGGGCTTGGGGTTCATGTGCTGAAACAGTTATGTTGACTAGCCCAAGATGTTCCTGTACCTCCGCATCATTTTAGATAAAATAGAAAACAATACAGTGAGAAAGTAAAGACAGCTGCACCCTGCTCAGAATGTTAAAGAACATGCCTTTATCAAATCGTTCTCAATTCACTGACAATACAGCAATCTTAACTTGAAATCTAGCAGAACATAACCAGTTAATGCTTATTAAAGTTGGAGCAGAGTACTTTTGATGTACTATATTGAACTCTATTGTCAGATAAATCCCATCTCTTCAGATAATGCAGTGAGATTGTTACATCCATCTGAGAGAACAGATGGAACCTTCAATTAATATTTGAAACTTGGCACTCATTCCTAGAGTATCAGCCAAGATTGTGCTGGGGTTGGGCTTGAACAAGTAACAATTGATTTTAAGATATCACTAAGTCATAGGCTGACACCTTTGAAAGACAAGTTACCTGTTTTGCCGAAGCCTTTTTCTTTGCCCGCAGGGTACAAAAACAGAAATTAAAGATTGTAAGTGTTTAATTTTTTGGTTGAATCTTGGAAGTTTTGCTGCTGTAATAATCTGTTAAAATCTTCATTTTGGGGTTTAAAAGTTTACACCACATGGTTTTGTCCTTTGCAGGAACAATCCTGTTACACTGATTTCTCCTAGTCAGCCCTGACTTATTTTTTTGTCAAAAGTGGTGGATTTTACTCTTGAGACTTTCTAACAAAATAGTCGCTAATGCTTGCTTGTTTTGCTTCTCAAGGTGACAATTGGCTGGCAACTGGATATAAAATAGTTTCCATAATGGATATGTATCAGCGTGTCTGTTCTCAAGTCCAATACTGTTAGATCCACAGTGTGTCTCTTTGTATTGCCTAAAATGCATCTTCTGCAAATTCGAACAACACTTCCGAATTCATCAGTGCAGCAGCCATCCCGTGGCAATGAATTTTTCATTTAATGGTGAAATTGGACTAGATTTGCACTGAATCTGAGTCTGAAATGGTCCTTTCACAAAGAATTCTTCAAAGCAGGAGACAGATGAGTTTTGGAAACTTACAATGAAGAAAGAGCATTTTAGTTAGTTCAGCTCCTCAGTTTTTCCCCCATTGCACCATAGAATTTTCTTTTTCAGGTATTAATTCAATTCCTCTTTGAAAGTTAAGATGGAATCTTCCAATTCTGGCAATGCATTTTAATATTATCACTCACTGTATCGGCAAAACCCAGTTTAATTTTAACCCACCGGTGATCATCCTATTGTCGTCTAACTTATAATGTTCTTTCCTGTGTAAACAGGTTCTCCTTACTTGCTCCAGGTCAGGGTGGCAAATCTTTTTGAGAGTGAGAGCCCGAATTGGCAATAATCTTCTAAAGAATTTTCTCTTGTGCCATGGTAATTTTAAGCAGAGATCATCATTGATTAATGAACTAGTAAGAATAATTGTGGACTTTTTAAAAGAAAAAAACATGAGAATCCTCTTGTTCTTTGTATGCATTTACTATTAAAGTATGAGACTGAAATAAATGAAGCATTTTAGAAAACTAGTTCAAAATTATTAATATTAATCTTTTTAAAATGCAATTGAAAAATAAAATCATTTCTGAATTTTCTTATTGTAACTGTTTCCTGTCCAAATAATGTGTATACCAGGTCTATGAGGATTTCAAAAAGTATCATCCAACATCATGTTTTCTTTCAACCACCTAGCTGGCACCAAGCCAGTGTGAGACATTTCCTGTGAAATCATCTCACTTTCTCTTGTGTTGTAAAAGATCATTTGGCAGTAAAGTTAATCATTATATATCTTTTTATTATGGGTGGCATTTAGTGAATCAAGTGGTAGCATTGCATGCTGTGTGCCAACAAATCTTTTGCATGTGCTACGGATTCACCAGCATATTATTCCTCTCATAAATCTGAAGATCTCCCCATCATTCTACTGTGGGGTTGAACCACATAGTGCATGATCAAACCTATCTGAAGTATTAGTGAAATACACTGGGTTAGCCACTTCCCTTCCCCTGATCCACCGTAGGTTCTGTCTCCCGTTCTTTCATAGTTTTATTTAAAGCTAACAATAAGTATTTATAAACACTAGAGATTCTGGAGATGTTGGAAATACAGAGCAACACACACAAAAGGCTGGAGGAACTCAGCAGGTCAGGCAGCATATATGGAAATGAATAAACAGACAATGTTTCAGGTCAAGACCCGTCTTTAGGACTGGGAAGGACCATGGCGTAAGGGAAGAAGGAGGGGCACTTGGGGTGGTGATAGGCAGGTGAGGAGAAAAGGTAAGAGGCCAGAGTGGGGAATAGAAGAAAAGAAGGGGAGGCAAAAACAAATTACTGGAAGGAGAAATCAATGTTAATGCTATTAGGTTGAAGGCTACTCAGATGGAATATGAGGTGTAGATGGGCAGGTGTAGCACTTTGATTGCTTGCAGGGACATATGCCAGGAAGAAGATTAGTGGGGAAGGATGAATGGACAAGAGAATTCTGGAACAAGTGATCCCTGTGGAGAGTGGGGAGGGGAGGTAAAGATGTGTTTGGTGGTAGGATCCATAGAAGATGGCAGAAGTTGCGGAAAATAATGTGTTGAATGCAGAGGCTCATGGGGTGGTAGGTGAGTACAAGAGGAATTTTCTCCCTGTTAAGGTAGCAAGAAGATGGGGTTAGTGCGGATGTTTGGAAAATGGAAGAGATACGGGTGAAGGCAGTGTCAATGGTGGAGGAAGCAAAACCCTGTTCTTTGAAGGAGGACATCTCCTATGTCCTGGAATGGGAACGGATGCAGCAGAGACAAAGGAACTGAGAAAAGGGAATAACATTTTTATAGGGGCAGGGTGGGAAGGGGTATAGTCAAGATGGCTATTTGAATCAGTAGGTTTATAAAAGATGTTGGTAAATAGTTTGTCTCCAAAGTTGGAGGCAGATCGAGAAAGGGGAGGGAGTTGTCAGAAACAGACCAAGTGAATTTGAGGGCAGAAGTTGGAGACAAAGTTGATAAAATTGAACTCAGCATAGGTGCATGAATCAGCACCAATGCAGTTTGTGAATGTAACACAGGAAGAGTTGGAAAATGTTACCATCGAAAACTTGGAACATGGGCTGTTCTATATAGCCAACAGAAAAACAGTTATAGCTGGGACCCATGTGGGTGCCCATGGCTACCTCTTGAGCCAGAAGAAATTGTAAAGGTGAGGATCACTTCTACTAGATGGAAGAGGGTGGTAGTAAACGGTAGCTAGTTGGGTTTTCTGTTGAGGAAGAAGTGGAGAGCTGAGGGATAGAAGTATATAGGGACTGGTCATCCATGATGAAAATGAGGCAGTCTAGGCCAGGGAATTGAAAGTTACTGAGGTGATTGAGGGCATGTGAAGTGTTCAGATGTGCATGGGAAGGGACTGAACCAAAGGGAATAGAATGGTGTTTAGGTATGCAGATATGAGTTCAGTGTCAGGAGCAGGCAGAAACAATGGATAGTAAGGTTTGTGGATATTGAGTTGGAGGTAGAAAAGTAGTTGCAGGGTAGGGGTGTTTGGTGGCAGTGGATGGGAGTTCTCTAGAATTGATGTTAATGATAGTGTCAGAGATAATTTTCTGATGGTCTGGAGTGGGGTTCTTTTCAAGGGGTAGGTAAGAGGTTAGTCCGCCACATTGATCATTTGCAGAACAAGAAATGGAATATGAGGCACTTATTTGGCAATGATGTTCCACTTAGGCCGTGACTTCAGCTGTTTAGAAGCTGGGTATATTTTCATTGTTGGGTATAATCAAGCAAAATAATATTGGAGAGTATTTGTAATAGGCATACACCCATTTCACCAGTTTAATCAGGTTGTGTAAAACATTATCCTTGGTGACACTGGAAAGCCATCGTACACCACATAGTGTAGTTAAAAGTAGTGTGTAGTAAATTATCTTATCTCAACAGTTGTATTTTCAAAAACATTTGTGATAAGAGACATACAACTCTAATTTTAAATTATAATCAAAAAGCAATTACCACAGTAGAATATCCGTACAATGGTTTGATTTTTCTGTAAGTTCAGATTCCAGTCTGGCAGGTGGAGGTGCCCTACCTACACTGCACCTTAATCCCTTGTCTCTTCTCACCACAAAAGCAATGGCAGTTGGGCTTTGGATTTAGATGCATAGTTGAGTTAACACATGCAACAAAGAAACAGAAAATGATATATATTTAAAATACTCTGCTAAAGATTTAGGTGGTCTTACTGGAACCTTAGAGTGGTTTTATGATATGTTATGCTATAAATCAAAGAGCAGATCGTACAAGATGATACAAGATCTTACAAGGTGAGTTTGGGGATGCCATGTTTCAAAATGGGAGTGGGGGGAACCATTTGTCATTTGCTACTAACCTTGCAATTTCTGTTGCATTGTTCATTCACCTATTTCACCTTATTGTACCTTATTTCACTCACTTGGTCCACTCACCTTCATCCTGATGAAGGGTCTTGGCCTGAAATGTCGACTGTTTATTTTTTTCCGTAGATGCTGCCTGACCTGCTGAGTTCCTCCAGTTACTCTGATACACTGCTACTGCTCGATTTCCTGGGTAGTGATTCAGGTGTTAATATATTAAAAACTGATTTAACAGTGATGGTAGAAATATTGTCCAAAGCATCCATTACTCTAATTTTCTGTTCTATTTCCTGAAAATGGGAAAGGTAAATGAACCAGTCAGCATTGCCTCATGGCGCTATTTCTGTTTTTGTTCAGTTTTTGGGACACTACATTAATTTGATACCAACGGCAACTGGCAATTGTTTTGCTTTCCAGTTCTATTGGCAAGCTAGGTTGTCAAGCACTTAAGCACTCTTTCCTGAATTAATTTTACTGAGTCAACAATGGAAAGTTCATGAAGCTACTTCTATTCTATTTTGAATACCAGGCCTGTCAATAAGTGCCTTGGTGGTTTGGGGTGGGGGTGGGGGGGCGGAAGAAGGAACATGTATACAACGAAGTTATTCTTTCCATGGTCTCAGTGGAATAACTTTGGTGTGAAGGTGAAGGCTATCCATTTGACTATTTTTTTACACAAAGCATAAATGCAAATGAAATGACAAAATTCAGATGGTATTTTTCACCATATTTCATTTTAACCTATGAACACCAACAAATATCCATCTGCTAATAAACAGTAAACTTCATTAGATGGACTATTTTGGACCCATTATTTTCCCCCTAAATGTGCACAAATTTATCATATTTTAATCATTCAGATGAAGGTAAAGGGGTGGCATTTAGCTGTTAGTGCAATGCCTTATAGTGCAACAGGTAATCAGATGGGCTATAATTCCCACTGATGTCTGTAACAATGTTATCATTTGTTGCCAGAAAGGTTGTGTTTGAAGTATAGAAGTTGTATGGGAATTAGTGACACCACCTCTGCAGTATGTCAACAGGACTAATCTTATTTAAGGAAGGATATTAATGCATTGGAAGTGGTACAAAGTTTGTTTACCTGATTAACACCTGAAATTATGGGATGCGATTTGGGGAAAGATTGGACAAATTGTGCTTGCATGTGCTTGATTTTGGAAGAGTGGCGGCTTGATTGAAAGTACAATTTCTGAGAGATCTTGACTGAGGATATTGGAAATAGAGATGACTTTTGTCTTCTGGAAGTAGAAGAACTTGGTGGGGTGGGGTGGAAGTGGTGGAGAGGTCATTATTTGTAAGTAATTGATGATCCATTTAAAACAAGAGATGTTTTTCTGAGGGTTGTAAGTCTTTAGAACTCTTCCTTAAAGGGGAGTCTGAGTGTTTTAAGGCAGAGGTAGACAGTTTCATAAGTAAGCAGTTGAAATGTGAGCTCAAATGGAGGAGAATGTGGAGCTGAAGTTTCAGTGAGATCAAAGTTGGAGATATTAAATCTGTGGTACAAGTTTGTGGGGTTGAGTGGCTGCACTTGTTTCTAATTTCTATGTAGATATATTTGAGATGATCCAGTTTCCTGTATGGGCAGGCAGTTATTCAATACTCAGTGAAATGGAAGTTATTGAAAAGAGAGGCTGCAGCTCAGATTTTCAGCTCTAAGATATTGAATAAGTCTTAATCAAAATGACAGTAGTCTGTTGCATTAACAAATTGGCAACTGCTGTACTTAATGTAGCTGCAAATCTTTTGCATAGTGCACAACCAAAACCTTTAGTATTCTTGGGCTATTAGAAATAAAGGCCTTGTTTAAGTTTGCATATACTGTATATTGTCAGCAATTGATGGCAATGTGATAGGAACTATGAACAAAATATGAGATTAAAACATATTGTCCTTTAAAGTTCATCAACTGTGTTAAGTTTGACACCTATTGGGGTGTCATTGCAGCAGATCCCAAATCATTGCTTTGCAGAGCTTTTACAGTTCTGCATTTTGCTTGCAGATAGTTGCAAAATTTGTATGTTGGGGTCCAATGACAATAATCCGATATTTAAAAAAGAACATCTTTTAGAGGTATTATTTACTGCACTTGAATTCTGCATTTTGTTTGAAACAATTTTCTATTATGCAATTTTGAGCTTTGCTTCTATGACTTGTTTTTAATGAAAGGAGATCAGCAGCTTGAAATGCTAATTCCACTTCTTTCTCCAGATGTTGGAGACCTCCCACTTTTCAGTATTTTCTACTTTTATTTCAAATTCCCAGCATCTGCAATATTTTGCGTTTATCATTAGATTTTCTGTCAGAAATTATCTGTTTCGTTTTTCATTGAATAACCGAAGCTTCATCCCAAACTTATGAAGTGGAAAACTTAACTTTCATTTTAGCCTTGTGGATCAAGTAAACCCAACAATGTGCATATAGAAAACCATCAATTTACGTGGAATGTGCAAAACCTGTTTGAAAATACTAAGAATCCTCCACCTAGTAGCCATTAGGTCTTTGGCAATTTAATCTGTGTGCAAACCTTAGTTTTAAGCATTTCACTTTGTCCTTGGCTATCCTTTGTGACACAAAAGTGGTTTCTCTTGTGACTAATTCCAACAAGCTTTACTTGCATGTCAAAGTAGTGTTAGTTCTTACAACAATGTCCTGTGGGCTGAAGTTTCTGTTCTTTGTAAAGATCATCTCTTGAAATTTTCCTTTATTTCAGTTGGTATGATTGAGTTGCATCCAATTTCAACATACATTTCTTGGAGAAGATATAGAAGCAAAGTTCCCTGTTGTTACTCCTACAATTATTTTTGGGTGATTTAAAACAGTGAAGGAAATGGTAATTTTGAAATTTTGGTACACAGAGAAAGAACGTAGGATGTTTGGAAATAATGGTGCAAGTTGGTAAGTTGAAGAAAAACCTGCCGCACCTTGTTTGCCTGTTGAATAGTTGGGTTTGTTTTATCTTAATTTCTCTTCCTCTTCTCTTCTTAGACGGTCCCTCGGAATTGAGGATGACTTGCTTCCACTCCAGTTCTGGGGGTTCTGAGGTGGCATATGAGGCAGACTGCTGCAGATGGGCAGGTGGTACTCGAAGAGACAAGTGGGTGGGTGTTGTAGTGCCTTGCTGTTTATTTAAAGCTTTGGTGTACTCCTGACAGGCAAACAGGTTTTCAGTACAAAACCAAATGTCAATTTTCCACTCTGAGGTGTCATGATGGGGCAGGGATTCCTAGGATTCAGCAGGGATGTTGCATTGTTTCAGAGAGGTTTTGAGGACCCCTTTGATTTTTATTTACACACTATCATCTGCTTGGTAATCTATTTCCATGATAGAATAGATCTTTGGGACTGGTATCTGACATGCAAACACCAGCATTGAGTCAATTAAGTGTAATTAAAGCTGCAGTGCTGGGAATATTTGCCTCAGAGAGGAAGCTCCAAACTTTACATCCTTTCAGTGGATTTGGAGGATCTTTCAGTGATAATGTTAGTGATATCTTTCAGGATCAGCGCAACTTTAATGTACTATTATGCTAAGTTCCTGCTTATTCTTTTAGAAACAAAAACCTACAGCACAATACAGGCCCTTTGGCCCACAAAGCTGCGCTGAACATGTCCTTACCTTTGAAATTACCTAGGGTTACCCATAGCCTTCTATTTTTCTGAGCTCCATGTACCAACTCTTTTTGAGGAAGACAGACAGGAACATTTCCTTGGATAACTAAACATGTTGAAATAAGTAAAGCTGCTGGCAGTAAAGCAAAGACTGCAGTGAAATGCAGCTATCAAACCCTTGGTGGATAGTTCAGAGCTACAAGTTTCAGCTTGTCAAACCACACAAGCTCTGTCTTCCCACCCAACCAGATCCACACACTGGCTGCAGATGGACTATGTTCCTGACCCACGCTTTGGGCACACACTGACTGTTGATATTTTGCTATTTGACAGCACAAGATGTCAAATGCAATGCATCTAATGGCAAACTGGAGTCACTGGGCATTGTAGGGGAGAGCTTAGGAGGAATACAATATAGTTAGCATGACTCCCAGTAATAAATTCACGATGGTAAATCAGCAGAGTAGAAGGACTTTCTGTAATTGTTACAATATAATGCTTCACTCCAGAAGGAAATTCACCACTTCTACACTAATAGATTCCACTATTTGTCTGCATTCATACTTTTAACTGGCAGGTTGTTGTATGTTCCCGAGATGTTAACTTTAAAAGCTTGAGAGTTTTTTTTTGTATAAATTATTACTACTTGCCATTCCTTTGTCATGTTATGTAGTGCAGTAGGGTGGAAGGTAAGATATTATAGTTTGGACTATATTGCTAAGAATAAAATGTAGATGACAATCTAGATTGTTGAAATGTCTGGAGAAGAAATACTTTAATGGTTTCAAGTTTTTGTGTTATCATATTTGAAGTTTGTTTCTTGTAATTCAATTTCTAAAGTGAAAAAGCTACTATGAGTGGAGTTCATCACGCCAAGCAATAGTAATCATCTGTAGGGGTTGCCTTGACATTCAAGAGGGATTTTGTTTCACTATCTCACCTAAAGGAAAAGAAGCATTTACACATGATCACTTCTCACCTTTCCCTTTTCTGTTGTGTTCCACCTTAAATCAGCTAATTGCCTTTAATTTGCCGAGGTTGACCTTAACTTTCGAGCAGAATTGATTTTATGGGGATTATTCCTGTGGGATTTTAAAGAATCCCCTGAAACTCGAATTGTTAAATTTACAGTGGAAGACCACTGCTAATGCTTCCATCTTGGGCAAAGGCAACTTCAGTTGGTTTATCAATTCTTCCAGCACTTAAAATATTAAAACAGATTTTAGATTTAATATACTATGAGGTAGTAGATAAGTAGTGTATTTACAAAACTTGTCTACTATCCCACTCTTGAAAGTTTTCCTTCTCTATTCCTGCTTTCATAAAATATCCATCATTTGTTTTCTCTACTGTGGTTTCCAGGCAAATGCAGCCAACATATTTTTCTTCACAATGCAGTTTTTGTTCTGAAACAGCCTAGAAACCTTTAACTTTTCTAAATTGAATTTGCTTTCCTTTCGTTAGGTAAAGCTTTAAGTTTGTTGTGTAACAAATAGCCTTTTAACCTGTTAAGGGCAAACTGATGGTTTGTTCAACTTCTTGGGACTGTTATTAGTATGTTCTTCAGATAGCTGAAATATACCTGCTTTTTGTTCAGCTGATCAAAATTTGTTCTGAAGCTAGTTACACTTGAGTGTCATCCCACCTAGGTAGAAGGTAGACTGTGTGAATAAATAAATAATTAACAGTTCACATTTAACACCTGTTATCCTCTATGAGAGGAATTGACTTTAATTTCAACATATTTTTGTATAATACATGATCGTATGTAAACTACACAAGATCATGGCTGAACCATTTAATTTTGAAAAGATATTCTGGTTATCTGAAGGTGAAGGTAGACAATGCTTCCCTGGCCTAAATGTGGAGAGTGTACCTTTAACAAAGTTAATTCTTCATTTTTCTCTTTTCTGAAGTGTCCATCCATAGCTAACCATTCAGCAAGGAAGAGGGTGGCCTGTTTCTGAAATGTCCTTTCACACTAAGTTGCACGCAATCTATGCTGCAATAAATGTCATATGAAGCAGCTTGCCTTGAAAGAAGAAACTTGTTTGTAATCATCTTTGGTCACTCACTTCACTTGCAATTCTCTGGCAAAGGTTGATCATTTTTAGTGTGTTTAGATGGTCATAGCATATTGCTTTTGTTTGCAGGAGCATTTTAGACCACACTAGGTATCCAGAAAGATTTGGTTCAGATTGGCAAATTCATCTGTGAAAGTGGCAGTAGAGAATATGGCTGAGATTTGTTGACTAGTTGCAGGATTATTTTAGATGAAATTTTAAAATTGTTTTTGGAATGTGGAAGTTCAGAATGGTAGAATTCCTTAAATTAACTCTCTAATGTTCACCATTGTTAAGATGACAGTGTAGGGAAATGGAGAGTTGAGATTACTCATTCCCTTACTCCCTGGAAAAACCAAGATCTCAAGGTCAGGTTGACTTTTGCAGTTCCAAATGACCACTGACAGAATGATACTGGCAGTGGTTTCAGACCAGGTCAGTTCCTGCTCCCCTTTCACTATCAACTGGTGTCAACTAAATTGGTTGCATGGAACCAATACTGAATAAGAAAAATTGTCAGGATATATGTTGTTTTTCTAGAAAACTCTAGCATTAGACGAGCTTTCACCATGAAAACCATGCTTTTTTGTTAAACAAAAATGAAGTTAACTGATGACAGAAGGTAGTATCCTAGCAGAAATGTTGCAACATGTTTGAACAGAACTGATAACCAGAATCAAATTTGGAAAAGCAGCAGTTGTTTGTTTTATAAAATGGTGGTTGTATATTCAGAGCTCAGTGCTCTCACTGGCTATTCTCTGTCTTGACTTCATTTGATTTCAAAAGTAGGCTTGCGGAACTGATTATGATCTGGTGTTCCAGTTTCTTTGTTAGTTTTTGGTCTGTTTGCTCTTGGTTGAACATAAAGGTGCTCAGCTCAGTTCTAGTCCATATTTCTGGGGTTGTTCCTGGGTGTACTAAAAACAAATGCATAGTTCTGATGTTGGAGAGCTTTTAAAATGACCATGTTCCATTGCATTTTTCTCTGTTGTGTAAGTTTATGATTGTATAGGAAGAGCACTGTTTTCTTTTGAACGTAGAAAGCCCTTAGTGTTAGGCACCTTCTGGTGGTTTTGTGTTGTACTAATTTGTTTGTCAATGTTTGGGTAAAAAGGGGTAGGGTGTGCAGTCAACCGACTCTGTCTCCCCTTGATTCAGGGGAAAAAAGTAGTTTTGCATTGGCAGCAGCAGATTCACCAAGCAGCATGGTGCCACTGCTTATTTTAACACCATTTTACAGGGGGGGAAAATTAGAAAAAATAAAACAAAAGCAATAAAGTAAGCATTTGATTGCACATATTTTCTAAATATGGTGAGAAAAAAGAAAGCAGATGTTTAAAAATTGACCCTGTGCCAAGGAGCTACAGAGGAAGAAAATCTAGGTCGGCAGTTTGCTGTACTAACCAGGATAGCAGCCACTTGGCAAGGTTACAAGGCAGTCAGAGACGTTAGCTTTGGCGCAATTTTAAAACATGCAAATACAAATTTTTTATTCTTTAACAACAAATCCCCCAGACTTGAGATTTTGCACATGTTTTCATTAAGCATAGAGGCTTGCACTGAATTTTTTTCAGATTTTTCCCTGCCCTAGAAAATGTGCAATTTGAGTGTAGAAAGTTGCGCAGGGGGAACTGAGCAGTCTTTTTTTTCACCCTTTACAATTGCTCAGAGGTTGAGCTAAGGATTTTAGGTAGGAAGGTTTCTGGGGGGCGAATCAGGAACAAAAAAAGGTTCGAATTTGCCAGGTAGACTTTTCCGAGGTGGGGAAAATGCTTTTCAATGATTTTTGGCTTTGAAATGTTGGAGCTCGACGAGGTTACAGGCAGAGTGAGTTGTTTTTTATATCAGAGTCTTTTGGTAGTGGTCACAGTGCATGCTCAGGGCCATCCGCATCAGGCTTTTAGAAAGGGGTAAAAAGGCTATTTTCGGGTTCGAAAATAATTTATTTTTGTCATGTTTATAATTTTTGAAGCTTAAAGTAGATTATCTGTACAAAAAGAAGTATAATTTTTCACCAATTTATAAATTTTCAGGCTTTTTCGAATCCTCACTGTTTTTGCACCCTTACTGTGCAGCCTGATGCAACTCACTAGCTCCATGGCTGCTGACGTTTGAGGATTTTTTTCCCGAAAATATTCAGAATAATTCATAGGGGGTTTATTGTAGCAGAATGATAAAACATAGCATTTGGGAGGGGGAAGTATACTTTTTAATGTAGAATTTTTTTCTGAGGACTCCTTGAGGGGAAAAAAGCTTTATTAGTGAAAAAACGTGTTTAATTTTCGTTCAATTAAATTATAATGAAAATACCTTTTAGGTGCATTAATAAAATCAGTTAGAACCGTAACCTTAATAAAGGCCTAAACTGGAGTTTTTTTTTAAAAAAAAAATGAGAATAATTGGGAACTGACTAATACAAGGCATAAATAAGTGGGAAAGATTTCAGATTTGTATGTAAGGGAAGTGAAAGTTTAAGATTGATTATTAAATATCACTTTTTTGAAAAGTAGATTAACATTAGACATCAGCTAAAAATTAGAGAATTTACTTTGGGGCGTGGCAGTTCTTTAGATACTGCATTATAACTTAGAATTGTGTTGCAGGTTAATTTTAATGAGTACTTTTGTTCGAATTACTTGCGTAATTTGAATATTAACTGTTTTTGAGAATAATTGAAAGTTTTTTTCCCTCCGATTTAGTATATTTTTCTGTCCTCTCCAGAAAGACTTGTTTTCAGTGCATTTTTCGTATTTAATTTAAACCAACAATATAAAAACGAATGAATATTTATAGTCGCCTGGCCAATTGTAACTTAACGTTCTTTTTTGAGGCGTTTATTTGAGGCTATGTTTTTGGCTTGAGTGTTGGATGCATAAAGTGACTTATGATAAGGCAGACATTTGCTGAACCGCCATTTTGTCTAAAGCAGCAGATCTGCCAGGTTCAGCAGACCTCTGGCTCTACCCTGTTAGTGCACAAGATTAGTACGTTGTTTTAAAAAGTCGTATTTTTTAATTTATAAATTTTTTGCTGATTATTTTTTTAATCCTCTAAGTTGCTCGTGTCTTTTTCCTCCTTGTTTCGTTATTGGGGTATTTTTCATATTAGTGCAATTTGTTTTGAATAGAAAAATTGTTCGATTGATCGATTAGTGTTGTTGAATAACTATGTTAAATGTATTTGCTGTTTTATTACCCTGTTTCAGTAGCTGACGTGGTATTTTTGTGGCTGGTTTGTATTGTCAACTAATGCACAATGTTTAAACTTTATTTTAACCTTAATTTCGGATTTTTGAATTTTAAATCGCATTTGGGTGACAAGATGACTGAAAATTAATAGCTGCTTTTCTTTCTTCTTCTTAGTATTCTTCCTCATACTTCAGTATTTGAAAATACAGGTGGGTTCCTTCTATCTTCCTCTTATTAGTAATTTGAAATTAAATTGAAAAATATTTAACAATTCCCAAAACTACCTTTTTAATATTTGCTTTTATTATAAAACTCGTTTTGTTATCATTGTAAGTCCTGGATCATTTTCCAGTGTATTTTTCCCTTCACAATTGACATCTATTATTGCTCCTGTATGTTAATTACTTAAGTAATAATTGCTTAATCCCAAACCTGTTGCTAAACTTGATCAATTATATCACTCTTTTGATTTCAATCTGTGATTCATAATTTTAACTGAGTCTGCTCATCTAAACAAAGCTTTAATTCCATGTGAATATTCATTCACTGTTCTCTTTGGACATTTAAGAATTTAAAAGCAGACTTTTAAACTACATCCTAAAAACAGCTTTCTGGGGAGACAAAAATCCAGAGTTCTGATAAATGTCCTGCACCTGAAGGGTGGTGCTCGAAGCAATGATTTCATCGGTTGATACTGTATTTGACAAATAATTGTCTGCACTTAAAAGATTTCATGAAGTCTAGACTTTCACTGAAATGCCTGAAGTGTACCTGAAAGAGTTGCTCTCTCATAGAAATCAATTTATCTGAATGCAACAGATACTAGGTGCTTTATTTGGGTCTCAAGACCACTGACAAAGAACAGAACCTTCCAGGTGATAATAAGAATCTGTCATTACCCATTGATTTATTTTGGGTGAAACCTATTCACTAATCATTAAAGTTCTGAGTTTGATGAGATGGTGACATTTGCTTAATGACAGCCTTCGATCCCGGTTGTTGACATCTCATTACTGGTTCAAGCTTTGCTCAATCTCTCACTCTGCATCAAAGGAGCATTTTGTATGGTGTATGCATCACTCTGTTCTTTTACAGTCCTTCAGCATGAGTGTGACAACTTTGGGCTCTCAGCTTCATCAACTATTGATTGCTGTACAGGGAGCAGGCAGATTCATCTGCAAGGTGGAGGATTTTGGATTATTTTGAATCAATGCCCCTCCATGTAATTTGATCTTTGCTTAAATTGTAGCATTTTAGAGTGCAGAAATTCTGAAGAGTATTCACAATTTGTTTTCTCTCTATTATGTTGCATCTTCGAAGAAAACCCCTAAAACAACTCACATGAACAAAGTCCTACCTGGGAAAACTGGCAGTTGGGAATGGAAACTAATCAGAGTACAAGAGAAATAGGGTGATTTTCTGAACTGCAGAGTATTTGGGAATGTTCTGATAAGGGCATTCCTAGTATAGTGAAGGTATGCAGAATGTGAAATTGATAATTTTCTCAACAATGTTTTTGCAATAATGTTTTAAGCAGTTATTCAAGTATTCATATCCCCTCCCGTTTGACCATGTAGCTTAGCTAGTATCTGATTCCTTTTGAGTAAATTTTCAAAAATTGTAACATTTACTTTGTTGCTTAAATTGTGTTTCTGGAAACCTAATAATTCATATTAAGTTGTTATGTCTCTTTGAAAAGACAAGTTATGTTGTTCTTCCCATTAATTACGCTCTCTCTGGATCAGTTGTGGAAGGTTTATCGGCATTCAGCATCCTGATCACATGGAAATTTCGTTGCCAAGATCTTGCGGCCAAGATACAAGTAGCTTCCATCAAAGTATCCATGTCGGGGTTATAGTACTCTTCATCAAATGGTGAAGAACTTGTTTTATGGTCAACACTTAGATGCAGTTCTAAGGAAGCTGCACAAGACTTATGATGTTTGTATATCTTAAATGCTCTACAAGTTAGGTCTGTGCTTATAGATGCCAGTTTAAATCCCCTAAACTAAATTTTATTCTAATTTTCTGTTGAAAGATATCAACACTTCAAATTTGTTTCCTGTTGATTTAAGTCAGACAAGCAGATTGACACTCTTGCCAGTTTGTCACCAAGTTTATTGAAGAGGGATAATTTTTAGCAAAATGGGCTTAAATAATCATATCTTCAGTGAGCAAAATATTCTAGATCTGAATTGATTTTGTGATAATAAATCACCTTGCATGAAATCTGACTGTTCAGTCACTAAATCATCTTACCTGAAATCTGAGTGTTCCATCACTACTACATCACCTCACCTGAAATCTGACTGGTCAGTCACTACTAAATCATCTTACCTGAAATCTGACCGTTCAGTCACTACTAAGTCATATAACCATATAACAATTACAGCACGGAAACAGGCCATCTTGGCCCTTCTGGTCCGTGCCGAATGCTTACTCTTACCTAATCCCACTGACCTGCACTCAGCCCATAACCCTCCATTCCTTTCCTGTCCATATAGCTATCCAATTTTACTTTAAATGACAATATCGAACCTGCTTCTACCATTTCTGCTGGAAGCTTGTTCCACACAGCTACCACCCTCTGAGTAAAGAAGATCCCCCTCATGTTATGCCTAAACATTTGTCCCCTAACTCTCAACTCATGTCCTCTTGTTTGAATCTCCCCTACTCTCAATGGAAAAAGCCTATCCACGTCAACTCTATCTATCCCCTTCATAATTTTAAATACCTCTATTAAGTCCCCCTTCAACCTTCTAGGCTCCGAAGAATAAAGACCCAACTTGTTCAACCTTTCTCTGTATCTTAGGTGCTGAAATCCAGGTAACATTCTAATGAATCTTCTCTGTACTCTTTCTATTTTGTTGACATCTTTCCTATAATTCGGTGACCAGAACTGTACACAATACTCCAAATTTGGCCTCACCAATGCCTTGTACAATTTCAACATTACATCCCAACTCCTATACTCAATGCTCTGATTTATAAAGGCCAGCATACCAAAAGCTTTCTTCACCACCCTAGATCCCTCTATCCTACTGCATTCTTCAATGCCCTACCATTTACCATGTATATCCTATTTTGATTAGTCCTACCAAAATGTAGCACCTCACATTTATCAGCATTAAACTCCATCTGCCATCTTCCAGCCCACTCTCCTAACTGGCCTAAATTGTTCTGCAAGCTTTGAAAACCTACTTCATTATCCACAACACCACCTATCTTAGTATCATCTGCATACTTACTAATCCAATTTACCACCCCATCATCCAGATCATTAATGTATATGACAAACAACATTGACCCAGTGCAGATCCCTGAGGCACACCACTAGTCACCGGTCTTCAATCTGACAAACAGTTATCCACCACTACACTCTGGCGTCTCCCATCCAGCCACTGCTGAATCCATTTTACTACTTCAATATTAATACCTAACGATTGAACCTTCTTAACTAACCTTCCGTGTGGAATCTTGTCAAAAGCCTTACTGAAGTCCATATAGACAACATCCACTTCTTTACCCTTGTCAACTTTCCTAGTAACCTCTTCAAAAAATTCAATAAGATTTGTCAAACATGACCTTCCACGCACAAATCCATGTTGACTGTCCCTAATCAGACACTGTCTATACAGATAATTATATATACCATCTCTAAGAATACTTTCCATCAATTTACCCACCACTGACGTCAAACTCACAGGCCGATAATTGCTAGGTTTGCTCTTAAAACCCTCTTTAAACCATGAAACAACATGAGCAATTC
Organism: Mobula birostris; assembly: GCF_030028105.1. Lineage (NCBI taxonomy): Eukaryota > Metazoa > Chordata > Chondrichthyes > Myliobatiformes > Myliobatidae > Mobula > Mobula birostris. The sequence goes on from NC_092374.1 coordinate 93,197,172, forward strand.
GCCAATCCTCCGGCACCCTCCCCGTTTCTAATGACATTTGAAATATTTCTGTCAGAGCCCCTGCTATTTCTACACTAACTTCCCTCAAGGTCCTAGGGAATATCCTGTCAGGACCTGGAGACTTATCCACTTTTATATTCCTTAAAAACACCAGGACTTCCTCCTCTTTAATCGTCATAGTTTCATCTTGTCTGAAATCTGAGTGTTCAGTCACTACTAAATCACCTTACCTGAAACCTGACTGTTCAGTCACTACTAAATCGTCTTACCTGAAACCTGACTGTTCAGTCACTACTAAATCATCTTACCTGAAATCTGAGTGTTAGTCACAACTAAATCATCCTGCCTGAAATCTGACTGTTCAGTCACTACTAAATCATCTTACCTGAAATCTGACTGTTCAGTCACTAATAAATCATCTTACCTGAAATCTGACTGTTCAGTCACTAATAAATCATCTTACCTGAAATCTAAGTGCTCAGTCACTACTAAATCATTTTATCTGAAATCTGAGTGTTAGTCACAACTAAGTCATCCTGCCTGAAATCTGACCGTTCAGACGCTACTAAATCATCTTACCTGAAACCAGACTGTTCAGTCACTAATAAATCATCTTACCCGAAATCAGACCGTTCAGTCACTAATAAATCATCTTACCTGAAATCTGAGTGCTCAGTCACTACTAAATCATTTTACCTGAAATCTGAGTGTTAGTCACAACTAAGTCATCCTGCCTGAAATCTGACTGTTCAGACGCTACTAAATCATCTTACCTGAAATCTGACTGTTCAGTCACTACTAAATCATCTTACCTGAAATCTGAGTGTTAGTCACAACTAAATCATCCTGCCTGAAATCTGACTGTTCAGTCACTACTAAATCATCTTACCTGAAATCTGACTGTTCAGTCACTACTAAATCATCTTACCTGAAATCTGAGTGTTTGTCACAACTAAATCATCCTGCCTGAAATCTGACTGTTCAGTCACACCTAAATCATCTTACCAGAAATCAGTCACTACTAAATCATCTTACCTGAAATCTGACTGTTCAGTCACTACTAAATCATCTTACCTGAAATCAGTCACTACTAAATAATCCTGCCTGAAATCTGACTGTTCAGTCACTACTAAATCATCTTACCTGAAATCTGAGTGCTCAGTCACTACTAAATCATCTTACCTGAAATCAATCTCTACTAAATCATCCTACCTGAAATCTGACTGTTCAGTCACTACTAAATCATCTTACCTAAAATCTGAGTGTTTAGTCACTACTAAATCATCTTACCTGAAATCTGACTGTTCAGTCACTACTAAATCATCTTACCTGAAATCTGACTGTTCATTCACTACTAAATCATCTTACCTGAAATCAGTCACTACTAAATCATCTTACCTGAAATCTGAGTGCTCAGTCACTACTAAATCATCCTGCCTGAAATCTGACTGTTCAGTCACTACTAAATCATCTTACCAGAAATCAGTCACTACTAAATCATCTTACCTGAAATCTGAGTGCTCAGTCACTACTAAACCATCTTACCTGAAATCAGTCACTACTAAATAATCCTGCCTGAAATCTGACTGTTCAGTCACTACTAAATCATCTTACCTGAAATCTGACTGTTCAGTCACTACTAAATCATCTTACCTGAAATCTGAATGCTCAGTCACTACTAAATCATCTTACCTGAAATCAATCTCTACTAAATCATCCTACCTGAAATCTGACTGTTCAGTCACTACTAAATCATCTTACCTGAAATCTGACTGTTCAGTCACTACTAAATCATCTTACCTGAAATCTGAGTGCTCAGTCACTACTAAATCATCTTACCTGAAATCTGAGTGTTAGTCACAACTAAATCATCCTACCTGAAATCTGGCTGTTCAGTCACTAAGAAATCATCTTACCTGAAATCTGAGTGTTCAGTCACTACTAAATCATCTTACCTGAAATCTGACTGTTCAGTCACAACTAAATCATCCTGCCTGAAATCTGAGTGTTCAGTCACTACTAATTCACCTTACCTGAAATCTGAGTGCTCAGTCACTACTAAATCTTCCTACCTGAAATCTGACTGTTCAGTCACTACTAAATCATCTTACCTGAAATCTGACTCTTCAGTCACTACTAAATCATCTTACCTGAAATTTGACTGTTCAGTCACTACTAAATCATCTTACCCGAAATCTGACTGTTCAGTCACTCCTAAATCATCTTACCTGAAACCTGAGTGCTCAGTCACTACTAAATCGTCTTACCTGAAATCTGAGTGCTCAGTCACTACTAAATCTTCCTACCTGAAATCTGTGTGTTAGTCACTACTAAATCATCCTACCTGAAATCTGAGTGTTAGTCACAACTAAATCATCCTGCCTGAAATTGAGTGTTCAGTCACTACTAATTCATCTTACCTGAAATCTGAGTGTTCAGTCACTACTAAATCATCTTACCTGAAATCTGACTGTTCAGTCACTACTAAATCGTCTTACCTGAAATCTGACTGTTGTCACCACTAAATCATCTTACCTGAAACCTGAGTGCTCAGTCACTACTAAATCATCCTACTTGAAATCTGAGTGCTCAGTCACTACTAAATCGTCTTACCTGAAATCTGAGTGTTCAGTCACTACTAAATCTTCCTACCTGAAATCTGACTGTTCAGTCACTACTAAATCATCTTACCTGAAATCTGAGTGTTCAGTCACTACTAAATCATCTTACCTGAAATCTGACTGTTCAGTCACCACTAAATCATCTTACCTGAAATCTGACTGTTCAGTCACTACTAAATCATCTTACCTGAAATCTGAGTGTTAGTCACTACAAAATCATCTTACCTGAAATCTAAGTGTTAGTCACAACTAAATCATCCTGCCTGAAATCTGAGTGTTCAGTCACTACTAATTCACCTTACCTGAAATCTGAGTGCTCAGTCACTACTAAATCTTCCTACCTGAAATCTGACTGTTCAGTCACTACTAAATCATCTTACCTGAAATCTGACTCTTCAGTCACTACTAAATCATCTTACCTGAAATTTGACTGTTCAGTCACTACTAAATCATCTTACCCGAAATCTGACTGTTCAGTCACTCCTAAATCATCTTACCTGAAACCTGAGTGCTCAGTCACTACTAAATCGTCTTACCTGAAATCTGAGTGCTCAGTCACTACTAAATCTTCCTACCTGAAATCTGTGTGTTAGTCACTACTAAATCATCCTACCTGAAATCTGAGTGTTAGTCACAACTAAATCATCCTGCCTGAAATTGAGTGTTCAGTCACTACTAATTCATCTTACCTGAAATCTGAGTGTTCAGTCACTACTAAATCATCTTACCTGAAATCTGACTGTTCAGTCACTACTAAATCGTCTTACCTGAAATCTGACTGTTGTCACCACTAAATCATCTTACCTGAAACCTGAGTGCTCAGTCACTACTAAATCATCTTACCTGAAATCTGACTGTTCAGTCACTACTAAATCATCTTACCTGAAATCTGAGTGCTCAGTCACTACTAAATCATCTTACCTGAAATCAATCTCTACTAAATCATCCTACCTGAAATCTGACTGTTCAGTCACTACTAAATCATCTTACCTAAAATCTGAGTGTTTAGTCACTACTAAATCATCTTACCTGAAATCTGACTGTTCAGTCACTACTAAATCATCTTACCTGAAATCTGACTGTTCATTCACTACTAAATCATCTTACCTGAAATCAGTCACTACTAAATCATCTTACCTGAAATCTGAGTGCTCAGTCACTACTAAATCATCCTGCCTGAAATCTGACTGTTCAGTCACTACTAAATCATCTTACCAGAAATCAGTCACTACTAAATCATCTTACCTGAAATCTGAGTGCTCAGTCACTACTAAACCATCTTACCTGAAATCAGTCACTACTAAATAATCCTGCCTGAAATCTGACTGTTCAGTCACTACTAAATCATCTTACCTGAAATCTGACTGTTCAGTCACTACTAAATCATCTTACCTGAAATCTGAATGCTCAGTCACTACTAAATCATCTTACCTGAAATCAATCTCTACTAAATCATCCTACCTGAAATCTGACTGTTCAGTCACTACTAAATCATCTTACCTGAAATCTGACTGTTCAGTCACTACTAAATCATCTTACCTGAAATCTGAGTGCTCAGTCACTACTAAATCATCTTACCTGAAATCTGAGTGTTAGTCACAACTAAATCATCCTACCTGAAATCTGGCTGTTCAGTCACTAAGAAATCATCTTACCTGAAATCTGAGTGTTCAGTCACTACTAAATCATCTTACCTGAAATCTGACTGTTCAGTCACCACTAAATCATCTTACCTGAAATCTGACTGTTCAGTCACTACTAAATCATCTTACCTGAAATCTGAGTGTTAGTCACTACAAAATCATCTTACCTGAAATCTAAGTGTTAGTCACAACTAAATCATCCTGCCTGAAATCTGAGTGTTCAGTCACTACTAATTCACCTTACCTGAAATCTGAGTGCTCAGTCACTACTAAATCTTCCTACCTGAAATCTGACTGTTCAGTCACTACTAAATCATCTTACCTGAAATCTGACTCTTCAGTCACTACTAAATCATCTTACCTGAAATTTGACTGTTCAGTCACTACTAAATCATCTTACCCGAAATCTGACTGTTCAGTCACTCCTAAATCATCTTACCTGAAACCTGAGTGCTCAGTCACTACTAAATCGTCTTACCTGAAATCTGAGTGCTCAGTCACTACTAAATCTTCCTACCTGAAATCTGTGTGTTAGTCACTACTAAATCATCCTACCTGAAATCTGAGTGTTAGTCACAACTAAATCATCCTGCCTGAAATTGAGTGTTCAGTCACTACTAATTCATCTTACCTGAAATCTGAGTGTTCAGTCACTACTAAATCATCTTACCTGAAATCTGACTGTTCAGTCACTACTAAATCGTCTTACCTGAAATCTGACTGTTGTCACCACTAAATCATCTTACCTGAAACCTGAGTGCTCAGTCACTACTAAATCATCCTACTTGAAATCTGAGTGCTCAGTCACTACTAAATCGTCTTACCTGAAATCTGAGTGTTCAGTCACTACTAAATCTTCCTACCTGAAATCTGACTGTTCAGTCACTACTAAATCATCTTACCTGAAATCTGAGTGTTCAGTCACTACTAAATCATCTTACCTGAAATCTGACTGTTCAGTCACCACTAAATCATCTTACCTGAAATCTGACTGTTCAGTCACTACTAAATCATCTTACCTGAAATCTGAGTGTTAGTCACTACAAAATCATCTTACCTGAAATCTAAGTGTTAGTCACAACTAAATCATCCTGCCTGAAATCTGAGTGTTCAGTCACTACTAATTCACCTTACCTGAAATCTGAGTGCTCAGTCACTACTAAATCTTCCTACCTGAAATCTGACTGTTCAGTCACTACTAAATCATCTTACCTGAAATCTGACTCTTCAGTCACTACTAAATCATCTTACCTGAAATTTGACTGTTCAGTCACTACTAAATCATCTTACCCGAAATCTGACTGTTCAGTCACTCCTAAATCATCTTACCTGAAACCTGAGTGCTCAGTCACTACTAAATCGTCTTACCTGAAATCTGAGTGCTCAGTCACTACTAAATCTTCCTACCTGAAATCTGTGTGTTAGTCACTACTAAATCATCCTACCTGAAATCTGAGTGTTAGTCACAACTAAATCATCCTGCCTGAAATTGAGTGTTCAGTCACTACTAATTCATCTTACCTGAAATCTGAGTGTTCAGTCACTACTAAATCATCTTACCTGAAATCTGACTGTTCAGTCACTACTAAATCGTCTTACCTGAAATCTGACTGTTGTCACCACTAAATCATCTTACCTGAAACCTGAGTGCTCAGTCACTACTAAATCATCCTACTTGAAATCTGAGTGCTCAGTCACTACTAAATCGTCTTACCTGAAATCTGAGTGTTCAGTCACTACTAAATCTTCCTACCTGAAATCTGACTGTTCAGTCACTACTAAATCATCTTACCTGAAATTTGACTGTTCAGTCACTAATAAATCATCTTACCTGAAACCTGAGTGCTCAGTCACTACTAAATCATCTTACCTGAAACCTGAGTGCTCAGTCACTACTAAATCATCCTACTTGAAATCTGAGTGCTCAGTCACTACTAAATCGTCTTACCTGAAATCTGACTGTTCAGTCACTACTAAATCACCTTACCTGAAATCTGAGTGCTCAGTCACTACTAAATCTTCCTACCTGAAATCTGTGTGTTAGTCACTACTATATCATCCTACCTGAAATCTGAGTGTTAGTCACAACTAAATCATCCTGCCTGAAATTGAGTGTTCAGTCACTACTAATTCATCTTACCTGAAATCTGAGTGTTCGGTCACTACTAAATCATCTTACCTGAAATCTGACTGTTCAGTCACTACTAAATCATCTTACCTGAAATTTGACTGTTCAGTCACTACTAAATCATCTCACCCGAAATCTGACTGTTCAGTCACTACTAAATCATCTTACCTGAAATCTGACTGTTCAGTCACTACTAAATCATCTTACCTGAAATCTGAGTGCTCAGTCACTACTAAATCATCTTACCTGAAATCTGACTGTTCAGTCACTAATAAATCGTCTTACCTGAAATCTGACTGTTATCACTACTAAATCATCTTACCTGAAATCTGAGTGCTCAGTCACTACTAAATCTTCCTACCTGAAATCTGTGTGTTAGTCACTACTAAATCATCCTACCTGAAATCTGAGTGTTAGTCACACCTAAATCATCCTGCCTGAAATCTGAGGGTTCAGTCACTACTAATTCATCTTACCTGAAATCTGACTGTTCAGTCACCTTAAATCATCTTACCTGAAATCTGAGTGCTCAGTCACTACTAAATCATCTTACCTGAAATCTGACTGTTCAGTCACTAATAAATCGTCTTACCTGAAATCTGACTGTTGTCACTACTAAATCATCTTACCTGAAATCTGAGTGCTCAGTCACTACTAATTCTTCCTACCTGAAATCTGTGTGTTGGTCACTACTAAATCATCCTACCTGAAATCTGAGTGTTAGTTACACCTAAATCATCTTACCTGAAATCTGAGTTCTCAGTCACTACTAAATCATCCTACCTGAAATCTGAGTGTTAGTCACTAATAAATCTCCTTATCTGAAATCTGAGTGTTCTGTTACTATACTAAATCTTTGGAATGTGCAGCCATCGATAGTTTACTATAGTTGCCACGAGTGAACATCTTGGGTACATATTGATTTTTTAAAAATATATACTCTTAAAACATACTTAAGTACATAGAGCTCATCTGGTTCTGGAACAAGAACTTATTTGCTCTGTCTATTTCAGCTTCTAATTCTTTTGGTACTGTTGTTAGCTTACCGAGCAAATGAGCCAATTGAAGTTTTCTTGGCTACAATGACTTATGAGGATTATAAACGCAGGCTGACTTTTCCTTAGATTTTGTTCTTATTTTGCTTATCCTCAACTCCAGTGCCTACTGGTGTTTTGTATATCTCTTCCAATTGAGGTTTCAAAGTCTTTACATTGATAACTGCTACATTGGTAACCATCATGAATTTTTATAGTGAGGCACATCAAAGTACCACCACCTTGTAAACGCTGTACTTTTCTGTTGAGTTGAGTTGACTTTAAATTAAATGGATCACTTATCCAAAAAAATTAATTCCACATCTGTATGTCAATAATTTTGTTTTCTTTATAACCCGTGGAATGTCTTTAAAGCGTATGATTTATTTTAGGAGCAGGAAAATATCAAGTTATTAAATCAAGCAACATCACCATTGATGGACCTGCTTTCAGAATAGTTTCTCTTACTTTCCCTGGGAAGTAGCATGATTGTCTCGAACATTGTCCATATTATCATTTGTTTCCATGGATTTTTCCCAAGTTATAACAGGCAACATAAGGTGAGGTAGTCCACCGTCTGCAGTGAAAGAAGAATCATACTTCGACATCCCATCTCTTCCTCTTCACTCCTATCCTTAAATCTGCATGGGTTGGAGGAACGCTGTTGCTTTAGAATATTGAGCTTTGGCTGAACATGAGAAAACGAGACTTTGTCATTTTTACCTTGTCTGCCTTGTTTATTTCAACTATTTGCTCAGGTTAAGTTTATCGCTCCCTTCAAATGCTTGACAGCTACATTCTACTAAATTAAAGTAAATCAAAAGTAATAATTATTACTGAAAAGTTTACATTTGCAGTCTCCCCTTTTCATTAGAGAACAAGTTGTGTAGCAAAAAAATTCTTTCTTGTGTTAGAATCAGTTCCTGATCTCTTGAATAGAGTCTTGTGGTAAACCACTATTCATCAAATGGCAATTCAATCCACTTTCAACTGCAAGAGTGTTTCAGGGTAAGTAAATGTTTATTTTTTGAAGTCTATGTTAAATCCAGCCCATTAGGTCTACTTTCTCAGTAAAAAATGCACAACTTTTTTTTTGGCATAACTGACAGATTTATTTCAGATAATTTTTCTCTTTAAACAGTCAAGTTCAGTTTTCTACACATAGTATACCTACAGTACGTGGTCATTTGATTCCTGAAATTATCATTGTTTTCAACATAAGAAAATAGGGAAGAACTTTTTTCCAGGTGACCCTGTGCACTTAATGAATTTCTGAATACAGATCCAAGTTATTTTGTTATTAAATTTTTATACTAAGTTTTGTAGTGGAAATTTATTTATCTATGTTCAAAGCCACTTCCCTCATTTTGCCATCTGCGTGCGGCCAAAATCCTTGAGACTGCATGTACAGATTTGAGGAAATGTGATTGAAATATTTTTTTGATATGCCTCTAGCCATCAGTGGTTTAGTAAATCCACCCAGTCTTTCTTGTTATTTGGAAATTGTGCAGCCACATCAAGGAGGAGATGAACAAGGAATCAGGTTATAGTTTTGTGGTATGTGTATATCCTGTATAAAGATAGCTGAGTCACTGGTCGTTCAGACTCAGGACTAGAAGAACGCTACTTTGGCTGTTGTGTAAATCTCATATCTGAAAATTGAAACTCAACTTTGCAAATAATTGAGTGTGTCCTCTTTTTCTTCAGCTTCAGGGTGAGAATTCTACTCACTGTAGATGAAAGATTTCCTTTTCAGGTGTCCATGGATCTGCTATTCTGAAATGCAGTGCCAGAAGAAGGAATATTATTGCTTACATACTCAACTGACCAGAGATTGGGGCTAATGAATCGTTAAAAGATAACAGTCTATAACTTGGTTAAAAATTTTCCTGTAGATTATGAGAGCTGGGCCCTGAGGATCATAGCTCTAAGTAAAATGTCTGCATTGAATTAATTGGGATTCACATTTTAAGGTAACAATTGCCAAACTAAAAATGTTGCATTAGTTTGCTTGATTTTGAAGTTTTTATTTTGCAAATTGGAACCATATCTGTGCTTTGGCTTCAGTGTAGCAATTTATTACAATTTTAGGTCTTTATCAGACACTTCACTTTGAAGAGTCTTTGAACCCTTTCTCCCGAAGATTTAAAATGTTATTGACAATATTTATTATCCACTGAATAACACAATGTCCTTTGAACTGACACAATTTTCATTGTGTTTATTGATTGGTCAGTGAGCCTCAAGCACTGTATGAAACAACTTAGATTGAGGAAAAAAATATCTTTGTAGAATATAAATTTCTTTAGAGGGAAAATCCATTTGGTGGTTTTAACTTGATCATAGAACTTTTAACAAGCGTCATTCCTTGCTAACAAAGCATTCCATTATATGGGCTGCAGCAAGAATTTATACATCTAACTCTGGTATCATTTCTTCATGGACTGCAAAGTTACTAGAATAGCAGCCCCTTGCTGCAGAGTGGACATGAAAGAGAACATAAGGTATTGGTTCCTTTTCTTTCCTCTAGTGCAGTTCTTCACAATCCAGGGCAGGACACAAACTGTGAGAGACACATATTGGATGTTCCATGTGTAAGCTTCCTCTTCTCCCCCTTCCCCAGACTCTCCCACTAATTTCACAATCGAGCATAAACATACCACAAAATGCTGTGGATATTTAACACCACCTACTGAGGGAGGAACAGATATTCATCAATAATTTCTCCTTGATAGTGTCTGGTAATTTTTTAGCTAATTAGTTGCAATGGTAACAAAGTTATCATCTTCACATTCTCTCTTCCTAAGTTCCTTAGACTGTTTAACTATTGTGCTTGCTATTTTCTCTTCATGTAAATCTTTTGCTAGAGTTAATGAGTTACTGTCTGTATTAAAATCTTACTGCTTTTCTCCATGACTTGAATTTGTATGGCGACTTAGCCTTCTGTATTAGCTGAATCCTTTACTGTGTATTCCTCACTTCCATCTATTATACAGGATTAGTGGAAATTTACTTGCATCCTTCTTTCCTATTTCCCCATTTTCTTCATACTAGCTAAACGGGCTTTCATTTTCCACTCAGGATTGAAACTTTTTTCACCTTGATTCAAATTCCATTACATCTCTTTGTTGGCCTGCTGTTCTGAATGATTTTTAGAGCTACAGTTGCCTCTTGTAAGTTTCCTGTCTCCCACTAATTAGATCTAACCTGGTAAAAGTAATTTGAAATCTGCAGGTAAAATGTCTGATGGATCTTGAATTTGTGTACTTCGGTAGTTGGCTACCAGATCTCTGAAACACTTATTCTCTTTCCAAATGAAATTTCCTAATGTACAAAAATTACCTGATAAACTGAAACTAACTAAATTCCCAGTTGTATCATGTTCTCCACGTTACATTCCTATTATATACACTACTGCATTTGCGTCCTTCCTCTGCTAGCTTCAATGATGTGGCTGATAATATTATAGTATATCAATTGCAGAATCCTCACTGAAAAACTCAGCCCTCTCCCCACGCCTTGGTTTTGAGGTTGATTGAACCATTACTCTGCATTTTACTATGTTAGAAGTGCAGGCAGGTGAAGCAAAGGACGTATTGCCCTTTCTTGAAAGGGGTTTGGAAATTACAAATGGGGAAGTATTGTTACAATTTACTGGGTGTTGGTGAGGCTACGTTTGAGTAGTGTGTGCAGTTTTGGTCTCAATATTTAAGCAAGTAGGATAGGAAACAGAACAAGAGTTATTCAATAGACTAATTTATGTGGCGAGTGTATTGTTCTATTACAAGTAGCATATAAAAACAAAGTATTTTGAACTTTGAACAGGTGGCTAATATATCATTGAATCTATATTCTACAAGAAGAAAAAGAGGTTATGTTATTGAAACATGTAGGATTTTGAAGGAACATGACAAAGCATGTATGGAGATGTTTCCACTAGTGGGGGAGTCCCAAATGAATTCCAAGATGAGTATTTGATCAGAGATTTTGTCTCAATATGAATGGTAGACCTCTGGAATTCTCTATCCCAGAAGTTCGAAGGCTAGGTCATTGGAGACATTTAAAAAGACAGATACCTAAAAACAGCAGAGAATTGGGGGCTATGGGAAAATGACACCAAAGAGGAGTTGAGGTCTGGGACAGATGGGTTATGATTGTATTGAATGGCAGGGCTGGTGTAAGGGTCTGGATGGCCAATGCCACCTCCTTGCTTCTTTTAGAGAAAATAAGTATAGTATAAACAAAGTCAGCCTTTTAATTCCAACCACTTTCCTGAATATCATAGCAGTTTCTTTGATTATTGCTTGATGATAAGCTGAACATTCTCCATTCTTGCTTCAATAGCATATTTGTAATCCTTTTTGCCTCTGCCCCACTCTTCCTGCAGCATTAAGATCAGAAGCTTGATCCCTGGCAGACCTCCAGTTTCCCATTCAATATTCCCATCACTCGGGATGCACCCACCTACACCTAATCTATTTTACCTGAAACCATGCTTGTCTTTATTAGCTATTTATTGGCAACAAATCCATTTCAATATAGTTATCTTCATACCAGTATGATCTTTAACATAGCTGTAATGGAAGTCAGTTTCCTGGACTCAACATTCAGCTTTTCTAAATAGAAGTGTGATTCTGTTCATTAACTAATGATTACTATCACTTTGCAACATTTGACTGTAACAGCTTTTTCCTATAGTGTCAGCTTTTCTAACCCTCCCCCAACCTGTTTTCCTTACTGTTGAATTCTGTTTCTTTGTAAGAATTTGTTTCTAAATGACCTGTAGATTTCATGGTGTAATTTTTTTAAAGGCATTGTTAATAGTTTATGATCTCTTTTCCATCTTCTCTCCTCCTGTACTTCAGACAAATTTTTCTACTTTGTTTAGCAGCCATTTTGGGGTCCTGGCAGTCTCCTTAGCAATGCATTCCAGGCAGAGCTTTTTCTTTACTCATTTCCTGTTCAACTGTACCTTCATTTCATGAAAACTTTCTGTTGCCTTCATTGTCGAACAAGGTCTGTTTGGTGACTGACGGTCATTAAAAAGGAGAACATAAACCACCTCTCAAGAAATGCTGGTTTAAGGTTGCAGTAGTTGTTGAGATTTAGTTTGTATTACTTCAGTTATCCTTTTAAATGCAAAGTGCCTTCCAGATTGTGCTGTAGGGTGTGACCAGTTCATATCTGGAAGCAACTTCCACTTGCAAGGATGTCAAAAATTATTTCTTTTTGACTTGGAAAGGCGTGATGATCCACCTTCCATACACTGTAATCCAGTCCATGGGGAGTGGTTTGTAGGAAGGCAGCAATCTGAACACCATTCTTTTAATTTGTATAGTCATTCTCAAAATACTGATGAAGTGTCTGAAACTAATGAAATTTATTTCACCAATGACCAGATGTTTGGTTTGGAACTTGAGCCATTTGTGCTCAGGCACTGTTTCACTGGAAATTGCCTGTTCACTGGAAATACTCAGGTCACTGTTTTAATTCTCCGAAGAGTATTCTATCTGAGGCAAAGCAAAGGGAATTTTACACCTGATAACTTCAGTGACTGATTTTGTAATTTTTGGTTGAAACTGTTGTGCATCGCAGTCGATCTAATAAAGACAATTTGACATTTATGTTTTGAACATGTAGCATAGATAATCAGTGAAGACTTGTCCTAAAACGTGTTCTTTCTCCAAATACTTTTAGCTTACTATTATATGGCCAGCAGTGACCTGGAATTGAAGTATAAAATTATGACAGTATAGATGAGGTAGAAAGGAGGAAACCAATTCCCACGGCACAGGTATCTAAAGCCAGTGGTTTAGGTTTTGGGTAAGGGTTAAGAGTTTAGAGGGGATCAAAGGAAGAACTTTTTCATCCAGGATATGGTTGGAATCGAGTGCACACTTCCTCAGTAGTTGGTAAACATTTGAAATGAATGAATTGTGAAGGCATAGAAGACCTGGACTGAGAGCTGGTGATGGGATAGGTATAAGTGACTATTTGCTGGTCAGTATGGACATGGTTCACTGTAGGGCCTGTCTCTGGCCTCCTCCTCTGATTATGACTCTAAATTTTGGGGAAATGTGTTGTTATTGTCTGTTTAGTTCCCTTTTGCCTCAGCACTGATAATGTAAATCATACAATTGAATTCTTTTTATTTGCCATTCAATAAATCTTTGACAAAGAGCATATTTTAGATGGCATTTAACATGGGTAAGATTAGGATAATCTGGAATTTGGCAAGTCCTTCTAAGTCTCTGATGTTTCCAGAGTCTCCTGAGAAAAGTGAACTGGTGATATAAAGGGATCCATCCTAATGGAGATGAGTAAAGTGAGTATAGTGCAATAGATTCTAATCACTCAGATTTTTGCCACTTGTGGAACTTTGATTTTTTTTATTGTACATAGCAAAACTTGTTGCTCATACTTCACCCATTGGTGATGACGTAATTAAAGTTTGATGTGGTTGTGTCTGATTATTTCCTACTTTAAAAATGCTTGCTGAGATGCTGGTGGTTCTCTGGGTCCAAATGTTTAAAACAAATTTCACCCAGGTTTGAAATGTTGGGATTTTGCTTAAGGTGGTCTGTTGATGCTCAAGCAGTGAGGTTTGTATATTTTGCCTTGGATTCTCCCCAACATTGATCTTTTTAGGCTCAAAATGGATTATTTTGACTACTCAGATTTTGGATTGCCCCTTTCCCTCTTTCAATCGAAGAAAATAGAACACCCAGCTCATGTTTGTTGGGAATGTGTAAGACCTGAAAATTACTTCTTGTCCTTGATTGCTATATTATTTTACAGAGGACTTGAATGAGAAGCAAAGCAAAGAGAATTGAAGTTTATATTCCTTTCAAATGATTTGTTAATTGTTCCCTTGAATAACATGCTTATTGTAACCAGTTTGATTCCCTGAATATATTATTCTTCGATTTTTGATTTAAAAAAAATCTATCCAATATATCTATCCATTGACAAAGAGTATCTCGTACATGGCATTTAACATAAGTAAAGGAAAGGATTATTGAGAATTTGGAAAGTTAATGGTTTTCTGTGGAGTCGTGTATATGATATTAAGCACAGTGAGTAGTGTGTTCCTTTTTCTCTGTATGAGTTCCTAGTAGGATCCTGCAGTTACTGCTGCTACAGATCCATGGACAATTCTGTCCATGCTAGCTTTAGTGCTTGCTCATTCAAATTAATCTGAGGGTGCATATCATCAACCAAAACACTACAGGTATCCTTTTTCCAGGGTGAAATAGTTAATATGAAGGGGTATAGTTTTAAGGTGATTGGAAGAAAGTATGGGGGGTGGCTGTCAAGGGGAATTTATTTATTTATTTACACAGTGGTGGGTGCGTGGAATACACAGCCAGGGCTAGATACGTTAGGGACATTTAAGAAACTCTTAGCTAGGCAGATGGATGAAGGAAAAATGAAAGGCCATTTTTCTGTGTCTATATTTATTTGGAAAACAGAAACAATAACTATAACACTGAGACAAAAGAGTAGTGAAAACATGGGCTGTATCTGAATTATGGAAGAGGAGGTGTGGGCCTGACAAGGTGTCACCTCGGAACTTGTCAGAGGCTATTGCCGAAATCGCAGCAGCCTTAGCAGAGATATTTAAGTCTGGGCAACCGATGGATGTTGTTCTGTTCAAGAAAGGATCTAAGAATAAGATGGGAAATTATAGGCCAGTGATCTTGAAATCGGTCAGAGTTAAGTTATTGGACGATATTCTAAGGGACAGGATAGGACTGGGCCTGATTGACGATAGACAATGATGCTTTGTGCATGGTAGGTAATGTCTAACAATTTTGGAGAAGAGGTTACCAAGAAGATTGATGAAGCAGTAGATATTTTTTACGTGGACTTGAGCAAGGCCCTTGACAAAGTCCCGCATGAGAGGCTGGTCCAGAAGATTAAGTCACTTGACATTCGGGATGAAGATGTCAGAGTGATAGTAGATGGTTGTCTCTGACTAGTCTAATAGTGTGCCACAGGGACCAGTGCTGAGTCCATTAGTGTTTATCATCAGTATTAATGATTTAGACAGTGAATAGTAGGGCACTAAGGACTGCAGTAGATGGAGGGATCTGGAAGTATAGACCCAAAGTTTCTTGAAAGTGGCATCACTTGTCAGTAGGGAGGTAAAGAGAGCCTTTAGCACATTGGATTTCATAAATCAAAGTACTGAGTACAGCAGCTGGGATGTTTTGTTGAAGTTGTATAAGATGTTGGTGAGGCTTAATCTGGAATATTGTCACTTACCTACTGGAAAGAGATCAATCAGCTTAAATGAGTGCAGAGAAAATTTACAAGGATGTTTCCTGAGTTACAGGTGAAAGTTGACTAGATTAGAACTTTACTCCCTAGAGCGCAGGAGAATGAAGGGATATCTTATAGAGGTGTACAGAATTATGAAGGGTATAGATAGGATGAATGCAAGCAGGCTTTACCCCTTGATGGGTGAGATTAGAACTAGAGATTAAGCGTGAAATATTTAAGGAGGACCTGAGGGGGATCTTTTTCACTCAGAGGGTAGTGTGACTGTTGAGCGAGCTGTCAACTGAAGTGGTGGATGCCGGCTCAGTTGAGAAGTTTGGATAGGTACATCGATAAGAGGAGATTAGAAGGTTAAATTCTGGGTCAGGTAGATGGGACTAAGCAAAAGACCAGATCGACATGCACTGGATGGCTGAAGGCCCTGTCTGTGCTGTAGTACTCTGTGACTCTCTGATAAAATATCTTATACTGTATATCCGGAATCTTCCTCAAAGCAGTGGCAGAGTGCAAGACGATGGAAAGGGAATGGGGGTTGGTGGGGAATAAAAGGGCAAATGTGTGTCAGAAATAGTTCACTTTGAGTTTAGGGAGAAATGGGATTGACGCATGTCCTAAATGAAAATAGTCTCATGGAAGGAGCAGAAAGTGTTATTGGTGTATTTCTTAAAAAGTTCCATTGAAATGAGAAAAGGGAGCTCAAATAGAGCTCAAACTTTTCCATGCTACAAACTTATAACAAGGTTCCTGGAAATGATGTTGAGAATGTGAGCTGCAATTTACTGAAAATAAAAATACCACAATGCGTAGTGTAAGTCACTTAAGAGTACACTTGTTCCATATTTTATGTATAGCATGCTTCAGCTTTGTGGCTAGTAATTTAAGTAAATATAACTGTTTCTGATAAATTGTTGCCTCCAAGCCTCAATTGATCAGACACAATACTGAGAGGTTTACAGTGTTCCATTGCTGTTATGAATTATTTCCAATATTATTTGCAAACACAATTTTAACTTCAATTCCTAGTGCAGAAGAGGGTACAAATATTAAGTTCCTTTCTTCTGATATGAGCAATATCTAGGTGTTGTGTCACATGTTCATCTGAGTGACAGTGTGATTCTAAGCTCAAAATATACACCCCATCTGGTGTGCAAGTAATAACTAATTGGATTGTGTACTTTTCTGTTTTCTGTGTTTCACAATCTGGTATCCAGGAACATGTTTATATGTTTACAGAAAAGACCACTTTAGTATTTTCAGAATACTTGGTACAACATTTAAATCTTGGTTGTTGTTAAGATGAGCTATCTCTGGTCAGTCTCATGTTAGGCCTGAGCATGATCTTTTATTTAAAGTCTTTCTTTTAAGACACTGCAGCTTTTTACCAGGGCATCCTATTGTAGGTCTGTTCTTACTGCAGGGTCTTTATTCATTCTAAGTTGTAACTTGTTTGAAGTTACAATGTTTTCAGTTTGAAGTGCGTAACTATGGCTCAGTATACACGATAGATTGTCACCAGGTCCCACAAATTTCACATTTGTTGATGATAATAAACCTAATTCTAATTCTTATTCCTTACTCTTCAGTGTGTTGATGGCCTCAGTTTTTCATTGATCCTCATAAATTAATCAACTGGTAACTACTTGTAATCTTACCAGCAGCCTGCTTCTGGATATTCAGCCCTTTACAGGATGTTATAGTCCACTCTGTTTTCCAGTGATTCTATAATTTTGTATTCTTCCATCAGCTATTCAGACCATCCCAATCATCTTTGGTATTCAAGTTCTTTTATGGTAGGTTGATGGGACTGCGGGTAAGGTAGCGAACCCTGTCTAATGGAATTTCACCTGAATTTGCCTCAGTAAATCGATCAGTATTTTTTAATGCCAATTTGCTTTTCATTAATAATCATCCCAGTAGAATTAGAATGGCTGATGTTACCTGTAGGTCAAACAAAATAACTCAAAGGTGAATATGTGGCTTAGATAAGAGATGTAACTGAGTTTCATTTGTAAGACTGAAAGGGAAGCAAAGGATACAATAATTAATTGCATCAGATAATGCTTTCATTTTGTTAAAACTCCAGTTTGTGCCCTATATACCCAAAAGCACAAACTTAGGAACATAGAAAACCTACAGCACAATACAGGCCCTTTGGCCCACAAAGCTGTGCCGAACATGTCCTTACCTTAGAACTACCTATAGCCCTCTATTTTTCTGAGCTCCATGTGCCTGTCCAGGAGTCTTTTAAAAGACCCTATCGTATCCGCCTCCAGACCACTCTCTGTGTTTTAAAAAAAAAACTTTCCCCTGACATCTCCTCTGTACCTACTTCCAAGCATCTTAAAACTGTGCCCTCCCATGCTATCTGTTTCAGCCCTGGGGAAAAAGCCTCTGACTATCCACACGATCAATGCTTCTCATTATCTTGTACATCGCTATCAGGTCACCTCTCATCCTCTGTCGCTCCAAGGAAAAAAGGCCGAGTTCACTCGACCTATTCTCATAAGGCATGCTCCCCAATCCAGGCAACATCCTTGTAAATCTCCTCTGCACCCTTTCTATAGTTTCCACGTTCTTCCTGTAGTGAGGCGACCAGAACTGAGAAAAGTACTCCAAGTGGGGTCTGACCAGGGTCCTATATAGCTGCAACATTTCCTCTCAGCTCTTAAACTCAATCCCACAACTGATGAAGGCCAATGCGGTGTATGCTTTCTTAACCTCAGAGTCAACCTGCGTAACAGCTTTGAGTGTCCCATGGACTTGGACCCCAAGATCCCTCTGATCCTCCACACTGCCAAGAGTCTTACCATTAATACTGTATTCTGTCATTATATTTGACCTACCGAAATGAACCACCTCACACCTATGAGCCCAGTTTTGCATCCTATCAATGTCCCGCTGTAACCTCTGACAGACCTCCAGACTATCCACAACACTGCCAACCTTTGTGTCATCAGCAAATTTACTAACCCATCCCTCCACTTCCTCATCCAGGTCATTTATAAAGATCGCGAAGAGTAGGAGATCCAGAACAGATCCCTGAGGCACACCACTGGTAACCCACTTCAATGCAAAATATGACCCGTCTACAACCACTCTTCGCCTTCTGTGGGCAAGCCAATTCTGAATCCACAAAGCAATGTCCCCTTGGATCCCATGCATCCTTACTTTCTCAATAAGCCTTGCATGGGGTACCTTATCAAATGCCTTGTTGAATACTTGTTGATTTTTTGTTTCACGGATGGACCTCATTGCTGATATTTCTGGACTGTAAATTGAATAAACATTACTGGAGAATGGTTTATCAATTTTCAGAATTATATTAACAAATCTCAGCTTCAGTTCTGAATATAGTGCGGAAAGTTTCTGAAGGGTAGGCGTAAGTTTTGTTAAATCCACATAGTTCTCCTTTTATGGTTGCTCTTTGCAATTGATAGATCCATGGGTTGTTCACCACCCCAACTCACTACGTTAGAATAACTTAATCTTTCTTACCATTGCCATTGGAGCAATAAAATTTTGGCTGCTCAAGAACTCAGAATTACAAGGATATTACAGAGACTGGCATGACTGTAGAGAGTTCCGAATACAAAACTTTTGCCAATTTAAGTGCCCAAGTAGATCAGCAAATAACTGTGCTGTATGTGCACTGGCTCACACAGAAACTAAAAAGTCACAAGACACTGAAAAACTTTTCAGCAGCAAACGGACTGAGCTAGAAGCAATCTTGGGCGATGATAAAGAGCAAATGAAGCCGTGATATGGAGAATATCCATTGCATCATTTTTAAGTGTCATGGGTAGAAGGTTGGAAACATATCCTTGGGTCAGATACACTGCTGAGATTGCAATCAACTTAAACATCATAGTTGCTAGAGGCAGAGTTGATCGATTGGTGATCAAGCAATGGGTTTGCAGTGAAAACCCAAAACAATGGCTTTGAACTTAATATTTAGCCTGAAGTGAACTTATTAATACTGTTGGACATCTGCTACAGAAGGATGGTGATGAAGTTGAGAAGTGTGCCATCTCTGCGTGTGCACAAGTATATGCTCTGATTTTGCAATGAGGTAAGAAATTGTGGAGAGGCTGAGGATTGATGTTTAGGAATAATGATAGTAGAAAGAACAGATTAACCACTAGAGGCAATCCTCTGGATGGAACTATAGTGGTTCCATTACTGTTGATGAAATTAATTTGTTACTGAGGTTGCTCAGGTTGTGAACATCAGTGCTAAGACAATGAGATGCCCATGTTAAGGAAACTGGAGGGCAACATTGTAGAAGCTGGTTAGAAAATAGTCATAAAGTATGAATATATGGTGTATAGTATCACATAGTTTGCAAAGTAATATTGAAGAGTTCATATGAACAGTCCATATTTTGTGTAATGTTCTGTGATTCCTCCACAGAAAGATCACAAGATCATAACCTCAGTAACAAGTTAATGTAGGTTGTGCAAAGCTTTTAAGAAATTGTCCAAATGACCTGTGCCATTTAGTAAAATGATTTCAGCTTTGGATACTTTCTGTAAGTCCTTGATCTCCCTACAGGCCAAAAATTTATCCTGATCTTATCTACATGGTGTACTTGAATGAGAATTTCAAAGGTTCATTACCATTTGAGAGAAGACTTTCCTCATCTGTCTTAAATTAATGAACCTTGTTTTGAAACTATACCCCACAGTTCTAGATGTTCCTCTCCTCTCAAATTATTTGTCAAACACTCTCAAATCTTAACTGTTTCTCTAAGGTAGTTCCTCATGTTAAATTCCATAGATTAGAGTTCCAATGGTATTTGCCATCACCTTCATCCAATGACATTCTCTGAACTATCCTTTTGGCAAGTGCATTCTTCCTTAAATAAATTAAGATCTGATTGGGTAGTTGGTAACTAATCACAAAGAATCAATATTGGACACTATAACTGATGTTTTCTTTATACTGGAATATAAAGCAAACTGTCCACTGCTGCAGTTATTGTTGCAGACTGTGCTGCCTGATGCTGGTGTGCCTCCAGCAGCTTGGGACCTTGTGTACCTTGTTGATTCTGACTTCATAAAGTCTTGATGACATACAGAGCTTCCTGTGACATTAGGAAGTTCTTTAGATGGATGCTACTACCATGTGATTTGACAACCCTATAAGTGAACTAATGAGAAATACTGGAGAGATTGCAGTGTACTCTAAAGTAGCAATTCAGATAATGTTAAAACAAGTAGTTTGATTCATCTCAGTCCTGTCACTGATTTCTAAGCGGTAACCCAATGCCAAACATCCCTACTGCTTTCCATTGTGCAGTGAAGGTAGTCTTCTCTTCAGCTCTTGCCAGCTGTAAACGTTACAAGGTACTGACATGAGCTGGAATCTTGCACAGTATTGTGGCTCAATCAGATTTTTATGTTGTGCTTGATGAACTTGTCAGCAAATGCAAAGGGCATATTGTCTTTCTGCCTGCTATCAGTTACTGAAGGCAGATGTATTCTCTGTGGCTGTCTAGACAGTCGTTGTGTTCCAACTCCATCAGTTTAATACACCAGGCAAGTCTTCCAGTCAGCCTTCAAGATCTCCGTGAACATCATCTTCTGTTTAATTTGTATTGTATTTAAGATTAATCTTCAATATTCTTTGGGCAAATGGTCAAAAATTAATAATTTCACTAAGTTTATATCAAGACTTTAGTGTGTGTGGAAAATTACTGAAACGTGGGACAGATTTTGTAATAGTTCTGTTGTCAAAATTACATAGAAACATAGAAAATAGGTGCAGGAGTAGGCCATGCAGCCCTTCGAGCCTGCACCGCCATTCAGTATGATCATAGCTGATCATCCAACTCAGAACCCTGTACCTGCCTTCTCTCCATACCTCCGATCCCTTTAGCCACAAGGGCCATATCTAACTCCCCCTTAAATATAGCCAATGAACTGGCCTCAACTGTTTCCTGTGGCAGAGAATTCCACAGATTCACTACTCTCTGTGTGAAGAAGTTTTTCTTCATCTTAGTCCTAAAAGGCTTCCCCTTTATCCTCAAACTGTGACCCCTTGTTCTGGACTTCCCCAACATCGGGAACAATCTTCCTGCATCTAGCCTGTCCAATCCCTTTAGAACTTTATACGATTCAATAAGAGCCCCCCTCAATCTTCTAAATTCTAGAGAGTATAAGCCCAGTTCATCCAGTCTTTCTTCATATGAAAGTCCTGCCATCCCAGGAATCAATCTGGTGAACCTTCTTTGTACTCCCTCTATGGCAAGGATGTCTTTCCTCAGATTAGGGGACCAAAACTGCACACAATACTCCAGGTGTGGTCCCACCAAGGCCTTGTACAACTGCAGTAGTACCTCCCTGCTCCTGTACTTGAATCCTCTTGCTATGAAAATTGTTGAATTATTTGTCACACTTTTCATTCTGTTCTGCCTGCATTTTAGCATTGAGCTCACCAGATTACCACCAGTAAATCTGATTTTGATTATTTTGCATTTATCCCAAATATTTTGAAAATTGTAGCATATTTATTTGCTGTTTCTATTTTAAATGTACTCAAATAGCACGTCTGTGGAAGAAGTTTGGTTTTGCCCCTTTCCATCTGGCTGCTCTTAACCCCCTTAACCACTATGAACAAATGAGATACATTCCTGTATTACTACCAACCCGCTGTCAGAGGTTGGGGTAACTCACCATATGTTTTTGTGTGTGTCACGTGAGAACCGTTTTGGGTAGATTTATTCAATTATGAAACAAATGCACTAAGGCTGCTGCTTAAGTTCTGTCACGCTGAGGTAAACTTTGTACCGCCCAAAATTTGTCTGTAGATGGGC
Source organism: Mobula birostris (assembly GCF_030028105.1). Lineage (NCBI taxonomy): Eukaryota > Metazoa > Chordata > Chondrichthyes > Myliobatiformes > Myliobatidae > Mobula > Mobula birostris. The sequence continues at coordinate 93,219,695 of NC_092374.1, forward strand.
TTTCATCAGTCTCACCCGACCTGTGCACAACGATACGTTAAACAATTAAATTCCTATTCATCAGTACAGCTTGCACAATTACACCCTCCAACAATCATTGTATCCATTCCTAGCACCCTTACTCCCTAACTGTCCCCTAATTGGAGCAGTCACTGTTTCTCAGGTTAAGTGTCAACTAAATGTTATTTAGGGTTTGAAATGGCATAGTACCAAGACAAATGTGTGAAATTAAAACTTCAAATACAGATTGATAATGTTTTAGTGGAATGGCAAGGTAGGATAAAGAGTTTAATGCTATTCCTATCATATTGCTTGTAACACAAGGTATCAGCTGACCTCATTCTGCACCCAACCCTCAGCTTACCTTACTACACCCTGGGAGATGCTACCATTAGCTTCCTTAAGTAAATGAAGACCTGAAGATGCTGAAATCTAAAACAAAGATGGTACAGTAGCAGAGCAGTTAAATTCAATTTAACTGTTCAATTAATTAAATTCCCCCACTGCCTGTAGGGAATTTGTATGTTCTCCCTGTGACTGTGGGGGTTTCCTCCCACTTTGGATTAGTAGATCATTTGGTTACATAGGTGTAATTAGGTGGCATGTGCTTGTTAAGCTGGATGGGCCTGTTACCCTGCTGTATCTCTAAATAAATGAAAAGATTCAAATTGCTGGAAAGGCCACACCTATGAGAAGAGAAAGAGAGTTGGTGTTTTGGGTCTGACACCCTTTGTCAGAACACTCTGTTAACTGAGATGCTCTTCCCACAGATGTGACCTGACCTGTTGAGTATTTGCTGCATTTTCAGTTTTTGTGTTACCTTCTTCAACCTCAGAGAAATTTGGTCAGCAATTCAGACTTTAACTCGTTGTAGTAACCCCTGCTTCCTATACATGGGAAGCATTGCTCCTTTGACTGCAGATTTTAAATATAATTGAAGAGAAAATACTGTGATATTTGGCTATCTGATCTGGAGCAATGTTCTTTGACTACAAACCGGAATGAATTGTGATGAACTCAATAGTTGTCAGTAAGGACCACATCTTTCTTCCATCAACGGCACCCTGAAGTAGGTGTCCCAATCATCTGCAGGCCTCATATCTTTGAACCCAAGGTAGATTCCCACGGCCTCATATCTAAGAAAGGATTGTTTTGTCATTGGAGAAGGTTCAAAGGAGGTTTATGGGAATGATCACAGGGATGAAAGGCTTAACATATGAAGAGTGTTTGGCTCTGGAATTTAGAAGGGGGAGATTTCCCTGAAACCTACTGAATCAATGGAGTGGATGTGGAGAATATGTTTCCAATAATGGGAGAGTCTAGGACTGGAAAGCACAACCTCAAAATAGAATGTTCCTTCAACCTGGGCTGCCTGAGTCAGAGCAAGATACTGTTGAGTGGTGTTCTATGGGCAATATGTGCTTGTTGGTCCACAGCCAATAATAAATAATAATAATAATAATAAGCACTTCATTATTGTTGCCAAACAATTGGTACTGGAACGTACAATCATCACAGTGATATTTGATTCTGCACTTCACACTCCCTGGATTACAAATATTAAATATTAAAGATATTAAAAATAGTTAAAACTAGTAAATACTAAAAATTTAAATTATAAATCATAAATAGAAAGTAGAAAAATGGGAAGTAAGGTAAAGCAAAAAAACCGAGAGGCAGGTCCGGATATTTGGAGGGTACGGCCCAGATCTGAGTCAGGATCTGTTCAGCAGTCTTATCACAGTTAGAACGAAGCTGTTCCCAAATCTGGCCGTATGAGTCTTCAAGCTCCTGAACCTTCTCCCGGAGGGAAGAGGGACGAAAAGAGTGTTGGCTGGGTGGGTCGTGTCCTTGACTATCCTGGCAGCACTGCTCCGACAGCGTGCGGTGTAAAGTGAGTCCACAGACGGAAGATTGGTTTGTGTGATGTGCTGCGCTGTGTTCACGATCTTCTGCAGCTTCTTCCGGTCTTGGACAGGACAACTTCCATACCAGGTTGTGATGCACCGTAGAAGAATGCTTTCTACGGTGCATCTATAAAAATTAGTGAGGGTTTTAGGGTTTTAGCCATTGGTGAGGAGAGCACGTTTGCAGCCAGGGGTTATTCTTTTTGCTTCTATCTTACGGAAGCTCAGCAGTGAAGGAGTTAGACCTTTATAATTTAAGGTGTGTCTGTCAAATGATGTCATTGGTTTAATATGAACTATTTGGGTGATAGAGAAGAGGCTCACTGTCTAGTCATGTGTCGTGATGCAGTGCATTTGAATACGTTATTCAAAGGTGTGTGTATTGCCTTCAAGGCCAGAATTTATTGCCCACCTTTAATTGCAAATGAAATTAAACATTTACAACTGTCAGTGAGCATCTCCACTTCTGATGAAGCAGAAAACTTCAGTAGTGATGTCCTGAAGCTGGCACGAGTGACCGACCGCTGACAACAACAACTTTCCACTGTTGAAGGTATGATTCCAGCCGTAGTGTTTTCCCCCACATGATACCCATTGATTAGTTTTACCCTGTTTCCTTAATCCTACACTCTCACTTTGCCTCTGGAATTCATCTCTCTAGTCTATGTTGAACTAATTTTTAACTTTTCCTTTGCTGCTTTCGAAAGGCCTTGAGTAAGTTCACGATCACCACGTCTTCATAAATAAACCAAGGTGATTTGCCTGTCAACCCAGGTCATCTCTGGGTGGATTGGTGTTTCATCTGGCGGAAGATTCGGTGCCATTCAACACTTTCATCCTTCAGGGCACCGTGTGATATTTATTGATAATACTGCAAACAAAAACAATTAAAAGATTGCATTCTATATTGACTTAACTGTTCCATATAATGGTGACTGCAAAACTTGAAAAACACTGTAAAAGATTTCAGTTTCTTTGATTTGCACTGGAGTTTGGGATTTGTTTCTTGCACTTGAATAAAATGTTTAGATACCTTAAGAAAGTTAGGATGGTTAATTGACAATTGGCTTGTACAAAGTGGAGGCTGCACAGTCTGTTTCTGTGCTGTATTGCTGAATTCATCTGTCTTAAACTGCAGGCCTTTCTATCTCATGAGGTGATGACTGCAATTTCATTTCCATCATTTCAACTAATAGTACTTTTTGAAATAAGATATGGAGAAACATGTTCAAAGAAAATTTGTATGACATCAATCGTGTGTGCCTGGAGTGAACCCTTTACTAAGCTACAGAGGTCATTTAAATATCTGGTACAGCTCAGCTGTACCTGCAGTGATGGTTTTAGTGGTGAAGACTGCTAGATTTTATTCAGCCACTTTACAATGTGTGTATTATTTTGAAATATGCCATTCACACATGCAGATCTATGAATTCTAAAACCAGGGTTCCAGTTGGGCTTATTTTTAACATTTGTCCTTAATATAGTTAAGGTAACCCTTGATTAATATGGCCGCTTTATCAAATTCTGTAGGCAAATGTTCAGCACTGATGGGCTTTTAAATGGAAACTGCTCATGTGGCTCTCTTTCTGGCTAGCATTACGGACTTGTGTAATGCTGCAGTTAGTACTTGGAGGGTTTGGAAACCTTTACAAGTTCCTATACTAATCTGTCTGAATGGTTTACATGCTGGTGAAAACATTTGAACTTGTATCATCCCAGATCCTTTGAAGGGAGGATTGGTTGGAGGAGGAAGTGGAAACTCTAATGAACTAGTTGGCCGAATTTATTTCACTGTTGCTTGCTCAACATCACAGCCATCTTCATAGACGAATCTAAACAAGATTCCCTATAGAGTGCCAAAATTCATATACATGCTGTGATCAACTCTCACTGTTATCTTCTTTGGGTCATGAAGGGCCTTACTCCATGGCTGCCATGTTGGTGTAGCGGTTGGTGCGATGCTATTACAGCTCGAGTTGTCAGATTTCTGCTTCAGTTCCTGTGTCATCTGTAATCCAATCCCCATGGAATGTGTGGGTTTTCCCAGGTGCTCCAGTTTCCTCCCACAATCCAAAGATGTACCAGTTAGCAGGATAATTGTTGAAAATTGTCCCTCGATCGGGCTAGGGTTAAATTGGTGATTGCTGAGCAGTGCAGCTGGAATGGCTTATTCTGTACTGTATCTCTAAATAAAGATAACATCAGATCAATAGTTTCCTGTTGGCAGATATGCTGGTGGCCTTGGAATTTCTGGGTGGAAGGGATTTCAGAGAAAATTATGGTATTGTTATTTAAAGAACATAAATTTAACTTGTTGATCCAAGATTCACATCATGTTCTTTGTTGAAGATTTTGTGTTGCCATAAGAAACCTGTACAGCTCCTGAGCCTGTTTATGTAATTGTCTGTAAGCTTATAATGCAAGTATGCATTTACTGAATACTTATTGTTAAACTTGAGATGAAATGTGCTGTCATGCCTTCTGTGCTCTGGTGCACTTCTAATCCTCTATCAGGTTGGATTAATTTGTGATCATTTCAATTACATGATAATATTTTATAGAAACAAGATAGCTATGGAGTAGTTGACAGAAGTAGCAAGATCCAGACCTGCCCAGTTCCTGTTCTATTGGAGACTGTGTAATCTCAGTATGATAATGGATACTTAATTCTTTGTGTAAAATAAAATATTAGAATTTCGCCCATTAATCTAATTTGCACTCTCATTCCTCTGTGGTGAAAATACATCTTAATCGAGATCTGTGTTGAATTGTATGCCAATGGACCAAGTGGTCTCTCCAGCCTTTCATAAGTTCTCCAAACTGTCTGCTTGTTTTGTCCCTGGAAGTCGACTGTACAGAATGAACGTGTTGCATTATGTATTTCCTAACTCTTCCTTGTCACTTACTTGTTGTTTGGCCCAAAGCAGGAAACTATAAGAGCGAGGGAGGTAAAGTGAAAGCAATTAGAAATGTGAGGGACTAGAAAGGGCTTGAAAATGTATAACCAGTCTTCACCCAACCACTCTGATTAACCTAACAGACTTATTTTTTTAAGGTAATTATTTTGATGCTATCTTCTTGTGATTGAAATGAATAATTGTTTGTTTTCCAGGTTGGTATTGTCGGTTCAGGGACTGAGCTACCCTCTTCTCATGAAGGGTTTGAAGCTGCTGTCCAGATTAGTGGGGACATTTTGCTCAACTCCAGTAAGTAAAATATAAATGACTTTCATATCCAGGTGGTCAAAACTTGTAGGCAGTAGTCAGCAAGTCACAGGCACACAGTTTTCAGTTTGAGATTGGGTAGACAGAGTTGTTCCTTTCCCAATCCTAGTCAAATTATAACATGACTTTTCCTCCTGTTTTCTGAAAGTGTCTGCATTTCCCACTATTGAGAGATAGGGAAAGGAACAGAAACAAATGAGATAAAAAAAAAAGGCATGTCTGCTCTTGTACAATTTGATTCCCGGTTCATAACTTCCAGAGACTCTGATAGCACCTTAAGATCCTTTGCCAGTGTCCTTATTGCTGACTTAAGAACAGACTGGAAAATTAATCTGTAAGCACAAGGAATGGAATATTTGAGGGTGAGTTGGTTAAGCAAACAAATGGGCTAAGAAGCTATATACAGTGGCGTGCAAAAGTTTGGGCACCCCGGTCAAAATTTCTGTTACTGTGAATAGCTAAGCGAGTAAAAGATGAACTGATTTCCAAAAGGCATAAAGTTAAAGATGACACAGTTCTTCAATATGTTAAGCAAGAAAACTTTTTTATTTCCATCTTTTACAGTTTCAAGATAACAAAAAAGGAAAAGGGCCCGATGCAAAAGTTTGGGCACCCTGCATGGCAGTACTTAGTAACACCCCCTTTGGCAAGAATCACAGCTTGTAAACGCTTTCTGTAGCCAGCTAAGAGTCTTTCAATTCTTGTTTGGGGGATTTTTGCCCATTCTTCCTTGCAAAAGCCTTCTAATTCTGTGAGATTCTTGGACCGTCTTGCATGCACTGCTCTTTTGAGGTCTATCCACAGATTCTCGATGATGTTTAGGTTGGGGGACTGTGAGGGCCATGGCAAAACCTTCAGCTTGCACCTCTTGAGGTAGTCCATTGTGGATTTTGAGGTGTGTTTAGGTTCATTATCCTGTTGTAGAAGCCATCCTCTTTTCATCTTCAGCTTTTTTACAGAAGGTGTGATGTTTGCTTCCAGAATTTGCTGGTATTTAATTGAATTCATTCTTCCCTCTACCAGTGAAATGTTCCCCGTGCCACTGGCTGCAACACAAGCCCAAAGCATGATCGAACCACCCCCGTGTTTAACAGTTGGAGAGGTGTTCTTTTCATGAAATTCTGCACCCTTTTTTCTCCAAACATACCTTTGCTCATTGCTGCCAAAAAGTTCTATTCAAAAAGTTCAGAGGAACATCTAAACAAGCCTGATGCATTTTGGAAACAAGTCCTGTGGACTGATGAAGTTAAAGTATAACTTTTTGGCCGCAATGAGAAAAGGTATGTTTGGAGAAAAAAAGGGTGCAGAATTTCATGAAAAGAACCCCTCTCCATCTTTAACTTTATACCTTTTGGAAATCAGTTAATCTTCTACTTGCTTAGCTATTCACAGTAACAGAAATTTTGACTGGGGTGCCCAAGCTTTTACATGCCACTGTGAATTGCTGAGTTGCACTGTTCCCTCATTACAGTTACTCCAGATTTGAACCCAGCAGGAATTGAACCAGTTTGATTTCATGACAGGGATAGTAAAGTGTTACACTAACGGCTGTGTGACAGTGCTTCCCTCAAAACATTTACTCAAATTGTTTCCTGCAATTCCTGCTGCAGGTGTCGAAAGAAATGTTCTTTTGTGCCTGGGATTGACAAGTACACTGTTGATTTAAATTATTAAACTTATGCTTAAAGTTGAGAAAGGGGTTATATTGGAGCAGTAGTTTTTTTTTTAGTTGGGCCTGCTAATTTGCTCTAAAGAAGTTAGGGAGGCAGCACAAATAACAACACTCTTGACTTGTCATAGACATCTCCCAGCTGCATAGAGGTTAATGAGAAATAATTATCACTCAGTGAACTGTTACTAAATGTTATTTTCCCTCTTAATTTCAGAGTGATCTGCTTGTAAAGTGAATTTCTGGATTCTCAGTTTCTGCATATCCTTCATCCTAAAGTACCTGCATTCATCACAGCAGCACATCATGGTTTGCATGCTTGTACTAAATATCCAAACCATTGTGTGCTGTTATGGGGAGTGCAGGAAAATCTGTTGAAGAGTGGGGCTAAAAGGCAGTTTTTGGGGTTTGTACGGACTGGCAATGCTTTCCATCTTACTAATTTTCTTACTACCTAGTTTTTAAAAAAAGACTTCCAGTTATAAACATTATGAATTACGCTGCTCTGGAATCTATGTCACATTGAATTTTCTCTCATGTTTAGACTTCCTTTCTCTCTCATTCCACATTTCCCTCTTAATTTTTAACCTTTTAGTATCATCATCAGGTCTGAAATTTATTTGCTGCTTCTTACACTTACTTTGTTCTCCTTTACACTCATGTACCAAAATAACATTAAATCTTGAATCTAAATTAAATAATGTTGAATCTTCGCACCTTTTAACTATTGTTAAATTCTTCTTGTATTGACAGTAAAAATCTCTACAAACATTTATCCTTTAACTCATTCTTTATTAGCATTTCATCTCCATGGACTGCCTTCATTTTTGTCATGTTTTTAGAACCCATAAATAACATTAAACATGATCTTTGTGTCTTTTTTATCTGTGCTAGATTTAAAAATAATTGGATCTCTAATTTAGCCAGAATAATTTTGTTCTCTAATCAACCTTGATTCTCATTGCAATCGTTGATAATTTGGCAAGCTCCATATTCTAGTTTCTATGCCTCCGTTGTACTACTCCAGTAAATTTCTCTGGGAGTGCAATAATAAAAGGCCATTATAATTGTAATCCACATTGGGAATGAAACAATGGAATTCATGAGGCTTGATTTTACCTATGAATCTGACAGTGCCTGTATTGGTGCTGCCTCTGGTAACACAAGAGCGGCTGTTTCTTGTAGTAGAAGCGTTTGTTCATCCTCAACCCTGTCCTCAATCCCTTCCTGGTCCTGTGTTACTGAGTGTGTTCAGTGCACTCACGGTGTCCCATTCACATTCAGTCAATAAATTATTCTCCAATCTCACCTTTAATTTTGAGATAAATAGAATGTGATTTGCTTGTGTCTCATCATTCTGTCAGAAAATGATTTTCAATATATGCGTCATAAAATTTGCAAAAAGGCAGAGTATATCCAACTGCATGTATGCGTTTTCTGCTCCTTAACCCTTTGGCCATGTTCTGTGATGTGCTCAACCACTGGAGTCAGAAGTCTGAAACTACGAGCACAAGCCCCACTGTGTTCACAATGACAATCTGTGAGCTCCTAGTCAAAGCCTTAGGAGAAGGGTTAAGAATAAAAGACTATTTGTTGAAAATGAAAGGGGAAGGATGGTTTCACTTGACAAGTCAAGTGCTTGCAGTATAAATTTGTCCCACGACTGTTTTGAAGTTACTGGCTAGAAATAGCTTCAGTGCCCCTGTGAAAAATCTACATGATTCTGTGAGTAGGACTACAGTACACTGGACAGTTGCATCGCTGTCTGTATTATTTGCTTCTCCTCCCATTCCATCTGAGTCTTTGTATGAAAATGATGCACAAGAGAATAAAATTGGCAAGTACTTTCACCCGTCACATTTTCAACAAAGTCATGGTGTGCATAAGTGTGAAAAAAACCAGTGAGATATTAGAAAGGGACACCCAGAGTGAGAAGGTGCATGTCATGCATGCGATCCATCTGCTCACAGGAAGTAACCACTGCCTTCTACCACATTTTGCCTAACAGTTGGTCAACCATAGATTTTGTAAGCTGTCTGTGGAATGATAATTCTCTTTGAAAGTTTTGCTCTGCCCTTAGAGGTAGTGCTGCTGGGTGCGGAGTTGTAGTGCACTTAATGTGGTGGTGCGGAGTTGTAGTGCACTTAATGTGGTTAGTGTGTATCATCTACAGTGCTATATATAAATACACACCTTCCATCGTCTATGCAGCATGCCCTGTTCTCATTTTAATTTCACTCTGAAGAGCTTCCAGATCTGCACAACGTTATAAACACAAGCTAATGCCAAGATGGAGACATAGAGCTACAGGATACAATATGTAAGTAAATTTTTAGGTTTATGTGGTGCCCACTGAGTTGTGTGTCTTTCATAAGAGTAAGTTTGCAACTTGGCTCCCATGTGAGTGATGTGTGGTTTTTGCTATACTGTAATTAGCTTGAAACTTTGACCAGGTATCTGATCAGCAGTCGAAAATAACTAACAGCTTCAAACATCACTAGAGTGGCAGTGTAGTCAACAATGCAGGAGGTGAGAGATGGCTTTATCACTAAATTGGATCTCAAGGTGATTGGCAATTAAAAGAGAATATAATTTTCCTGGTATACTTTATCAGAAAATTGTGATGGAAAATATTGCAATATTTATGCATGCACGCACACACACCCCACCCCCATCCCACACTTTATAAATGAACTGCTCACATCCAGACTGCAGTTTTAGTTTGCATCTGATTTCTAATTATTTGGAAAGTTGACAAGAAGTCAAATGTGATGTATTTTAGACTGAGTAAGCTGTGTGCTAGTAAATTTTAATGACTTACTAATTGGTTACATTAAGAACAAATCAAGTGCAATTCACTGTTTTTTTAAAAAGTGGTGAACATTTTAACGAGTGTGTATAATACACTTGAACAAAAGATTAAAATACACATTTTAAAGTTTCAAGATAATGCAGTAACCTCTGTGGTCAGATCTTTGGGTGTGGGATTCTGAGGTGCTGGATAAAGGAATGCACTGTCGACTCTGCTTTAGCAGCACATAAATATTGGTAGGTTCCAACCATTTTGCCAATATTGTGTGTGCTGCTCCAATATGGTCTGACGCAAGCAGCAGATCTCCTGGTGAATGTGACAACACTACTTCCCCCCTCAGTGTTGCTGTAAGATTCTTTTCATGTGAAAAATATAAACTGTAATGAGCTTGATATGAAAAATAAAAGCCTTTGGTAAGAATGATGATCCTGGTTTTCATTTGGGTTGATTTACAGTACTACAGATCAAATTCTTTCTGCTTGCTTTAAGACATGCAGAGCAATGCACTGGTTATTTTAGGGCCTTGGGCCTTGATGCAGGTGTGATTTTTAAAAAAAAAAGTACTATTAGCATTTATCACTTGAGTTTCTCACATTATTGGCTTTCAATACACTCTCACCTAGACACATCTATTTCCTGCCAGCTTCTGCCCCCTTCCTTTCCAATCCCGATGAACGATCTTGACCTGAAATGTCAACTTCATTCCCCTCCATAGATGCTGCCTTACCTGCTGAGTTCCTCCAGCATTTTGTGTGTGCTGCTCAAATTTCTAGCATCTGCAGAATCACCATGGTACCACTATTAATTTAGAGGTTAAGAGTTTGAATGTAGACTGGACTTAGGAAAATGTGACCTAGAAATCTCGACTAAGTTGAATGACTGAAACCTGCCATCCAGTTTGTTACACAACCACTGGGATCCATTGATAGAGCACCAAATTCCGGCAGTGTCTGTCCACTGAGTCTGCGTCAGCTCCAGTGGACAGCAATGGTTCTGATGAGACAGTGAATTTCAGGTTTTTTAAAAATAGTTATTTTTACTGTACTGAATTCTGTCAGAATTTGTCAACTTGTTCTCTATTCTGTTACGTCACCAAAATGTTGCATCATTCTTTGCACAAATGCTGATAGGATCCAACTCTTCTAGTCTATCACCATCTATCTTCATCCATTCCCAGACCCTAAAGCATCAAACTGCTAACCCAATGTGTGAGCAGAAAATTTCTGGTGTTACATTCCCAGGTTCAGGCTGCTTCCCCAGCCCTGGCATCTGAAGCCGTACCAGACTGAGCACATCTTTAGTATACGAGGGGTGATTGATACGTTCGTGAAGGAGTCAGTTTTAGAAAACCTAGCACATTTATTTTTCAACATAGTCCCTTCCTCCATGTACACACTTAGTACAGCGGTCGTGGAGCATAAGGATCCCTTCTTTGCAGAAGTGGCCCACAGTAGGGGTGATTGATAAGTTCGTAGCCCAAGGTAGAAGGAGGTGCGTATTATAGCTCTCGTTACATACACGTGCAGATCAACTCTTTGAGTGAAAATGCAGAAAGGTTGAAGTTCATAACTCATCTTCTACCTCAGGCCACAAACTTATCAATCACCCTTGTTATGGACCACTTTCTGGAGGTCCAAGACGCCAACTTCTACAAAGAAGGGATTCCTATGCTCCACGACCGCTGGACTAAGTGTGTAAATGTAGGAAAAATAAATGTGCTAGGTTTTCTAAAATTGACTCCTTCTACCTTAGGCCACGAACTTATCAATCACCCCTCATAAATTTGAGCTAGCAGTGTACATGGACATTATTTCTGTATCATCATTTCACAGCATTGGCTGTCTTGGCCATTTGCCATTATTGTAGATTTGACATTTACATTTTTGGCCCCTATAAAGCTGAGGTCAGTATCATGACAGACAGCAAGGTGTGTATTTCATTACAAAGCATATCTTCAGGGTGTGGCAGGAAATGAGTACACCCAGTGAAAGTCGTGGAGAAAATGCACAAATCCCACACAGGCAGCACTTGATGTATGGATTAAACGAACCTGCATTTCTGAGGCATTAATGTCTGCTGTGAAACCACTGCTCTGTAAGAGAATTTCCACTGGGTTTTGGTGAAGGAGCATCTAATTTATATATTCTGGCCTCATCCCTGCCTTTCTGTCATAACCTGTAGATGTCTGCACCTTCCCATTTCAGGACTCTTAATTATCCTTTAACTGTTCCAGCACAGTGTCCAACTTTAAAAATCCCTCCTTGCACCTCTTATTTGCTACCCCACCTTAAACCACAGGTTTTGTCATTCACCATTGTAGTTTGTCGGCTGCTGGGAAATGGCTTGGGAGGCATTGCTTGTTAAACATGCAGTATAAATAAAATATTAGCCTCTGACTGTATACAACCAAACAAAAATATATTCTTCCAAATTATAAAACATACCATGCATAGCACATAAACCAAAATATTACCACAAATGAATTAATAAAATATAACTCAAAATGCATGTAGTGCACAGCACAGGCAAATAGCTTGCTGTCCTAGTGACGAGCCCTCAGTGGTGGCAGGGTATTCATTAATCTCACAGGCTGAGGGACAAACTGTTAACCAGTCTGGCAGCCCTAGTCCTGATGCTTTTATATCTCCTTCCTAAGGTAATGGGTCAAAGAAATTATGGGATGGGTGGTAGGGATCCTCAAAGATGTTTCAGGCTCTTTGCAACACTCATGGTGAACATCATAAATAAGCATAGAGGAGAGAGAGACCCCAATGATCCTTTCAGCTAGTTTTACTATCCATCCCCTGTAAGGTATTGTTTTGCATCCTCTGTACCACACAATGCTGCAGCCATATTGGGCATGCTGCGATGGTGCTCCTGAATTGATAGAACGGGAGCAATGAGACTTGCAAGCCCCAATCTTCTCAAAGTGTAGATGCTGCAGTGCCTTCTCAAGTAGTGAGGAGTTGTGGGTCCAGGTCCACACCAGGTAACTTGCTCTTCATGGCAGAGCCATTGATGAGAAGTGGAGTGGTCAACCTGAGCCTTTCTGAAATTCACAATGATCTCTTTTGGGTTGTTGTTCGCAAACCATTTGACAAGCCTCTCTACCTCCTCTCTCTATGCTGACTCCTTGTTGCTGACGATGCCCATCACTGTTGTATCATTAAAGAACCTGATGGTGGCTTTAATTGAATCTGGCATACAGTTCTGAGTTGGCAGCGGTCTGAGCACACAGCCCTGGGGGCTACCAGGTATTCGGTGTGATGAAGCTTGAAACGTTGCTGCCAACTCAGTCTAAATGGGGTCTTGCCGTCAAGAAGTCCAAGATCCAGTTACAGAGAAGGTTGTTGAGTCCCAATAAGGACAGTTTACCCAATGGCCCCTGAGGGATGATTGTATTAAATGCCCAACTGAAGCCTGGTATATGAGGCATTGATTTCCATGTGGGACAGGACGGAATGGAAGGTTGAGGCTATGGCATCAGTGGACGAGTTTGAGAGATAGGTGAATAGTAAAGAGTCTAGTGTAGCTGGAAGGTAGGATTTTATACAATCCATTACCAGCCACTCAAAGCACTTTATGAATGTTGTAGTCAATGCTGCTGGGCAGTAATCGTTTAGGCCAGTTACCATAGCTCTCTAACAATGGATTGTTTCATGTTAAAGATGTTCATTAAAACCTCAGTTGGCTGGGTTGTACAATCCCTCAGCACCTGATCAGGTATGTTGTGTGGCCCCGCAGCTTTACGTGGATTTATCCCAGCTAGGGTCCTCCACCTTGGCTTCAGAGTGCCTGTTCCTCAGGGGGTGAAGGGGCTTTCCTCAACGTCACATCATTCAATGTGTCAATTCATGCAAAGAAGGCATTCAGCCTATCTGGAATTCTGCTCTGCTTTGCTCTGGTATTTTAAGACCCATCTGTGTAGACCAGGGGTTCCCAATCTGGGTCCACAGACCCCTTGGTTAATACTAAGGCTCCATGAAATATAAAAGGTTGGGAACCCCTAGCCCACATCCTTTCCTGCAACACTTTCAAAACTGTACATATAGAGTAAAGCCTCTATTTTGAGGCTGTACGCTAGACTCACCCACCAAACACATTTAGTTCACATTTCTTCAGTGTTATCCAATCACCTCACTTACCTTGCCCGCATTTCAGTATCACCGCTATAATTTGAAAACCTGAATAAGAAAGTGACTTCTGAGGTACACATTGTGTTTGTTCTTCTTGATCTAAAGAAACAACCATCATCACTTTCTGCCTTGTAGACAACTCCTTTGGTGTTGGAAAGCAGGCAAGAGAATGACAGATGACCATGGTGATTTCTATTCTCGTGGTTTCTGTTGAAACTTGTGCTTATTTTCAGCTCTGTGATGTACTGCAGAGTGAATGCTTAATGATGAAACAGTTATTGATCAGGCAGCACTGGTGCTATGGAAAATCATAACATTGAATCCATAGCACAGACCTATTGTACCCTGAGATTTTCAACTGATCTACTCTTGGCATCTTCTCTAAAGTGCAAGATAAGTGCAGTCCTGAGAGAGGTTGCTGAAGAGATAACGATGCACTGGTCATGACCTTTAAAGAATCACTTGATTCTGGTATGGTCCCAGAGGACTGGAAGATTGCAAATGTCACTCCACTCTTTAAGAAGGGAGGAAAATAAAAGAAAGGAAATTATAGGCCAGTTAGCCTAACCTCAAGTGGTTGGGAAAGTGCTGGAGTCTATTATTCAAGAGGAGGTTTCGGGGTACTTGGAGACTAATGATAAAACATGTCAAAGTCAGCATTGTTTTTATAAAGGGAAATCTTGCCTGACAAATCTGTTGGAGTTGAGGAAGCAACAAGCAGGGTGGACAAAGCAGAGGTAGTAGATGTCATTTACTTGGGAGTTTCAGAAGGCTTTTGATAAAGGTGCCACATAAGGCTGCTTGACTAAATAAAATCCTATGAAGTTACAGGATACTGGCATGGATAGGGGAATAGCTGACAGGAGGCAGCAAGTGGGAATAAAAGGGGACTTTTCTGGTTGACTGCTGGTGACTAGTGGTGTTCCTCAGGGATCAGTATTGGGACCGCTGCTTTTCACATTCTTTGTCAATGATTTAGATAATGGAATTGATGGCTGTGTCAAAGTTTGCAGATGATACAAAGATAGGTGGAGGGGTAGGTAATACTGAGGAAACAATGCGATTGCAGCAGGACTAAGACAAATTGGAAGAATGGGCAAAAAAGTGGCAGATGGAATACAGTGTTGGAAAATGTATAATAATTCATTTTGGTAAAAAGAGCAATAGTGTGCACTATTATCTAAATGGGGAGAAGGTTCAAACATCAAAGATGCAGAGGGACTTGGGAGTTGTCGTGCAAGACTCCCAGAAGGTTAATTTACAGGTTGTGTCTGGTAAAGAAGGCAAATGCAATGTTGGCATTTATTTCAAGAGGAATTGTATATGAAAACAAGGAGATAATGCTGAGCCTTTCTAAGACCATAGTCAGGCCACACTTAAGAGTATTGTCAAGTTTTGGATGTGTTGTCATTGGAGTCAGTCCAGATGAGGTTCACGAGGATGATTTTGGGAATGAACGGGTTAACACACGAGGAGTGTTTGGCAGCTTTGGACCTATACACGCTGGAATTTAGAAGAATGTGTGGGGATCTCATTGAAACCTACTGAATGTTGAAAGGACTAGATAAGGTGGCTATAGAGGGGATATTTCCTATGGTGGGGGTATCCAGAACTAGAGGGCACAGCCTCAAAATTGAGGGACAACCCTTCAGAACAGAGGTAAGGAGGAATTTTTTTTTTTAGCCAGAGCACAGTAAATCTGTGAAGTGCTCTGTCACAGACAAGTCTGTGGGGTATACTTAAGGCGGATGTTGATACTTTAATGATTGGTCAAGGCATTAAAGGATATGCTGAGAAGGCAATATGGAGTTGTGGCCTAATTCCCTTTTTGTCTGGTTTTATGGTTGTGCTAGGGTTAGGAACACCAAAGTAACAAACATTTACCTGTTGTCGTAGGCTCAATATTCATGTGGGTGTTCCTGTTGAGCTCCCCTCAAAAAGCCAAATAAAGAGCAAACAGACTGAACAAGATGCTTAAGCTAGTATACACACAAAATATTGGAGGAACTCAGCTGTGTGTGTGTGTGTGTGTGAGAGAGAGAGAGAATTGTACACTGGGTGGTGTACACTTTAGTGTTTGAAATGGCTTCTGTGTGACTGAGTTGGCGAGTCCTAGGACAGCAAAACATTGAAATACATGGGCTTCCAGATAACGTAGTCATTGTTAATTGCCTCTAGTGTTGAGATACATGATAATTGATAGGAATATGGTAACAGTAAAAGGATATTTGTGTAAATGGGTTCTTGATGTGGCCTCTGCTTCCATGCTGTAAATCTGGCACTAATCAGTAAAATTACCTGGGTGACATCTCCCCAATATGCACATCTGCAATACATTTGCTGCAAGCCTGAGCTCTCCAAAAATGATCTTAACATTCAATTGGAGACAATAAAACCAGCAAAAAAAAAGGATGTCTGACCGCAGTTCCTGCACTGTGGGAACTGCAATATGTAACATCAATAGAGAGGGAGTATTGATAAGAGATGTTACAGATGGAGAGTTAGAATTGAGGAAAAACTTTAGTTCAATTGTTTCTGAAACTTAGGAGACAAAGAAGAGATTTAATCTTGATGCCTAACTCATGAAATTGAGAAAAGGGAGGCCAGTGACCTTGAGGAAGTAACTTAGAGAATGATTAAGGGGAAATTAACATTTTTTTTCACCCAATGAGTAGTGGGGTCTGACAGAAAGCCTAACACTTTAAAAAAAAATCCCCATATATACAGTGCCTATAAAAAGTATCCACTCCCCTTGCAAGTTTTCATGTTTTATTGTTTTACAACATTGAATCACAGTGGATCTAATTTGGCTTTTTTAGATATTGATCAACAGAAAAAGACCCTTTCGTGTCAAAGTAATAAACTCAAGTTATCTAAATTAATTATAAATATAAAATACAAAATAATTGATTGTATAAGTATTCACCCTGTCTCATGACACACCAAACCATCACTGATACATGTAATTGGTTTTAGAAGTCACATAATTAGTTAAATGGAGATCTGTTTTTGGAGACCTGTGTGCTGACAAGGTGCTTCAAGTCATTCTATTAAAGATATACCTGTATCTGGAAAGTCCAACTGCTGGTGAGTCAGTATGCAAAAACTACACCATGAAGACGAAAGAACACTCCAAGCAACTCTGCAAAAAGATTACTGAAAAGCATAAGTCAGGAGATGATACAAGAAAATTTCCAGGTCACTGAATATCCCTTATCCCTTGTTAAATCAATCAAGAAATGGAAAAAAAACGGTACAGCTGTAAATCTGCCTAGAGCAGGCTGTCCTCAAAAACTGAGTGGGCATGCAAGATGGTGACTAGTGAGGGAGGTCACCAAGAGACAGACCTATGACAACTGTGGAGGAGTTAAAAGCTTCAGTGGCTGAGATGGGAGAGACTGAAGTACAACAACTGTTACCCGGGTGTTTTCATCAGTGGCAGCTTTATAGGAGAGTGGCTAAGAGAAAGCCACTGTTGGAAAAAAAAACGCACATGAAATCTCGGCTAGAGTTTGCCAGAAGGCGTGTGGGAGGCTCTGAAGTCGGCTGGAAGAAGGTTCTATGGTCTAATAAAACCAAAATTGAGCCTTTTGGCCATCAGACTAAACACTATGTTTGGAATATGCCAAACACTGCACATCATCAAAAACACACCATCCCTACCATGAAGCATGGTGGCAGCTGAATCGTGCTGTGGGGATGCAGCAGGCCCTGGGAGACTTGTGAAGGTAGAGAGTAAAATGAATGCAGCAAAATACAGGGAAATCTTGGAGGAAAACTTGATGCAGTCTGCAAGAGATCTGCACCTTCGAAGAAGATTTGTTTTCCAGCAAGATAATGACCCCAAGCATAAAGCCAAAGCTACACAGGAATAAAATCAACAAAGTTAATGTACTGGAATGGCCAAGTCAGAGTCCAGACCTCAATCCAATTGAGAATTTGTGGCTCACTCATGATCCCCATGCAATCTGACAGAGCTTGAACAGTTTTGTAAAGAACAGAAAAACTGCAGTGTCCAAATGAGCAAAGCTGATAGAGACCTATCCACACAGACTCAAGGCTGTAATTGCCACAAAAAGTGCACCTACTAAATACTGACTTGAAGAGGTAAGTAGTTATGCAGTCATTTTGTGTTTAATAATTGTAATAAATTTAGACCAATTTGTAGAAATTTTTCAGTTAATCAGTGTTTTAAAAAAAGGCCAAATTAAATCCACTGTGATTCAATGTTGTAAAACATGAAAACTTACAATGGGAGGAGTGAATACTTTTTATAGGCACTGTAAGTATTTGAGTTGTGATCTACAGCTAATGTTGAGAAGTGGGTTCTTACTCAGTGGGAGATTGTTCGTCCAAATTTCTTAAATTTGAACTAAACATGTTTTAATACACAACTGTTCTGTTCCATTCCTGCTCCCTGCCAAACTTCAGACAGATTAAACTTTCTTTTCATATAATTTTCCTTTCCTAAATTGTTTCCAGAATACAAAGAATAAATAGATAAGAATCAAGTTCATATTTACCATCAAATTCCTAAACTTCTCTATGAAGGCAAATTCAAATATATACAGTGTCCACTTTATTAGGCACCTCATGTACCTCAAAAGAAGTTGCCATGAAAGTATGTTCATGGTTTTTGCTGCTGTGGCCATCCACATTCAAGGTTGTCTATTCAGAGATGCTCTTCTACACACCACTGTTGCAACAAATAGTTACTTGAGTTACTATCACCTTGAACCAGTCTGGCCATTCTCATCTGACTTCTCTAATTAACAAGGCTTTTTTTGTCCACAGAACTGCAGCTAACTAGATGTTTTTTTTTTTGTTTCTTGTATCATTGCTGATAAACTTCAGAGACTGTTGTGCATGAAAACCCCAGGATTTTCTGACTGTTTCTGAGATACTCAAACCACCCTGACTGGCACCAACAATTATTTCATGGTCAAAATCACACAGATCACATTTCTTCCCCATTCTGATATTTGGTCTGAACAAGTGAACCTCTTGACCATGTCTGCATGCTTTAATGCATTGAGTTGCTACCACCTGATTATAGCTCGATTTTTGTCAAGTAGCTCAGCTGCTCCCGCAAAAAGCGGAACTTTCCAGTGGCCAACCATTTTAATTCCTATCCCCAGTCCCATTTCAACATGTTGGCCCATAACCACCTCTTCTGCCACTGTAAGGCTAACCTCAGGTTGGGAGAGCAACACCTCATATTACCACTGGGTAACCTCCAAACCTGATGGCATAATCATCAATTTCTCCAACTTCTAGTAATTTTTTCCCCTTCCCTTCCCTCTTCAATCCCTCACTCTAGCTTCCTACCTCTTTCCCCTGATCCGTCTCCTTCTCCTTTCTCCCAAGGTCCACTCTCTCCTATCAGATTCCTCTTTCTTCAGCCCTTTGCCTTTTCCATCCGTCACTCTCCAGCTTCTTATTTCATCCCCATACCCACCTGGCTTCACCTATCACCTTCCAACTTGTCCTCTTTCCCCTACCCTCCATCTTCTTATTCTGGCATTTCCCCCCTTCCTTTCCAGCCTGAAACATTGACTGTTTACATTGCCATAGATGATGCCTGATCTGCTGAGATCCTCCACGACTTCCAGCATCTGCAGAATCTCTTGTGTTCACAAAAATGTTGCTGGGACTGAAAGGCTTGTGTCATAAGGAAAAGCTGAATAAACCGGGACTATTTTCCCAGGTATATGGACCAAATACAGGCAAATGGGACTGGCTCAGGAGGGGACATTGGTTGGCCATATAATTCTAGTCTACGTGTGTCTTCCCAGTTTACCATAGGGAACTTGGTAAGGATGTGTTGTGCACAGTAGCCTTACAGCAGCCTTAGGTTCACAGACTCCCAAGCAGAAAAAAATACTAGAGGAACTTAGCAAGTTAGGCAGCATCTGTGGAAGGAATTCTACAGTTGAAATTTCAGGTAACGCCCCTTCAGAGATATAAAAATATATAAAGAGGTGAAGGGAAAGGGTGTAGTAAAAATTGGCAGTTGATAAGTGGATCTATGTGAGGAAGAGAGGATGGGAATAGCAGAAGAGGTTGGGAGGTGAAAGGTAAAAATCACAATGTTGTAAATGGTAGAATCTGACAGGAGAGGAAGCTGAGGCAAGCAACCAAGTGCGGGAGATGGGGAGGGCAGATGAAGTGGGTGAAGGAGGGAAAGAAATGAGGTAATGTTGGCTTGGGGGAGAGGCAGATGTAGGTGGAACTAGGTCGAGAAAAAGGAGACAAAAGGGAAAGAGGTAGAGTGGGTTACCTGAAATTGGAGAATTTAGTGTTTGGTTGTACAATATCCAGATGGAATCTGAGGTGCTGTTCCTTTAATGCTCACCCTGGCAGTGGAGGAGGCTGAGAACAGTCAGGTCAGTATGTGGATGGGGATTCCCTCCTCATCTCTATTTCCAGCAGTCCTGACAAGTTTGTATACTGTGCATGGGTGGAATGAGGAGGGTCTGGTATTGCAATGGGATACTCAACTTCCAGCTGCACTCCTCATTTTTGGGAGTGTGGAAGGGGAAGACCTGGTCAAGAACAATGCCCACCACCCCCCACCCCAAGTCAGTCAACAACTGGGCCGGGGAAAGTAGGTATTCACTGGTACAGGAGATAGTGGGGATTCCTGTCCTCCTACTTGTTTACCTCTCTGCAGATTAGAGAGGAACAGAACCATCTATTGTGATCAGTGGGCACTGCAGAGGCTGTGCTATGTCCAGGTTACTACAGTCATTTTAACTTTATTTTTGATTATCTTGCCCTTAAAACAAAACCCACACAAAACAGAAGGCTTGGAATAAAGGTCAAAAACTGATTAGATACAGAAAAATCTTTCTGTATCATTACACAATTGTGGTTCTAATGCAACGCTGTGATGGTCCCCCTCTCAGTACTAATGCAACACTGTGATGGGAGCAGGTGTGCCCATCCCTGTGTAATGCTCCCGTGGGCAAACATAGCAAGGGTAACCTGCACTGACTCTGCAATGGTGACCTCAGCCACATCTCCCTTTACGGCTAATGGTGCTGATTCATCCATACAGTAGGACCCACCACAGCTTGCTTGCTTGCTTTTTTCCTGAGCACAACCTCTGTAACAAAAAAAAGCATCTTTAATGATGACAGAGTGGTACAGTTCCACAGGAACAAATTTTCTCTTTTCATAAAAGCAGAACTCAAGGTGCATAAAAGAATTTTAAATAATGTAGTTTCATAAATGTATTCACCCCACTCTGAGTGATACCGCTGGCATTAAGGAGGGGGAAAAAATAGAAAAGACCCAACTGGTCAGAGAGCGTGGTGTTGGACATAGGCACGATTGAGAGCGACTTCAACTCGGACGCCTCCTTGGCTGCAGATATCGAGGACAAAGATGAAAAGCATCTTCTCCAGGCCGGCCACAGGTCTGAGAATGTCATCTGTCAAAGGGCAAATGAAAAAATTGGACTTCAAATAAAAACTGTCAAGACTCCTTTACATTTGATGTGTCATTTGGTTTTATTTTTCACAAAGTGTTCCCTGAGTTAAGAACTTCAAGACTCTCACCAGAAACTTCACATACTATGCTACGGCAATTTAGCCGGTCTTGCTTTCCCGCAAATTACTTGGTTGTCTACCTGGGTAGTCATAGTCATAGTCGTACTTTATTGATCCCTAGAGAAATTGGTTTTCGTTACAGTTGCACCATAAATAATTAAACAATAATATGTAAATTATGCCAGGAAATAAGTCCAGGACCAGCCTATTGGCTCAGGGTGTCTGACCCTCCAAGGGAGGAGTTGTAAAGTTTGATGGCCACAGGCAGGAATGACTTCCTATGACGCTCTGTGTTGCATCTCTGTGGAATGAGTCTCTGGCTGAATGTATTCCTGTGCCCAACCAGTACATTATGTAGTGGATGGGAGACATTGTCCAAGATGGCATGCAACTTGGACAGCATCCTCTTTTCAGACACCACCGTGAGAGAGTCCAGTTCCATCCCCACAACATCACTAGCCTTACGAATGAGTTTGTTGATTCTGTTGATGTCTGCTACTCACCAAATGTACACTCTGGCAACAATAACCTGTATTTTATACAGAGTCTCTACTCTGTTTGAAAGCTTTGCTATATTAAACAAAATATGATACAGATCCAGACAAGGAAATAGTACGGCAAGTGATTAGGTTTAACGGATCATCCCAAAGGAGGAGAAGGTGCAGACAATTAGGGAGGGATCACCAGGGTTGAGACATCTTGTGGCTAGGCTAACAATCCTGGGATTGTTAAACTTGGGGGCGGTTGAGAAGCCAGCACTGGAGTGGTGTTGGAATTAGAAAATGGGGGATTCCTAGTGAAATTAAGAACTAGAGATTTCTTTATTTTAATTTTTTTACCTTTCTGGAATGGGAGACAGTACAAATTAGTCAATACAGCCAGTAAAGTAAAACATCTAGCATGCTTGGGACTTTGGTGCCAGACCATTGGACAGTACTCCCTATTAGTACACTTTGCCCTGCATCTAATAACATTTAAGTCAATATTATAGTAACACTTCAAGCTGAACTGGGGCCTCAGAATGTGAATAGACAGGGAGCAAGGGAACCATGACTCTGTTGAGCTGAAATGGTGGCACCAATGACCCCTTCTCTAGTCTTCAATACCCACTCCCCCAACCTTCCTGGACATCCTGCTCTGGTCTTCTGCCTGCTCTGGATCTTTCCATTGCCAACTGCCAACAAGGCATCAAACCTCGACTTCACCACTCCTCTCTCTAATTCCAATTTCACTCCCTCTGCACTGATCCTAACCTCACCATCAAACCCGCAGATAGGGGGGGGGAGGGGTGGTGGTGCAGTGGTCTGGCGGACTGACCTCTACCTTGCTGAGGCCCAGTGACAACTGTCAGATGACACCTCTTACTAATCCCTCAAACAGGTTCCCACTAAAAAGCACCAGGCCATTGTCTCCCACACCATCACCAACCTTATTACCTCTGGGGATCTCCCATCTACTGCTACCAACTTCACAGTTCCCACACCCCACACCCCTTGTTTCTACCCCCTGCCCAAGATCCACAAACCTGCCTGTCCAGGTAGACTCATTGTTTCAGCTTGTTCCTGCCCCACTGAACTCACATCTGCATACTTTGACTCAGTTTTATTCCCCCCACCCCAGCCCCCGGTTCAGTCACTCTTGATCTTTTCAATGATTTCCAGTTCCCAGGTTCCTTTCTGGACACCAGATCCAACCAGTTCCCCTCCACCACCACTCTCCTCCGTCTGGTGGAACTTGTCCTCAACTCTTAATCATTTCTCCTTTGGTTCCTCACACTTCCTTCAAACAAAAGGGGTAGCCGTGGACATTTGCATGGATCCCAGCTATGCCTGCCTGTTTGTCGGCTATGTGGAACAGTCTACTTTCCAATCCTACACCGGTGTCACTCCCCCACTTTTCCTACGCTACATCGACAACTGCTTTGGTGTTGCTTCTTGTACCCATCCCGAGCTCTTCAACTTCATCGAGTTTGCCTCCAACTTCCACCCTGCCTCAAATTTACCTGGTCCATTTCTGACACCTCCCTCCCCCTTCTCAATCGCTCTCTCTCCTTCTATCTCTAGAGACAGTTTATCTACTGATGTCTATTTTAAAACCACTGACTCATACAGCTACCTGGATTATATCTCTTCCCACCCTGTTGCTTGTAAAAACGCCTTCCCCTTCTCTCAATTCCTCTGTCTCTGCCACATTCGCTCTCAGGATGAGGCTTTTCATTCTAGAATGGAGATGACCTTCTCCTTCAAAGAAAGGGGCTCCCCTTCCTCCACCATCAATGCTGCCCTCAACTACATTTCTTCCATTTCATACATGTCTGCCCTCATCCCATCCTCCCGCCACTCCACCAGGGATAGGGTTCCTCTTGTCCTCACCTACCACCCTACCAGCCTTCGTGTCCAGCACATAAATCTCCATAACTTCCGCCACCTCTAACGGGATCGCACCTCCAAAGACATTTTTCCCTTCCTCCCACTTTCAGCATTCCACAGGGGTCGCTCCCTAAGTGACTCCCACGTCTATTCGTCCCTCCCCACTGATCTCCCTCCTGACACTTACCCTTGCAAGTGGAACAAGTGCTACATCTGCCCCCTACACCTCCTCCCTCACTACCATTCAGGGCCCCAGACAGTCCTTCCAGGTGAGGCGACACTTCACTTGAGAGTCGACTGGGATTATCTACTGTATCCGGTGCTCCTGGTGTGATCTCCTGTGAATTGGTGTGATCTCCTGTGAATTGGTGAGACCTGACATACAAATGTTTGTACATTGGGAGACTATTTCACCAAGCACCTTTGCTCCATTTGCCAGAAAAAGCAAGATCTCCCAGTGGCCACCCATTTTAATTCCACTTCTCATTCCCATACAGACATGTCAGTCTGTGGCTTCCTCTACCGTCACGGTGAGGCCACACTCAGTTTGGAGGAGCAACACCTTATATTCCGTCTGGGTTGCCTCCAACCTGATGGCATAAATATGGATTCATCAAACCTCTGGTATGCCTCCCCCCTGCCCCTTCACTGTACTCCATCCCCTTCTCCCTCACTCACTTTATCTCCTTGCTTGCCCACTGCCTCCCTCTGGTGCTCCTCACCCCTTTCTTTCTTTCATGGCCTTCTGTCCTCTCCAACTGGATTCCACCTTTCTCAGCCCTGTATCTCTCCACCAATCAATTTCCCAGCTCTTCATCCTTTGCCCATCTAGGTTTCACCCATCACCTCATGCTTTTTCCTCCCCTCCACCCACTTTCTAAGTCTGACTCCTCATCTTTTTTTTTTCCAGTCCTGCTGAAAGGTCTCGGCTTGAAATGTCGACTATACTCTTTTTAATAGATGCTGAGTCCCTCCGGCATTTTGTGTGTGTTGCTTAAACTGAACTGCTGTCTGCTTGGCAAGTCAATGCAACAAGCAGTGCAAGGCTGCCCTCGTCTGGTCACAAAGTACAGTGGCAAATGTCAGACCCCCTGCTGCTTTCCAAATTGTAATTGTTAGACTTTAGCCGGCTGGTGGCGCAGCGACATCAGCGCTGTACTCTGGAGTGAAGGTTCCCGAGTTCGAACCCAGTTGGGCCGCTCTTGGGCACGCTTTCCATCTGTGCTGGGTTGAGAGTTGAGCACGCAACTTAGCCTCATAAAAAAAAACTGTGTTGGGGACCACTCACAGAGTCTTTCCTCCAAGACAACCACTTGAAAAAGTGCTCGCCGAGGCTCTGGCAGAGTATGGCACACAAAAAAAAACTCATTACTAACACCACAGAAAACTACAAGATTATTCAGTTGCCCAGATTGATGCACAGAAGAATTTTGCATCTGCAGGCGCATCTGAAAGTCAGGACCAGTAACTAAAAATGGCAAACAAATTTGGCAAATTCATAAACATGAGGAGGAAGAAATGAAGAGTTTAGTTGCACAGGATTTTTGAGGCAAATATCAGAGGGGGATTTCAGGGGAAGGGACAGGACAGTAGGAGGACACAGTGATGGAGAAAGATGAAAAGAAGGAGGAGACTCACAGAGCAGAAACTCCATGCAAACTAGTTCAGTTGGATGTCCCATTTCTGTGTGGTTAATTCTCTTAATATTCTTGGCTCCCAAATGTAGGGACTGGGACAAGGTGTTGGTGAGTAGTTGGGGTTGTATTTAAGAAGGATAAGTGCTTTCTGAAAGGAAGATGAGAGCTGGAGGAAAAATTTACCCGGAGGCTGCGAGGAGCTCTCTTCATTATCTGCGTCAAAACAAGAGGCCCATCCAGATGGTAGCCCTCCATGAGCTAAAGCAGAGATAAGAGTTCTGTCATGCTTGGCACTGCACATGTCTTGGTCGTCTAATCTGGGAACGGTGGAGAGAAAGACCGCGTCTAAAGACAGCTCTCGATTTAGTCCTGGAAGGTGATAGGAGAAAGAAAAACAAATGTGAGATTTCCAATTCCTCATTTTATTTTGCCTTAAGATAAGAATCTGCCTGTTGACAGATTCCACAGAGGATCTGAGTAGGACTCCCCAGGGGAAAGATACAGAGATTGGTTCAGTTACTGTTTTCCCAATCCTTCAGTGAGAGTATCAGGAACTGTTGGGATGGTGACTGCGTCCCTACAGTTAAAATGTCTTCCAGCACATACCCTGTGAGAGAAACCTGTAGAGTTGCTCTAAGGTACTAGAACAAGTTAACTGCCTGTCCAAACAGTTTGACAAATACACCTGACTCACTTGTTCAACAACTGAACTATTCAGATAGACACTATCTGATGATGTGAACCGAGGGGAAGTGAGCTACCTTGAAATGAATGACTTCACTTCAGAGTACTTAGTGCTGGGGATTTCATAGAAAAGCCATTGTGTATAGGCCTCTTGGTCCATGAAGCCTGCCTGCCATTCAGTACCATCATAGCTGAGGTATTCAAGACCATGGCTTATGTGCCAGTTGCTATAGTCCTCAATTCCCCATTCTTTCAAAATAACTTTTCCTTTAAATACCCGAAAGGTCCAGCTTCTGCAACCGTCTGCGACAGAGAATTCTACGGATTCACCAGCTTCTGCAAGATGATCCTGTGCACCTCCTAATCTCATAGAACAATGAACAGCACAGCAAAGGCCCTTCGGTATAATCAATCTAAACCTTCTCTCCTACAAAGACCATAACCCTCCATTTTCTTATATCCCTGTGCCTATCTAAAAGACTCTTAATGTTATAGCCTCTACAATCAGCCCTAGCAGTGTGATCCAGGCACCCACCACTCTAAAAAAAAACCTCTCTGACGTTTCCCCACCTGACTTCCATATACCTTAATAAGATATCCTCTGGAATTAGCCTTTGCACCCTGGGAAAATGGTGCTGGCTGTCCATTCTATCTATGCCTCTCCTAATCTTATACTGTACACCTCTATTAAGTTTCCTACCAGCCTCCTTCACTCCAAAAATCCCTAGCTCACTCAACTTTTACTTATAAGACATGTTCTCTAATTCAGGAAGCAACCTTTGAAAATCTCTTAAGCACCATCTTTAGAAACTTTAGAGCTTCCACATCCTTCCTATTATGAGGCAATAGAACTTAGCACAATACTCTAAATAAGGTCCAACCAAAGTTTTATAGATCTGCAACATTACCTCGTGCCTGCTGAACTCAATCCTCCCCCTCAATATTGCAAAAACAAAGTAGCTGGTTGTGGATTGCAGGAGGAAAGGAGACAGGCTAGCCTCTATTGATATCAATGGACCTGGGGTTGAGAGGGTAAACAGCTTTAAGTTCCTCGGCATCCGCATCACCTAGGACCTCACAAGATCTGTACACACCAGTTGTGTAGTGAAAAAGACACAACAGCGCCTCTTTTACCTCATTTGGTATGAGTCCCCAAGTCCTAAGAACTTTCTATAGGGGCACAATTGAGAGTATTCTGACTAGCTGCATCACTGCCTTATATGAGAATTGTACCTCCCTTATTCACAGGACTTTGCAGAGAGTGGTGCAGACAGACCAGCGCATCTGTACAGTAGTTGTGAACTTTCCATGATTCAGGACATTTACAAAGACAGGTGTGAAAAAAGGGCCCAAAGGATTATTAGGGACCTGAGTCACCCCAACCACAATCTATTCCAGCTGCTACCATCTGGGAAACGGTATCACAGCATAAAAGCCAAGACTAACAGGCTCCGGGACAGCTTCTTCCATCAGGCCATCAGACTGATTAACTCACGCTGATTTGAGTGTATTTCTATGTTACACTGACTGTTCAATTTATTATAAATTACTATGACTGCACATTGCACATTTAGACCGAGACGTAACGTAAAGATTTTTACTCCTCATGTATGTGAAGGTTGTAAGAAACAAAGTCATTTCATTCATCCCCCCCCAACTAATGAAGGCCAACACTCATTAAGTACAACTTGTGTAGCAATTTGAGGGATCTATGGACGTGGACCCCAATGTCTCTCTGTTCCTCCACACTAAGAATCCTGTGATTAACCTTGTACTCTGTCTTCAAGTTCAATCTTCTCAATTATATCACATCACACTTCTCTGCCCAACTCTGCTTTCTACATCCTGTGACAAACTTCTACAATATCCACAACCCCACCAACCTTTGTGTCATCTCTAAACATCTAACCCATCCTCTACTTCCCCATCCAAGTCATTTATACAAATCACAAAAAGTAGGGTCCCAGAACAGATCTCTGCAGAACACCTTTATTCACTGACTGCCAAGCAAAGTATGCTCCATCTAGTACCACCTTCTACCTTCTGTGAGCAAGTCAATTCTGAATCCACACAGTTTCCATGGATCCCAGGCCTCCTGACTTTCTGATGAATACATCAACTTGTTTTGTCACTTCCTCAAAAAACTCAATTAGGCTCGTGAGGCACGACCTACCCCTCAAAGAGCCTTTCAGACTATGCTTCTTCAAATGCTCATAAATCCTGTCTCTAAGAATCTTCTCCGTTAGTTTGCCCCCACTGATGTAAGACTCATTAGTCTATACTTCCTAGGATTATCTTTATTTATCTTTCTTGAATAACAGAACAACATTTGCTAACCTCCAGTCCTTTGGTACTACTACTGTGGCCAGGGATGATACAAAGGTTATTGTCAATGCCGCCATGACCGCTTCTCTTGTTTCCCGTTGTAACCTGATGTATATTCTGCCTAGTTCCAGGGACTTATCTATCCTGATGTTTTTTTCAGAAGCTTTAACACTGGTTCTTTCATAACCTCCACATGCTTTAGCATGTTAGCCTTTTCTTTGCTGAGCTCACATTCACCAAAGTCCCACTCCCTGGTGAATACTGATGCAAAGTATTCACTAGGACCTTCCCTACCTCCTTTGACCCTTTTATCCCTGATCAGTCCTACCCTCACTCTAGTCACCTTCCTGTATGTGTAGAATATCTTGGAGGTTTCCTTAATCCCACTTGCCAAGGCCTTTTCATGTCTCTTCCAGTTCTCCTTAAGTTCCTTCCTGGCTACCTTATAATGCTCAAGAACCTTGTCTGATTTTTAAGCTTCTAAACCTTAAGTGTGATTGCTTCTTCTTTCTCTCGTCAATCACGGTTCTTTCATCCTTCTCTGTTCAACAGAACAAACCTATCCAGAACCCCATGCGAGTGTTCCCTAAACATCCATATTTCTTTGGTGTATTTCTTTATGCCTCCTTGTCTGAGAGTTTCCAACTAGTGGAACTATCCTGCCATGCTTCCCCTAAGGATCATGAATGTTGCAATACAATTGTCCATCATTCTTCTAAACTCCAAAGAATACAAATCCAATTTCTTCCAGTTGTTCCTTAATAGCATAACTCTCTCAACCAAGGAGGCCGTCTTGTCCTGTGCACTAGCATTTTGTTGTGGGGCACGTTATCTAATGCCTTCTGAAAATCCATTTAACATCACTACTACTCATTTCTGCCCCATCCAGCTGATTATAATCCACTGCCCTATTCCTCATGATCCTATGAAAATCCCACTCTGATTGCATTGTTCTACTTTTCACAAAGGCTCACAATGACCAACGGCCTCATTTTCCCTGCCACAACCTGCACTCTCAAATAGGCACTACTCTTGGTCCTCTCATTCCCTGTACCAATCTAGACCAAAGAACTCTTGATGTTTTGGGACTGAGGCAGGGTTTCAACACACAACACTGGCAGCTCCTTTCTGTCTACAGACGCTACTCAGCACGCTGAGTTCCTTCAGGAGATAGTCTGTTGCTCCAGATTCTAGCAACTTATGTCCCCAATCGCAGACTGATCCCGATGCAGCCCAAAACACCACCTCTGCATGCTCTTTCAGTATAGTGCTGCCTGCACCTTTCCTAACCCTTATGCACATCTGGGACATGTTCTCGTCTCATTACCACTACTGTACCAGGGAGGAGTCCACACTCAACATTTTAGGAACAGGTGCTTCCTCTCTCTCAGATTTCTATACACTCTATGAACCCATTAGCATTATCTCATTATTGTTCTCTCTTTTCACACTAGTTAAAAAAATTATGTCTTGCACTGTACTGCTGCAGCAAAACAACAGAATTTATGATATATGCCAGTGATAAAAAAAACTGATTCTGACTGTGGACTTGTTAGCATTAGCAATGAAGCTTTATAAGGCACTGGTGAGGCCTCGATGGTAGTACAGTAAGCAGTTTTGGGCCCCTTATCTAAGGAAGGATGTGCTGACATTGGAGAGGGTTCAAAGGATTCCGGGAATGGTAGGCTTATCATGTGAGCAGCATTCAACGGCTCTGGACCTGTAGTGAATGGAATTTGGAAGAATGAGGGGGGATCTAATTGAAACCTATCAAATGTTGAAAGGCCCCGAAAGAATGCGGAGAAGCTGTTTCTTATCGTGTGGGAGTCTAAGGCTAGAGGACACAGCCTCATAATAGAGAGATGCTCGTTTAGAATGGAGATGAGGAGCAATTTTTTAGTGCTAATTTGTGGAACTTGTTACCACAGATGGCTACAGAAGCCAAATTATTGGGTATATTTAAGGCAGAGGTTGATAGATTCTTGATTAGTCAGGGAGGAGGCAGGAGATTGGGGCTGAGAGTTAAATGGATCAGTCATGATGAAATGGCAGAGCTGACTTGATGGTCTAATTCTGCTCCAGTATCTTATGGTTTATGCTCACAAAATATTGTCAGACAAACCCCAAAGTTTTCCAGCTGTCGTCTCCCAAGATCCTTTACCTAAAATGGTCACAGTGTAGTAACCATGACAACACGCCAGCTCACATTGTGCCAGCTTCTTTCCAAGATTAGCCTGCACTCCAGTGAATTTGGCTGGCTGAAGAGCAAAGGTATGCAGAAGCACGGCCTTGTCCCTGAGGCGGAAGTTTCGAGCCACCATCTGTGTGACATCCCCGGCGTGGGCAAGATGCTCCAGTTGCCATGGGCGGTCAGTCCATGGACCACCAATCTGAGACGAGCTGGGCACTGCATCTCTAGACGTCACCCCTATCTCATCGGAGTCTGTGTAGAACTCCTGGCAAGCCCTGACAAAACTAACTTCTGTAAGAAAGGAAAGCAGATAGTAATTATGTTGGTGTTGTTCATTTCAAGTTCAAGAATACTGTCAGCTGATTATAGATATATACGTTCTTTCCGACCACAGTGCACCCACAATACATGTATCACACACAGCACATAAAATACAATATTACCACAAATAAGTAATAAAATATAACTCAAATAGCTCACTTTCCTAGTGAAGAGACCTTGGTGGTGGCAAGGTATTTGTTAGTCTCACAACCTGAGGGAAGTCTGGTTGTCCCAGTCCTGATCCCTCTCTACCTGCTTCCTCATGGTAGTGGGTCAAAGAGATTATGGGATGGGTGGTAGGGATCCTCAACAAGGCTTCAGGCCTTTCATCTGCAACAGTCCCAGTAACTATCACAAATAGAGGTAGGGGAGAGGGAGATCTTGGTGATCTTCTCGGCAGCTTTTACTATACTCTGTTGGGTCTTGCAGCCAGACGGGACACTTTTGATGATGCTCCTATAGAAAGTCGTTATAATGGGACTGGAGAGCCTTGTATGCCTTAATCTCCTCAGAAAGTATCGACACTGCTGTGCATTCCAGACTAATAAGGTGTTGTGGGCCAGGTTAATAAGGTTAGATCATCTGTTACATGCATACTAAGGAACGTTGTGCTCTTCTCTCTCTCTCCATGACAGAGTCATTGTTCACACCTTTACATCGAATAGACTAGATTACTGCAATGCACTTTTTTTGCTGGCCTTCCAAAGCAATCTATTGTCAAACTTTAACTCATTCTTTTAACTAAATCCAAGGTGAGGAAGCATATCAATCCTTTCCCAGTACTCTACATTTGCTTCCTGTATCTTTTAGAATTGATTTTAAAGTTCTCTTACTTGTTTTTAAAGTTCTCAATGGTTTGGGACTGAAGTACAACACAGAATCACTGTTGTTTTATAATCCTGCTCAAGCTCGCAGGTCTTCTTCTGCCAGTCTTTTAAACAATCATTCTCAAAAGATCACAAACAAGAGAAAATATGCAGATGCTGGAAGTCCAAGCAACACACACAAAGTGCTCGAGGACTCAGCAGGCCAGGAAGTATCTATGGAAAATAGTAAACAGTCAATTCAGGCCGAGACCTTTCATCAGGTCTGGAAGAGAAAGATGAGGAGTCAGAGTGACGGGGGGAGGGTGAAGTAAAGAGCTGGGAAGTCCATTAGTGAAAGAGATAGAACTGGAGAAGTGGGAATCTGATAGGAGAAGGCACAAGGCCATGGGAAAAAGAAAAGGGGGAAGAGCACCAGAGGGAGATGACAGATAGGTAAGGAGATATGGTGACACTTCTCAAACTTCCAGTAATGCCCACCCCACCTCCCATTCCCCTTTTTCACCTTATCTCCTTACCTCCCACTTCCTCCCTCTGGTGCTCTTCCCCCTTTACTTTCTTCCATGGCCTTCTGTCCTCTCCTATCAGATTCCCCCTTCTCCAGCCCTGTATCTCTTTCATAATTCAACTTCCCAGCTTTTACTTCACTCTTCCCCATCTCCCATCACCTCGTGGTACTTCTTCCCCTCCCCCCACATTCTTATTCTCACTCAGCTTTCTCTCCAACCCTGCTGAAGGGTCTCTGTCTGAAATGTCGACTGTGCTCTTTTCCATAGATGCTGCCTGGCATGCTGAGTTCCTCAAGCATTTTGTGTGTTTCCTCAAAAGATAACTGTCAGGTCAGCTTCACTGAACTTTGCTCCTAAATTATGGAACTCAATACCTAAAACTATAATATAATAATAATACTAATAAGTACTTTATTGATCCCAAGTGGGAAATTATTTTGTTATGGCAGCAACATTTAAAAACACATTTAAAAACACACTAAGAAGTGTGCAGACTTAATGAAAAATAAAGTACAGAATAATAATATACACAGTAATTTCACAAAATAATAAAGCAGAGACTATTGTACTATGATGTGTGTTCTGCCACACAGAGATGCTTATTACACTTGGCAGGAAAGATTTTCTGTAATGATCCTTGTGACAGCAGAGTTGAATGAGTCTGTTCGAAAGGGGGCTCTGCTGCTTATTCAGTAGGTCGTGGAGAGGATGTGCCAGGTTGTCCATAATGGATAACAGTGTGTATAGTGACCTTCTCTCCACCACTAACTCAAAAGAGTCCAGGTTGTAGCCAAGGACGTATCCAGCCTTTTTGATGAGTTTATTTTGCACTTTTTACTTCACCAGCACAAATGCTACTCCCCCAACATAAAGCCGTAAAGAAGACTGCACTCGCTACATCAGACTGGGAGAAAATCTCCAGCATCCCGCTGCACACATTGAAGGATCTCATCTTCCTTAGAAAATAGAGTCTGCTCATCCCCTTCTACTAAACAGCCTTGGTGTTGGTGTTGGTTTTCCAGTCAAGTCTGTTGTCGAGGTGAACACCCAAGTATCTGTACTCCTCCACCACCACAACCGCTTCTCCCAGAATGTCACAGTCCTCATCCTCCTAAAATCAATCACTATCTCCCTGGTTTTGGCCACTTTCAGGAGCAGGTGATGCCTCCTGTACCACTCCACAAACTTGTCCACCAGTCCTCCGTACTCAACTCCACCCATCTCTGTTACACCCACCCACCGCAGAGTCTTCAGAGAACTTCTGCAAGTGACAAGACTCAGATTTGTACTGAAGGTCTGAGGTGTTCAGTGTGAACAGGAATCGGGGGGGGGGGGGGAGAACAGGACAGTTTGACACTTCTAAATACTACACAAAACCAATTTAACCTTGCTTTTAACTAATATCTTTTTTGTCTGTTATTTTCATGTTTGCACTTTATCCCATTGTAAAGCAATCTGCACTATATAGTTTGTACGAACACAAAATAATCTGCAGATGCTGGCGTCAAAGCAACACTCACAACATGCTGGAGGAACTCAGCAGGTCGGGCAGCATCCGTGGAAACGATCAGTCAATGTTTCGGGCTGGAACCCTTCGTCAGGACTGAAACGTTGACTGATCGTTTCCACGGATGCTGCCCGACCTGCTGAGTTCCTCCAGTGTGTTGTGAGTGATAGTTTGTATGAAAATGCTCTATAAATAAATAATAATTACTATTGATGTTAAATGGAGAGCGGTCAGCCTGTGCCTTTCTGAAGTCCACAATTATCTCTCGTCTTGTCCACACTGAGACTTAGGTGGTTGTTTCTGCACCATCTGACAAGCCTCTCTACCTCCTCTTTGTATGCTGACTCATTATTGTTGGTGATGAGGCCAACCACTGTCGTATCATCAGTGAACTTGATGCACTTTGAGCTGGATCTGGCAGTGCAGTCATGAGCCAGCAGTGACCCTGGGGCCACAGTGCTCAGTGTGATGGAGCTTCAGATGTTGCTGCCAACTTGGACTGACTGGAGTCTTTCTGTAAGTCCAAAGTCCAGTTACAGAAAGGGTTATTGTCCCAGTTTACCCACCAGCCTCTGAGGGATGATTGTGTTAAATCCTGGTGTATGAGGCATCGTTTTCTAGGTGGGACAGGACAGAATGAGGCTGAGGCGAGGGCATCATCAGTGGCTTGAGCAGTAGGCAAACTGGAAAGAGTCCAATGTAGCTGGAAGGTGGGATTTTACACAATCCATTATCAGCTGTTGAAAGCACATCATGATTGTTGATGTCAGTGCCTCTAAGCAGTAATCATTTAGGCCAGTTATTGTTGCTCTCTTGGGCACCAGAATGATGATGGCCGCCTTGAAGGCTGCAGGGACTGTGGACTGTTCCAAAGAGATACTGAAGATGTCCGTTAAGACCTCTGTTAGCTGGGCCGTACAACCCCTCAGCATCTGACCAGACCCACATATTTATGTGGGTTTACCCTGGCTGGGAGCCTCCCCACCTCAGCTGTGGCCAGACAAGGTTCCTGTTCCTCAGGAGGAGAGGGAGCTTTCCTTGATGTCACATCATTCAAGTGGTCAAATCACAGAAAGCATTCAGCCTATCAGGAAAGGAGGTAGCACTGTCGTTGCCACACAGGGTGGACTTGTAATCGGTATGGTTTGTATGCTTTGTAACCTGTGCCATGTGTCTCTGGTGGCACAAAGACGTTTGTGAATTTTCTGTAAGCACTTTCGCTTTGCCTTCCTGATGGCACAGGAGAGTGCAGCTCGTTGACCTAAGTCATCTTACCCCCGATCAGAATCCAATCCTTAAGCAATGCATGGAACTCTACAGTCAGCCATGGTTTCTGATTTGCCCTGGCAGTGTTGTGTTTAATCACAGTAATGTCCTTACTACACTTCCCGATATTTTCATCATTGCTGATGTAACGAGAGTAGGTGGCTGCTTCCCTAAATATGCTCCAGTTCCTGCTTTTGAAACAAGTCCTGCAGAGCTGAGGTGGCATCTGCTGCTGGGTCCTGAGCTCACTGTAAACGTGGTCTGTATGCAGGGATTAGCAAGATGGACAAGTGGTCTGCGTATCCCAGGTGAAAGTCCGGGCAGCCTTGTGGGCTCCACCAGGTCTAATATATTCTCTCCTCTGGTTACAAAGTTGGCATGCTGTTTTTAAGCTGACATGACTGAAGTCATCAGCAACGATGAAGAAACCATTGGGGTGATGTTGCAGCTAGGATATCACAGCTCCTGCAGAATTTCCCCAGCATTAGTACAGGGCGGGGGTTGGGGTGGGGAAGAGTGTTGGAATCACATTAGGGAGCTAGCATGTCCTTGGCACCACAGTTATTGTGGTATGAACAATCATTCCTTGTAGCACCAAAGTAAAGGTCTCATTAATCTCCAACTGGAAGGAATGCCACACAGTTGAACAGGAAAATGCTCTCCATGTCAAATTGAACCTTGCAATCTTTGAAAGAAAAATGGAGGGCTATGTAGGAGGGAAGGGGTAATTGAACTTGGACTGGGTTAAAGGGTCAGCATAACATCCTGGGCCGAATGTACTGTTCTAAGTTCTAAACAGACAGTGGAAAGGTTTAATGTACTTATGACGTGGTCTTCTCCACAATGATTAGGTGATTGCTTTGGAGAACACAGCCATTTACTCTGCAATGGTAGCCAAATCTCCATAACACACATAAACCGCTGGAGGAACTCAACAGGTCAAGCAGCATATATGGAGAGATATTTCAGGCTAAGCCCCTCCCTGCCTCACAGTTTCTAGAATTTTCTGGCCTTTTTGTGTTCAAGATTTAACAAATGAGAAGTCCTGGGGCCTGTGTAATTGACTGAAGTAAAATGCTACACAGAGTCATAGAGTTAGGCTGCACAGAAACATGCCCTAGGGCCCATGTAATCTGTTTGAGCCAATCTCATTTGCCCTCTAGCTAATTCTGTGTACTTGTAACCACCTCTACATATGGTGAAGGGTGGGGCTACAGAGTAGCTACAGTCAGAGGGGATTAGCTTGATTTGGTATAAGGGCTGGCAGAGACACAGCGTGCCAAGGGACCTATTCCTGCACTGTACTGTCACTGGGAATGGTGACCAGGTAGCTGTGTGTAAACAAACCTTGGTCAGGGCTCACACGGCCTTCTGTGATTTTCACGTCTGTGCATGTTCGAGAAGCAGGCTCTTCTTCGCTGCTCGATTCCGTGCCTTTTACGAGCCTAGATTAAAAGCAGAACAATTACATGAGACCAGACTCCGATTGTTCACAGGGAGGGGTGCAGGGACCTGAATCACGTGGCAAGGCTTCCAGGGAACAATACATCACAGGAGGAGGCCTTTAACCTGTTATGTCTCCCACTATCCCACCCAATCCCTACTGACCTCCCCAGCACATCACACAAACCAGTCCTGATTACGGATGAATGGTCTCTTCCCAAAACATAAACTCTTTACTCCCCTCCTTAGATACTGCTTGACTTGCTGAGTACCTCCAGTACTTTCTGTGTGTTACACAAACCAGCCTCCCATCCTTCGATTCCATCTACACATCTCACTGCCTCTGGAAAGCAGCCAACATAAACAAGGGCCCCTCCCACACTGGACATTCTCTCTTCTTCCCCCTCCCATCGGGCAGAAGATGCAAAAGTCTGATACCTGTTTGCCATTCAATAAGATCGTGGCTGATCTCATCGTGGACTCAGTTTCACCTACCTGACTTTTCCCCATAACCCTTAATTCCCTTGCTATGCAAAAATCTATCTGTGTCTTAGCTCTTTACTGCTTCCCTGGGCAGAGAATTCCACTGATCCATTACTCTGTGGGAAAAACAGTTCCTCATCTCCATCCTATATCTACTCCCTTGAATCTTGAGGTTATGTCCCCAAATTCTGGTCTTACCTATCAGAGGAAAAAACTTTCCTGCCTATGTCTTTTTAATTCCTTTCATAATTTAAAATATTTCTATAAGATCCCTCTCATTCTTCTGCATTCCAGCAAGTATAGTCCCAGATGACTCAATATCTCCCTCATTCTTGGAATCAATCTCATAAACCTACTCTGCAGTGCCTCCAAAGCCAGTTTATCTTTTCTCAAATAAGGAAACCAGAACTGCACAGAGTACTCCAGGTGTAGCCTCACCACAACTTGTACAGCTGAAGCACAATCCCCCAACTCTTATAATCAATCCCTCTAGCAATGACGGCCAACGTTCCAGTTTCCCTTACTGATAACTTGTTGTACCTGCAAACCAGCCTTTTGTGATTCATGCACAAACACTCCCAAGTCCCTCTGCACAACAGCATGTGACAATTTTTTTACCGTTTACATAATAATCTGAACTACTTTTCCTTCCAAAGTGGATAACCTCACATTTACCAACATTGTAGTCCATCTGCCAGACCCTTGCCCACTCACTTAAACTATCTATGTCTCCTCATGCTCTGCACAATCTACCATTCCTCTCTATGCTTTCTGATTGTTCTTTTTGTCTTGATTGTGTTACGGAAAATGATCTAGCACTCTACAGTGTCCAGAGAGCTGCCTCGTGGAGAAGACCAGAGATGGGATGCGGGGTCATGAACAACTCTATTTTGAAGCATCGAAGGATGCAGAGGGGGCAGGGTCAGCGATCGCTCTCAATGGAGGCCACAGTTAGTAACTGGGTCAGCAGTGTTCAGACCGAGTTTGGTGGTTGCTCTTCATGGAAGGACTGAGTTTGTGCAGCTGCTGTCCTCGAATGCTGACGGGAAGATGTTTTCAATATTCTGAGATCTATGTGATTATTGTGATCACTGCACCATACTTTATATTGGTCCCCTCATTCTTTTGGCATTTTCTTTCTTGTGGTTGATACCTTAGTTTTTGTGAGAAGGAGAGGCTGAAGATTTGGGGTCTGTTCTTGTTGGTGTTATTCTGTATGGGTGATCAGTTATTTCTTTGTGTGTGTGTGGGGGGGGGAGTTGGGGTTTTGATGCTTTTGACACAGTCCTTTTCTGTGGGGAGGGTTTTGGGATTTAATGCTATTGTCGCTATTTTTTTCTGTGGGGGACGGGGTTGTGATTTGATGTTATTGTCACTGTTTTTTCTGTAGGGAAGGATGGGGCGGTTTTGAGGCTTGTGAGTTTTGTTTCTTTTTCTTTTTCATGCGGGAGTGGGGGAGGGGTGGGAGTTGATGTCTTTTCTTTCAACAACTCCCATGGTCCTTTTGTATTTCATGGCTACCTGCAGAAGATGAATATCAGAGTTGTATTGTACATGCATACTTTGATACTTTGACAATAAAATAAACTTCTGAATCTTTGAATTTAAATTCAACATCAAACTTAGATATGCTACACTTGGTCACCTCTTCCAAATCATTAAAGTAAACAGTTGTGGGCTCAGCACTAACCCCTGCAGCACTCCGTTCACTACTGACAGCCAACCAGAGAAACATACATTTATCTCACACTCTGTCTTCTAATTGGTTAACCAATCCTCTATCCATGCTGTCCTAATCTTATGGATAAGTCTTTTATGTAGCATGTTATTGAAAGCTTTCTGAAAATCCAAGTATATATTATCTACCCACTGCGCTCACTATATCCTCAAGTAACTCCAGCAAGTTTGTCAAGCAGGACCTGCCCTTTCTGAATTCATGCCGTCCCTACTTGATGAAACCACTCCTATCCAGATGCCTATTCCTTCCTTCAAGCATTTTTGCAACTACTAACAGTAAATTAACTTTTTGCCTACATCTTTTTTTCAACAGTGATGTAACATTCACCGTCTTTGAATCTGCAGGGACCTGCCCAGAATCCAGAGAATTTTGGTAAATTTATCATAAATCTCTCTACTATAACTTCTGCCATTTCTTTCAGTACCCTGGAATGCATTCACTGCCTCTTTCATGTTAGTGAATGTATCGAGGTCCTCACCTCTCGTAACAGATCCATTAACATCATTCTTTGGCATGTTAGACGTGTCCTCAACAGGGAAACTGATGCGAAATAGTCGTTCAAAGCCTCAGCCATTTCCACATGACCCCTTCTCATCTTCCAAGAAAACTACATCCACTTTAGTCATGTTTCTCCTCTTAATATTATTACAAGAAGTTTCATTATCTGATTTTATACTTCGTGTTGGCCTACTTTCATAATCTATCTTCCCTTTCCATATTGCTTGCTTTTTAAAGTTATCCTAATCTTCCAGTTTCCCACTGCTCCTGGCAACATGTGCTTTTGGTTTGATTCCTTCATTTCCTCCGTTATTCAAGACTTCTCTCCCCATCCCTGCTGCCTTTTGCTTTTAACTGGAATATACTTTTGCTGAGCAGTGTGAAAAATGTCTTTGAAAGTCTTCCACTGCTCCTCAAATATCTCACCATATAGCCTGTGTTCCCAGTCTGCACTGGCCAGCTTCTCCCTCATCCCATTGTAGTCTCCCTTATTTAGGCATAATGCACTGGTTTTAGATTGAACCGGTGGACCCTCCATTTCTATGAGAAGTTCAATCATACCATGATCACTCTACAAGATTATTTATTTAAACTGTCTCATTGCGCAGGACCAGACCTAAGGTAGCATTTTCCCTTGCAGATTCACTAATATGCTGTTCAAGAAAGCTATCACAGATACATTCTATGAAGTCTTCCTTGAGACTGCCTCGACCAATTTGATTCACCCAATCTATGTGCAAGTTAAAGTCCCCACGACAATTGCTGATTCATTTTTATGTGCATCAGAATCAGGTTTACTATCACTGACATAATGTCGTGAAATTTGCTTTCTGTGGCAGCACATGATAATAAAAACTATAAATTACAATAAATACATATAATAAAATACAATTAAATTAAATAAGTAGTGCAAAAGAGAGGAGAAAAAAAGACTGAGGTAGTGTTCATGGGTTCATTTGTCCATTCAGAAATCAGGTGGCAGAGAGGAAGAAGCTATTCCTGAAATACTGAGTTTGTGTCTTCAGACTCCTAAATTCTTGGTTTGTTACCTGTGGCTTATAGAGAACTCCCAACAATCTTTTTTACTTTACTATTCCTAATCTCTACCCAGATGGATTCAGCATTCTGCTCCTTAGATCTTATATCATCTCACAATTGCCCTGATTCAATCTTTAAGAGCACTACCCCCATCTCTCTAATCTTCCTGCCTATGTGATATCCCATATTATCTGATACACTTGGATATTTAACTCCCAATCATCCCCACCAGCAATGTTTCTGTAATGAGCACTAAATCATACCCTCTGCACAGATTTATGCCACAAGTTTACTGAGCTTATTTCAGATTTAATGGACCTTCGGATAAAGTGCACTTACACTCATTGTCCCTTTAAAATCTAGTAATATTTGTGTCCTTTGCATTTGACTTTTCTGTGCTCTTTTTTTCTAACTTTTGCTTTGGTCTCTGCATTGCTTCTCTCTTCCTTTTTGCCTAGATTCCCATTCCCCTGTCATATTAGTTTAAACCCTCCCCAACAGCATGAGCAAGCAAACTCCTAGTCCTGCCCCAGGTGTAGACTATCTAGTTTGTATTGGTCCCACCTCCCCCAGAACCGGTTCTAATGTCCCAACAATCTGAAACCGTCCCTCTTGCACCACTGCTCAACGCAC
Organism: Mobula birostris; assembly: GCF_030028105.1. Lineage (NCBI taxonomy): Eukaryota > Metazoa > Chordata > Chondrichthyes > Myliobatiformes > Myliobatidae > Mobula > Mobula birostris. The sequence goes on from NC_092374.1 coordinate 93,260,462, forward strand.
ATATTTATGGGATTCAGTAAAGCCCTTCCAACCATTGAGCACATTTACATGAAATGCTGTTGCAGGAAGGCAGCACCCATCACCAGAGACCCTCATCACCCAGGCCACATCTCTTCTTGCTGCTCCCATCAGGTAGAAGGTACAAGAGCCTCAGGACTCGCCACCAAGTACAACAATTGTTATTATCTCCCAACCATCAGGCTCTTAATCAAAAGGGGATAACTGCAGTCACTTGCCCCATCATTGAAATGTCCCTACAACCAATGATCTCTCTTTTAAGGAGATATCTGTGAATACACCAGCCAGTTGGTTGGCACAGGCCTTCAGTACTCGGCCAGGTACTCTGTCCGGACTCGTAGCTTTCCTTGCATTCACTCTCTTGAAGGCAGCCTGCAGGTCATCTTCAGATACTGAGACCAATTGAACATTGGGAGACATGGGAGTACGCGATGGTTCCCCCCGTTCTAGTGATCAAAGTGAGCATAGAAGGAATTGAGCTCATCAGGAAGTGAAGCTCTGCTGCCCCCATATCACAAAATTTAACTTAGTTAAGGCATTCAAACCCTACCACAGCTGCTGAGTATCCCTCGTTGATTCTAGTCTAGTCCAGGATCTCTACCTCGCCTGTGAAATGGCTTTCTGGAGATTATACCTGCACCTCTTGTAACATTCTTGATCTCTAGGTTTCAATGCCTCTGATCTAGCTCTCAGCAGGTTCCAGATTTCACTGTTCATCCAGGGCTCCTGATGGGGGAAATCTCTGAACAATTTCAAAGGAACACACTCATCCACAGCTGTTCTAATAAAGTCTGCAATGATCCTGGTGTGGTCATTCAGGTCCTCAGATGACTTCTTGAACACAGCTCCGTCCACTGACTCAAGGCAATCCTGTAACCATTCCTCTGCCTCCCGTGACCACCTCTGAGCTGTCCTCATCTCTGGAGCCTTGATATTTAGGCTGTCTGTATGCAGGTAGTAGGAATACAGACAAATGATCCCACTTACCAACATGTGGTTTCGAGAAGGAATGATAGGCATTCCTTATCATGGTGTAGCAGTGCACTAGAGTGTTGGGACCTCTGGTGCAACAGATGGTGATAATTGTGTCCGGTTGTTTTCAGACAGGTCTGGTTAAATTTGAATATAATTTGAAATGCGTTGGGATGAGGTGTTTCTTGTTTATGACAACATCGTGCACTTTCATGAGTGCTTGCTTATAATCGGCAGCTGGTGGTAAGTAAACTGCAGTCAGGAACATGGATGGGAACTCCTGTGGCAAGTAGAATGGTCTACATTTAATCAGTAGTTGTTCTAAGTCAGGGAACAAGAAGTTGACAGAACCCCAATGTCTGGGCACCGACGAGAATTGACTAAAAAGCATACGCTGCCACTCTTTCCTTACCAGAGATCATGGGTGAATCCATCCTGAAAATCGTAAAACCTTTTGGCTGTATCACTGCTTCCAGTGTACCTGCATTTAACCAAGCTTCAGTGCAACAAGCAATTGAGATTTGTTTCATCTGCCTCAAATACAGCAGCCTTGCCCCGAGATCATCAATCTTATTTTCTAGCGACTACATATTCACCAACAGGATACTAAGTAAGGGAGGCCTCATCCCTCTGCGCTTCAGCTTGGTTTGAATTCTGCCTCTGCTGTGTTTTCGGCCGTGGCATTGACCCTTAAAGCTGGCATGCTTAACTGCTCGGCAGTTAACTGTCGAACGTAAGATCTGAAGATCAGTGATGTAAATTCATAGTCCATTGTTAAGAGGAAATTTACATGCTACAGACTGCAGTGAAAGTAATTCAAAAGGTGTGTATATTTAGGAAAAGAGGAAAACTGATACAATTTCTTGTGGCCCACAGAAAGGCGCTGATGCACACTGGCAACATCTTGCAACTTTGTACTTTGATAATAAAATTTAATTTAAACTTTGAACGCTAACTATGCTGCTATTCCTACTCTGACTAGCACATGGTAAAGGTAACAATCTCAAGATTATTACCTTTCAGGTCAATTTATCTCCTACCTCTCTAAAGTCTGCTTACAGAAACTCATCCTGGTTTTTTCCTACGTCACGGGTACCTACATGCACCAAGACAATCGGTTGATCGCCAACCCACAGCCGCTCCAAGAATTCCGACTCCTACAACGAGGAATCAAACACCATATGGCCCCTGAACTGCACTTTCTCTGTAACACTATATTCTTTCTTTATGACCTCAATGGATGTATGTAAGGCAATAAAAGGATCCCTTTCTGGTTGGCTGCCAGTGACTAGTGGTGTTCTGCAGGGATCAATTTTGGGACTGCTTCTTTTTATACTGTATATCAATGATTTAGATAATGGAACAGATGAACTGTTGCCAACTTTGCAGAAGATGCAAAGATTGGTGGAGGGGCAAGTATGAAGTCTATGGAATTAAGGGAATCAAGTAGTGAGATCATGGAAACTGTACAGATTGAAAGGGAGGAGGTGCTTGCTGTCCTGACGAAAATTAAAGTGGATAAATCCCCGGGACCTGACAGGGTATTCCCTTGAACCTTGAAGGAGACTAGTGTTGAAATTGCGGGGGCCCTGGCAGAAATATTTAAAATGTCGCTATCTACGGGTGAGATGCCGGAGGATTGGAGAGTGACTCATGTTGTTCCGTTGTTTAAAAAAGGATCATAAATTAATCCGGGAAATTATAGGCCGGTAAGTTTAACGTCGGTAGTAGGTAAGTTATTGGAGGGAGTACTAAGAGACAGAATCTACAAGCATTTGGATAGACAGGGACTTATTAGGGAGAGTCAACATGGCTTTGTGCATGGTAGGTCATGTTTGACCAATCTATTGGAGTTTTTCGAGGAGGTTACCAGGAAAGTGGATGAAGGGAAGGCAGTGGATATTGTCTACACGGACTTCAGTAAGGCCTTTAACAAGGTCCCGCATGGGAGGTTAGTTAGGAAAATTCAGTGGCTAGGTATACATGGAGAGGTGGTAAATTGGATTAGACATTGGCTCAATGGAAGAAGCCAAAGAGTGGTAGTAGAGAATTGCTTCTCTGAGTGGAGGCCTGTGACTAGTGGTGTGCCACAGGGATCAGTGCTGGGTCCATTGTTATTTGTCATCTATATCAATGATCTGGATGATAATGCGGTAAATTGGATCAGCAAATTTGCTGATGATACAAAGATTGGAGGTGTAGTAGACAGTGAGGATGGTTTTCAGAGCCTGCAGAGGGACTTGGACCAGCTGGAAAAATGGGCTGAAAAATGGCAGATGGAGTTTAATACAGACAAGTGTGAGGTACTGCACGTTGGAAGGACAAACCAAGGTAGAACATACAGGGTTAATGGTAAGGCACTGAGGAGTGCAGTAGAACAGAGGGATCTGGGAATACAGATACAAAATTCCCTAGAAGTGGCGTCACAGGTAGATAGGGTCGTAAAGACAGCTTTTGGTACATTGGCCTTTATTAATCAAAGTATTGAGTATAAGAGCTGGAATGTTATGATGAGGTTGTATAAGGCATTGGTGAGGCCAAATCTGGAGTATTGTGTTCAGTTTTGGTCGCCAAATTACAGGAAGGATATAAATAAGGTTGAAAGAGTGCAGAGAAGGTTTACAAGGATGTTGCCGGGACTTGAGAAACTCAGTTACAGAGAAAGGTTGAATAGATTAGGACTTTATTCCTTGGAGCGTAGAAGGATGCGGGGAGATTTGATAGAGGTATATAAAATTATGATGGGTATAGATAGAGTGAATGCAAGCAGACTTTTTCCACTGAGGCAAGGGGAGAAAAAAAACCAGAGGACATGGGTTAAGGGTGAGGGGGGATAAGTTTAAGGGGAACATTAGGGGGGGCTTCTTCACACAGAGAGTGGTGGGAGTATGGAATGAGCTGCCAGATGAGGTGGTAAATGTGAGTTCTTTTTTAACATTTAAGAATAAATTGGACAGGTACATGGATAGGTGGTGTATGGAGGGATATGGTCCGTGTGCAGGTCAGTGGGACTAGGCAGAAAATGGTTCGGCACAGCCAAGAAGGGCCAAAAGGCCTGTTTCTGTGCTGTAGTTTCTATGGTTTTTCTATTGTTGAGGAAACAAATAGGATGCAGTAGGACTTAAGACAGATTAGGAGAATAGGCACGAATGAAATATAATGTTGGAAAATGCACTTTGGTAGAAGAAATAAATGTGCAGACTATTTTCTAAATGGGAAGAAAATCCAAAAATACTGAGATGCAAAGGGGCTTGAGAGTCCTTGTGCAGAACAGCTGTTATGTAGCCTTAGGGTTCATATTTTCTGTGGGCTGTGACGTTAAAACATCGGGAGAATGAGGCTGACTTTTGGACACTGTTTGAGCTATGAGGGAGGGAGGGAGAGAGGGAGGTGAAGTTATTTGATGGACAATCGATGTTATGGTTTCTCTGCAGCTTGTTTTGAATATAGAAGGACGCACAGAAGGAAGGGACAAGCAGATGCACTAAGGTGTGGTGAAGTTACCACTACACTTTTAGGTGTCCACAAGTGTGGAACTGAGGATTGATTAAGAGGAATCGATCTGTGATTATGAGTGCGTGACAGAGTGACCCTGTGGAGTCTACCAGTGTGTCTAACCCTTGCCTCGGTTGGTAGACCATCACTTGAAGACGGTGTTCTGAAGTTGGTCAAGTTTGGCTAACTTGGAAGTTTCGGAGGACAACAGGAAGAATCGACAGCATTGGCTTATGTGGACATCAAACCTCTGTCTCTCCCCTCAATTCTACTCAACTCAGTAACACGAACTGAACTGATTTCGTTTACCTACCATCGTAAGACTGTATCATTTACTCCTTAAGCTTGAAGAAGTTTGGCTTTTATATTTCCACACCTATATATGCATAAACTCTGCTAACCTGTTTGATTTATCTGGTTTTATACTATTATTCTGTAGTTACTAATAAAATAGCCTTTGTTAACAGCAATACCAGACTCCAGGTGTGTTCCATTTCTGCTGGATCTTTTAACCCGTTACAGGGTAGGTAACGCACCCTAAAGGTTAACTTGCAGGTTGATTCAGTGGTGAGGAAGGCAAATGCAATGTTAGCATTCATTTCAAGAGGTCTAGAGTACAAGAGCAGGGATGTTGATGCTGAGGCACTAGTGAGGCCTCATCTTGAATATTGTGAACATTTCTAGGCTCCTCATCTAAGAAGAGATGTGCTGGCATTGGAGAGGGTTCAGAGGAGGTTCACAGGATGATTCCGGAAATGAAAGGGTTATCATACATTTGATAGCTCTGGGTCTGTACTCTGGGTCTACATTTGAAATTTAGAAGGACGAGGCGGGATCTCATTGAAGCCTTTCAAATGTTGAAAGGCCTAGACAGAGTAGATGTGGGAAGGATGTTTCCCCTGGTGGTGGAGTCTAGAGCAAGAGGGCACAGCCTCATTTAAAACAGAGACGAGGAAAAATTTCTTGAGCAGTAGGGTGGTGAGTTTGTGGAATTTATTACTGCAGGCAGTTGTGAAGACCAGGTTGTTGGGTGTATTTAAGGCAGAGCTTGATAGATTCTTGATTGGACACGGCATCAAAGATTACGGGAGAAGGCCAGGGAGTGGGGCTGAGGAGGGAAAAAGGATCAACCATGATTAAATGACAGAGCAGACACAAACGGTCTAATTCTACTCCAATGTCTTATGAACTTATAATCTGTTGGATGGCACGCAAACAAAAGTTTTTCACTATGCTTCCTTATCAGTGACAATAATAAACCTATTACTAAAATTTTCCATTACAAGTAGGTATCTAATCCATCGAATGCTTGGCTGACTTGGCCTAGGATATTTTTACCTTAGCAAAGATTCTACACCCTCTACAGCTGGGGACCATAGACCCCTTGCTCAATGGTATTGGTTCTTTTAGCTCTGCTCTAGGGAAATGGGAGTTCATCTCCCCAGGGCAGTGACAGAGAGTGACAGCTAAGAGGGGAAGTGGATACCCTGGAGGCCGATACAAAGAATGAAGCTGTGGGGAAGTTGATGTTACCTCGGTCGAGCTTGTCTTCTCCTGCGGGTTACTCTTTTCCTTGTTTTTCTTTCTCGCAGTGGCGAGGCCACTCTTTTTCTCTGCGAAGTTCTGGTTAAACAAAAACTTCAGACTGTTAATGTGGTTTCACTTACAAAACTTGACTGGACAATCCTCCCTACTTCATTATACTGCAATACATTCCCACTCAGTACCTCAGATATCTGCCCCTTCTCTGTTCATGCATCTCCCGCCACCCAAAACCATGCAAAGCTTTATCTTCCCAGAGGCTTGATGTCACCGATAACACTCCCTATCCAAGGTTTGTCGGAAAAATGCCGGTGAACAGTTGTTCTGTGACAGCACAGTTGCTTAGGGAACAAGGGGGCTCCTAGGATCTAATCCCTTGTTTGTCAATGGTATTAGGCCTGGCTAAGTGAAGGGCTCAGGGCAGATGGTGGACATTTTACACCCCAATCTTCTCCAGTGATTACCATCTCCCACTCTGTCCCAAGGGGTTCATGTCAGCCTAGGCTGAGATGTCTGCTACAGGCAAACAGGCTTTCAACTCTCAAACATAAGAAATGACCTGCTGTCATCAGGTGAGCTGATCCCAAGAAAACACAGAAGGTCTCCCGACAACACACACAAAATGCTGGAGGAGCTCAGCAGACCAGACAGCATCTGTGGAAAAGAGTAAAACAGTCGACGTTTCGAGCTGAGACCCTTCATTAGAACTGGAGAAAAAAAGATGAGAAGTCAGAGTAAGAAGGTGAAGGGAGGGGAGGAAGAAATACAAGGTTGTAGGTGAAGGTGAAACTGGGAGGGGGAGAGGGAGAGGGGTGAAGTGAAGAGCAAGGAAGTTAATTGGTGAAAAAGATAAAGGGCTGGAGAAGGGGGAATCTGCTAGGAGAGGACAGAAGACCATGGAAGAAGTGGAGGAGGAGAAGCACCAGAGGGAAGTGATGGGTAGGAAAGGGAATGGGAAGTAGAATTAAAATGGGTAGTCACTAGGAGATCGTGCTTTTTCTGGCGGATGGAGTGTAGGTGCTTGGGTCTACCTCAGGTCTCACCAATATACAGGAGGCCACACCGAGAGCACTGAATACAGTGCCACCTCACCTGAAGGACTGTTTGGGGCCCTGAATGGTAGTGAGGGAAGAGGTGTAGGGGCAGGTGTAGCACTTGTTCTGCTTACAAGAATAAGTGGCAGGAGGGAGATCAGTGTGGAGGAACGAATGGATAAGGGAGTTGCGTAGGGAGCAATCCCTGCGGAAAGCAGAGTGGGGGCAGGGAGAGGAAAAAATGTGCTTGGTGGTGGGATCCCAATGACAGAGTGAGAAGCTGCTCCTCTAACTGACAATTGGACCTTATATGGATGTTGAGTGAAAAATCTCCCAGCACCTCCCATGGCTTTCCTCTGGAAGCTCTAGACTCTTTTCAAACTCCAAAGATGTGTGAGGTCAGAGGGCAAATTGCCCCTATTGTGTGGGTGAGGGGTAGGACCTGTGTGGAGTTGGTGGGAAATGTGGAGAGAATAATAAGATAGCTGTCGAGGCTTTGGAGAGGACACAGAGGAGGTTTACCTGGATGCTCCTGGATTACAGGCTGTGTGCTGTAAGGAAAATTTGGACAAAACTTGGTTTGTTTTCTCTGGAGCAGCAGTGGCTGAGAGGAGAACTGCTAGAGGTTTATAAGACGGAGACAGAGTAGTGCCTTTTATCCCAAGGTTTAAATGCCAGAGGGCATTTAATATGAGAGAGGGGGTAAGTTTTTTTTTAGTGGTGGGTCTGTGGAATGTGCTGCCTGGGGCAGTGGCAAAGGCAAATTCAATTGGGGTGTTTAAAAGGCTCTTAGTAGATACATGAACATGAGGTAAATAGAAGGATACGAACATTGAGTAGACAGAAGGGATCAGCTTAGTTGGGTATTTGATTACTAATTTGAATAGTTTGACATGACAATGAGGACCGAAGTGCTTGTTCCTGTGCTGTGTTCTAATAGGCAACATCATTAATGTAAGATTAGTGTAAGTGGGTTGATGTGGACTCCTATGACTTTATGAGTAAAAACAGGCACTGACGTCTAACTTGTAATATTCAGCAACACGCACAAAATGCTGGAGGAGCTCAGCAGACCAGGCAGCATCTGTGGAGGAAGTAAAACAGTTTATGTTTTAAGCCAAGACCCTACGTTAGGACTGGAAAGGAAGGGGGCAAAAGCCAGAATAGGATGATGAGGGAAGGAGTACAACCTGGCAGGTGAGATGTGACGGGGAAGGTGGATAATAAGAACATAAGACATTGGGGCAGAATTAGGTCATTTGGCCCATAGAGTCTGCTCCATCATTTCATCATGACAGATCCATTTCCCTCTCAGCCCCAAACTCCTGCTTTCTCCTCCCATAAATCCCTTCATGCACTGACCAATCAAGAACCTTTCAACCTCTACCTTAAATATATGTAAAGACTTGGCCTCCACAGCTGTCTGTGGCAAAGAATTCCACAGATTCACCACTCTCTGGCTAAAGAAATTCCTCCTCATTTCCGTTCTAAAAGGATGCCTCTCTACTCTGGTCTTGGACTATAACACCAAAGGAAACATCCTCTGCAGATCCACTCTATCAAAGCCTTTCACTATTTGATATGTTTCAATGAGGTCATCTGATTCTTCTGAATTCCAGTGAATACAGGTCCCAGAGCCAACAAACACTCTTCATATGACAAGCTATTCAATCCTGGAATCATTTTTGTGAACCTCCTTTGAACCCTCTCCAGTTTTAGCACATACTTTCTAAGATAAGGGGCCCAAAGCTGCACACAGTACTCCAAGTGAGGCCTCACCAGTGAGTTATAAGGTCTCAACATTACATCCTCGCTCTTATATCCTAGTCCTCTTGAAATGAATGCTAACATTGCATTTGCCTTCCTCACCATAGACTCAACCTGTAAATTAACGTTTAGGGAATCCTGCATAAGGACTCCTAAGTCCCTTTGCACCTCAGTTTTTAGAAAATTTTCTCTCCATGTAGAAAATAGTCAACCCTTTCATTTCTTCTACCAAAGTGCATGACCGTACACTTCCTGACACTGTATTCCATCTGCCATTTCTTTGCCCATTCTTCTAAGTCCTTCTGTACCCTCTCTACTTCCTCAAAACTACCTGTCCCTCCACCTATCTTCATGTCGTCTGCAAACTTTGCAATGAAGCCATCAATTACATCATCCAAATCATTGACATATAACGTAAAAAGAATAGGTCCCAACACACACTCCAGTGGAACTCCACTAGTCACTAGCAGCCAACCAGAAAAGGCTCCTGTTCTTCCCACCCTTTTCCTCCTGCCAATCAGCCACTGTTTTATCCATGCTAGAATCTTTTCTGCAATACCATAGGCTCATAGCTTGTTAAGCAGCCTCATTCCGAAAATCCACAATATCAAGACTTCTTTGTCTATCCTGATTGCTATTTCTTCAAAGAATTTCAAGAGATTTGTTTGGCAAGATTTTTCCTTAAGGAAACCACGCTGACTACAGCCTATTTCATCATGTGCCTCCAAGTACCCTGAGACATTATCCTTAGTAATCGACTCCAACATCTTCCTAACCACTGAGGTCAAACTAAATGGCCTATAGCTTCCTTTCTTCTGCCCCTCTCCCTTCTTGAAGAGTGGAATGATATCTGCAATTCTCCTATCTTCTGGAACCATTCCAGAATCTATTGATTCTTGAAAGATCATTACTAATACCTCCACAATCTCTTCAGCTACCTCTTTTAGAACCCAGGGGAATACACCATCTGGCCCAGCTGACTTATCTATCTTCAGACCTTTCAGTTTCCCAAGAACCTTCTCTCTAGATATGGTAACTTCACACAATTCATGATGTCTGACACCAGGAACTCCCACCATACTGCGTGTTATCCACAGTGAAGACTGATGCAAAATACTTATTCAATTTGTCCACAATTTCATTGTCTCCCATTACTACCTCTCCAGCATCATTTACCAGCGGTCCGATACCCACTCTCGCCCCTCTTTTACACATTAAATGTCTGAAGAAACTTTTGGTATCCTCTTTAATATCACTGGCTAGCTTACTTTTGTATTCCATCTATAACTTCTTAATGACATTTTTAGTTGCCTTCTGTTGTCTTTTAAAAGCTTCCCAATCCTCTTAACTTCCCACTAATATTTGTTCTATTATATGCCCTCTCTTTGGTTTTTATATTGGCTTTGACCTCTTGTTAGCCACAGTTGCGTCATCTTTCCTTTAGAATACTTCTTCCTTTTTGGGATGTACGTATATATCCTGTGCCTTCCGAACTGCTTCCATAAATTCCAGCTATTGCTGCTCTGCTGTCATGCCTGCCAATGTTCTTTTCCAATCAATGCTGGCCAACTCCTCTCTCTTGCCTCTGTAATTCCCTTTAGTCCACTGTAACACTGATATATCCAGCTTTAGCTTCTCCTTCTCAACTTTCCACATGAATTTGATCATATCATGATCACTTGCCCCAAACGGTTCCTTACCTCAAAGACTCTAATCAATTCTTGTTCATTGCACAACATCCAATCCAGAATAGCTGATCCCCTAGCTGCTCTAAAAAGCCATCTCATAGGTCCTTTGGAAATCCCTCCTGGAACCCAGCATCAACCTGATTTTACTTGCATATTGAAATCCCCCATGACTACTGTAACACTGCCCTTTCTGATGCATTTTCTATCTCCTGTTGTAATCTGTAGGCCACATCCTTACTACTGTTTGGGGTCTGTATACAACTCCCATCAGGGTCTTTTTAACCTTGCATTTCCTTAACTCTATCCACAATGATTCAACACCTTCCAGCCTTATGTCACCTCTTTCTAATGATTTGATTTCATTTTTTACCAACAGAGCAACGCTGCCCCCTCTGCCTTCCTGCCTGTCCTTTTGATATGTGTATCCTTGGATATTAAGGTCCCAGTTATAATCTTTCAGCCATGATTCAGTGATGCCTATAACACATACATGCCAATCTCTAACTGTGCTGCAAGTTTATGTGAGATACTGCCTGACTTGCCAAGTTCCTCCAGCACTTTCCGTGCATCACTCAAGATTTCCAGCATCTGCAGAATCTCTTCTTTATAAAAGTAACACTGACTCTCTTTAGGCATCTCTCCAGAAATGAAAGCTCACCTAATGACAGGGATCACAGGGCTGCGGCTCCTTCCAGTGCCCTGGAAGGAAAGGTTGCCTTCGAGTGAATTGCCAGTATAGGCCCTCTCTCTTGTACTGCTGGTTTCATTGGGGTTGAAGACAAGAACCTCCTGAAAGCAAGAACCAGACAAGCTGGCAGTTACAGTCAAACTTCACAAACACGTACCTGGAATGAGCTCGTGAGCCACACCACATCTCGACAATTTGGAGTTTCTAGATCTTTCATTTTCATTTCTTTAGAGCAGTGATTATGAATGGGGGCATTAGGGGAAATAGAAGTCATTGGGGGGGTGTTCAAGGTCCTTTGTAGGGTGGGTGGGGGCACTCTAACTTGAGGCATGAAACCTGATTGTTAGTAGAGCAGGCAGTCCAAAAAAAAGGATGAGGCGCTGGAAGACAGGAAGAACCATAGCTCTGCAGTTGGTGAGCACTCATCGTCACAATGCGTCTGAAACTCGGCAATCTCATCCGACCTTACCAACCAACAGACATTCGGGATGCATAAATTAGCAACCGGGGTGCCCAACAGTTCCCCTTGACTTGTGGTACGGAACAAGTTTGTGCAGTTTAATAGTTGGCAAGTCAAGTACACCCTCTCAACTTTCTCTACAGATCCATGGAAAACAGGTTGTGCAATGATACAGCAATGGCCGAAACCAAACAGTGAAATAAAGCCAATCAGTGAACCTGCCGACCCCAAGGATACCTTTTGAGGTGTTCAAAGTGACCTTGGCTTTATATCTGCGATCAAGAACCATCTTTGGGGACAATGAGATCTTACGTGATTGGTCAATTGCACCAACTGGAATAGTATAAAGGTAGCTTGCTGAACACCTGACTAATATTCAAATTCCAATCTGAATCACTGTCAACGTCAATTTCGCTGTTGTGATGGTCTTCATCTTCGCATCGGTGTTCCTTTGCATGCCACTACCATTGTTGCATCTATGTCAACTTGCTGCTGCCATCAACATCTGTTAGGCTATCCCAGTTTATGTTAATTTTTTATTTTAATTTAGCCACGTTAATGATGGCGTGATCTCTATGAGTCCGAAAGGCAGTGAAGCCTTGAATTCTAATCCTGCTAAGAAACTACAAAAAGTGTGTCAATACAATGTTACACATCTGGGGTACGGTTTTATTCTGTTCGCGTTAGATCATCGATACACATTGTGTCTTATCTGTAATACTGTACTGTCTAATGAAGCCATGAAACCATCAGAATTGCAGGAACACTTCAGTAAAATCCACTCTGAAAAGGCTACTTATGGTATTACTCGGTTCCAGAAGATGAAAGAAGCATTTGAAAAGCGTAGCACACTCCAGTCATTTGCCAGGAAAGCTAAAAATGACATAGAACATAGAATAGTACAGCACAGTACAGGCCCTTCGGCCCACAATGTTGTGCCGACCCTCAAACCCTGCCTCCCATATAAGCCCCCACCTTAGATTCCTCCATATACCTGTCCAGTAGTCTCTTAAACTTCACTAGTGTATCTGCCTCCACCACTGACTCAGGCAGTGCATTCCACGCACCAACCACTCTCTGAGTAAAAAACCTTCCTCTAATATCCCCCTTGAACCTCCCACCCCTTACCTTAAAGCCATGTCTTCTTGTATTGAGCAGTGGTGCCCTGGGGAAGAGGCACTGGCTATCCACTCTATCTATTCCTCTTATTATCTTGTACACCTCTATCATGTCTCCTCTCCTCCTCCTTCTCTCCAAAGAGTAAAGCCCTAGCTCCCTTAATCTCTGATCATAATCCATACTTTCTAAACCAGGCAGCATCCTGGTAAATCTCCTCTGTAGCCTTTCCAATGCTTCCACATCCTTCCCATAGTGAGGTGACCAAACTGGACACAATACTCCAAGTGTGGCCTAACCAGAGTTTTATAGAGCTGCATCATTACATCGCAACTCTTAAACTCTATCCCTCGACTTATGAAAGCTAACACCCCATAAGCTTTCTTAACTACCCTATCCACCTGTGAGGCAACTTTCAGGGATCTGTGGACATGTACCCCGAGATCCCTCTGCTCCTCCACATTACCAAGTATCCTGCCATTTACTTTGTACTCTGCCTTGGAGTCTGTCCTTCCAAAGTGTACCACCTCACACTTCTCCGGGTTGAACTCCATCTGCCACTTCTCAGCCCACTTCTGCATCCTATCAATGTCTCTCTGCAATCTTTGACAATCCTCTACACTATCTACAACACCACCAACCTTTGTGTCATCTGCAAACTTGCCAACCCACCCTTCTACCCCCACATCCAGGTCGTTAATAAAAATCACAAAAAGTAGAGGTCCCAGAACAGATCCTTGTGGGACACCACTGGTCACAATCCTCAATCTGAATGTACTCCCTCCACCACCACCCTCTGCCTTCTGCAGGCAAGCCAATTCTGAATCCACCTGGCCAAACTTCCCTGGATCCCATGCCTTCTAACTTTCTGAATAAGCCTACCGTGTGGAACCTTGTCAAATGCCTTACTAAAATCCATATAGGTCACATCCACTGCACTACCCTCATCTATATGCCTGGTCACCTCCTCAAAGAACTCTATCAGGCTTGTTAGACACGATCTGCCGTTCACAAAGCCATGCTGACTGTCCCTGATCAGACCTTGATAGTAGTCTCATTGCTTCCTATAACATTTCCAAAATGATAGCAAAGTATGGAAAATCTCATTCAATTCATGAAAGATTAATAATGCCTGCTGTTTCAGAAGTGCTCACCACTGCTCTCAAAATGGATACCAGGTACTTTAAAATTAATTCCTCTGGTAATAACTTTGTAGATCATCAACTTGACGAAATGAGTGAAGACAATGACTATCGACTATGCACAGAGCTACAAAAAACAGAATTTGGGATACAACTGGATGAGTCAACTGTGAGAGACAACAAGGCACTGCTAATGGAATATGTATGGTTTAGCAAAAATGGAAATGTTTATGAAAAGATTCTCTTTTGTAAAATGTTAAAAACAAAAGCCAATGGAGAATCAATCAATGACGAATTCAAAATACATATTGAAGATAAAAGTATTGCGATTAGGAACATGGTTTCTTGCGCAACAGATGGAGCACCATATATGACAGGTCGCCATACTGGTTTAGATGCATTTATGAAAAAGAAATTCCAAGTCTGTTTGCATCCATTGTGTAATTCATCATCAACATTTTGCAGCCAAAAACCTGGTCTTTGTAGAAGAGCCAAACTGCTCTTCATTGTACTTCCATCCTCCTACCTTGTTGAAAGAGGCTTCAGTGCAGAGAACCACATACCCACAAAAAACAGAAACCACTTAGACATTGTTACGCATGAGGAATTGAGGCTTTTGCCATCACAATGTGAACCAGATACTTCAACTCTTGCCAAAAACCATCAAGTTCAAACATTACGTTGATATCAAAGCTGCAGTACAGTGAGCAAGCTAGGCTTAAAGACAAATGAAAATTGAAAGCAGAATCACTTTTCTTATGTTAGCATATGGTAGACATATTTTTACACTACGGAAAGCATATTGTGCCTAAGAGGGGTGTTGGCAAATGTGAATGTGCTTTGGGGGGGTGTTGGCAAGTATGAATGTGCTTTAGAGGGCATTGGCAAGTATGGAGGTGCTTTGGGAGGGTGTTGGCAAGTATGAATGTGGGTTAGAGGACGTTGGCAAGTATGAATGTGCTTTAGGGGGTGTTGGCAAGTATGAAGGTGATTTAGAGGGGATTGGCAAGTATGAAGGTGGTTTAGGGGGTGTTGGCAAGTGTGAAGGTGTTTTAGGGGGTGTTGGCAAGTGTGAAGGTGTTTTAGGGGGTGTTGGCAAGTGTGAAGGTGCTTTGGGGGGGTGTTGGCAAGTACGAATGTGCTTTGGGGGGTGTTGGCAAGTATGAAAGTGCTTTGGGGGGTGTTGGCAAGTATGAAGGTGCTTTAGGGGGTGTTGGCAAGTGTGAATGTGCTTTAGTGGGTGTTGGCAAGTATGAAGGTGCTTTGGGGGGTGTTGGCAAGTGTGAAGGTGTTTTAGGGGGTGTTGGCAAGTGTGAAGGTGTTTTAGGGGGTGTTGGCAAGTGTGAAGGTGCTTTGGGGGGGTGTTGGCAAGTACGAATGTGCTTTGGGGGGTGTTGGCAAGTATGAAAGTGCTTTGGGGGGTGTTGGCAAGTATGAAGGTGCTTTAGGGGGTGTTGGCAAGTGTGAATGTGCTTTAGTGGGTGTTGGCAAGTATGAAGGTGCTTTGGGGGGTGTTGGCAAGTATGAAGGTGCTTTAGGGGGTGTTGGCAAGTATGAAGGTGTTTTAGGGGGGTGTTGGCAAGTGTGAAGGTGTTTTAGGGGGCGTTGGCAAGTGTGAAGGTGTTTTAGGGGGTGTTGGCAAGTATGAAGGTGCTTTGTGGGGGTGTTGGCAAGTATGAATGTGTTTTGGGGGGGTGTTGGCAAGTATGGAGGTGTTTTGGGGGTGTTGGCAAGTATGACTGTGTTTTAGGGGGCATTGGCAAGTGTGAAGGTGCTTTAGGGGGTGTTGGCAAGTGTGAAGGTGCTTTAGGGGGTGTTGGCAAGTGTGAATGTGCTTTAGGGGGGTGTTGGAAAGTGTGAAGGTGTTTTTAGGGGGTGTTGGCAAGTATGAAGGTGTTTTAGGGGGCGTTGGCAAGTGTGAAGGTGTTTTGGGGGGTGTTGGCAAGTATGAAGGTGTTTTAGGGGGCGTTGGCAAATATGAAAGTGCTTTAGAGGGTGTGGCTAAAAACTGATTTAGAGACACAGACAGTAACAGGCCCTTCTGTCCCAATGAGCGCACACCACTTGATTAACCCAGTTAACCAATTAATCTGTATGTGCTGGAATATGGGAGGAAACCCGGAGGAATCCTACGGGGTCGCAGGGAGAACCTATGAACTCTTTACAGACAGTGGCAGGAACTGAACCTGTGTCGCTGGTTCTGTAATAGCATTAAGCTAACTGCTATGCTACTGTTCTGCCCTATCTGTCACCGTGTGTGAGAGGACCTCTCTGCACGTACTGTTAGAAGAAACAGACAATCCTTTCGGGGTAAACTGTGAAGAGTTTTATGACCAAAATCCAGTTACTGAAACATGGCAGACAATGAATGCACAGGCAAATCCCTTAAACAACAAAGTCATTGGGTCTCCAATGACGTTGGCAAACAATAAAAATTAGTCTGAGCTCTAGGATGAATTATTTCTCTGGGGTCTTACCAATGCTTAGGGAGCAGAGGACAGCTGGGTTTAAAGTCTTGCCTGAAATATGGCACCTGTGGAAGTACAGCCCACTTCTCAGCACCAGATTACAGGCTAAAAAGGTCTAAAGGGCAACTGAGGCCTCCGGGGTCAGGGTCGATTATGAATGTTGCACCCTAGCTGTCTAGACATGCAAGCCAGGGCAGTACAATATGGAGAGCAAGCTCTTGCCCATGTAGCAAGCTCCCCCTCTCCACACATCTGATGAACCCAAAGGAATGGCAGAGACCAATAAAGTCTGGCACCAGCAGCGTCCCAGGAGTTGCCAGTCAGCGTTGATCACAATGTAGGACTGCCACAGGGATTCCATCTCTGGATTTTTCCCTCGGGGTTCACTCCCGAAGCCTTCCCCATGAGTGGGTATAGCTGCAAGGCAGCAGAGGTTTGAGATCAGTTTTCCTTCTCCGAGGTGAGCTGCTGACTACAGCTGAGGAGCCCTATCTGCCTGAAGCAATGGGTTTTAAGGTGCCAATAACCTGCCTTTGCTCCTAATCCTGTCAATAGAATTGGTTGCACTAGGCTTAGTAGCTAAGACACGTGAAGGCCAGAAGCTAGACGGTCATCAGAGGCTCTCTGAGACGCATGCCATTGAGAACACTTAATAGGTAGCTGGAGCTTGTTCCCTGGCTATAACGACCTTAAGGAACCTGAAGGGGAATTAGATGCTAACCATTCAGACTCAAGGGGTGGAAAGAATCGCAACTTTACAGCCTGGGAGAGGACGCTGTGCATTTCCTTCCTAACGATACCACTATTTTCTCGAAGTACGGATCTGAGCCGTACCCTCCAAATATCCGGACCTGCCTCTCGGTTTTTTTGCACTACCCTATTTCCCATTTTTCTACTTTCTATTTATGATTTATAACTTAAATTTTTAATATTTACTAATTTTAACTATTTTTAATATTCTTAATATTTAATATTTGTAATCCAGGGAGTGTGAAGCGCAGATTCAAATATCGCTGTGATGATTGTACGTATTGTTTGGCGACTATAAAGTATATACTTTTACTCTCTCACACACACTCATATGTTGAGAGATACATGCACACACTGACATAACTGTTCAGACATACATGGACACACAGATGTGCACAATCACCCTGAACGAGCTACCGGGTTCTGCACCGATACCATTCACTGTCCCCAACACTAACTCCGGTGCCAAGGAGCGATTTGCCCAGCTTCATTACCTCTCCATCTTCGGCGTTCAGTGGCTTGTACTTCACAGCGCTGATGTGCCCTTGGACAGTGACCCTCCTGTATTCTCTGTACTCCAGCTGATCCAGGAGCTGTTTCAGTTCTGACATGGTGGTCAAGGCTGATCCACCTGAGGAAAAAATTCATGAACTTCCTGAGGTTGCTTGTAGCAGAGTACTTCACCCCCTGAAATTTCCTCAGTAGCGCACTGCAGGCAGAGCTGTTCCTTCGGTACAGCTGCCACAGACTACATCAGATGAGAATAAATCCTTGCACTCAGTGAACGTGCTACACGTAGAGCAGCTGACACAGAGACAGCCAGATGGAATTGATTTATTCACAGAACAAACGGGAAGTAAGTTTATTTAATCAGCCATTCCAAACAGATGTTGAGTTTTGCCTGTGATCTAAATATGATTACTTGGTCTCCTGAGAGTACTTGGCAGATAAAAGATTGGTCAGGATAGAATCAGAATTAGGTTTAATATCACATATCACTGGCATGTCATGAAATTTGTTGTTTTGCAGCAGCAGTACAGTGCAAATATATAAATACTATTAAGTTATGATAAGAAATATTTATGTGTATATATGTACACACACCCACAAATACATATACACACACACACACACACACACACAGATATATATAAACGCCGCTGGTGCTTAGGGCACAATGAAGGCCCTCCATCTCTCTGTATGGAAGGATTCTTCATTACTGTTTCTGTAACGATTTTGTTAACGAGTCAGGGTTGATGACCCTGAACTGAACCCTGAAGCGGAAGGACTGGTAGACCATTCTTTTCTGGCCTCTACCCTTTGACCAATTTGGCATGCAGGTGACCCTTCCAAGAGCTAAGGCACAAGGCCCTGACCCTAGCTCTCCAGGTCATTGAGGCATGCAAGCCTCTAAACCCTACGTCAAGGTTGTGGTCCTCTTGGAAGGGAGGGGAAGAAGCTGTTCCTAAAATGTTGAGTGTGTGCTTTCAGGCTCCTGTACCTCTTCCCTGACGGTAGCAATGAGAAGAGAGTTCTTTGAGGATATAAGAAGCGCAGTGGATAGAGGGGAATAGATGAACATTATTTACCTAGATTTCCAGAAGGCATTCAATAAGGTGCCACATAAAAGACTTCTCCATAAGATAAGGATGCATAGAGTCGGGGGTGATGTATTACAATGGATAGAGGATTGGTTAACTAATAGAAAGCAGAGAGTTAGTATACATGGCTGTTACTCTGGTTGGCAATCAGTGGTGCGCGGTGTGCCGCAGGGGTCAGTGCTGGATCCACAAAATGTTCATGATAATACATTAACAATCTGGAAGAGGAGACCAAGTGTAGTGTATCTAAGTTTGCTGATACTAAATTGAGTGGAAAAATAAGTTGTGCAGAAGATATGGAGAGTTTGCAGAGAGATAAGGATAGGTTAAGTGAGTGGGCAAGGGTCTGGCAGATGGAGAACAATGATGGCAAATGTGAGGTCATCCACTTTGGAAGGAAAAATCGAAGAACTGTGCAGGTGGACTTGGAAGTGCTTGTGCATGAATCACAGAAGGTTGGTTTGCAGGTGCAGCAGGCTATCAAGAAGACAAATAGAATGTTGGCCTTCATTACTAGAGGGAAAGAGCAGGGAGGTTATGCTGCAACTGTGCAGGGTACTGGTGAGGCCACACCTGGAGTACTGCATGCAGTTCTGGTCTCCTTACTTGAGGAAGGATATACTGGCTTTGGAGGTGGTGCAGAGGAGGTTCACCAGGTTGATTGTAGAGATGAGGAAGTTAGAGTATGAGGAGAGATTGAGTTGTCTGGGACTATACATGCTGGAATTCGGAAGAATGAGAGGAGATCTTATAGAAACATATAAAATTATGAAAGGGATAGATAAGATAGAGGCAGGAAAGTTGTTTCCACTGGTAGGTCAGACTAGAACTAGGGGACATAGCCTCAAAATTTAGGGGTGTAGATTTAGGATGGAGATGAAGAGGAAGATTTTCCCAGAGAGTGGTGAATCTGTGGAATTCTCTGCCAACGAAGCAGTGGAAGCTACCTCAGTAAACACGTTTAAGACAAGGCTAGATCTATTTTTGCATAGTAAGGGAATTAAAGGTTATGGGGAAAAGGCAGGTAGATGGAGATGAGCCCCTGACCAGATCAGCCATGATCTTATTGAATGGCAGAGCAGGCCCGACAGGCCAGATGGCCGACTCCTGCTCCTATTTCTTATGTTCTTATGTTCTAAGGGGGCAAGACCTAGATGCAAGAGGTTATCCATCCACCTCCCTGTCAGAATGGACTCCCTCAACTCTGCCCTATGTAGTGCAGCATTCCCACAGAATAGTCCTGACAAAATGGCACTCTCTTAGTGCCACCTCCTTTAAAACTGTTGCACTCTCACTGCATTGGCCTTCTGAAAGATAAGGAGCAAAAATCTACTGGAGGAACTCAGTGAATTCAGCATTGTCCTTCGGGAACAGTGGATAGGAATGGTTATTGTTTCAGATCGAAAGCCCACATCAGAGTTTCTGGAGCAACAGACTGTCTACAGCAGGAACTCAGCAGAATGACCTGAAATGTCAACAGTTCCTCTCCCCCTACAGATGCCTCTTGACCTTCTAACTTCCATCAGCAGATTGTTGGCATTCTGGATTCCAACATGTGCAGTCTGTTGTATCTTAATAGAAAAAGAGCTCTCTCAGTACAATTCCTTCCAGCATTACAGTATCATTGAACACGCTTCCACCCCAAAGCACGGTCTTCCTTCAGTCCTGGTCCCAGCAGTACTGTTCTATCTAACTGCCCCCTCAGCATTGTTCCTCTGGTACTGTAACTGTTCAGAGTTCCCTCAGTATAGTTCAAATAGTACAAACCACCCTCATGCTCTTGACCGTACTGCACTCTCTCAGTACTGCACCCTCCAACAGTACAAAGTTCTCTCAGTATGGTCCTCGACTATACAGCAATACCTTCAACACTGCTTCTCTGATACTCTAGTGTGTCCTCAGTGCTCCCTGGGTGTTGCCTAGACACTCTCTCTTTCTGTTACCTCTGACTGTACAGTGAGCTCTCACTACTGTTAGTCTGGATGCCATGCTCACAACCCTGCAATGTGACCATGGTAAGGAAGAATGCATGCACAACAGAAGTTACGAAAGAGTGTGGCTCACCGAGCACTTCTTGCCGATAATCCCGCTCGCTGCAGGGCAGGGGAGGAAAGGTGTAATACCCGCCAATTCGAGAATGACTCAGCCTCTCCCTGTACTTATCCTTGGCAGTTTGTACCCAATGAATAAACTCCTTCACTTTGGGGTTCTTCACGTACGGTTTTCCTCGATGGTAGCCTAAAGGAGAAACAGAAGGTTAAAAACAGCAGGCCGGAAAGTTATTAAAAAAAATTCTGCAAATGTTGGAAATTCAGAGCAACACACACACAATTGTTACTGCAGGTGTGAATGATCTCTGCTTGCCTGGAGTATCATTCATAAACATTGACGCACATCCAGTAGCTCCCCCCAGTGGCTGCATTGAGAACGATACTGCCTAATCTGGTTCCCATTCCTCTACACTGCAGGTTCACTGGGAGGTTGACTGTAAACCCACCTGAAAAAGAACATGGAGACAAATGGGAAACTGGGACAACAGGCAAAGGAGCTGGTGGATCCAGAATTCCAGCATCCATAATTCCTTGTCTTCAGTTTGGAAAATGGACCCATCTCAAAGTTCAAAGTGCATATGAGGGGTGCTTGATAAGTTCGTGGCCTAAGGTAGAAGGAGTCAATTTTAGAAAACCTAGCACATTTATTTTTCAACATAGTCCCCTCCTACATGTACACACTTAGTACAGCAGTTGGAGAGCATGCGGATCTTGGACCTCCAGAAAGTTTCCACAGCAGGGGTGATTGATAGGTTCGTCGCCTAAGGTAGAAGGAGATGAGTTATACGGCTCTCGTTACATGCACATGCAGTTCAACCCTTTGAGTGATTATTCAGAAAGTTTGAAGTTAATAACTCATCTCCGTCTACCGTAGGCCACAAACTTATCAATCACCCCTGATGAGTTACGGTGAAGGAATGGTGACACAGGAAAAGCAGAAAGTCATTCCGTCACTTAAACTTGTTCCAGTATTCAGTTTGACCAATTCATCTACCTAACCCATATTCCTCACCCTTCAAAAATCTGTCAGTTTTTTGGCTTTTTATATTTTTATGTACAGTACTTTTCTTTTGCTGGAACCAACCAGTACCATTACCTCTGACTGGGTCAGGTAGGCATTCTTTAAACAGCTCATGTTGCACCCCCCACGACCCTGTACAACTCATGCTCTCGGTAATACTTATTTAATTATAATTTTTTTGGATTTGCACAGTTTGTCTTGTTTGCACATGGATTGCTTCTCAGTCTGTGTTCAAAGTTAATTTTATTATTGAAGTACATACATGTTACCATATATAACCCTGAGATTCATTTTTCTGTGGGCGTAATCAGCAAATCTATTGAATAGCAACTATAACAGGATCAATGAAAGATCAACCAGAATGCGTAAGACAACAAACTGTGCAAATGCAGATGTAAGTAAATAGCAATAAATAACAAGAACATGAGACAATCAGATAAAGAGTCCTTAAAGTGAGTTGGTTGTGGGAACATTTCAATGATGGGGCAAGAGAGTGTAGTTATCGTCCTTTATTCAAAAGCCTGATGGTTGAGGGGAAGTACTGTCCTTGAACCTGGTGGTATGAGTCCTGAGGCTCTTGTATCTTTTACCCAATGGCAGCAGGAAGAAGAGAGCACATCCTGGGTGGTGGAAATCTCTGTTGGGGATGCTGCTTTCCTACAACATGTAGACAATCTCTGTGGTTGGAAGAGCTTTACCCATAATGGACTGGGATGAATCCCCTTCCTTTTGTAGGGCTTTCCATTCAAAGGCATTGGTGTTTTCATACCAGGGCATGAAGCAGCCAGTCAATATGCTCTCCACTAGACATCTATAGAAGATTATCATTGATTCTTCTGTATTTCTTTGTTCTATTGCAAACAACTGCTAGAAAATGAATCTCAGGGTTGTGTATGGCGACACATAGGTACTTTAGTAATAAATTTACTTTGAACTTTGATTTAGTTGCTGCCTCAGCACACATAACTAGCTGTTCCATATACATACCGTTTACATACACCTGAGTGTATTCGGTGGTGAGGAGGTAAGGGAATGTTGTCGGTCCATTGGGATCAGTCACTTTGCCTTCCACCCTGACATGGGTACACACGAGGAAGGTCACTTAAATGAAAAAGAAAGGAACACTTGAGAGGCATTTCTCTACATTTTAGTTTAATCACTATCTCAATCTTAGCTGGCTGTAAAGTTGAGAACATACATGTTGGCTGGTTTGGGACCAACAGCAGGTCTGAGATGTTCAGCGATAAGCTGGTCCTGTCCCTTTAAGAACGCACGCAACCATTCCATGAAGGGTGAGCATTGAGAGAAAGCAAATCCCGGTAATTTTGCTACCACCTGCAATGCGTGGAATCAGCTGGAAAATATCTCTAATGACCATGACTTCCAGTCACCTAGGACTGCCTAAACCTATTTGCAAGCTGGCTCGGCAGTTCTCATGTATGTCAGGCAAGGAGGGTGTTTTCTGGTCCTGATGACAAGTCTTCATGCCAAGTGGTGTGGAGTGTAGTGAGATCAGCTGTTAACCACATTCAACCACCCTTAAACTACATGATTTACATAGAACATGGAACAATCAGCTCACAATGTTGTGCTGACATTTTAACCTATTCTAAGATCAATCTAATCCTTCTTCCCCACTTAGATATCCATTTTTCTCTCACCCAAGTGCCTACCTACGAGTCTCCTGATGTTCCTAATGTATCTGCCTCTACCACTAACCCTGGCAGTGCATTCCTGGGTCTGTACAGCAGCGTAGTGGTTAGCATAGCGCTTTACAGTACAGGTGATCCGGGTTCAATTCCCGCTGCTGCATGTAAGGTGTTTGTACATACTCTCTGTGACACATGGACTTCCTCCGGGTGCTCCGGTTTCCTTCCACAGTCCAAAGACGTACCAGTTGGTAGGTTAATTAGTCATTGTCAATTGTCCCATGGTTAGGCTCGGATTAAATTGGGGGATTGCTGGGCGGCATGGCTGGAAGGGCCTATTCTGTGCTGTACCTCAATAAAAAAAATTGAAAAAATCCACGCACATATCTCTGTGTAAGAAAAAAACTTAACCTCTGACACCCCACATATACGTTTCTCCA
The DNA here is from genome assembly GCF_030028105.1 of Mobula birostris. Lineage (NCBI taxonomy): Eukaryota > Metazoa > Chordata > Chondrichthyes > Myliobatiformes > Myliobatidae > Mobula > Mobula birostris. The sequence continues at coordinate 93,284,364 of NC_092374.1, forward strand.
TTTTGCTGGGATATCTCAGAGGATTATTGAGATAAGCACATTGTTGGAGATCCAGATTCACACATCAACTGGACTGAGTTGGTCTTGTTGGACGGACAGTACTGGCAGGGAGGGCTGTACAGAATGGACATAGTATTGTTGTAGAGGACAGTACTGAGACAGTGTTACACTACTGAGAGAACAATGTACTGCTGGAGGAGCAGTATAACTCTACATTTTAAAAGTGTCTGAATTTAAATTACCCAGCTGCTGTTGTGGGATTTCAACCTCTGTACCTTTGATGCGTGCTCAAGGGATGGCACAGTAGCACAGCAGTAGCACAACACTTCACAGCACCAGGGATCACCAGTTAGGGCCCCATTCCCGCTGCTGTCTGCAAGGAGTTTGTACATTCTGCCTGTGACCACAAGGGTTTTCTCCCACATTCCAAAGACATACAGGTTAGGGTTAGTAAGCTGTGGGAATGCTACGTTGCCACCAGAAACTTGGTGACACTTGCGGGCTGCCCCCAGCACAATCCTCAGACTGTGTTGGTCTTTGAAGCAAACGACACATTTCACTGCCTATTTCAATGTACATGTGCCAAATAAGTAAAGCTGATCTTTAAGAACACTAGTCCAGTAACATAACCACTCTCATAACCATTCCCACAGTTCACAGTCTGTCATGTATGAAACAGTCCTTTGGCTGAGTTGAGTTTGTAACTAACTGCTGAAGCTAGATCGGGTTTAACTCTGCAGTTTTACGGTTAGGACTCTGATAGTGTGCTAAACTGAGACCTCATCAGTCATAAACCCATGCCTTAGCTCAAAAACAAGGGGTGGTATTGCAAAGCTTTAGATAATACCTCTCCATCAAACATCACAGCAGCTGTGACGTTGGTTCAAAATACAGAGATATCATTCAGTAAAAATGTACATATGTGTGCTAGTGTGGAATTGCATTAGTTCAATACATTATTGCAGATAACAAAAATATTCGCACACCTTCCTCCAAGAGGACCACAACCTTGCTGTGGTTTGAAGGCTCATGTGCCTCAATGACCCAGAGAGCTATGCTGGCTGCAGTCAGGGCTTTATGCTTTGGCTCTTGGTAGGGTCACCCATGCCAAACAGATCAAAGGGTAGAGGCCAGACTAAGAGTGGTCCACCGGTCTTCCAGGTTCGGGGGTTCAGCTCAGGGTTAATAACCCTGACTGGTCAAACAAATTTGTTACAGAAACAGCAAAGAAGAATCCTTCAACATCTGAGTGTGATGGGATTCCCAAGTCTCCATCTGGGACTTGCATGAGTGACAATAGTGAGAACCAAGAGGAAGCTACTAACACAATGAAGGAAGCCCGAAACACCACCAGAGATAAAGAGGATTTTCATTGCTGCCCTAAACACCAGTGGCGTAACAAACATTAAGTATTCACAGACCTTATACAACATTATAGCATAGTTCAACCCTTCGACTCACAATGTTGTGCTGACCTTATGATCAATCTACCCCTTCCTTCCCACATAGCCTTCCGTTTTTCTCTTTCATCCACGTGCTTATCCAAGATGTTCTTAAATGCCCCTAATGCATCTACCTCTATCAGCACCCCTGGAGCAGAGCTTTCAACCGACCCACCACTCCCTATATAAAAAAAACTTACCCCTGACATCCCACTATACTTCCACCAATCACTTTAATACTATGCCCCATGGTATTACCTTGTACCAGATAAAAAGAAGTTTCAAAACCACTAGTTGAAGCACTTAACAGGCCAGGCAGTACTGGAGGGGGCAGGCGGCAGAGATAGAGCTGACTTTTTCAGGTCAGAGACCCTTCAAAAGAACTGGGAAATGGAGGGCAATGTGTGAGGGAAGGGTTAGATTGATCTTACGGTAGGTTAAAAGGTCGACACAACATCATGCACCAAAGGGCCTGTACTGTGCTGCACTCTTCTATGTTCTAGAACTGGGAAGCTGAAATGAAGAAAGCAGGCACTAGAGTAAAAGGCAAACCCTTCCCACCATTTAATATGATCTTGGCTGAGGCAGAGGAATAGATTTAATCTTAAGTCTTTTGGGTGGATGCAAATGATTTCATGACTAGTTTTTGAAGAACAAGGAACTACCAATTTGTTAGCCTTACATCAGTAATTGAGTAAATGCAGGAACCTGTAATAATCTCTTTTCTCTTATGTCTTTCTTCTCTTTTCAAGGTGGTGGTGGTTCTGTTGTGATCTACAGTTCTTTATAAGTGGTGGGTTTTCAGACCAATTGTTCAGATAAGCGCTTTGCTATCTCCAGGAATGGAGTGAAAGATGTGCACCCTTGGGGCTGAGAGGGTAGAAGTCAGGGAGTGGTTCTGCCAACTGGAGCATGGTGGGAGACCGACACATTGAAACTGGAACACTGAGACAGCAGGTATGTGCTTGCTAATTGCCAGCTGTCTTCGGAGTGATCCCTATCTTTCTCTCTCTTTCAATGGAGAGCCTGGAGGACCCTGAGACGGGTGGAGGCTTGGAGAAGCAATGCGGAAGTTTGTAACATTGGAGCAGCGAGTTGTTGGTCTCTGCTCTCGTTGTTGCAGGAGCGATCTCTCTCTCTCTCTCCCTCACTGGATGGAGAGAGCCTGTCTGAGATACCAAACTGTTGGTATGTGGACTGTAGTTTTGATGGACTCTGGATCAAGGACTCTGCTGTTGCTCGCATGGTAGGAGGGTGGAGTGAGGTTAGTGCTTCTGCTGGCGCAGATGGGGTTGATAGTTTTGCTCGTGCTTGTGCAAAGAAAGGGGGCAGGGGCTTCGGAGCTCTGATGTTTCTAACGTTCTACGCGGTTTCTTTGTTTCGTGGATGTCTGTGAAGAGGACAAATTTCAGATTGTACACTGCATACATTCTCTGATATTAAATGTACCTTTGAATATTTAGTATCTAGAGGCTTAAAAAGTAATAGTGATTGAGCATAGTTCACAGAGATTTATAATAGGGAAACCCTACTTGTCTGGCCTGCTGGACGTCTTTGAGTATACATTTAGCCTAGCTGATGAGAGATAAGCAGTGAATGTGGCATATTGGCATTTTCAGGCGGCTTCCAATAAGGTCCCACACAGACGGTTGTGAATAAGGTTAAATACACAGAATTGAGGGCAACACACAACTGTGGATTGAGAGTTGGCTAACAGATAGAAAAGACAAATAAAGTAGGAATAAACAGGTCAGGTTTGCAGAGTAATGGGATACTGTAAATATAAAAACTTATGCTGAATTACTTCTCTGAGCAGGCCAAGGTAATAGTTTTAAGTTTGCTGGTGAGAGAAGAAAGTGGGAGTCCTAATGAAAAAATAAATGAGGATCACAAACAAACTAGCTAAGTATGCAACAAGGTAGATGGAGTATAATGTAGAAAAGTGCGAAGATTAAAAGTTTATGTATAAAATGCTACAGGATTCTCTTTAATCCTTCTTGCCAAGGACAACTGGGGGGTCCCTTTTAGCCTTTCTAATTCTTCTATTCTTATACCATTCCATCATGGCTGATTTATTTTCTCTCTCAACCCCATTCTCCTGCCTTCTCCCTGTAACCTTTGACACCTTTACTAATCAAAAGCTTAACAACTCTGCTTTAAATACTTGGCCTCCACCACTGTCCATGGCAATGAATTCCACAGATTCACAACTCCCTGGCTAAAGAATTTCCTCCTCACCTCTGTTCTGAAGGGAGATACTTTGCTTGAGGCTGTCCCTAAACTGGTCTGATCCTAAACTCTCCCACTATTGGAAACATCCTCTCCATGTCCACTTTATAATCGGGAGGCTTCAATAAGATCCCCCTCATTCTTCCAAACACCAGTGAGTAGATGCCCAGAGCCACTGAATGCTCCTCATACATTAACCCTTTTATTCCTGGGTTAATTGTCATTGAATTGAATGAATTGACTTAATTTCTTACATTCTTCACATATATGAGGAATAAAAATCTTTACGTTACATCTCCATCTAAATGCATAATATGTAATCATAGTAATTTATAATAAATTGAACAATGTAACATAGAAATACACTCAGATCAGCATGAGCTAATCAGTCTGATGGTCTGGTGGAAGAAGCTGTCCCGGAGCCTGTTGGTCCCGGCTTTTATGCAGTGGTACTGTTTCCCAGATGGCAGCAGCTAGAATAGATTGTGGTTGGGGTGACTCGGGTCCCCAATGATTCTTTGGGTCGTTTTTTCATATTCTTCTTTGTAAATGTCCTGAATCATGGGAAGTTCACAACTACAGATGCGCTGGGCTGTCCGCACCACTCTCTGCAGAGTCCTGCAATTAAGGGAGGTACAGTTCCCATACCAGGCAGTGATGCAGCCAGTCAGGATGCTCTCAACTGTGCCCCTGTAGAAAGTTCTTAGGGTTTAGGGGCCCATTCCAAACTTCAGCTGTCTGAGGTGAAAGAGGTGCTGTTGTGCCTTTTTCACCACACAGCTGGTGTGTACACACCACGCGAGGTCCTCGATGATGTGGATGCTAAGGAACTTAAAGCTGTTTACCCTCTCAACCCCAGATCTATTGACATCAATAGGGGTTAGTTCGTCTCCATTCCACCTCAGCTCCTTTGTTTTTGTGACATTGAGGGAGAGGTTGTTTTCTTGACACCACTCTGTCAGGGAGATTACTTCTTCCCTGTAGGTCACCTCGTTATTGTTTGAGATTAAGCTGGTTGTCCGCAAATTTAATTAGCAGATTAGAGCTGTGGGTGGTGACATAGTCATGGATATACAGGGATTAAAGGAGGCGATTTAGTACACAGCCCTGAAGGACTCCTGTGCTGAGAGTCAGAGGGTTGGAGGTGAGGAAGCCCACTCTTACCACCTGCCAGCGATCTGACAGGAAGTCCAGGATACAGCTGCACAAGGCAGGGTCAAGGCTGAGGTCTCTGAGCTTCCTGTCGAGCTCGGATGGAATTATGGTGTTGAATGCTGAACTGTAATCCAAGAACAGCATTCTCACACAACATCTTTTTCTTCAGATGTGTAAGGACGGTATGTAGAGCACTGGCTATTGTGTCGTCTGTGGATTGGTTTGCGTTGGTAGGCAAATTGTAGCGGGGGGGTCCAGTTTGGGTGGTAGCATGCTGCAGATGTAGTCCTTGACCAGCCTCTCAAAGCATTTGCTTATTATTGAGGTGAGTGCTACAGGACGCCAGTCATTCAGACATGTTACCTTGGTCTTTTTTGGTACAGGGACAATAGTGGATAATTTGAAGCAGGAGGGCACTCAACACTGGGAGAGGGAGAGATTAAAAATGTCAGTAAACACACCTGCCAGTTGGGCCGCACACATCCTGAGTACTCGCCCTGAGATGCCGTCCGGTTCTGCAGCTTTGTGACTGTCATTGGAAACAGCTGCATACCTCAGCCTCAGAGATGGCCAGGTTGCAGGTTGTAGCAGTGGCTTTCCTCGGAGGCGCAGAGTTAGCGACATCGAACCGAGCGTAAAAGCCATTGAGTTCATCTAGGAGAAAGGGTGCAATGTTGGCAGCGCCACTATGTTTAGCTTTGAAGTCTGCGATGGTATGCAACCCTCGCCATAAGTCACATGTGCTATTCGTTGTGAATCTTGACTCAATCTTGTCCCTGTTTTGTTGTTTTGCAGCCGTGATAATTTTGTGCAGACTGTAGCTGCTTTTCTTGAGCTCTTGCTGATTGCCGGCAGCGTAAGCTCTGTGCCGTGCAGTAAGTGCTGCTCGCACAGAACTATTGATCCAGGGTTTCTGGTTCAGGAAGACCCTGACTGACCTCTGGGGGACAACATTGCTGATGCACTTCTGGATGAAGCACATGACTCCATCTGCGAACTCGGAGACATCTTCATCATGGCAGACATTCCAGTCGACGTCATCAAAGCAGTCCTGCAGCACGGAGACCGATCGGTCAGACCAACAATGGACGGTTTTAACTATGGTCGCCTCTTGTTTCAGTTTCTGCCTGTACATCGGCAAAAGCAGGATCGAAGAGTGATCTGATTTTCCAAAAACTGGGCAAAAGGGAGCTTTGTAAGCTCCTCTGGATCCTTTCCAATGCCAGTAGATCCTTTCTGATATAAGACTCAAAATTGCTCTGACGCCTTATAAAGCCTCAGCATTACATTCCTGCTTTTACATTTTAGTCCTCTTGGAAATGAATGCTAACATTTAATTTGCTTTCCCTACTACCAACTCAACCTGCAAGTTAATACAGTTACAACTATAAGATCATGATATAGGAGCAGAATTAGTCCATTTTGCCTCAGTAATCTATCAAGTTCTGCCTTAGATATGCTCCATGACTTGGTCTCCACAGCTGCCTGTGGCAACAAATTCCACAGGTTCACCACTCTCTGGCTAAAGATACTTTAGGATATCCTGCACTATCTCCCAAATATTCCTTTCCCTCTCCAACTTCATATGCTTCCTTTTCCTGTTTGCCTAAGTTTATAAATCTCTTGTCATCCAAGGTTTCTGAACTCTTGCCATCTGGAAAATTTCATCCAAAAAGGAGCATGCTGGTTTCTAAAAGACTCCCATATGTCAAATGTGGATTTACCCTCTAAGAGCTGCCCCTAATCTATTTCCTCCAGTTCAAGACAATTTGTTTGTAATTAGTTTACCCAATTTAGTGCTTTCACCTGAGGACCAGTCTTACTATTACCCATAATTTAACCTCTATCTTCTCCTCAATCACTTACTTGCCAACCTAGCAATTTGATTTTCCCGTCACCACAGTATGTAAACCCTCCCAAGTATTGCTATCAAACTTTCCTGCAAGGATATTTGTGATCCTCCACTTTAGTTGCATCCATACTTCTTGTACTGTGGAAGGGACCCTAATGATCCATGTATCTAAAGTGCTCCCCCACCCAACACCAGGGCTTCTTTTTAACTTCCTACTTCATTCCCTAGAGCTTTATGCAGGGCTTCATCTCTCTCCTTTCCTTGTCGTTAGTACTAATAGGGACTCACTCTCTCCTTTTAGAATATCCTGCACCATTCAGACACATTCTCTGGCACCAGGTAGACATCCCAGAGTTTTGGTTGTGACCATAGGATCACCTGAATGTGCCCTGTATCACCACTGCCTGCTTGGACTTTGACCTTCTCTACTGTACATCTGAGATCAGTTGCTATTGATTTGGCTGTATTCTGAGAGGCTATTCTCCCCAACAGTATAGAGAGAGGAACAGCCACAGGGGACTCCTGCATCTCCTGCTACCCTCCTGACAGTCACCCAACTACCTCGCTGAAGCTGTGGTGTGACCAGCTTCCTGAAATTCCCATTTATGAGATTTAGAATTGGAATTGGTTTATTATTGTCACATGTAGTGAGATACAGTGAAAAGCTTGTCTTATGTACTGTTCATACAGATCATTACACAGTGCATCGAGGTGGTACCAGGTAAGATAACAGAATGCAGAAGAAAGTGTAAACAGCTACAGAACAAGTGCAGTGTATGTAGACAATAAAGAGCAAGATCATAGCAAAGTATACTGTGAGGTCAACAGTCCATTTGATCATACTAGGAAACTATTCAAATAGTCTTGAAACAGCTGTTCCTGAGCCCGGTGGTATGTGTTTTCAGGCTTTTAATCTTCTGCCGATGAAATGAGGGGAGATGAGAGAATCTCCGGGGGGCGTACTTGATTATGTTTGGCTGCTTTACTGAGAGGCAGGAAGAGTCATAGACAGAATCCATAGAAGGGAGGCTGGTTTCCAACATGTGTTGAGATGTGTCCACACCTCACTACAATTCCTTGCCGTTATGGGCAAAGCAGTTGCTATACCAAACCGTGATGTATCCAGATAGGATTTCTGGATATTTAAGAAAAATCAAGGAATATGGATACAGGACAGGAAAATAATCTGAGGCAGTAGATCAACCGTGATCTTGTTGAATGGTGTAGCTGGCTACTCCTAATCCTATTTCTTAAATCATTATGAATTCAAACCCCTAAGCAACATCACAAAATAAAAACCAAATCATCTTGTTATTACAGGATTGTACTGTCCACATTTTGTATACTACAGCAGTGGCTTCAGTGGAGATTTTCCTTTGTTGGCAATCAAAGTTCAGGTGTCAGTAAAAGTGTTGCAATATATGCAAGTCTTCTTTCCAGGAACAGAACAAACAAGAGACACCTATGCTTAGAAGAAAAAAGACGCAAACAGCAGGAAGATGTGAAATCTCTCACCGGCATTATCCAAAATGCTGCATGGATAAACTCGAGTCTGGATCTCTGGTTGGCAAGTGGAGAAAAGCTTCAACACAAAAGGCTCACAAGCTGTCCCATCAATCAGGTGGACCCAGCGGTAAACCAAAAATTCGTCAGCATGCTCTGTAAGATGAAATGGACAAGTAAGTGCATCATTGCAACAAATGAGGTTTGAGAAATGACCAACAGCAGAGTGGTAGGTGTAGTTCCAAGCTCAAGACAACTTTGTAGAAACACTAATCTATAATGCAGTAATCTACTTGCTTTAAAGTCTTAAGGACAGAAAGCATCTGCCCTTACTTTCTTCTTGATTTGCTTATGATGATTTGGTGATTCACACTTTTATTAAGAATTAGTTTCTCCGACTCCAAGGCAAGCTCTTAGACCATAAGACCATATGACACAGGAGCAGAATTAGGCTATTCAGCTCACTGAGTCTTTGCTGCCACTCCATCATGGCTGATTTATTTTCCTTCTCCTGCCTTCTCCTCGTAACCTTTCATGCCCTTACTTATCAATTTATCAAATTCCATTATTAGCCTTCACTATTCTTTCCCCTACAACACTTGCAGACAAAAAACTTCTGTAGATCTAAAAATGACTGAAAATCCACTGAACATTTACAAAAGGGTGATTATACAAACATGCAAGCAAGTATAAGTTAAACTACTTTAAGAGGAAGATCAGACCCTTTCCCTTTGTCACGTTAACAATGCAAGCAATCATTATAGCATCCGGTTACTTTGATTTAATCTACAAAATCTCTTTGAGCTACCTAACTCTGTACTTACTCCATAGCTCTGCAATTTATTTTTATTGCTCATATTCATTAAATTCCCTTTTGAAATCTGAGTTTGTAAATTCAATTAAAGAAACAATAGAGATGTTGGCTGATTACTTGTATTTTCCTCCCTATTCCAGATCATTAATGTAAAAAGTAAATGATTCAGGACTCAGAAGCGATCTCTGTTACATGCCTCTAGCCTGAATATGGCCCATTTATTCTAACTCCGTTTTCAATTTTTCAATTCACGCAAACACACTTCCTCTTATACTTTGGGCTCCATCAGCTAAAGGCATAAGGCCTACAGAGTAAGGTCATAAAGCTTATCCAGGATCCAATGAAATGCAGGAACAGGCCCACTTCATCACTGTAAAACTCCTATGGAATCTGCTTCCACCTTCTCTTCAAGCAGTTCACACCAGTCATAGCTACTCGCTGCATAAAAATATCTCATCCTCCTCCCTTGAAGCTGTTGGAATCGATTGTTTTTTTTTAATGCTTTAATAAGGTTTTTTGGAAGGTTGAATTAGTAGTTTTTACTCACACAAAATTTGTATTTTTAACTATATGGCCTCATTTCAGTACAAAAGTGTCAGTCTCTGCAAAAATCACCATCTCGTTCTTAGTTCTTGTCTTTATCTTTTCCTGAGGTTCTTTCCTTCAGTTTCATATGCTCTTTATCTGTTACTTTGTTTAAACTTGAAATAAATAATCACAAAGCTACAAGTTTTCATTCATTCCAGGACTCCTAAACGAATCTGTGAAAAATCACCAGATTCCAGAGAGCTTTTGCCAATTAGCTTGAAGTTAGAAACACAAGAGACTCTGCAGATACTGGACACAAAATGCTGGAAGAACTCACCAAGTCAGGCAGTATCTTTAGAGGGGAAAAACAGTTGAGGTTTTGGTCTGAGGCCTTCATCAACGTAAGGTTAGTTAGTCATTGTGTCTCAGAGGGAGTCGGATAAGGTGAATAGCAGGTCTCTGGCAGAAGTGCACAGGAAATGACAAGAGGCTGGAATGAGGTACAGAAAGTCTGGAAAATGATATCCTATTCAGGATTAAAATGCAGTCCCAGACATCTAGATAAAAGATGCAGAGAGTGACATGTAGGTGACAGTGACAGGTAATGGGAGTGAGATACAGTGAGTATTAGGTATTGAAAGTGATAGGTACAGGGAGTGATATGTTCTGGCAGTGACGGACAGGGAGGGAAAGTTACTGGGAGTGAGGTACTGGGCGAGATAGGTACAGGGAATGAGGCACAAGGACACTCAGGTACTGGGAGTGAAGCACAAAGAGTGACAGGTATTAGGAATAAAGGCAGTGGGAGTGACAAGTACTGGGATAGACAGTGTGCTGGGAGTGACAGATACGGGGAGTGACAGATACAAGAAGTGACATGTACAGGGAACAACAGGGACAGAGAGTGACAGGTACTGTGAGTAATAGGCACATGGAGTGATAGGTACAGGGGTTGACATGTACTTGGGGGTAGGGTACTGAGAGTGACCCGTGGTGAGCCTGACGGGTGCTGGGAATGAGAGGTGCTGGGAATGACGGGTACTGGGAGTGACGGGTACAGGGATTGACAGGAACTTGGGGTGAGGTACTGTGAGTGACCAGTACTGAGCATAAGGCAAAGGGAATGACAGGTACTGAGAGTGACAGGAATAGGATATGACAGCTACAGGAAGTGACACATATTTGGTGTGACAGGTACTGGGATGGACAGGTACTAGGCCTGACTGTTACAGGGAGCGACGTACAGGAACTGGAGGTATCTGTGGATGAAAGTGTGTGGAAGAATCAGGATTATGTACCTTTGCTTCGAATGCGTTCTTGTCTCCCAACAAATGTAACGAGGCCGATAATATCACATTGATCTCCGGGGCGAAGGTTCGACAATTCCTTCCTGTTCCAACAATCAAACAGGATCCAATTACAAACCGACCAGTAAGAACTAATGAGGTTGTGTATAAAGAATTCTATGGTTTTACGTTTCAAACTGGGAGATCTGGATATCGACTCTAGTTTTTGCATTCAGTAGTTTTATCAACCCTTCACTAGGGAAGGACTGAAGGAAGATTAAAATGAGCCAGGGCTCCAGCTCCAGACTACAGCAAGCATTGAATCGTGGCGGATGTAGTTCATGGGGTAGAAGCACAGGATGGTGGTCACCAAGTGCCGGGTTACTACAGGCTCAGACTTGACCCTGATACTTGTACATTGGCCAATTAACCCTCCAAAACATGCTGTTTTGATGCACTCAGGAAAGAGGCTGTGTGAATGAGAGTTGGAGTGTTGCTGCAAACTATCTGTTTCTGAAACCACCAGCCACGTCTTTGTTACCTCTACTCCAACAGCCTCCCGGTCAGACTCCCTCAGTACACTCAAGGGATAAAACCTGTTCACCCAACACCAGTGTGCTCTATGCCTTCCTCTGGATTTTGGATAATATGCCAAGAATTTTTAAAAAATTCCCTCCTCTCAGGCTTGTCCCAGTCTATCTGCAACTTCTTCAAGTCCTACACTCCTATTCTAACTTCTTGATTGTTGACAGCTTTAATTGTAGTTGTACCTTCGTGCACTAAAGATCAAAGATTAGCTTTGTCACAGAGACATTGAGACATACAGTGAAATGCGCCAATGACACAGTCCTGCGGTGTTATAGGACAGGCACCAAGTGCTGGCACACTTCCTGCGTCAACCTAGCATGCCCACAACTCACTAACCCTAACCCGTACGTCTTTGGAATGTGGGAGGAAACAGGAGCGCCTGAAGGAAATGCACACAGTCATGGGCAGATTCCTTACAGAGCAGCAGGAATTGAACTCTGATTGGTGATGTTAAGAGCCGTAAAGTGTTGAACTAATTGTAACGTTACTGTGCATCAATACTGTACTGATGAAAGGTTATCATCCTGGAATACTCTCTCTCCTTTCATGGATGCTGACTGCTGGTGAGGTTAAATGCAAACTGGACAAATTTCCCTTCTTTCCCCTCCTCCACCCACTGCATCTTTCCATCACCCACACACTCCTCCCCACTGCTCCAATCTATCCTCCCCACCACCTCTCTTATTTAGTGCCATTCTGCACCTTCCTCTCCTGGTATGGGGTGGGTGAGTGGGTGCTACTGCACAGGATCAAAAGAGTTATAAACTTAGTCAGCTCATCATGACTAGTCTCCATAGTATCCAGGACATCTTCAATGAGTGATGCCTCAGAAAGGTGGTATCTATCATTAAAAATGCCTTGTTCTGATTTGTTACCATCAGGAAGTACAGAAGCCTGAAGGCACACATTCAACGATTCAGGAACAGCTTCTTACCCTCTGCCATCCGATTTCTGACTGGACAATGAACCCATAAACACTACCTCTCTACTTTTTAAAATTTGTGCATAGTTATTTATCTACTTTTTTTTTATATATATACACACATATACATACACACACACACACGCTTGCTGTAATTTATTATTAGGTATTACATTGTACTGCTGCTGCAAAGACAAATTTCATGACATATGCCGGTGATATTAAACTTGATTCTGGTTAGATTCCGCCATCGGCAGGCCCTTTGCTACCTCCACCTCTCACCTCCCAGTGTCTGTCACCATTTCTACTCTCTCTCCCTCCATTTGTCTGTCATCCCTTACCTGGTTCCAATCACCTAACATATCTCGCTCTTGCCCATTCCGTCACCTCTTTACCCTTCTTTCTCCCCTCTATCTCTCAGTTCAGATCAAGAAACCCAACTGTCTGGGTCTCGGCCCTAAACATCGACTGCACGCTTCTCTCCACATATCCAGCCTGACCCAATGAGTTCTTCCAGCATTTTGTTCTTTTTGCTGCTGCCTACTTTTTGTTTTATTTCAGGCTTCCAGTATATGCAGTATTTTGCTTCTGAAAAAAAATTAAACCTCAGTTTTCAATTTTCAACTGACCTCATACCTCACCATTACCCCAGCCCTGACAGCTCCAGATTTTCAGTTTACTTTCCCTGACAACATAGATCCACGTCAACAGATCCCTCAAAGTTGCCACACAAGTTTATCAGGTAGTTGGAGGTTGATAGGGAAAAGGAGGATGAGAGGGGACTTGATAAGAGGTGTACAAGGTGATACGAGGCATAGATTGAGTGGATTGAGTTAGAGAACTTTTCGCAGGGTGGAAATGACTAATACGAGATGGCATAAATTTCAGATGATTGGAGGAATTTATAGAGGGGATATCAGAGGTATTTTTTTTAACACAGAGAGTGGTGAGCGCTTGGAACATGCTGCCAGGGGTGGTGATAAAGGCAGTTAATTAGGGACATTTAAGAGACTCTTGGATGGGCACAAGGATGGAAGGAATATGAAGGACTATGTGAGAGGGAAGGGCTTGATTGATTTTTGAGTAGGTTAAAAGGTCGGCACAATATCATGGCCAAAGTCTACGCCCCACTGTTCTATATTCTAAGTCATACTTGAGTTCGCTTATGGCAAGAACAATTTGCTGTCTGTGTCAACACTTGTTTCTGTCAGTTTTTAGCAATTCTCATTTTATATTCCCATCAGAGTAGAACAGAAAAGTTAGGATCAAGGCACATCGTTAGGGTAAAGTACAGGGTACTTTAACCACAGACACAGTGGATGCAGTTGCTGTTGATGCTTGGCGAAGGTAGTTTGTGAGATAATTAATTTTACTTTTATTAGCGTTAGGAGGGCATGGGTGAGTTGTCTAAATCCAAGCTTCACCTCTCACGTTATTTAACTATTTAGATTAAATACTGTAGAAGCTGGAAGACTGCAATAAAGCTTAAAACACTCAGCTGCAGAAAGAACAAAATGATGGAGGAAATCAGTGGGTCAGACAGAATCTGTGGAAGGAAATGGACAGTCAATGTTTAGGGCTGAGACCATTGAATGGACTGAGGGATAGAGAGGATAAAAGCAAGTGTAAAAGTAAAGAGAAGGGCTGGAGCAAGAACTAGCAGGTGAGAGGTGGATCCAGGTAGAGGGTAGGTAGCAGGAAAGGGTAGCACAGTAATGTAGCAGTTAGTGTGATGCTATTACATCACCGGTGACGTGGGTTCCATTCTGCTGCTGTCTGTACATTCTCACCATGAACATGTGGGTTTCCTCACACATCCCAAAGGCATACGGTTAATTGGCCCCCTGGGTGTAATTGGGCAGCACAGGCTCATTGAGCTGAAAGAGCCTGTTATCATGCATTAGGCTAATCCTAACGTTAATAAAAATAAAATTAATTATCTAACAAACTACTTTCACCGAGCATCAACAGCAACTGCATCCACTGCATCTGTGTTTCGTATGTCTTTGTGACACAGGTGGCCAGTGTGGCCCATCCAGTCTATGTTGGCTCACAGTGTAAACTTATACCCCTACAACCCATACTTCCATCAGCTGCCCCACAGATACTACCACATGCCCACACGCTGGTGGCATTTCACAGCAGTCAATTAGCCCACCAGTCTGCCTGGAAACTGGAGCACTCGGAGGAAACCCCCATGGTTGCTGTTAGGGTGTATTCTGGGGTTGTGAAATATAGCAAATATCAATTTCAACAACAGTCCAACTCTGAATATCGATTGTACATTGAGTTGAAAACAATGTTGCTCCCTGGAGCTGTAGACTAGGGTCGATTGCAAACCAGAAAACACTCATTGTCCTGAGATGTCTGCATATGTGTGAATGCAGCCCAGTCAGTGGTGATTAACATCCATTTTGGGTGCCTGGTGGGTGGATGTGAAGATCTCGGTGTTTGAAAACTATATGTAATTCAAAGGAAGCAATGTAGATACATTGCAACTATAGAATTGTGCTGCTGTTACCTTTGATCTTTAGCATATGTCATATAATATTGGGTCTGGAGGCCTCTTCTTCCTAAAGTGTCTCCCGTATGTTGGCTGATAATAAGACTTCGATATCTACTAGCTTCAGTGTCTCTCTGGTGATTTGGTTCAGAGACAACACAGTTGCAAGAATTGTGTGTGCATACACACATACACACCCCCCCCCCCCCAAGGTCAAGGTCAGTATTGAACGCAGGTCTCTGGAGCTAAAAGACAGCAGCTGCACGAGTTGTTTCACTGTGCTACCGGCCATTTGATCATGACTAGGATTTCACCATACCCATCGCTATCTCAATCCTGTCTGAAAACTGGAGGGTGGCTGTAGCGATCCCTTCAGTGATTTCCCAGCACACTGTGAAACGGCAACTGGGGGCATTACACATATCGCACTAAAGCTGCTTCAGTGAATGTTATAATTGAATCGTGTAGGTTTATCGAACAAGATCAAAATGCTTGCCAGTTGTTGGAAGCTGGGGAAGGACGATGTACATGCAGAAGAGCAGAAGTGGGAGCTACCTGGTGGCAAAGGAGTACTGCAGTGGTGGTACCTGCCACTCTTCACTCATAGACCCGGCACTGACCACAGTGATTTCAGCTGCCGGATTCCTTGGGTTTAAATTCAACTCTGCAAAGTATAATGGTTAAAAAGCAAAGATCAAAATGCAACACAATACATGCCATTTTTTTAATCCCTTTTAAAAACAACAGAAATATAAACTATAAACACAAGAGATTCTGCAGAAGCTGGAAATCCAGAGCAATACACACAAAATGCTGCAGGAACTCAGCATCTATGGAATGAATAAAAGATGATGCTTCGGGTTGACTCTAAAGTATAAGCTATCCCTTCTGAAGGCAGAAAAGCAAAATACTAGACTCTAGAACCTAAATTGCAAAGGAACTGGTGCAAATACTTGGCAGCATCTGTGATCTGAGAAACATTTGCGTTAATTCTCTTTTAACAAATGCTAACTGACTGACTGGTCAGCTATTTTATGGTTTTATCCCCCATAAATAGAAAAGGGAGAGTCAACAACAAGGATACTCTTCAGACAGAACAGGATAAAAATATAACTGGGCCACAGATGATGTGATTGGGTGGTGATTTTAATGTTCCATTTACTTTATTAAAACATTATCAGAGATCTTAACCACCCAGGCCATGCTCTTTCTCACTGCTGCCATCAGGTAGAAGGTTCAAGTGCCTCAGGACTCACATCACCAGGTTCAAGAACAGTTACACCCCTTAACCATTAGGCTCTAGAACAAAAGGGGATAACCACACTAATTTAAGGACTCTTTTATCTTGTTATTTTCATGCTTGTTATTTATTATCTGCATTTACACTGTTTACAGTTACTATTCTATAGAAAAAATGCCTGCAAAAAAAAGAATCTCAGGGCTGTATGTGGTGATATGTATGTACTTTGATAATAAATTTTACTTTGAACATTACATTACTATTTAAGATTAAGAGTAAATGGGTGGTTACAGCATGGAAGGGAACAATTGCAATGGTACCAACTTAGTAATCTAGTGATTCCTGCCATCCCCTTCTTTCCCCACAGCCTTGATAGTCTTATTTCAGTATTATAACATTGTTCAATTGTGAGTGCCTGCAAGAAAATGAATCTCAGGGTGGTATATGGCGATATATATGCAATTTGATAATAAATTTACTTTGAACTTTAAATAATGCAATCTATTCCGATCATTTACCCTGATGGCATTGCAGATCTTAATCACTTATTGAGGGAAAAAAAGATTTCTCTTCATATCTCTTTCGTCCCTAGGTTCTTGATCCGTCTGACATAGAAAATAGCTCAGGGATCCTACCACCAAACATATCTTTATCTCCCCACCTCTCCACTTTCTGCAGGGATCGCTCTCTCCATGATTCCCTTGTCACTCGTCCCACCTTCCCAGCATTCATTCCTGCCAGCAACCAAAGTGACAAACCTGACCATTCACCTCCTTCCTCACGTCCATTCAGGGCTCCAAACAGTCTTTCCAGGTGAGGCAACACTTGACCTGTGAATCTGCTGGGATAGTCTATTGTGTCCAGTGCAGCTCCCCTTTATGTTGGTAAGATCCATTGTAAATTGGGGGACTGCTTCATTGAGCACTTCCACTCCATCCGCCAAAAGTGGAAATTCCCGGTGGCCAAACATTATAATTCCGATTCCCATTCCAACATGTCGGCCCATGGCCTCTTCTTGTGCCAAGATGAGGCCATCCTCGGAGTAGAGGAGCAACACTTTACATTCTGTTTGGGTAGCCTCCAAGCTGATGGCATGAATATCGACTTCTCCTTCCAGTAAATGAATTTTCCCCCAGTCCCTTCCTCTATTCCCCACTCTGAACTTTACCTCTTCTTAAATTCCTAATATCTCCCCCGGGTCCCCTCCTCCTTCCTTTTCTCTTATGGTCCATTCTCCTTTCCTACCAGATTCTTTCCTCTCTGTCCCTTGACCTTTCCCACTCACCCAACTTCACCGATCACCTAGCTATCCTCCTTCCCCTCTTTTTTATTCTGTTGTCTTCCCCTTCCTTCTCAGTCCTGATTAAGGGTGTCAGCCCAAAATGTCAACTGCTTATTCATTTCCATAGATGCTGCTTGACCTGCTGAGTTCCTCCGGCAAATGTGTGTGTTGCTTCCCTCCATCTATTCTGTGTGTATCTTTCATGATTTTACAGAATGCTTTGTGACCTTCTTTGTTGAAAGAACAACTCCAACCTTTAAGCTCTCCATATAACTGAGACCTTTAAGCTTGGAATCATAATGGTAGATATATTCTACATCCTCACCAATGTCTTCATATCTGTCTTGAAGTAGAGTACCCAGAACTGGACAAAATACTCCAGTTATGGCTGAACCAGTATTCTCTTAAGATTCAGCATTATGCTCTCTGACTCCATTTATAAAGCCCAAGATTCATTTTTAAAAATCACTTTCTCAGCCTCCCCTAATGAACAATGGAAATATAACCTCTGTTCTTGTAGCTCTTCAGGACAGTGTGCTCTTGTTTATATTGCCACAATTATTATACAATTTAGGATACCAACAAGGAAAATATGTAAAAACTGAGGCAGGACTCCAGACAGAGAGTGTACATTGACATAAATAGCTTCAGCAAGGGCACCACCTGCCGGGTGAGACTTGAACAAATCATCAGCTGGATAGAAGAGGTTCACTGGCCATCTTTCACAGAACAGAGATGTTCTCCCAAGGGTGCAAGCTAACACCGTTCAGATATCTTGTCAGATTTGCTGTGTATACCATAACCACATTACCATAGTTCATAGTTCAAAACCAGAAGAAGTGAAATGTAGTCAACAATTAAAAATCCACTTCTTATGTAAATACAGAAATTTATCAATGAAATTGTATCTAGTTTTGGACTGTGGGAGCCAGATATCTATTTTCTGTCTGTATTATATATTGTGGCATGTGTATTACAGTAATCTGTCATGTGGGTTGGGGTGTGGTTGAAGCAAACGAGTATAGTTTCATATTCATGCTTTGTTTTAGTTAGTTGTTAGCCAGAGGAAGTGAGCCACAGGGAATGATATTTGTTTGTCGAATATGCTAACCGCTAATTGGAATGTGAAGAAAAAGAATTTCAGGATGCACATTATATACATTTCTCTGACATTAAATGTACCTATTGAAACCTATTGAATTTAGTTTGGCTGCTAATTATGCTTAGTATTGCTTAGTTATATTGCTAATTAAAGCGCTTAGTTACGCTGATACGAACACTAAGAAAGCTAAATCACTAACTTAGTTTCATTAATTTATTATCACTACAAGATTTATTTTTATTTATTGAGATATAGCATGAACAGGCCCTTCCAGCCTTTGAGCCGCACTGTCCAGCAACTGACGATGTAACCCTAGCTTAATCATGCGACAATTTACAATGACCAATTAACCTACCAACCTACACGTCTTTGGGTTGTGGGAAGAAACCAGGGCACCAGAGGAAACCCACACAGTCATGGGGAGAGTGTACAAATTCCTTACAGGCAGTTGCAGCGGAATTAAACCCAGGTCACCTGCACTGCAAAGCACTGTGCTAACCACTACGCTGTGTTGCCCTTGTTCATCTTTGCTTGTTTCATAATAAAGGATCGAATGTAGCTTTCTTGATTTGGAAATTCATTATTTGGAAGCTTGTCATACAGTGTTATTTACCATGGCTTTGTCTCTCAGCAGTTCTGGTCTGTTTTCAAATAAACGCTACAGAAATTATAATAAAAAACACTCTGCCAAAATGTTAGTGGAAAGGGCAGACGTACAACTTTTAATCTACCTACAGCAGTTATGGTTTAGCTTACTCACTGGTTCCTTGCTGATATGAGCATTATTTGCTCATGAGTCATAGAGACTCGTAAACACATAGACTGATTGACTGTAGAAGTATCATGAGCAAAGCAAATTCACATCACAAGCTACACTAGGGTAAATGCAAGCAGGCTTCTTCCGCTGAGGTTGGGTGGGACTACAATTAGAGGTCATGGGTTAAGGGTGAAAGGTGAAAGTTTAAGGGGAACATTAGGGGAAACTTCTTCACTCATAGGATCATGACAATATGGAATGATCAGGCAGCACAAGTGGTGCATGTGAGCTCGATTTCAACGTTTAAGAGAAGTTTGGTTAGGTACGTGGATGGGAGGAGTATGGAGGGCTACGGTCCTGGTTCAGGTCAATGGATGTAGGCCAGTGGTCCCCAAACCCCAGGTGCGGACCGATACATTGCCGCGAAGAATGCAGCGGTAGTTGGAATGCACCCAGCACATCTTTAAGAAAAAAAGCCGAAATAAACAAGCTAATTAATTAGCTGCCGCCCGGCACGTAAATGTCAGCCCAGGTCAGAGGCGATTGCCAATTGTGTCGCCTCTGATCTGGGCTGACATTTACATGCCGGGCAGCACCTAATTAATTAGCTTGTTTATTTCGGCTTCTTTCTTAAAGATGTGCTGGGTGCGTTCCGACTACTGCTGCACCACTGCATTCTTTGCGGCAACGTATCGGTCCGTGGCCCGGAGGTTGGGGACCACTGATGTAGGCAGTTTAAATGGTTTGGCATGGACTGGATGGGCTGAATGACCTGTTTCTGTGCTATACGCTCTGTTTCTATGACTCTACACTCATGTTTTCTGGTAGAGAACACTCCATGGCAGCATCCTGACTGCAGTGACAAGATATAATGGATTAGAATCAAATCAAGTCCAAATTAATGTCAATAGCATTTAATTTGATATCCAGGATGAGTTTGAGACACTCTGGCTGAGTTTCAGAGCCCAAGCAATGCAAATTCATGGTATAAATTCTCCAAGATTCAGGACTAAATACCATTCTCAACCTGAATGTTCACAAAGATGGCAGAAACAAAGGATTAAACCAAAATTATGAGCATTTTTGCACTTTTTTTGAGGAGAGCATTGAGGCAAAATTGTTGGAGAAAGCAGAGCCTTAATCTATATCCAGAGTGGGCTCTCTCTGATAGGATACCAAGGAAAATAATCCTTCCCCAGGAGTGCGTGAAGAGACCATGCAGGGGTTCCCAACCTGAGGTCCACTGTTACTGGTATTGGTCCATGGTATAAAAGAGGTTGGGAACCCCTGATAGAGGGAACTTAACTCTGAATTGAACATATGTTGTCTCTGTATTTGTGCAGAAGGAGCTTTAGTCACAGCACGTAACAGGTCCTCTGCACATCTAATCAGTGCTGGCCTGCTTTTCTACCTAGACTCATCTACTGGAACTTGGACCTCAGCTCCCTCCCCCCATACTCCTCTCATCAATGTACCAACCTTCTCTTAAATGTTACAACTGAACCCACATCTTCCACTTCCACTGGTAGCTCGTTCCACACTCGCTCCACCTTCTGAGTGAAGAAGTTCCTCCTCAGATTCCCTTTAAAATTTTCACCTTTCACTCTAAACCTATGATTTCCTGTTCTTGTCTCACCCACCCTGAAGGGAGAAAGCCTGCATGCATTCACCCAATCTATACCTAAAAGGAAAAACAGCGTGCAAATCCTCACTGAGGTGCCTTACTGCATCATTATGGTACCTAGGGCTGGTTCCTTTGAAACTCCAGGATCTAGCCCCATTCGTGTGGCATAACTTTCCTTCACAACATAGTTGCGCAGTTGGATCACCATCCCTGGTTCCAGATATCTGTACCAATCCATGCACAGGGAGTTCCACAACACTAACGTGACTAAGCCTGATTTATCAGCTGCTAGGAATTTGGCCTATGGGAAGAAATCACAAACAAAATTAGAACATAAAACAGTACAGCACAGCACAGGCCCTGTGGCCCACAATGTCATGCTGACCCACTAACCTAGTCTAAGATCAACTTAACCCAAGGGTTCCCAACTTGGGGTCCATGGGCCCCTTAGTTTAAGGTAAGGGGCCAAGACAAAAAGATGGTTGGGAACCTCTGAACCCTTCCCTCCCACACAACTCTCCAGTTTTCTTTCATCCATTTATCTAAGAGTCTCTTAAAAGTCCTTAATGTATCGGCCTCTACCAACCACCCCTAGCAGCATATTCCATGATCTCAAAAAATGCTGTTCAAGTTTAAAGTACTGCAGAGAAATCTGATGACTTCAGGTTATAATCCCCCTACTCTTCTCTCTTAAGACCTTCAGCTACGAATTCTGGCTCAGTTTCATCAAATAATTGCCCCCAAGGAACAACAAAAGGAAAATAGGAATTATACTGTAATCTGTAAAGTGGGGAATCTCATGTCAGTGGTAGGGAAGATGCTACAGAACATCCTTGGGGATAGGATGTATGAGCATTTGAAAAACCATGGCCTAATTATGGACAATCAGCATGGCTTTATTTGGGGCAATCTAATCTTACTAACTAGGTAGAATTTTTTGAGGAGGTGACAAGGGTGATTGATGAAGGTAGAGCTGTGTCTGCATGGATGTAAGTAAGGTGCTTGACAAGGCCCTTCCTGGGAGGCTCATCCAGAAGATTAAGATGCAAGGAATCCACGGTAACTTGGTCGTTTGGATTCAGAATTAGTTTGCCCATAGAACACTGACAGCCGTGGCTGATTGGACTTATTCTGGTTAGAAGTCTGTGACCACTGGGTACCACAGAGAACATGACTGGGATTTCTGCTGTTTGGGATATATAACCTGGATGAAAACGTGGATGTGTAGTAATTATGTTTGCAGACGATACAAGGATTTGTGGTGCTGTAACAGCACAGATGATTGGCAAAGATTCAGCAGGGAATATGGGTAGAAAAATGGCAGATGGAGTTTAACCTGGTCAACGGTGATGTGTATAGGATCCTAGGGTCTGAGTTCTTAGCTCACCAAAAGTGGCTACACAGGCTGATAGAGTGGTTAAGGAGGCATATGGCATGCTTGCCTGTATTGGTCAAGGACTTAAGAAGTTACACTGCAGCTTTATAAAACCGGTTAGGCCACAGCTGGAGTATTGCATTCATTTTGGTCACCCCTCTATAGGAAGGATGTGGAAGCTTTTGGGAGGGAGAATGCTGTCTGGTTGAGAGAGCACGTGCTATAAGGAGAAATTGGACAAACATGAGTTGTTCTTTCTGGACTGACAGTGGCTGGGGAGCTCTGACAGAGGTTTCTAATATTATGAGAGGCACAGATAGAGATACACTATTTTTTCCCAATGTTGAAATGTCTAAAACTAGATGGCATGCAATTTAGGATGAAAGGGGGTAAAAATTCAAAGGAGATTAGCAGGGCAAGTTGTTTTTTTACACAAAGAATGGTGGGTGCCTGGAATGTGGTAGTAACACACAGGCATTTAGATAGGCACATGAATGTGCAGACAATGGAAGGGTATGGACATTAACTAAGCAGATGAGGTTAGTTTCGTTGGGCACTTGATAACTAATTCATTTAGTCTGGCACAATATTGTGGGCCAAAGGGTCTGTTCCTGTGCTGTACTGTTCTAATATGCACTGGGCACTGCTGATCTCTTAAAGCACATAGAGGGCAATGGGGTTACTGCCGAACTAGAATGCTGAGCCAGAGAGAAGGCCATTAGCGACTGAAAGATCACAATGAATGGGGTTTTACAGGGCAGTATCAAACTGTGGGTAAAAGCCTGAAGCCAAGCACTAGTCGAAGAGTCAAGCCCAGAAACAGTTAAAGAACAAATATCAAATAGCTGTTAAAGATGCAAAACACAGCAACTGTGACACTGAGTCACAATTAATACAAGGATGTCCCTTTAGAACAGAGATGAGGAGGAATTTCTTTTAACAAGAGGGTGTGAATCTGTGGAATTCATTGCCACAGACTACTGTGGAGGCCAAGTGATTGGGTATACTTCAAGCGGTGGTTGATAGGTTCTTGATTAGTCAGGGCAACATTATGGGGAAAAGGCAGGAGAAAGGACTTGACAGGGAAGATAAATCAGCCCATATTCAAATGGTGGAGCAGACTTCATTCAGCGTGGAAACAGGCCCTTCTGGCCCTTTGAGCCACACTGCCCAGGAACCACTCATTTAACCCTAGCCTAATGGCTAGGGACACAGAACAATCTACAGTGACTAATCAACCTACTAACTGGTACGTCTTCGGACTGTGGGAGGAAACTGCAGGACTCGGAGAAAACCCAAACATTCTACAGGAAGGATGTACAGACTCCTTACAAATGGTGTTGGAACTGAACTCACCCCGAGCTATAATAGTGTTGTGCTAACTGCTACACTACTGTGATGCCTCATTAATACAGTCCTTCATATTAATGGGCCATGTGGCCTAATTCTGCTATGTATTATGATTTACTCATAAAGAACACCTATACTTGTCACATGTCTATCAACATGGATGGTGAAATGCATTGAGGACATGCTGGGGGAAGCCCACAAGTGCCAGCATGCTTCCGACAGCAACACAGCATGCCCATAACTTACTAGATATTTTGTCTAGTGGGAAGTTAAGTAAGTACACTGGAACAATTTGAGCAGGACATTTAATGGAGCAGAAACTTATAAACCATATGTTATCAGGATGGAGGGAAAAGAGCAGAGAATTAAAGGTGGAAGTGAGGCACATTAAATCAGGCATTACGGGGATGGGGTTGGTGGCTGCTGAAGCAGAACAGAGGGAAGCCATGAACTGGCTTTTAAAGGGGATCAAGGATTTGAAAGCAAATTGCTAGAGATCAAGAGAAAATGGTGAAAGTCAGCTAGAAATGAAGGGAAAATGTGATGGCAGCAAGTAGAAAGATGCAAAAATCCACCAGTGAAGCATTTGATTGAGCTTGAGGTAGTAGAATGGGTTTCTGCACTGTAGCTCCTCTGTCACCTCGTCTGTTGTCACATTATCCAGGCATCCACACAATTATAACCATTAGGTCAAAATATCAAGTCCTGTGCATGCATACCAAATCACATTCCCACAAGAGTGAACAGGGAACAATCATTCGTTACTTACTTGGAACGGGCATTCTGCATATCTGTCAGGTCGTCCAAAATGATAAAGCCGGCACTTGCGAAGGATACGAACGACCACCGGTGGGTTGTCTTTTCTCTTTTGTAAGATAGAGTCCTCTAGTTGGCTCAGTAAAATGCTCCCAGATCCTGTGAATATCCAAGAAAAACAAGTCACGTCAGGTGGATATCCATTTACTACAACCGACGTCCCCTTGCTTCACCTAGCCCCTCCTTCATCACATGCTCAATAGAATCCACTCAGCCCATCAAGGACATGTCAGATCTTTGAAAAAGTATTCACTTTTGTATTCTCCACTGGCCTGCAATTCATTTTTTTAAAAGTACGTATCCCTTTTATAATTATTTTTTCATGCAGTATATTCTAAATTCCTCCAATTTCCCACACTGAGTAGATGATTTTTTTTTGCTAATAAATCCTTTCCTCTGGACCCCCTGGCTCCTCCTCTCTTCTTGCTATGCTTGTTCAGTTCTCCTTCTCCATAGTTCACATGATATTTCACTTCAAATTGTACTGTAGGGCAGAGGGATTTGGGAATACAGATCCAATCTTCCTTGAAAGTGGCGTCACAGGTAGATAGGGGTATAAAAAGACCTTTTTGCAAATTGGCCTTCAAAAATCAAAGTTTTAAGTACAGCAGTTGGGATGTTATGTTGAAGTTGTGTAAGATATTGGTGAGGCCGAATTTGGAGTATTGTGTGTAATTCTGGTCACTGATCTATAGGAAAAATATCAATAAGTTAGAAAGACTACAGAGAAAAGTTACAAGTATGTTCTAGGGAAAGGTTAAATAGGTTTGGACTTTATTTCCTGGAATATAGGAGACTGAGAAGAGATTATAAATTTATAGAGAAATAAAATTAGGAGGGGCATTGATAGGGTGAATGTAAGCAGGCCTTTTCCACTGAAGTTGGGTGCGAGAAGAATAAGAGGTCATTAGGTTAAGGGTGAAAGATGAAGTGTTTAAGGGATCATGAGGCAAAACTTCCCTCAGAGGATTGTGCAAGTGTGGAACGAGCTCCCAGTGGAAGTGGTGGATGAAGGTTCAATTGCAACATTGACTGGAAGTTTGGATATGCACATGGACGGGAGTGGTATGGAGAGCTATGGTCTAATTGCAGGTCGATGGGTCTAGGCAGAGCAACAGTTTGACATAATTAGACGGGCTGAAGGGCCTGTTTCTGTGCTGTATGACTCCATTCACTGCTATTGTTAGTTTTCTTACTTTATCAAACCTACAGATTTTGAACATCTGTATTACATTTTCTTTTAGGCAACTCAGGCCTAAAGAAAATAATCTCTCAACTAGAAAGATTAACATTCATCCAGCATCCTGATTGTGTGACTCTGCAATCAGCAACTTTCATGAACACTTATGGAAATACAACTTATTGTTAATGTATTATAGGTAATTCAATACCGGCACATTTATTGCCTTTTTTTTTGTCCTGATTAAGATGCTATTGTTTTTCTAATAGAAACGTCCATAAACAGACTTTAGAGGACAATAAACAGTTTACTATACTTTGTAAACCAAAATACTATGGAAGGCAATGCTCTGGCAAAGAATGACTACTTTCCTTCCTAAAGGAAGCCAGTGAATCTTTACAATACACTTTTCTGACACCTGTCACAGACTATTAAAATGCAGAGATTTAAAATCAATCTCAGGATTACTTTTAAATACACAGTATAATTCCACTCAGTACAAGGTGGTAAATCATAAACTGAGCTAATAAACTTCATCAACTGATTATTTCTCTTCATGCCGCACAGGGGTGAGAAGACAAACCCCTACTAAGCTCAGTATTGTATACAGGGGATTCTGGTTAATTGCGACAGCCGCTTATTTTGGACAACTCTTTAAGAACAAAAACTAATGGAGAAAGTATCTAGGATTCCCCTTATTTATTTGGAACACTATGCTCTTTAATTGGACAGGAGACTACTAGCAACAGTTTCTAACTAGTGTCAGACATGCACTTGTGTCCCCTTACACTACACTGCGCTAGAAAAGTTTTTAAATAGCATCAGTTGCATATGTTTATGTTCAAAAAGCAGTGATTTTTGTCACTAATAGTTGGTGAGAAATAAGCAGTAAGACAATTCAAAACTGTTTTGCTTCCTGCAGTTTCAAAGATTCAGACTTGGAGATGCCTGAAATGCCCAGGAGTTAAATGAAACGATTTCTCTACTTCAACATGTTAAGAACTATGAAGAATTTGAAGGTTTCAACAATCATCTTGAATATTACAATGATAATGAAGATTTGGAGGATACAATCATCAACAGCATTGTATGAAGGCAGCTGGTTATCAGCACTAGGTGTCTGCACTGATTTTGTTCATTGCGTACACTGGATGAATTCCTCTGTTGATAACCACTAGGAACTAATACACAGTTTTATAGCACTGTTAGTGTTCTAATTTGTTCTGTATTTTATTTAAGTAAATCATTTGTTACTCAGCTAGTCTTTTTTTAAAATATATTTTTAACTATTTCCATGAAACTTCAGCTAATTGGGCAATCACTTAATTGGGTAAAATGCACTTGGTCTGATGTTTCCCAATTAACTGGAATCCACTGTTCTTGCTTGATCATCTACTCTGCCAAATTGTTAGTACGGCAATCAGTTACTTTTTCTTTAATATCCACTTTAAAGAGCAAAGTTGTGTACACCACATTTAAATGTCTAGATCTATTCCTTAAAAGTTTTGGGGCTACTGAGAGGCTCTATTTTTAAATGAAATTTAAGTTGTCCCAACTGGGACTTCAATAAATTATATTATCAAATTGGAGTTTCTGTCCATTTCATTCAAGCATTACATTCAATGCCTTGTCTTTTCAAATGCCGCTTTTGAATGCACAAAATCCATAATGATATTCCCAATACGGAACAGAGTACAGTAATTTTGGCAGTGCCACATTTTGGATAGATAGAAGATCAACATATTGTTGAAACTGGATGTAAAAGACTTGAGATAAATTTTCAAAGGAGGGCAAGACATTTCTTCCCAGCGACATGGGGGCCACAAGAGTCAACAAATCTTATTGGGTACATTTTACATCAACTAATGCAGCCAAACGTTATATCACCAGCCGCAAGGTGCTTCAGGATGACATGGTGGCTTTTCTTTCATCTAAAACTTTGACAAACTTCTATAGATGTGTAGTGAAGAGTGTATTAATCAGCTGCATCAAGAACATTAATGCCCTTGAATGGAAAATCCTACAAAAGGTAGTGGATTTGGCCCAGTACATCACAGGCAAAGCCCTCCCAACCACTGAGCACATCTCCATGAAATGCTGTTGTAGGAAAGCTGCATCCATCACCAAAGATCCTCACCACCAGACCATGCTCTTTTCTCACTGCTGCCATCAGGTAGAATGTACAAGAGCCTCAGGACTGACACTACCAGGTTCAGGAACAATTACTACCCCTCAACCATCAGGTTTTGAACAAAAGGGTGTAACTACACTCACCTACCCATCCATTGAGATGTTCCCAAGACCAACTTTTAACAACTCTTTATCTCATGTTCTTGTTATTTATTGCTATTTATTTATATTTGCATCTGGACTTTGTTGTCTACTGCACTCTGGGTGATCTTTCATTGATCCTGATACAGTTACTATTTTATAGATATGCTGAGTATGCCCACAGGAAAATGAACCTCGGGGTTGTATGTGATGACATATGTGTACTTCGATAATAAAGTCTACTTTGAACTTGGCAAGCCTGATTAAAAGTAAATTACAGTGAAGATCTCAGTAAATAGGGAAGGGACCGCTTCACCTCGGCGTCTTTGCGAAGTTTCCATAGGATGGTCAGCAGGCCGTAGGTGCCAAACATCTCCATAGTAGTCGAGGGAGTCCCACAGGGGCAGATAGCAGCGTCTCCGGGCTTTGAGTGGCAGCTCTGGCCCCGCCCGACGTTCGGCGCCCTCCCCCAGCATTGGCAGCTGCATGCGGCGCGCTCCCTTTACGAGGGGCGAGGGAGCGCCATTAGCAGTGACTACCACCTGGGCCTCCATAACAACGAAGTTCCTGCCACCCGCCCCGGCCCGCCTCTCGTCGTACTCTACCGCGAAGCGGAGCCCGCGCAGTTCGCAGCCGCTGTGCAGCTGGTTGCGGCGGACCAGGTAGTTGAGAGTGGGCCGCAGGGTGGCTCGGAGACGGTTGTGGCCGTCGCTCAGGCTCACGTCGTACATGTCGGGACCTGCGCCCTCCAGCAAGCTCCCGCCGCTCCCTGGGTCCCGCCGGTATCTCTCCACCGAGAGCACGGCTATTGGACCCGCGCATGCCAGCCACCGGCAGGCGGTGCCGACAGCCAGATCGTGGAGCATAGGCCCGAGACAGCCACCAGGCAACCCGTCCTGCGCCATCTTGGTGCGGGTTAAAGCGGCCTGCGTGCCCCGCTGTTTCGTCATCACGTCGCTTCTGACGGAAGCGCAATGACACCGTGGCCAACTGAGCTCTTGCAATAGCCAAGATTGGCATTGTCTGATGTGAATGAATGGATCTCGGTTATCTGATGTTGCACTGGCAGCGTCGTTGTGAGTTAAAATATCATCCTCCAGATCCCATATAATTCTCCTTGTGCAATATCGAGGAGCCTCAACCTCCAGGCTCTTGAACCAAAGGGGATAACTGCACTTGCCCTATCATTGAAATGTTCCCACAGCCCATGGACTCCATCGCATGTTCTAGATATTTATTGTTTATTTATTTATTATTATTTCTTCTTTTTATATTTGCACAATTTGTTGTCTTCTGCACTCCAGTTGAGAAGACATAGAGAGACACTGAGTGTGCTCACAAGAAAAAAGAATCCTAGGGTTGTATATGGTGACATATACATATTTTGACAATAAATTTACTTTGAACTTTGAGTCACAGAATGATACAGCATAGAAGCCATCACAACCAAGGATGCCCATCTAAGGCGTTTGGCCCACATCCTTCTAAGTATTGTTGCTGTTGTACCTGCCTCAACAACTTCCTCTGGCTACTCATTCCACATTCATACCATCCTTTGTGTAAAGTCAATGCCCATGAAGGCCAAGGTTGTTTATGACAGATGAAGAATCTCGGTCTGAAATGTTTATTCGCCTCCAATTGTGCTGCCTGACTAGCTGAGTTCCTCCAGCATTTTGTGTGTGGCAGCTTCTAGCCCGCTGTCATACGACAAAGATAAGATGGACTCTTGAATCAGGATTGGGTTTAATATCACTGGAGTCACGGAGTGGCTTCTGTGCTGGAAGGTCCACAGAGATTTTCTCCCTCTGCCAACTGCAGGAGAAGTGCAGAGAACAAAACCCCCTCTACGTTGTATTTATTGATCTCATCAAGGCATTTGACTCAGTCAGCAGAGACGTGCTCTTTCACATCCTCTCTAAGGTAGGCTCCTGCCAAGTCTACAAAGCATGATCAAATCCTTCCACAGCAACCAGAAGGGGGCTGTGTAGTACGATGGCAGCTCTCCAGAGCCCTTTGGCTTAAGCAGCAATAATAAACGAGGCTGTGTTCTCACCCCAACACTCTTTGGGATCTTCTCTGCCCTTCTCCTGAGACACGCATTTGCCACTGCAACAGAGGCAATCTACTCCACACTGGAACAGATGGCAGGCTTTTCAACCTCGCCCACCTAAGAGCCAAAACCAAAATGTACAAGGCTAGGATCAGAGACATCCTGTCTGCTGATGATGCAGCGGTGACAACTCACCCTCCACAGAACCCCCAGAGCTTAATGGATCACTTCTCCGAGGCCTGCAAGGATTTGCTCTGACCGTCAGCCTGAAAAAGACAAACCTCTTGGGACTAGATGTGGAAGCACCACCAGTCATTCCCATTGATAACTACAAACTGTATGTTGTTTATCCGTTCACATACCTGGGGTCTATTATCAGTGACAACCTCTCCTTGGAGGCAGAAATCCACAAGCACATCGGGAAGGCTGTAACAACTCTTGCTGCCTCACCACACGAGTCTGGGAGAACTCCAAGCTCACAGTCAAAGCAAAGATGGCAGTGTACAACACTTGTGTCACCAGCACAGTGCTGTACAGCAGCAAGAAATGGACAACATATGCTAAGCAGGGGCGAAGGCTCAACACCTTCCATTTAAAGTGCCTTTGTCACATCTTGGGCTTCTCCTGGAGCAACAGTACTCCATACTGAGGTGCTGTCTTGTGCCAGCCTCCGGAACGTGTACACCCTGCTCAGGCAGAGTAGGCTGTGCTGGTGGGCCATGTCTGCCACGTGCAGGGCGGCTGTGCCCCAAAGGACATCCTCCATGGCGAGCTGGCTCCAGGCAAGCAAATCACTGGCCGTACGCAACTACGCTACAAGGATGTCGGCAAGCGGGATGTGGAGCTGCTGGACACCAACATTGAGCCCTGGGAGGAACTTGCAGCCGACCGCACCAGTTGGAGAAGACCCCGAAACAAGTCAGGCAAGGAAAAGTTTCTGAAAGGGGCAGAAGATAAACGGAAGGAGCGCTGCATCTCCAGCACGGCTGAGAGCATTTCTAGATGCGACTTTTGTAACAGAGACTGCCATGCCCGTGTTGGTCTCGTCAGGCACAGACGGTGCTGCACCAACAGCACAGATAGCTAGGATGCAACCTTAATCAATGGGGCTGGTGTACCGGATTGGAACTGATGGTATGAATGCTGAGCTATAACCAATAAACAGCAGCCTGATGTAGGTATTTCTACTTCCTAGGTAAGCCAAGGCCGAGTGAAGAGCCAGTGAGATGGAATCTATTGTGACGGTAGGCACGTTGCAGCAGGTCTGGTTCCTTGCTGAGGCAGGAGTTGACTCTGGATGTGAACATCCTCTGAAAGCACTTTATCACAGTAGATGTGAGTGCAACTGGGCACTGGCATGATTGTCGCCCTTTTGAAGCAGATGGGAACCCCGATTGTAGAAATGAGAGATTGAAGTTGTCCTTGTACACTCCTGCCAGTTGGTTGGCACAACTTTTCAGTGCCCTGCCTGACGCCTTGGAAGTTGTTCTGACGTAGGACTCTGAAACAGAGATCACATGGTCACCATTTGCTGCAGGGATTCACACGGGTGTCGTTTTAGTGTGCATAAAAACTGTTAAGCTCATCTGGGAGTGAAGCATCACAGCCATCATGATGATAGGTTTCTCCTTGTAGGAAGTAATGGCCCGCAAACCCTGCTATACCTGACATGCATCTGATTTCGTCTCTAACTTCAATTGGCATTTTTTCGCTCTTAAGGTCTGGAATCCTTGTATAGTTCTGAATCATGAATGCCACAGATTTGGCCCTCAGCAGACTATGAATCTCTTGGTAAATCCACAGCTTTTGGTTTGAGTATGTCTGGTATGTTCTCAAAGGCACACACTCACCCACACAGGTCTTGATGAAGTTGGTGACAACTGTGGCATATTCATTCAGATTCGAAGATGAGTTCCTGGATATTATCCAGTCCACTGACTCATAGCAGTCCTATAAGCACTCCTCCACCCCACCTCTCCCCCGATCATGCCTCCTTGGTCCTCACCACTGGTGCTGCGGTCTTTAGTCTCTGCCTATACTCCCAGAGTAGAAGTACAGCCAGGTGATCAGACTTTCCAAAGTGAAGGCATGGGATGGCACTGTAAGCATTCTTGATGGTGGTATATAACAGTGGTCAAGGGTGTTGGCTCCCCTGATTCCACGGGTGATATGTTGGTGATAGTTCTTCAGAGACTTCTTCAAATCCCCTACAATGACAGGGAAGGCATCCGGGTGTGCTGTTTCATGGCTGCTGATCACAGTACTCCGCTCCTCCAGTGCCTGCTTGGCATTGGCCTGAGGGGGAATGTACACTGCTACCTGGATGGTGGTGGAAAACTCCCTTGGCAGGTAAAATTTACGACATTTGACCACTAGATTTTACATGTCGTGTGAGCAGGACCTAGACAGAACTGCCAAATCTGTGAACCACAATGAGTTAATCGTAAAGCCTACTCCACCTCCTCTACCTTTAAAAGACTGAGCTGTCCTGTCTTTGTGGAGAATGGTGAAGCCATCAGGCTACAGCACTGTGCATGGGTGTGAGCCACGTTTTTGTAAAGCAAAGTGCACAGCAGTCTCTGATGTCCCTCTGGTACCGCAAATCTTGCTTTGAGATCTCCAGTTTTTCCAGAGACGGTACATTTGCCAGCAGGATAGTTGGGAGGGGGGTCTAAGGTCTCTGCGTTTCAATTGTACATGCAGACCAGCTCATCTTCCGTGCTTCCATTTTCCCAAAGAAATCTCAAAAGTCTGCTGTCTGGTATCAGCCAATATCTCTAGATTTGAGTATCGATAGATTTTTTTTAAACATTTGAAAATGATGTTGCTTACTGAAGTACCCATGGCTGTGACTGTGGATCTCAGCTGCAGTAGTCCCAAACAGGAATATTTGATGATTCCCATTGGAGCTGCATGCAAAGAATCACCATTTATGTTCACTAGCTTGACGACACAATCTGCCTTGTACCTTATTGTCTCCCACACTGCATTTTCTCTGTAACTGGAACACTTTTTCTGCATTCTGTTATTGTTTTCCCTCGTACTTTCTCAAAGCACTGTTGTAATGAAATGATTTATATGTGGATGGCGTGGAAAACTGTTTTTCTACTGTACCTTGAAACATCTAATAATAATAAACAAATTCCAATTCCCTTTGGAAAATCCCAAAACAAGTGTAACCCTTATAGTTTATATACAAAAACATTATTAATTTTAGAAAAAATATTAAGAATAAAAATAAATTAAATAACATAACATAAAATATTAGGTAAAAAAAGTACTGTGGATTCCTGTTAATTGGGCCATCAGCTATTCGGGGCAGCTGCTTTTTTGGGCCAACTCTCAAAGAATAGAAGCTAATTGCAAAAGTAGCTGGGACTCTCTTCATTTATTTGGGAGACTATGCTGGTTAATTGGATCAGAAGACTGCTGCCGGCCAGTTTCTAACTAGCGTCAGATGTGCACTTTTGTGGCAGTGACGCTACACCATGCTTAGAGTGAAAGTTTTTAAATAACATCAGTTCTGTGTGTTTGTGTAAAAGAAAAACAGTGATTTTTGTCACTGGTAGTTGGTGAGAAATAAGTAGTAAGACTTTAGAGGACAATCAACAATTTACCCTACTTTGTAAACCAAAATACTGTGGAAGGCAATGCTCTGGCAAAGAATAACTACTTTCCTTCCAGCGAAGTTTCACAACATACTTTACTGACACCTGTCCACAGACTAATAAAATGCAGAGATTTCAAATCAATCTCAGGATTACTTTTAAATACACAGTATGATTCCACTCAGTACAAGGTGCTAAATCATAAACTGAGCTAATAAACTTCATCAACTGATCATTTCTCTTCATGCCGCACAGGGGTGAGAAGACAAACCCTCCTAAGCTCAGTATTGTATACAGGGGATTCTGGTTAATTGCGATAGCCAGTTATTTTGGAAATCTCTTTAAGAAAAACTAATTGAGAAAGTATCTAGGATTCCCTTTATTTATTTGGGACACTATGCTCCGTAATTGGACAGGAGACTACTACCAACAGTTTCTAACTAGTGTCAGACATGCACTTGTGTCCCCCTTACACTACACTATGCTAGAAAAGTTTTTAAATAGCATCAATTGCATGTGTTTGTGTTCAAAAAGCAGTGATTTTTGTCACTGATAGTTGGTGAGAAATACGTAGTAAGACAACTCAAAACTGTTTCGCTTTCTGCGGTTTCAAGCATTCAGGCTTAGAGATGCCAGAAATGCTCAAGGAGTGAAAATGGAACTATTTCTCTACTTCAACATGTTAGGAACTACAAAGAATTTGAAGGTATTGACATCATCTTGAATGTTACAATGAAAATGAAGATTTGGATGATGCAATCATTGAGCATTATATGAAGGCAGTCCATTATCTACACCAGGTGTCTGCACTGATTTTGTTCATTTTACAGTCAATCAAAAGAACATACAAAATCAACACACTGGATGAATTCCTCTGTCGATAACTGATAGGAATTAATGTACAGTTTTATAGTGCTGTAAGAGTGTTGATAGTGTTCTAATTTTTTCTGTATTTCATTTAAGTACATGATTTGTTACTCAGTTCAATAGTAGTTTGCCTTTTTTTATACCTTTTAAATTATTTCCGTAAAACTTTGACTAATTGGGGCAGCCACTTAATTGGGTCAAAATGAACTGGTCCGATGTGTCCTAATTAACCAACATCCACCATATTAAAACTGTTTAAAATAAAAATAAAATGAGCTGAATGGTAGAAAGCAAAAAGTGAGAATAAAGGGGGCCTTTTAAGAAAATGGTGTGACATGATACTGCAGCAGTTAGCGTAACGCTTTACAGTGTCAGCATCAGATGTTCTGTTCCCGCTGATATGTGTAAGGAGGTTAGAACATAAAAAATAGGAGCAGGAGTAGGCCATCTGGCCTGTTGAGCCTGCTCTGCCATTCAATAAGATCTTGGCTGATCTGACCATGGACTCTTCTCCACCTACTTGCCTTTTCCCCAGAACCCTTAATTCCCCTACTGTGCAAACATCTATCCAACCTTGTCTTAAGTATACTTACTGAGGTAGCTTCCACTGTTTCATTGGGCAGATAATTCCACAGATTCACCACCCTTTGGGAAAAAGCAGTTCCTCCTCATCTCTGCCCTAAATCTATTCCCCGAATCTTGAGGCTATGTCCTAGTTCCAGTCTTACCTACCAGTGGAAACAACTTTCTTGTCTCTATCTTATCTATCTGTCATGGTCTGGTCCATGAAGTCCAGATTCCGGTTCACGGTCTGGTCCATCGTTCCTTATTCCAGGTTTTCTGGTTTTCCCTTTTTCTGTTGGGTGCTCTAATTGAGGCAGCTGATTAACATTTTGGGCTGGCTACGTAAATAGCTCCTTGGTTCAGCTTCAGTTGCTGGATTGTTCCCGTTCAATCCCCCGTCTGAATCCCTTCTCTGCCCCTTCCTCCTGAAGTCTTGCCCTGCAACCAGTATCTGGAGCCTTGCTTCGCCTGCACTGCTGTCAAGTTCAATTGCCAGAGCAAGAAAAGGAAGCGTCTGTTGTTGTTTTGAACTGTCTCTGTGTTCATGCCTTCGCTAGGTAGGTCCGGCTGCTACCTAGTGTTGGGATCCATCTCATGTCCACGCCTTCACTAGGTAGGTCTGGCCGTTTGCCACTACCTTGTGTTGGGAACTGTCTCTCACTGTGTTCTGTGTAGGAGTCCTGACCCTACGTCCTGCTCCCTAGGAGGGGTCCTGACTCTGTGTAGAGCCCCGGCCCCAAGTCCTGTTCCCAAGGAGTGGTCCTGGCTCTATGTTCCATGTCTCTGCATTCCTGTTCTCCCTCGACCAAGGCTCTGTGTTCCTGTCTCCCTCGACCAAGGCTCTGCATTCCTGTCTCCCTCGACCAAGTCAAGGCTTCATGTTCTTGGTGATGTGCTTCGTCCTGTGCTGGACTTCCCTCATCTTGCCCAGGAATCTCTCGTTCTGTCCTATAGCCTGGTCCAGTCCTGTCTCCCAAGACCACGTCATGTCTTTGCCTAGTTCCGGAGTCCGAGCCCGAGTCAAGACTCAGGTTCTGGGTCCACGTCCATTCTCTGGCTCGGAGTCCAAAACCAAGCCTCGCCATGTCCTCGCCTCGAAGGACCCAAGCCTCGCCACGAAGAACCCAAGCCATGCCCAGTCCTGTAGCTACGTCATGTCCTTGCCTAGTTCTGGGGTCCAAACCCGAGTCAAGACCCAGGTTCTGGGTCCTTATCCAGTCTCCAGCTCGGAGTCCAAGTCCAGGCTCCTAGTTCCCAGTTCCTCGTCCTGGTCCCGATTGCCTTGCCAATGTCCTAGCCCAGGTCTGTGTTCTTATCCCAGCTCCTAGTCTGCATCCAGTCACGTCCCTAACCCAGCTCTCTAGTCAAGTCCTGTTCCTAGTACTTCAGTGTCTGTGTCTTGCACTTGGGTCCGCTCCCAGTGCCCAGCTTATGACACTATCTCTTTCATAATTTTATATGTTTCTATAAGATTTCTTTTCCTTCTGAATTCCAGTGAGTACTGTCCCAGGGGACTCAATCTCTCCGCATAGTCTAACCCCTTCATTCCTGGAACCAACTGGTAATCCTCCTCTGCACAGCCTCCAAAGCCAGTATATCCTTCCTTAAGTAAGGAGACCAGAACTGCATGCAGTACACCAGGTACGGTCTCACCAGTACGCTGTATAGTTGCAGCATAACCTCCTGCTCTTAAATTCAATCCTTCTAGCAATTGTTACGTACCCCGTAACTGGGTTGCCAAACCAGCAGAAATGGACCACTTAATTGGAGTCTGGATTACTGGAACTAAGAAAGTTTTATTAAAGAAATAAGTAACACAGTACTCTAATCGTAAGGATATGAATGCAACAGATTAGCAATGATAAAACACGCATGTACACAGAACTAGGATAATAGGATCAATCAAGCTCTGTTGCAGTCTAGGGGTAAAATGATCAGTCTCAAATGACACAGAGTTCAGTTCGCAATAATTGCTGTTGTGCTGTTGGGGGGAGAGAGAGAGCGAGCGAATGATGATATTCAAATCGGATTCAAACAGACCTTTGATATTCCTTGCAGTTAGCTTTCGGGTGAGCCCTTTGTAGTGTCTTCTGAGGTCACCGACTGTGACCCCTCCATTCCGGATACGATCGTTCTTCTGTGGTGAACCTGGCACCCAGGCAAGGGCGGACACACACACCAGGTTCCCGCCGATCGTACCTTTCCACCCTGTGAGTCTATGGTTGGTCCCGCGACCAGACCTCCAAACTCCCACCAACTTGTGGGGGGGCACAACGCACTTCCAGGGTCTCATTATCTCGTGGTGTCATGGTGTGTCGCTTGCCTTAGTGAACCTGTTCCTTTTATCCCCCTGCTGGGGTATCGCCTGTCCATCAAACTTCAAACAGTTCAGGTTCAAAGCAACCGGTCTGACGATACTCGGAACTGTGTCTCTTTTCGTTAATCTCTCTCATCTCTCATTTATTAGCATTTTGAATGTTTCCCCATTGTCTCTCTCTTATCTCTCTTATCGGCATCAATCTTCTGATAACTTGGTCTGTTGTCACACAATGAAGGCCAACATTCCATTTGCCTTCTTGATATTCTGCTGCACCTGCAAACCAACCTATTGTGATTCATGCACAAGCACTCCCAAGTCCCTCTGCACAGCAGCAAGCTGCAATACTTTACCATTTAAATAATAATCTGATCTTCCATTTTTCCTTCCAAAGTGGATGACCTCGCATTTACCAACATTGTACTCCATCTGCCAGAGCCAGACCCTTGCCCACTCACTTAACCTATTTATATCTCTCTGCAGACTCTGCCAACCAGAGCAACACCCATGTATCCCAACTCTCTGCCTTCTATTAATTAACCAATCCTTTATCCATGGTAATACATCAGCCCCAAATCTATGCATCCTTATGGATAAGTCTTTTATGCAACACCTTATTGAACACCTCCTGGAAATCCAAGTAAATAAGGTCCATCTGTTCTTCTCTATCCACTTGCTATTCAAAGAACTCCAGTAAGTGTGTCAAACAGGACCTGCCTTTGCTGAATCCATGCTGCATCTGCCTGATGGATCCATTTCTTTCCAGATGCCTTGCTATTTCTTCTTTAATGATAGCTTCAAGCACTTTCCCAACTACAGATGTTAAACTCTGGCCTATAGTTACTTGTCTTTTGCCTACATCCTTTTTTGAACAGTGGTGAGACATTCACTGTCTTCCAATCTGCTGGGACCTGCCCAGAGTCTGGAGAATTTTGGTAAATTATCACTAAAGCCTGAACTATAACTTCTGCCCTTTCTTTCCGTACCCTGGGAGGCGTTCCATCAGGACCAGGGGACTTGTTTATCTTTAGGCCCACTAGTTTGCTCAGTACTACCTCTTTAGTGATAGCTATTGTATCGAGGTCCTCACCTCCCATCGCATACAAATCATCTCTCTTTGGCATGTTAGGCGTGTTCTCCATCATGAAAACCACACAAAATAATCCTTCAAAGCCTCTGCCATTTCCTTATTACCCAACATCAAACCCCCCTCTTCTCGTCCTTCAGGGAACCTACGTTCACTTTAGCCACTCTTTTCCACTTTATATTATTATAAAAACTTTTACTATCCATTTTTATATTTTGTGCTAGTTTATTTTCATAATTTAGCATCCCTTTCTTTATTGCTCGATTAGTGGTTCTTTGTGGCTCTTTAAAGTTTTCCCAATCTTCCAGTTTCCCACTACTATTGGTGACTTTGTATGCACGAGCTTTTAGTTTGATGCCTTCTTTAATTTCCTTAGTTACCCAAGTCTGGCTGTCCCCACCCTTACTGTCCTTGCTTTCAACTGGAATATACTTTTGTTGAGCACTGTGAAAAATCTCTTTGAAAGTCTTCCACCATTCCTCATCCATCCCTCTAAATAGCTTGTGTTCCCAGTCTACACTAGCCAAAACCTCCCTCACCCCATTGTAGTCTCCATTGTTTGGGCATAATACACTGGTTTTAGATCAAACTATTGCATCCTCCATTTGTATGAGAAACTCAATCATGTTGTGATCACTCTTTCCAAGAGGATCTCTAACTACAAGATCACTAATTTTACCTGTCTCGTTGCACAGGACCAGATCTAAGACAACATATTCCCTTGTAGGTTCAGTAACATGCAGTTCAAGAAAGCCATCATGGATGCATTCTATGAATCAACTTGATTCACCCAATCTATGTGCAAGTTAATGTCCTCCATGATGACTGCTGTTCCATTCTTACATGCCTCAGATATTTCTCTGTTTATTGCCTGTGCCACTGTAATGTTATTACTCGGTGGCCGATAGACAACTCCCACCAGTGATTCTTTTTCCCTTTGCTATCCCTAATCTCTACCCAGATGGATTCAACATTCTGCTCCTTAATTAAATTTTCTGACTGCACTACACTGATTGACCTTTTCCGAAATAATAATGAGGCAGTTTACAGAGAAGAGGTCATTACCCCGACACAGTGGTGTCAAGAAAATCTCTCCCTCTCCCTCAATGTTGCAAAAACGAAGTAGCTGTTTGTGGACTACAGGAGGAATGGAGACAGGCCCCTTTTGACATCAATGGATCTGGGATTGAGAGGGTGAACAGCTTTAAGTTCCTCGGCAAATACATCACCAAGGATCTCACATGGTCTGTATGTACCGGTTGTGTGATTGAAAAGGTACAACAGCGCCTTTTTCACCTCAGTCGGTTGAAGAAGTTTGGTATGGGCTCCATATCTGAAGAACTTTCTACAAGAGCACAATTGAGAACATCCTGACCGGCTGCATCACTGCTTGGTTTGGGAACTGTACTTCTCAATCGCAGGACTCTGCAGAGAGTGGTGCGGACAGCCCAACGCATCTGTAGATGTGAACTTCCCACTATTCAGGACATTTACAAATGTGTAAAAAGGGCCCAAAGGATCATTGGGGACCTCAGTCACCCCAAGTACAAACTGTTCCAGCTGCTACCATCCGGGAAACAGTGCCACAGCATAAAAGCCAGGACCAACAGGCTCCGGGACAGCTTCTTCCACCAGGCCATCAGACTGATTAATTCATGCTGATACATTTGTATTTATGTTATATTGACTGTCCTGTTGTACAGTCACTAAATTACTATAAATTGCACATTGCGCATTTAGACGGAGAAGTAACATAAAGAATTTTACTCCTCCAGTGTATAAAGGATGTAAGTAATAAAGTCAATTCAATTCAATTTGTCTCTCGCTATCGCCCTGATCTCATCTTTTAATAAGAGCACAACCCTATCTTCCTTACCTTACCTTTCTTCCATATTACCTGATATCCTTGGATATTTAATTCCTAATCCTCTCCACCCTGTAACCATGTTTCTGTAATGGCCACTAAATTATACCCCCGTGTACTGATTTGTGCCACAAGTTCACTGACCTTGTTTGGAATACTACGGACATTGAAGTAAAGTGCCCTTACACTCACTGTGCTTAATCTTTTACTCCTTTGCACTTGACTTTTCTTCACTCCACTTTTCCTTTTTCTTTTTTTATCTTTTCCTTTTTCTCTATCTACAGTTTTCTTTTTTAACTTCTCCAATCTGTTGAACCCACCCCTCTACTATTTATTTTAAAGCCCTATCCACAGCCCTAGTTATGCCATTCGCTAGGATCCAGGTCCCATCACAGTTCAGCTCCCTTCTTCCCCAGTACTGATGCCAATTTCCCATGAATTCAAACCCACTTCTCCCCCACCAATCCTTGAGCCACATACTTAACCCTCTAATCTTCTTGACCCTTTGCCAGAGATTACCATCTTTTTGGTCCTGCTTTTCAATTTAGTCCCTAGCTGCTCAAATTCCCTTAGCAGAGTCTCTTTCTTCATTCTACCTATGTCATTGGTACCCACATGGACCATGACAACTGGATCTTTTCCCTCCCACTGCAAATTCCTATGCAGGTCAGATAAGGTGTTATGGTCCGGTCCGGTCCGTGATGTCCGTGTTCCGATTCACAGTCCAGTCAGTGAATTCTGGACTCCGGGTCTTCTGGCTGTCCCTTGTTTCAGTTGGGCTTAATCTTAATCACCTGATGCTCATCTTGGGGCTGGGAATATAAGTGGCGCTGGGTTCGAGTGTGGGTGTTGGTTTGTCTTGTCAGTATCCCCGTGGAGCAACCTGCTAGTAGAAGGCTAGAGCAGCCATTCGTGATCTCTAGGCTTGGTTGGAGGACCACTGCTTCATGGAGCCTTGTTGTCTCTAGTCGGAGCAGTCACTGTGGTATGGATTCGGCTGTTTCTGGGGCCAGCTGAGTGGCCGTCTGCCACTCTGAGCTAGATATGGATTTGGTTGTTTCCGTAGCCAGCCAAGGTTACTGGCTGCCCTGAGACTTGGAGCCACCCTGGATTGAGCACCCTTCCTGTCCTCGCCTCCGTGGGGTAAGTCATGCCATCCTTGCTGTTACCCTGTGGTTGGATCTGTCCCTTCCCATCCTTGCCTCTGTAGGTTAAGTCAGGCCTTCTTTGCCATTACCCTGAGGCAGGACTGTTCTCTTTCCCTCTCTATCTGAATCCCTGACAGTTTCCTTGGCAGTCATCCTGACCCCGCGTCCTAGTAAGCATCCCGGCCTGGCATCCAAGGAAGAGTCCTGGCCCTGCATTCCAAGAAGGAGTACCTTGCCCTACCCAGGAAAGCCTCTAAGAATCCAAGCCTTGCCCAGTCCTGTAGCCATGTCATGTCCTCACCTAGTTCTGGAGTCTGAGCCTGAGTCAAAACTCAGGTTCTGGGTCCTTGCCTAGTCTCTGTCTCAAAGAACCCAAGCCTTGAAGAACCCAAACTATGTCCAGTCCTGTAGCCACGTCATGTCCTTGCCTAGTTCCGGGGTCCAAGCCCCAGTCAAGACCCAGGTTCTGGGTCCTTGTCCAGTCTCTGGCTTGGAGTCTAAACCCAGGCTCCTAGTTCTCAGTTCTTTGTCCTAGTCCTGCTTTCCCAGTCTAAGTCCTAGCCCAAGTCTGTGTTCCTGTCCCAGCTCCTAGTCTGTGTCCAGTCCCATCTCTAACTCTAGTCCAGTCCAGTTCCCAGTACTTCAGTGTCTGTGTCTTGCATTTGGGTCCGCCATCAACGCCCACCTTATGACAGAAGGTGTCCTGAACCTGGGTACCAGGCAGGCAACACAGCCTTTGGAACGCTCTATCCTTGTGACAGAGAATTCTGTCTATTCCCCTGACTATACTATTCACAATTACCACTACATTTCTCTTATTCCTCCCACTTTTGAATGGCTCCCTGAAATACAGGTTGCTCATCTGTTCTACAGCCCCACTCTCATCCACACAGGGAGTAAGAATCTCTGACCTGTTAGACAAGCTCAAGGGCTGAGGCTCCTCCAGCACTGTTTCTTGAATCCCACTACCCGCCTCACTTAGTTGTCACACCCTCTTGTCCCAGACTGAATTTGAGGCAGACTCCCTCCTGAAACAGAGGATCCAGGTAACTGTCCCCCTGTCACAGTGTTTGAAGCTCAGATTGCAGGTCATCAACTTTGAGCCTGAGTTCCTCGAGCAGCCAACACTTGCTGCAGATGTGGTCACCAGGAACCACAATGGGGTCCACCAGCTCCCACATCATGCAGCTACACCACATCACCTGATCCTGCATCACCCCTTTATTTAATTAGCTGTAATTTAGAGACTTTTTATTCAACCACTACAAAAGCCTTGCTTGCTACTTACCTGTGCCTCCTCCCAAAGCCTCAAGTTCCCACCCCTACACTGGTCCACTCACACAGTGGCTGCTCTTCTTTGACCCTGCTTTACTTTTATTTGCTCCTGCTAATGAATTGTGAATTGATTGGTCTGCCACTAATACGCCAAGCCCCATGAAACACTCCTTTTAAAAATTCTTCTCCCCGACCTGTGCAAAGCTTGTTCTCTCTCACTCTCTCTCTGTGAATCGATTGGTCCACTGCTATATATTCTCCCCACGATTGCGTGGGTTTCCACCAGGTGCTCCGGTTCCTTCCCACATTTCTAAAGATGAGTGGGTTAATTTGTTAAATGTGTGTAATTGGGGGTGCCAGAAGGACTAGTTACCGTGCTGTATCTTTAATTAAAAGTTTAAAAAATGTCACACACACAAAATGCTAGCTGCATCAATGGAGGGGAATAAACAGTCGGCCTTTTGGGCCGAGACTTTTCATCAGGACTTCAACGGAGAGAAGTAAACAGTCAAAATGCCCAAAATGTCGACAGTTTATTGTTCTCCATAGATGCTGCCTGGCTTGCTGAGTTCCTGCAGCGTTTTGTGTGTGTGCTGTGGATTTCCAGCGTCTGCAGAATCTTGAGTGTTCATGATTACCGACATCATAGTCTTATGACTGCATAAAAGAGCAGAATTCTCTAGGCTGCTGGGTAAAGCTGAGCTTTTCTGTTTTCATTCAGACAGAAAGCCAGTGTTTAATTCTTGTTCTTCACTGAGATGTTGTTGAAGAAGGGAGCCGGTGCTGTGATGATTACTGGCTTCTGGCTGGGTCTCCTCATTGAGTCTGAGGGCTGCATGTTCTGTGCTTTGCCCCACAAGAGAATACGGGACAGGTTCGAAAGGCTGTGTGGAGAATACATGAATCTGACAGGGTCTGCAAACTGCACCAAGTACACAGAGGCAAACCTGGTCAAGTTTCAGTTAGGTGAGGCTATCTATATTAGAATAGAATCAGAGATGCAAGTTGTGGTGTGTATGGATTTTAGTAAGGGGTTGAATGAGGTTTCCCATGGTAGGCTGATTGAGAAGGTCAGGAGGCATGGGTCTAGGGAAACCTGACTGCATGCATTCTGAACTGGCTTGCTCACAGAAGACAGAGGGTGGTAGTAGATGGAGCATATCCTGCCTGGACCAGCAGTGTTCCAAAGGAGTCTGTTCTGTGACTGTTGCTTTTTGTAATTTTTATAGATGACTTGGATGAGGAAGTGGAAGGGTGGGTTAGTAAGTTTGCAGATGACA
The DNA here is from genome assembly GCF_030028105.1 of Mobula birostris. Classification (NCBI taxonomy): domain Eukaryota; kingdom Metazoa; phylum Chordata; class Chondrichthyes; order Myliobatiformes; family Myliobatidae; genus Mobula; species Mobula birostris. The sequence continues at coordinate 93,328,243 of NC_092374.1, forward strand.
CAAGGTTGGTGGTATTGTGGATAGTCTGGAATGTTCCCCTCGGTTTCAACAGGACATTGACAGGATGGAGGGCTGGTGAGCAGCGGCAGATGAAGTGTGAAGGGATATACTTCGGAAGGTCAAACTTGAAGGAAGATTGTAAGGTTAATGGCAGGATTCTTAACAGTATGGAACAGAGGGATCTTGGGACAACATCCAAAAGCATTCCCTCAAAATTATCACACAAATTGATAGGGTGGTTGAGGAAGTGGATGGTGAGTTGGCCTTCATTAGTTGGGGGATTGAAGGCAATGTAGCAGTTCTATAAAACTCTAGTTGGATGATATTTTTAGATTCTACACATAAGATTCTGCAGATACTGGAAATCCAAAGCAACACACACAAAATGCTAAAGGAATGCAGCAGGATAGGGAGCATCTATGTATAAACAGTCAATGTTTCAAACCAAGACCCTTCTTCAGCACTTTTGGAGATTGTGCTCAGTTCTAGTTGATTGTTTACAGGACTGAAGTGGAAGCTTTAGAGAAGGTGCAGAAGAGATTTACCAGGATGCTGCCTGGAATAGAGTATGTTTTATGAGGAAAGGTTGAGTGAGCTAGGGCTTTTCTCTTTGGAGTGAAAGAGCATGAGAAGCCACTTGATAGAGGTGTATAAGAGGCATAGATCAAGTGGACAGCCAGTGCGTTTTCCCCCCAGGGTGGAAATGGCTAATACAAGAGGATATAATTTTAAAGTGATTGAAGGAAAGTATAGGGGGATGTCAGAGGTAAGTATTTTTTTTAACACAGTTGTCCTAGGATTGGAGGCAGAAACATTAGGGGCATTTAAGATAGGTACATGGATGTTAGGAAAACAGAGGAGGGAAACATTATACTGACCTTAATGTAGGTTAAAAGGTCAAAGGATCTGTACTGAGGTGTGTAATGTCACCACATGGGCAGCATGTGATGTGAAATAGGAAGGGCTTGGCATAACACCAGAGAAAAAGGACTGGGAATAGAATGAGAAACCATTGATGGTCCTCCAGCTACAACTAGCTAATTAATGACAGCGTGGAAGCACATTGCTTTACAGTGCCAATGATCAGTGACTGTGATTCAATTCCCTGTAATGAGTTTGTACGTTCTCCATGTGACCACATGGATTTCCTCTAGCTGCTCTGGATTCTGCTCACAGTCCAAAAATGACTGGTTCGGGTGAGTGGGTTGTGGGCACGCTAAGCTGGCACCAGAAGCATGGCGACACTGGTGGACTGCTCAGCGCCATCCTCATTGCGTTGATTTGAGGCAAACAACGCATTTCACTGTATGTTTCAATGTACAAGGCTTTCTTTCTTTCTTTTTTCCTTCTTTGCTTCCCTCCTTTCTTACCTTTCTTTTTTCTTTTCTATCTTTGTCTTACTTTGTCTGTCTTTCCTTCTTTCTGTTTGTCTTTCTTTCTGTCCTTCTGTCTCGTTTTATGTTTTTCTTTCCTCTCTCTCTCTCTCTCTCTCTTTCCTTCTTTCAATCTGTCTACCTTTCTTCCTTTACCTTTTTCCTTTATTCTTTCCTTTCTTTCTTTGTTATGGAAGAAGGAAAACCAATGAGAGAGAGGGAGAGAGAAAACAGACAGCTACCTCCTCCTATGTTTCCATTCATTTCTCTAAGATGATGTCCTCTTTTTCTTTAAATCATGTCGATGACACTGTCTCTTTCAGATCCAGGATGTCCACCCCAATCATTTGTTTACTTGATTCATCCTTCAGACGATGAAGGAGAATGGGAAAGGACATTAATATTGCCTATCAGTATAATGGGAAAGGCTATATCCTCCTGAAAATTCTATATAAAGCAACTGAAAAGTTCCTTTCATCTCCTACAGAGATGAAGATTTGTAGGTGGCTGAATCAAAGGTGGTGACGAATCAGCAGTAAGGAGGGAAATTGAAAATCTGGCTGAGTGGTGCCACATCAACCTCTCACTCAACGTCAGCAAAACCAAAGAGCTGATTATTGACTACAGGGCAGGAAGCCAGAGGTCTATGAGCCAGTCCTCATCAGGGAATCAGAGGTGGAGAGGGTCAGCAACTTGAAATTCCTTGGCGATATCATTTCAGAGGACCTGTCGTGGGTCCAGCACATACGTGCCATTACAAAGAAGGCATGACAGTGCCTCTACGTTCTTCGAATTTCGCAAGGTTGACAACTATAGAGATGTATAGTGGAGAGTATACTGATTGGTTGCATCACAGTATGGAAACACCGATACCCTTGAAGAGAAAATTGTACAAAAAGTAGTGGATTCAGCTCAGTCTATCATGGGTAAAGCCCCCCCAACCACTGAGCACATCTACATGGAGTGCTGTTGCGGGAAAACAGCATCCATCGTCAAGGATACCAACCACCCAGGATATGCTTTCTTCTCACTGCTGTCATCAGGAAGGAGGTACAGGAGCCTCAGGACCCACACCACCAGGTTCGGGAACAGTTATTACCCCTCAACCATTAGACTCTTGCACCAGAGGGGATAACTTCAACAACTTATGGACTCACTTTCAAGGACTTTTCATCTCATATTTTTGTACTTGCACAGTTCATTTTCTTTTGCACACTGGTTGTTTTTCCGGTTTTCCATGAATTCTATCTTCTTCCTTTATATTTACTGTGAATGCCCACAAGAAAATGAATCTCAAGGTGGTATATGGTAAGATATATGTACTTCATAGATATACTTTGATCTCTGAACTTCCAGGTTTGGTCCTGGGGAGTGAAACAGATGGGGTTCTGTCTACAAGGGGGCAGAACAGGCAAATGCCTAAAGGTGAAAGACTTGTCACTGTACATTGAAACATACAGTGAAATGTGTCATTTGTGTCAACAGTCAACACAGTCTGAGGATCGTGCTGGGGGTTGCCTGCAAGTGTTACCGTGTGTCCTGTGCCAACGTAGCATGCCCTCAACACCAGCTTGTACGTCTTCACCGCCTCACCTTCTTATTCTTGCTTCTGCCCCTTCCTTTCCAGTCCTGATGAAAGGTCTCAGCCCAAAACATTGACTGTTGATTCCCCTCCATGGATACTGCCTGACCTGCTGAGTCCCTCCACCATTTGTGTGTGTTGCTCCAGATTTGCTGCATCTGCAGAATCTCTTGTGTTTATGACCCTTAGCCGTATGTCTTTGGAACGTGGGTGGACACTGGAGCACCCAGAGGAAACCCACACAGTCAGGTGGAGCACGAACAAAGTCTTTAAAGACAGCGGAGAATTGAACCTGATCGATGGACAATTCCTGCCACTGTCTGTAAGGAGTTTCTACGTTTTCCCTGTGACTCCATAGTCTAAATGCAGAAGAAGGTGATGTTCTTTAAAACTGCAAAGGTATGCACAGCTGGTGCAGATCAAAACTCCTAGTTATGTGACCACTGACACCAGGCAGACAATCTCTGAAGAGTGTTGATAATGGCTGGGGTCACCCATCTTCTAAAGACACTGCCCAGAAGAAGGCAATGGCAAACCACTTCTGTTGAAAAATTTGCCAAGACCAATCATGATCATGAGACCATGATCAACCATGTCATACGACATGGCACATAACGATGATGGTAATGATATTTACTGTAATGTAAAATGGCATGTAGTGGCAGGATTCGGATTTGCATTCACTCCTAAGACTGTCATTTTCTTTCTAGATGAACTATCTGCTAATATGATCACAGAGAAGGTGCATCGGATCCTTCGTGTTATAGGTATTGGTTCTTCCAGCAATTCCTTCATCTATTTTTAACAGATGTTAGTTAAGATGATGACCATTATTTGTGTAACTGTCTCTTCAATTAATGGTTCAATTCAATAGTTCAATGGATCAATTTAATATCAGAGAACGTGTATGGTATACAGCCTAAAATTCTTGCCCTTCACAGACATCCTTGAAACAAAAAACTCCAGAGAATGAATGATAGAAAATGTTAGAGCTCCAAAACCTCCCTTCCCTCCCACGCACAGGCAGCACCAAAACATCAATCCACCCCCATCCCCCTCCTCCCACTTGCTCCATGAAAAGTATCAACACCCCCCCCACCAACATCACCGCCCACCTTGCAAGCAACAGCCAAGCCCCAGAGGCCATGATCTAGAGTCCATCAGAATCTACTGTCCATCCCAACACTTCGACATCTCAAACAAACGCTCTCTCACTAGCGAGCGATTACTTCCCTTTTTTTTGCATGAATCTATTTTTAAAGATGTCATGTATGCTTACTGCTGTCTTATATGTGCTATATGTGCTTTATGCTGTGTGTGACTGTTGGCACTGTGTTTTGAGAGATGCTGTTTTGTTTGGCTGTATTCATGGGTATTGATGTATGGTTGAATAAGAATTAAACCATTTAATTCTTGAACCAACCTAATCACTACTATAGCAACACTATGACCAACTCTATGGAGTTAGAAACACAAGAAAGTCTGCAGATGCTGGAAATCCAGAGCAACACACACAAAATGCTGGAGGAACTCATCAGGCCAGGCAGCACCTATGGAAAGTAGTACACAGCTGACGTTTCAAGCCGAGACCTTTCACCAGGACTGGAAAGGAAAGGGAAAAGTCAGAAGAAGGTGGTGAGGGAAGGGAGGAAGATGTACAAGGCAGCAGGTGAGAGGTGAAACTGGCATAGGGGGATGGGGTGAAGTGAAGAGCTGGGAAGTTGATTGTTCAAAGAGATAAAGGGCTGGAGGAGGGGAAATCTGATAGAGGACAGAAGACCATGGAAGAAATTGAATGGGGAGGAGCACTAGAGGGAGGTGATGGGTGGAAAAGGAGATGAGGTGAGAGAGGGAAGCTGGAATGGGGAATGGTGATAGGGGGTGTGAATTACTGGAAGTTCGAGAAATCAGTGTTCATGCCATCAAGTTGGAGGCTACCCAAATAAGCTGCTGATCCTCCAACTTCAGTGTGGCTTCATTGTGGCAATAGAGAAGGTCACGGACTGACAGGTTGAAATAGGAATGGGAAGCAGTGGGTGGCCACTGGGAGATCCCACTTTTTGTGGCGGACAGAGCAAAGGTGCTCGGTGAAGCAGCCTCCCAATCTACTTCGGGTCTCACTGATATAAAGGAGGCCACATCAGGAACACCGGATACAGTAAATGACTTGCAGGTGAAGAGTCGCCTCGCCTGGAAAAGCTGTTTGAGGCCCTGAATGGTAGTGAGGGGAGAGGTGTGGGGGCAGGTGTGGCACTTCTTCCACTCTCGAGGACTTAGTTTTGTTTTAGTAGTGTTCTTTGTTGCAACAAATGCATTGATGCGATGGATGCTTATCTGACGCTCTGTCTGTAGTGCTGCTGCAAGTAAGCCTTTCATTGCACCTGCGCATGCGTATAGGGAATTGCGCTGGTGACAGTAACCCCATTTTCCCCATTCTCCGCAGAGATTAACCAGACGCTGAAAGATCTGCCCAACTTTTGGAACTGGCTGTATGAGGAGAAACTTCCAACATTAACCCAGCAGTGTAAGGAAAAATTCTCTATTACTACTGCTTCTGATTTCTATATGTTTGTGCATTTGACCTCAGTTGTCAGAGCTGTGCATCTATCCATTTTCTATCTGCATTGGATTTTCTGTTGCTTGTTATTACGGTAGTTAGTCACATGGGTGGGGGTGTGGTAGAAGCCAAGAGTTTAGTTACGCATTCGTGCTTTGTCTTTGGGTGTCAGTTTAGTTCTTGGGTTGCGAGCTAAGGGGGTGGGATCTTTTTTTGTTGTCTGCTTAACTGGTGCACCTCAGGGGTGTGTGCTTAGCCCACTGCTCTACTCTCTCTATACCCATGATTGTGGCTAGGCACAGCTCAAATATATAATTTGCTGATGATACAATCATTGTTGGTAGAATCTCAGCTGGTGACGAAAAGGCGTACAGGAGTGAGATATGCCAACTAGTGGAGTGGTGCAACAACCTGGCACTCAGCATCAGTAAGATAAAAGAGCTGATTGTGGACCTCAGGAAGGGTGGGATGAAGGAAAACATACCAATCCTCATAGAATGATCAGAAGTGTAGAGAGTGAGCAGCTTCAAGTTCCTGGGTGTTAAGATCTCTGAGGACCTAATCTGGTCCCAACATATCGATGCAGCTATAAAGAAGGCAAGACAGCGACTATACATCATTAGGAGTTTGAAGAGATTTAGTATGTCAACAAAAACTCTCAAAGACTTCTATCAATGTACCGTGGAGAGCATACTAACAGGCTGCATCACTGGTATGGTTGGGGTGGGGGTGTTATTGCACAGGACCGATATAAGTTGCAGAGGGTTGTAAATTTAGTCGGCTTCATCTTGGGTACTAGCCTACAAGGTACCCAGGGCATCTTTAGGGAAGCGGTGTCTCAGAAAGGCAGTGTCCATTATTAAGGACCTCCAGCACCCAGGGCATGCCCTCTTCTCACTGTTACCATCAGGTAGGAGGTACAGAAGCCTGAAGGCACACACTCAGCGATTCAGGAACAGCTTCTTCCCCTCTGCCATCCGATTCCTAAATGGACGTTGAATCCATTAACACTATCTCAGTTTTTTATTATTTCGTTTTTGCATGATTTTTAATCTATTCAATATCCATGTACTGAAATTTATTTATTTATACTTTATTTTTCCCCCTTCTATATAGCATTGAACTGCTGCTGCTAAGCTAACAAATTTCATGCTGGTGATAATAAATCTGATTCTAACTTCATCTACCGATGCATAATTACATTTAAAATTGCCTAGGTTAGCTTATTTACGTTGAAAAGACTTAAGTACGTTTAATACGCTCAGACTGTTTATTTTGTTATATCACTAGTTTTGGTTTTGATAGATTTTATCACTTCAAGATTGTTTGTTCTGCTAGTTTCTTAAAAGATCGAACATGCTCATCAACCTTGGGACCTTGTTAATTGGATTGCACATGATACAGGATGATACACTCTTTCCCTCCGCTAGCCTACAGGTCACCCTTGGGCAAAGTGTAACACCTGCTTAGCCCCACCCACCCTACATACACTGGTCAGGGTCACGCGAAGCCATAGGAGCAGCTGGTGCATTTCACAAGTCCCGGTTATGCAACCACTGATCCCAGGCAGACAATCCCTGAAAAGTATTGGTAATGGCTGGGGTCACCCGTCTTGTAAAGACACTGCCCAGAAGGAAGCAATGGCAAACCGCTTCTGCAGAAAAAATTGCTAAGAACAATCAAGGTCATAGAAGGAGAAAAGCATAAACTCAGATTAAAGACAGGTGGAAGATCGTGATTGCACACATCATATGACCTGGCATATAATGATGATAATGATCTTTATTGTAATCCATCCACGGACTATGTTTATTTCTAAAGTGTAAGGAAGGGCACTGGTTAAATTACTGGATTAAAGATAAGGAAGATAAATGTAACACCTGTGTAGCACCAGTTTTATTGCATATGATTAGTCTCTTTGAGAAAATCAAATGACACTAAGTGCTGATAGGCCACCAGAAGATTTGAGATATTGGAAGGAGGCAGTGAATAGAAACCTCACACTTCAGGAGATAACGTTTGTTTATAAGAAAAAAACAATATGTAGAAAATATTTACATGATCAAGAACAATTCAAAATTCCAACATTCTGTTTAGGTTCCAAATCTTAGATATCAAAACAAAGCAAATTCCTTCTTAATTAGAATCAGTGAGATCCCTTTATTACTCTAATCTCTCTAATTAATTAGATCTAGTGTTATTCGCTATTTAAAAACTTACAGACTAAACTTTCCTTTTCACTTTTCCCCAGATAGTTGGAAAACCAAATATAACTCCTATTCTTAAGTATTATAGTTAACTTCAGTTTCAGATCCAGGCAGTATACCTACAAGTTTAAATTCAAAAATTATATATACACAGTATAACTCCTTTCATGATGATTCTCCAACATCACCACTTTTAAACAAAGTAAATCTCATTCAGAAACTTATCAAAGTCTTTGGAAAAATAATCAGTTCTTGCAGAAAATTCAAATTCAGATTCTTTGAATGAAAATCAACTTTTACAGCCAGCCGTATTAAATCCTCTGCGTCATTACACATTTCGTTCCCGCACTGGTTCGTCAAACCTTGGGTAGCTTGCCATCTTCTTTGGTTTATTGGAATGAAGTAGTTTATCATCCATGGCAAGTCAATACACAAACTTGTACAAACAACTTAAACAAATCCTTTGGTATGATTTTTAAAAACGCAAACAACAGGAATTCTGCAGATGCTGGAAATTCAAGTAACACACATCAAAGTTGCTGGTGAACGCAGCAGGCCAGGCAGCACCTCTAGGAAGTTAGTAAATCTCTTACTAACTCTTCCTTCAGTTAGTCCTGACGAAGGGTCTCGGCCTGAAACGTCGACTGTACCTCTTCCTAGAGATGCTGCCTGGCCTGCTGCGTTCACCAGCAACTTTGATGTGTGTTGCCTTTGGTATGATTGATAGAGAACTAATTCCTGACTACACGGTAGGGAACTTGGACACTCATCTCTGCCGATATTGTCTTGTTAAAGCAGCTGTGTGTCATAGCCGTAGCTTTTATCATTACAGTATTGTCTCTCTCCAGGGGTTTCTTCCTGGGTTTTCAAGTTAGTAGTGTAAAGATACTCACTGCTAATTCCACTCTGAACAGTTCATGTCTTCAACTCCTAATCATTGCTGCGTTTCTCTCCTTGTCCGGCCTGTGTCAGTCACGCCTCTTCTTGCAGAGCGCATTTTTTTTTCAAATTCTCTCTTATTTTTAATCGGTAACCCTTGTTTTCATTCCTTCACAAATGGAGCTTTCTAATATTACATCTTTGGGTTTAATTAACCTGGGCTACATAAAGATTAACTTTATTTGTCACGTGAACGTTGAAACATACAGCGAATGTGTCACTTGCTCCAACAACCAACACAGTCCAAGAAAATGTGCGGGGGGTGGGGGGCAGCCTGCAAGCGTCACCTCGCTTCCAGCACCAATACGGCAGGCCTACAACAGTCTAACCCTAATGTGTACGTCATTGGAATGTGGGAGGAAACCGGAGCATCCAGAGGAAACCCACATGGTCACGGGGGAACATAGAAACTCCTCACAGACAGTGTTGCAATCGAACCCTATCTTACAGCTAGCACTGTGTAACGTTATGCAAACCACTACACGACCATGCTGCCCATAATATTTTATGTTAGTCTACTAATTCCAAAGATTCAAAGTACATTTATTATCAAAGTATGGACCGAGTATAGACCTTAAGATCTTCTTCTCGCAGATGGCCACGAAACAAAGAAGCACCAAGGAACCCAGGCCAAGAAAACATCAAGCACCCAATGTGCAAAAGAAGAACAAATTGTGCAAACAGCAAAACCCAAGAAAAAACAAACCACAGGGTCGTTGAAACGGTCTCGGAATGTTGGGTTCAGTTCCGTTCAGCTCAATTTAGCTGTGTTGTTTGTTGACTGCAGGCCACAGAGCTCCAATCAAAATCACACAAAATTGCAATAAAAAAGGAGGAATCTGAAACCAGAAACACATAATGTAAACTACAGTCAAATTCACTAACCACACCAATTAAACCTTGCCCAAGACCGAAGGTTGCGGCACCATCAAATGGCCATGCCTCAGAAAGGCAGCATCCATCATTAAAGACCCCCAGCACCCTGGACGGGCTCTCTTCTTACTACTACCCTCAGAGTCTAGGATATATTTATAGCATTGCAATGTACTGCTGCTGCAGAACAACACATTTCATGACATCTGACAGTGATGTTAAACCTGATTCTGATTGTCTTACAGCGATCAGTGAGTGGGGCTTGATTACAGATGCTGCCTGTATGGAGTTTGTATGTTCTCCCTGTGACCATGTGGGTTTCCTCCCTGGGCTCGGTCTCCTCCCACATGCCAAAGATACACAGTTAGGATTAGTAAGCTGTGGGCATCAGTGAGTTGGCACTGGATGCGCGGTGACACTCGCGGGCTGATTTGATGAAAAATGACGCATTTCACTGTACCTGAGACAAATAAAGGTAGTATTTCTCTCCTCTCTTTGGTGTGACATGGTAACATAGCGATCAGCGTAATGCTATTACAGTGCCAGAGACTCGTGTTCAGTCCCATCACTGTCTTTAAGGAGTTTGTACGTTTTCACATGGGTTCCCTCCGTGTGCTCCTGTTTCCTCCCATGTTTCAAAGACGTACGGGTCTCCAGGTTAATTGGTCACGTGTGTAATTGGGCGGTGCTGGTTCATTGGGCTGGAAGTGCCTGGTAACATGCTGATCTCTAAATAATAAATAAACTATCGGAAGTTTGTAAAATTCCACATAGTTCACTTGTGTTCTTGAATAAAATCTGCTTCCTCTACCTTATCGTGTTTACATGTGACACTAGAATCAATCTTGATTCATAATTACCCTCTGCCCATTTCGCCACTGGTGTTTAGGGCAGCAATGAAGGTCCTCCATCTCTGGTGATGTTCAGGGCTTCTTTCATTGTGTCAGTAGCTTCCCCTTGGTTTTCACTACTGTCGGTCATGCAAGTCCCTGGTGGAGACTCAGGAATACCATTGCACAGAGGTAGAAGGATCCTTCACTGGTGTTTCTGTAACAATTGTGTTTTACCAGTCTTGAGCTGAACCCCCAAACCTGGAGAATTGGTGGACCACCCTTAGTCTGGCCTCTACCCTTTGACGGGTTTGGCATAGGGTACCCTACTAAGAGCCAAAGCATAAAGCGCTGCCACAAGAAAGCCATGTGCTTGAAGAAATAGAGGTTGCCATTTTGTGAAGCTGCTCTGTAACCTCCATCTTGGGAACTGTTTGAGAATGGATTCTTGCTCTGGAATAATCTAATCAGAGCAATTGAACATGGACACCAGGAGTTTCTGCTATTCATCTGCTAAGCCTGAGATCATTCTCAGATAAACTCTGTATTGTGTACCACGACAGGTTGCAGAAGTAATCTCGTTATCTCAGCCCAGTGTCTTGGTGACCTGGTTTAGCTTGTTTGACCCAGAGTCGAAGAGAACAAAAGAGGTCACCTAAGGCATGAAATTGTGTAGCCCTTGGGCAGGGGTTGTAGGTCAGTCAGATGACCCCTAGCCAATAACACTGAAATGCAATATTTGAAGTGGTCATCATCATCATCAGGTGCCATGCCCAGTTTGAGCTTTGACTGCCATGGCCCAAACACTCCTGTTTCGGGTCAAATGGATCAACTCACTGGTATTTATTTCCAGTTCTCTGGCTGCTGTCTCCATCATCATTTATTTTTGCCTTCCTCTTGCTTTCTTCCCTTCAATCTTTCTCATAATTACCGTGCATTCTAACTCCTCTTTCCTAATCACATATCCAATGAAGTTACGTTGCCTTTTCATGATCTCATACATTATTTCTCTTTTTGTGCTTGCTCTGTTCATGACATCCTTGTTAGATATTCGTTTCATCCATGATATTATTTGCATCCTCCTCAAAACCCACATCTCTGCTGCTTCAATTCATTTCCTCATGTTACTAGATATTGTCCAACATTCTGATCCCTATAACTGAACTGGATAAACGTAACGTTTCAGTACTCTGAGGCGGGTTGTCATGCCTAGTTTAGTGTTGGTCAGTATATTCTTCATTCTCGTAAAGGTGTCTTTTGCCATCCCTATTTTCCTTTTGATGTCCATGTCACACCTGCCATCTGATGTCACCCAGCTTCCTAAGCAGCCAAAGTTCTGTACTTGTTTTATGTCTTCCCCATTTATTTTCAGCCTGCAGATAGGATTCTCCTTATTTTTGGATATCACCATACATTCTGTCTTTTTGCAATTGATAGATAGACTCATTTTTGCACTTTCTTCAACAACTATATCAATTAAGTTTTGTAGTTCTTCCTCCGTCCTTGCAATTAACACAGTGTCGTCTGCATATCTGAAATTATTGATGTTTTCACTGGCAACTTTGATTCCCAAGATGTCTCTTATTTTTTAGTAATATTGTTTCACTGTATACATTAAACAAATCAGGGGAGAAAACACACCCTTGTCTAACACCTCTCTTGATTTTCATAAACTGACTCACTTCTCCATCTATTCTTACAGCGGCAGTTTGTTCCCAGTACAGATTTCTGATAGGCGGAGGTCTTTCAAATCTAGATCTAGAGTTTCCTGTAATATTTGAAGTGGTAAGGAAAGAATATAAAAGCGAAGGCTTCAAGTGCAAAGCAGCGAAGGTTCCGGAGAATGAGCATCGGAGATACAAGTGTGAGCAATCCTACGTAGAACAGGACTATGAGAACGCCAAGCCAGTGTAGAATCCTTTGCCTGGGTATTACCTTTTCTATTCTTTGATTGTTCAGGAGGGTCAGGAAATCTTGTGGCTGAGTACACAGGTACTTAGTATATGAATTCATGTGCTGGTTAGTGTAGACAATAAAGTACTTGTTGGTAAATACAGATTATCTCTGTGCCCCTCTGATCATTATTACTAAGGAGTAATCCTTATGAGTGCTCCAACATACTACTATACACTGGCAATCTTTATTTTTAGATTAGATTAGATTAGATTTTTTTTAGACTGAGGACACGCAGTCCTCTTTTATTGTCATTTAGTAATGCATGCATTAAGAAATGATACAATATTCCTCCGGTGTGATATCACAGAAACACAGGACAGACCAAGACTGAAAAACTGACAAAAACCACATAATTATAACATATAGTTACAACAGTGCAAACAATACCATAACTTGATGAAGAACAGGCCATGGGCACGGTAACAAAAGTTCAAAGTCTCTCAAAAGTCCCACATTTCATGCAGACGGGAGAAGGAAGAAAACTCTTCCTGCCATGCCCGACCACAGTCCGACTCTGAGTCGTCCAAAAACTTCGAGCTCTGATCAGCCCTCCGACACCGAGTACTGAGCACCATCTCTATCCAAACGCTTCGACCTCGGCCTCGGTCGCCAGCAGCAGGCAAAGCCGGGGATTTTGGGGCCTTCCCTCCGGAGATTCTCGATCACACAGTAACAGCGGCAGCGAACCGGCATTTCAGAAATTTCTCCAGATGTTCCTCTGTGCTTTCATGTCTGTCTCCATCAAATCAGAATTGTCCACGGCCCCTATTTAACGGATACGATATCATTTCACCGGAGAGCCGCGCGCACTGCCTCGCGCTGCCATCTTCTCCTCCCGCAGTATTTTGTTGAGAATACTGGATTGCCACAGTCTTTTCCAGCCCAATCACACCCATCTGAGCAATTAATCTACAGACAATGAACAGACCAGACTGGAAACGGTGCAGATGAACTTCTCTTGGAAGGGGTGACGGTGAGGGGAAGGTGAAGGAACAGGTGTTACACTGTCTCCTTCAGTTGCAGGGGACAGGGTGGGATGGGTAGGTGTGGAGATGAGCAGAATGGAAAGTGTTAAAGAGAACAGTCATTGTGAAAGGGCGGGGTTGAGAAAAACGTGACTCAACATCCAACCCTAGGACATTTTTCCTGCAATTTTCCTCCAATTCATTATTATCCTTCTCAACCCCATTCTCCTGCCTTCCTCCTGTAAACTTTTGATGCCCTTATTCATTACAAACCTATCAACCTCTGCTTCAAATGTCCCCAATGACATGGCCTCCATAGCTACCTGAAGCAATGAATTCCACAGATTCACTACCCTCTAGCTAAAGAAATGTCTCCTCATCTCTGCTCTAAAAGGACATCTTTCCATTCTGAGGTTGTGCTCTCTGGTCCTAGACTCCCCCTCTATAGGAAAAATCCTCTCTCTGTCCACTCTGTCCAGGCCTTTCAATATTCAGTAAGTTTCAATGAGATCCCTCCTCATTCTTCTAAATGCCAGTGAGTACAGGTCCAGGGCCATCAAACACTCCTCGTATGTTAACGCTTTTATTCCTGGGATCATTCTGTAAACCTCCTCCTCTGCAATGCCAACGTGTCCTTCCATAGAAGAGCAGTCTGGACAAGATCATGGTTCTGAGTGAGATCAGGTAAGTAAAGGACAGGGAGAGGGGTTGTGGAGATGGATGGAGAGGGGATAGGGAAGGGGTATCATGTAGTGCCTTTTGCTGCTTGACCTGCTGATTTTTTTTTGTTATAGATTCCCACATCTGTAAGTCTCTCTTATTTCCTGAATATCTCATCAAATGGTTTAGAGTTGATTTTTATCTGGCCATGTTTCAAGCATGAGAAAGTCTGCAGATGCTGGAAATCAAAAGCAACTCAGTATTCTTTCTTTATTTATTATTATTTAGTATTTGCACAGTTTCTCATCTTTTTCACAGACGTCGTTTGACAATCTTTGTGTGTAGTTTTACATTAAATCAGAATCAGGTTTAATATCACTGGCATGTGTCATGAAATTTGTTGTTATGTGGCAGCAGTACATTGCAATAGATAATAAAAAACTGTAAATTACATTAGGTATGCATATTTCAAAAGTTAAATCAAATAAACAATGTAAAAAGAGAAAAATAGTAGTCAGGTAGTGTTCATGGGTTCAATGTCCATTCAGAAATCTGATGGCTGAGGAGAAGAAGCTGTTCCTGAATCGCTGAGTGTGTGCCTTCAGGCTCCTGTACCTCCTCCCTGATGCTAACAATGAAAAAAGGCATGTCCTGGATGATGGGGAGGTCCTTGCAGATGTCCTGGATGCTGGGGAGGTTCATAAAGGCAATTCTATTGTACTTCTTCTATGTTGAATCCTGCAAGAAAATGAAACTTCAGGTCTTATATGGTGATGTGCACATTCTTTGATAATAAACTTACTTTGAACTTTGGATAATTATCGTACTGCTAATTGACCTTTTTTTTTCCCCTGCAGCTATGTGTGCTCCCAAATGCCGTGAGTACAACCTACTGGTTTCTTCCAATCCCTGGGGTAGTTTGCCCATGGGTTATTTGCTGGGACAGTCTGGAAGCCATAAATTGTTGCCTTCACTCTGGCAAGATGTCAAATATTAACTTAAGGGTTGATCTGGATGACAGAAAAGATGACATTGAGGACAGGTTTGCTGAGGGTACAAAGATAGGTGGTGGGGCAGGGAGTCTGCAGAAGGACTTAGATTAGGAGAATGGGCAAAGAAGTGGCAGAGGGAATACAGTGTCTGGAAGTGTATGGTCATGCACTTTGGTAGAAGGAATATAGGCATGGACTATTTTCTAAATGGTGAGCAAATTCAGAAATTGGAGGTGCAGAGAGACTTCGGAGTCTGAGTGCAGGATTTTCTAAAGGTTAACTTGCTGATTGAGTTGGTAGTAAGGAAGGCTGATGCAATGTTAGCATTCATTTCAAGGGGACGAGAATATAAAAGCAAGGATGTAATGCAGGGGCTTTAAAGGGTGCTAGTCAGACCACATTTGGGCAGCAAATTCTGCAAATAAATGGGCTGATGTATGAGAAATGTTTGATGGCTCTGGGCCTGTACTCAATGGAGTCTAGAAGAATTATGTTGATCTAATAAGAGGGAATCCTGCTTGTTATTTCCTCAATGAATTCCAACAGACTTTGTCCTATTTTATCGTGTGCCTTAAAGTACCCTGAAACCTCATCCTTAATAATGGATTCCAACATCTTACCAAACACTGAAGTCAGGATAAATGGCCAGTAATTTCCTCTCTTTTGCCCTTCTCCCCTCTAAAAGAATGGAGTGACGTTTGCAATTTTTCAGTCCTTGAGAACCATTCCAGAAACTGGTGAATTTTGAAAGATCACTACTAATGCCTGCTCAATCTCTTCAGCTACCTTTTTCAAAACCCTGGAGTGTAGTCCATCTGGTCCAGGTGTCTTATCTACCTTCAGACCTTTCAGCTTCCAAGCACCTTCTCCTTAGTAATAGCAACCACACTCACTTCTGCCCCCAACGCACACATTTCTGGTACGCTGCTTGTGTCTTCCACAATGAGGACGAAGCAAAATAATTATTCAGTTTCTCTTCCATTTCTTTTTCCAATAAATCCACTGAGCATTTACAGATAAACAAATAACAATTCAGCCTGCAAGCCAATAGTTGCTCCTAACATGCAAATGAGTGGAAGTCGGGGTGGGAGGGATAGCTGATGAGGATCAGGAAAGATATAAAAAGTGAGAGAGAGACAAATCTTAAAACTTTATTCAATCTGCACTTGTAATATTATGTGCCGTTCTGGTCACCCCCATTATTGGAAGGATATGGAGATTGTGGAGAGGGTGCAGAAGAGGTTCTCCACAATGCTACTTAGATTAGAGGGTATGAGCTATAAAGAGATGCTAGACAAACCTGGGTTCCCCTTACAGCATCAGAGGCCAAGGTTTTTCACAAGACAGAGGTTTTAAATTTATGAGAGACAGTCATGGTAGATAGTCAAAATACTTTCTCGAGGGTAAAAATGTCAAATGCCAGAGGATTTGCATTTGAGAATGGGGTGATGGTGAGGGGTTGTAGTTTATAGTTGATGTGAGGGACAAGTTTTTACATAGAGAGAAGAAGGGGCTCTGATTGTAGATGCTGGAAATTGGGATCAACCCACACAAGGTGCTGGAGGAACTCAGTGGGTCAGGCAGCATCTATGGAGGGGAATCAGCGTTTTTGGCCGAGACCCAACATCAGGATCTCGAAAACGTTGACTGTTTATTATTCTTCCTCAATGCTGCCTGGTCAGCTGAGTTCCTCCAGCATTTTGTGTGTGTGGAGCTTTTTATAAAAAGTCCCATTTTTTAGAATGGAAAATTATTAAATTGAGATTTTTATAAGATTGGGATCATGGGAAATGGGGGGGAGGGGTGGGTGGTGGGGTTTCAGACTATCTGTGGTGGTGGGGAAGGGTAGGGAAGGTATTGGGGAAGGATGGGGAAGGGATTGGGGTGGTGGGGAAGGGCGGAGAAGGGATTGGGGTGGTGGGGAAGGGTGGAGAAAGGATTGGGGTGGTGGGGAAGGGCGGTGAAGGGATTAGGGTGGTGGGGAAAGGCGGAGAAGGGATTGGGTTGGTGGGGAAGGGTGGAGGAGGGATTGGAGTGGTAGGGAAGAGTGGAGAAAGGATTGGAGTGGTGGGGAAAGGTGGAGAAGGGATTGGGGTGGTGGGGAAGGAAGGAGAAGGGATTGGGGTGGTGGGGAAGGGAGGAGAAGGGATTGGGGTGGTGGGGAAGGGTGGAGAAAGGATTGGGGTGGTGGGGAAGGGCGGAGAAGGGATTGGGGTGGTGGGGAAGGGCGGAGGAGGGATTGGGGTGGTGGGGAAGGGTGGAGGAGGGATTAGGGTGGTGGGAAAGGGAGGAGCAGGGATTGGGGTGGTGGGGAAGGGTGGAGAAAGGATTGGGATGGTGGGGAAGGGTGGAGAAGGGATTGGGGTGGTGGGGAAGGGTGGAGGAGGGATTGGGGTGGTGGGGAAGGGAGGAGAAGGGATCAGAGTGGTGTGGAAGGGTGGAGAAGGGATCAGAGTGGTGTGGAAGGGTGGAAAAGGGATCGGGGTGGTGGGGAAGTGTGGAGAAGGGATCGGGGTGGTGGGGAAGTGTGGAGAAGGGATCGGAGTGGTGGGGAAGGGTGGAGGAGGGATTGGGGTGGTGGGGAAGGGTGGAGAAGGGATTGGGGTGGTGGGGAAGGGTGGAGAAGGGATCGGGGTGGTGTGGAAGGGTGGAGAAGGGATCAGAGTAGTGGGAAAGGGTGGAGAAGGGATCGGGGTGGTGGGAAAGGGTGGAGAAAAGATCGGGGTGGTGGGGAAGGGTGGAGAAGGGATCGGAGTGGTGGGAAAGGGTGGAGAAGGGATTGGGGTGGTGGGGAAAGGTAGAGAAGGGATTGGGGTGGGAAAAAGTGAAGAAACTACCTCATGTACCTACACACAGAGTTGGCAACCCAGCAGGTTGGGCAGCATTTGTGGTGGAAGAAATAAGAGTTAACTAGGCAAGTGATGGGGAGAATCTTATCCTTCTTTCATCTTGCTGGTTGGGAATCCTGCAGGATCCAGATTGATGTTGACCAAAACCAATCCCACTAGAATTTAAGGTGTTCTCACACCCTTGTTCACCCGACCTGGAACATCCAATGACCATTCTACTTACCAAGAGAGTGCTCCGCCGTGGTCCTGACTGCAGTTTACACACTGCCAAAGGCAAATGTTGAGCAAGCACTTGATGGATTGAGTGCTACTCCTCCCTAAAAATATAGGGTGTTTTTCCCAGTCTGTTCTCTGGTCCAGGGGTGAATGTCCCTCAGTGGAGGTGGAGGTGTGGGGTCTGCTACTGTTTCCTTTGCAGGCTGTTTTACTTGCATTGCATTCTCCTTCTCCAGGATACTCCACAACGGTTATTAACTGTAGCCTGTGCCTTGAGGTGAAAGTTAACTGCTGGAAAATGAAGACTTGCTGGCCAAGTGAGTGAGTCCCAGGTTTCAGTCTTGAGCAAGATGTAGTGGTCTATCTCCCAAACGGGACAGTGCTCTGTGTTTTCACCAGCAGTGGGGGGTGTGGGATTGGAAATCGGGGAAAGGATGTGTGCTTGGCGATGAGAAGTTGAAGTCCTCCTTAACATCAAGGATCCAATTTTATAGATTTGCGCATTGTGGCGAAACCTCCCCTCCGTGGACTCTGTCTACACTTCTCGCTGCCTCAGTAAGGCAGCCAGCAAAATCAGAGACCCCACCCACCTCGGACACACTCTCTCCTCCTCTCTCCCATTGGGCAGGAGACACAAAAGCCTGAAAGCCTGTACCACCAGACTCAAGGACAGCTTCTATCCCACTGTTGAATGTACGATAAGATGGACTCTTGGCCTCAGAATCGACCTTGTTATGATCTTGCCCTTTATCATTTTCCAGCCTGACACTTTTTCAGTAGCTTTTACATTTTATTCTGCATTGTTATAAATGTTGTTCTACCTCAGTGAACTGTGTAATGATTTGATCATCAGTCATCTAGTAAAATAAGATGGGCTCTTGTCCTCACAATCTATCTCATTATGACCTTGTACTTTTTATTGTCAGCCTGCACTGCACTTTCTCTGTAACCGTAACACTTTACTCTGCATTCTCTTATTGTTTCCCCTGGTGTGACCTCAATGTACTGTGGCAGTGAAATGATCTGGGTGGCATGCAAGGCAAGTTTTTCTCTATACCTCAGTACATGTGAAAATGATAAATCAATTCAGTTCATTTGAATAATATCCATCACAATAGGAAGTCAAAATGAACACAGGTACCAGGGCCGTCAGCAAACTCTGAATCTCCCTCTGCAAACGGATTCTTGACTTCTTGCTCACCAGACCTCAATCAGTAAGGAGAGGGAGCAACACCTCCACCGTGAATATTCTAAACATTGGTGTCCCAGAATGCTGAGTCCTCAGACCACAACTCTACTCCCTGTACACTCATGACTGTGTAGACCGAATCTGTTTTAACTCTATCTATGGTGGAGAGTCCTCCAAGAGGACCACGAGCTTGTTGTGCCTCAGTGATCCAGAGAGCTATGTTGGCTGGAGTCAGGGTTTCATGCTTTGGTTCTCGGTAGGGTCACCCAGGCCAAGCAGGTCAAAGGGTAGAGGCCAGACTAAGAGTGGCCCACCGGTCCTCCAGGTTCGGGGGTTGGGCTCAGGGCTAACAATCCTGACTGGTAAAACAAAATTGTTATGGAAACAGCAATGAAGAATCCTTCTACATCTGAGTGTGACGGTATTCCCGAGTCTCCACCCGGGAACTTGTATGACTGACAGTAAACCGAGAGGAAGCTACTGACACGATGAAGGAAGCCATGGACACAACCTGAGATGGAGGACCTCCCTTCTGCCCTAAACAATGCGTAATGGCCAAAAGAGATGAACAGAGGAGAGTATAGTCACTGGTTGCATCACAGCCTGGTAGGGAAACACCAATGCCCTTGAATGGAAACGCCCACAAAAAGAAATGGGTTGTATCTCAAATAACGATGAGTAGGATGGAGATAGACTAGAGAGAGCAATGACGTGGTGTCCTGACAACAATGTCAACTAATAGAAGAGCTGGTCATTGACTTTAGAAAGGGAGGTGGGGTGGTGCACATGGTTCTGAATTTTGAATAGGGAGCATTCTATCTGGATGCATCAGGGATTAGTATGTCAAGTGATCTGCTCATGACTGCAAGAAACTGCAGAGAGTTGCGGACACAACTCACCAAGTCACAGAAACCAATTTGCCCTCCATGGACTCTGTCCATATTTGTTGCTGCCTTATTAAAGCAGCCAACATAATCTCCACCCACCCTGGACATTCCAACAGGATCATTCCACTGTTATTACTTTCTGATGGACCTCATTGATTATTGTCCAGTAGTACTTACATCCACTGCGATGAAGCGTTTTGAGAGGCTGGTCATGAAGCATATCAACTCCTGCCTGAGGATTGACTTGGATCGGCTCCAATTTGCCTACCGGAGCAACAGGTCAACAGCAGATGCCATTTCGTTAGCTCTTCACTCAACTTTGGAACATCTGGACAATGAAGGTGCATATATCAGGATACTCATCATTGACTACAGCCCTGCATTCAATACTATCATCTCCTCAAAACTAATCAATAAGCTCCAAGATCTAGCCTCAATACCTTCTTGTGCAATTGATTTCCTCACTTGCAAAGCCCAGTCAGTTTGAATTGGCAACAACATCTCCTCCACAATCTCTATCAGTACAGGTGGACAACAAGGCTATGTACTTAGTCCCCTGATCTACTCTGTTTATACTTACAACTGTGAGGCTAAGCACAGCTCCAACACCATACTTAAGTTTGCTGGCAACACCACTGTCACTGGCCGAATCAAAGGTATTGATGAATCAGCATACAGGAGGGAGATTGAGTGTCTGGCTGAGTGGTGCCAAAACAACGACCTCCAACTCGATGCAGCAAGACCAAGGAACGGATTATTGACTTCAGGAGGAAGAAATCAGAGGTCCATGAGCCATTCCTCATTGGGGGATTGGAGGTGGAAAAGACCAGCAACTTTAAATTCCTCAGTGTTTTCATTACAGAGGATCTGTCCTGGGTCTAGCTCAGAAGTGCCACTACAAAGAAGGTATGACAGAACCTCAACTTTCTTAGAAGTTTGCAAAGATTCAGAATTTCATCTAAAATGATAAATGATGGAGAGTATATTGACTGGCTGCTTGAGGGCCTGGTATGGAAACACTAATGCCCTTGAATGGAAAATCCTACAAAAAGTAGTGGACACGAGGAAATTTGCAGATGCTGGAATTTCAAGCAACACACATCAAAGTTGCTGGTGAACACTGTAGGCCAGGCAGCTTCTCTAGGATGAGGTACAGTCGACGTTTCAGGCTGAGACCCTTCGTCTGGACTAACTAGCTCTTCTTTCAGTTAGTCCTGATGAAGGGTCTCAGCCCGAAACGTCAACTGTACCTCTTCCTAGAGATGCTGCCTGGCTTGCTGCGTTCACCAAAAAGTCATGGATATGGCCCAGTCCATCATGGGTAAAGCCCTCTCCACTATTGAGCAAGTGTCACAGGAAAGCAGAATCTATCAACAGGGACCCAGGACGTGCTCTTTTCTTGTTGCTGCCATCAGGAAAAAGGGATAGGAGCCTCAGAACTCACACCCCCAAGCTAAGGAATAGTTATTACCCCTCAACCATCAGATAACTTCACTCATCTGCACTTGTCCCATCATTGAAATATTCCCACAACCTATGGACTCTTCATGTCATGCTCTTAATATTTATTGTTTATTTATTTATTTTTATTATTTAGTTTTTTTTCTTTTTGAATTTGCACAGTTTGATTACTTTTGCACATTTTTTGTTTGCCTGTCTTGTTGCATATGTTTTTCCATTGCTTGTTGAGTTTCTTTGTATTTACTGTGAATGCCCACAAGAAAACAAATCAAAGGGTAGTATATGGTGACATACATGTACTTCGATAATAAATTCACATTGAGCTTTGAACTTTGAACTTAAGACAATAATTGGGCCATTCAGCCCATCGAGTCTGCTCTGCCATTCCATCATGGCTGATTTATTATTCCTCTCAACCCCATTCTCCTGCCTTCTCCCCATAACATTTGACATCCTGACTAATCAAGAACCTTTCAGCCTCCACTTTAAATATACCCAGTGACCTGACTTCCACAGTCAACTGTGGTGATGAATTTCACAGATTCGCCACCCTCTGGGTAGAGAAATTCCTCTTCACCTCTGTTGTAAAGTGATGACACTCTTTGCTGAGGCTGTGCCCTCTGGTCCTAGACTCACCCACCACCTTCTCCGTGTTCACTCTATCTTGACCTTTCTATCTAGATTGCTTGTGTGATAAGTTCAAATTCAAGCTTAGTGTCATTCAAACACGTAGTACATGTATTCAGGCAAGTGAAACAATGTTCCTCCAGACCAGGGTGCACAGCACAGTGCATATAATTCACACAGAACAGTAATAGTACCAAAAAATTAACAAATAATAAAATACAGGGTGTATTCCAGAAGATTAATACTTAACAAAAGCTGCATTTATGATACGTTAAAAAGTAAACAATATAATACTACTGATGCTTGACATGTGAAGAGACCTGGGTGGTGGCAGGGAGTTCATGGCCTGGGGGAAGAAGCTCTTTTCCATCATAACAGTCCTTGCCCTAATGGTTCGGTACAATAGACAATAAGTGCCGGAGTAGGATATTCAGCCCTTCGAGCCAGCACCACCATTCACTGTGATCATGGCTGATCATCCACAATCAGTACCCTTTTCCTGCCTTCTCCCCATATCCCTTCACTCCGCTATCTTTAAGAGCTCTATCTAACTCTTTTTTGAAAGAATCCAGAGAATTGGCCTCCACTGCCTTCTGAGACAGAGCATTCCACAGAACCACAACCCTCCATGCGAAAACATTTTTCCTCAACTCCTGCATGATGGTATGGGGTCAAAGACATTGTAGGATGGGTGAGAGGGCAACACTAAGAGCCCTGCGTACATAGCACTTTTGATAAATATCTCAGGTGGGTGGAAGAGAGACCCCAGTGATCCTCTCAGCAGTCCTTTGCAGAGTCTTGTGTTCAGGCGCCTTGCAATCCTTCTATTAGATGGCCATGCAGTTGGTCAGGACATTCTCAATGGTGTTCCTATAAAAATTGGTTAGAATGACTCTTGGCCCCATAATCTACTTCGATACGATCTTGCACATTATTGATTTCCTGCACTGTATTTTTTTCCAGTAGCTTTTACACTTTATTCTGTGTTGTTATTGTTTTACCTTATTCCAACTCAATGCATTGTGAGATAATTTGATGTGTATAAACAGCATGCAATCAAACTTTTCACTGTGTCTTGGTACATTGTGACAATAATATACCAATACCCAGTGACTGGGAAGGAAGTGTGGGAACCAAGGTCCCAGTGGGTACGAAGGAAGTGGGAACTAGGGCCTGGTGAACGGACTGGGTCCCCATGAGTGGGAAAGGTTCATGAAATGCATTACCTTCCGAGCTGGAACATCAGGAATTCCAAATTGCCAGACAGTGGATTATCAGAGTTTTATATTACACACTGCCACTAGGGTGCGCTAGTGGTGGAGAAGGTGAAGACTCAGGATGGAGGGTATTGGGCACTTTGTCCTGGATGGTGTTAAACTTCTAGAATATTTACTTTTGGTTTTGTTTTTATCCAGACAAGTGTTCTACCACACTTCTCACAGACAGCATCAGCAGAGGTCAGGATTGAACCTGCGTCACTGAAGCAGTTAGAATCATAAAGCACCTCAGCACGGAAAGAATTCCTCCGGCCCATCTAATCCATGCCAAACTATTATCCTGCCTAGTCCTATTGATGTGCATCCAGACCATAGGCCTCCCATCCATCTACCTACCCTAACTTCTTTTAAATGTCAAAATCGAACCCGCTTCCACCACTTCCACTGGCAGCTCGTTCCACATTCTCATCACCCTCTGAGTGAAGAGGCTTCCTTAAACATTTCACCTTTCTTCCTTAACCCATGACCTCTAGTCCTAGTTTCATCCAACCTCAGTGGAAAAAGCCTGCTTGCATTTACCCTATCTATATCCTCACCAATGTGTGTACCTCAAACAACTCTCCCCTCACTCGCCTACGCCGCGGGAAATAAAGTCCTAACCTATTCAACATAACTCAGATCATCAAGTCCTGGCAAGATCTTTATTAACTTTCTCTGTACCCTCTCAGTCTTATAGATAACTTTCCTCTGTTCTTTCTCAATTTTATCCTTTATCTTATGGTCTTCTTGATTGATTCTTGACTGGTCAGGGCATGAAGGGATACAGGGAGAAGGCAGGAGATTTGGGCTGAGAGGGAAATGGATCAGCCATGGTGAAATGGCAGAGCAGACTCGATGGGCCAAGTGGCCCAATTGTGCTCCTATATCTTTTGGTCTTATCTTTCTTGTACTGTAGGTGGTGGGGATGGGGATACGTCTCTACCAAAGGAGGTGTAAGGCGCTCCTTCCCTCCACTAGCTTGCAGGTCACCCTTGAGCAAGGTGTAGCACCTGCTTAGTGGCCCCTATCCCCCGCCCCTCTGATCAGGGCCATGGGAGCCATGGGTGGATGGTATCGGCCACACCATATGGCACAGCACTTAACGGACTGCAGGTATATGACCAGAAATGCACACAATACTCCAAATTAGACCCTTCCGACATCTTGTACAACTTCAGTACAACATCCCAGTTCCAATACTCATTAATTTGATTCATGAAGGCCGATGAGCCAATTTATGACCCTACCTGCCTACGATGCCACTTTCAAGTAATTATGGATCTGTGTTCCCGGATCCCTCTGTTCTACCACACACCCCAGTGCCCTACCACTCTGTTAGTTGCACTTCTCACTGTGGCTTTTGTATCTTCTACCCCATGGGAGGTGGGAGAGGACTATGATTCACCCACGTGGCAGGATTGGTCATAGCTCCAAAGAACACACTCAGCTAGTCAAATAGATTCCAGCAGTACCGAGCCCAGGTGTTGCTGTGGTTCTCCAGTGAGAAAGGGGCTGATGTCGAGTTCGTGTAAATCAGGGGCCGGTTGCGGTGAGAAAGGGTCGGGACCGAGCTCTGTCGAACGACTGGAGGCTTCGCCCTCTCCGGTATCGTACCCGCGGTTTTAGCTTTGCTCTCGAGCCCGGGCTGTGGGATCAACTAGTTGTGGCTCCCAAAGCGGGGAAGAGGTTTGGGGATCTGTCTGTGTGTGTGGGGAGAGGTGGATGTGTGGGTACGGGGTGAGTGATCGGAAATGTGTGGGATGGTAGGCGATTGGGAGGGAGGGTAGGGTGGTGATGTGAGAAAGTGGGATGATTGGACGTTCCGTGACCCGGGTCAAATGAAGTAGGAGACAAGTGAGGATCTGATCCGTTACATTGGACGCTCGTGTGTCCTTTCAGGAAACAACAATTCTTCTCATATTAATCACTGACTCACCTTGCTGGTTACATTGTGTTTGTTACAAAGCCCCAGAGTTGGAAACAGTTGTCATGGGCTGCAAGTGCAGATTAGAAAGCGGGTGGGGAGTTGGGGGTGGTCTGTGACTTCTGTGTCAAAGTTTGTACAGCGGGTTCTGATCTGTTGCCCTATGCGCAGTTACAATGGGAAAGGGAAAAAGGAAGGGGCTGAGAAGGGAGACTTAACCGGTGAAGCATGGTCAGGGGTGGAGGGGCACAGGAGCTCTCTGATAGATCGTTTTAATTGTTTTTTTATATATAATCTCACAGATGGTGACTGAGGAAGAGGCTTGGGGAGGGACGATACCTGGAGGTGTGCAGTTCACACATGGTATCGGGAGAGTGACAGTGATGTGATTTCCTGTGTCACAGGTATAGACAGTAGTCTCATGTGAGCGGTTGGCGAAGGTGCCATTGTCAGTCATTTAGCAGAACTCTTTTGGGGTTTGTATACTCTTCACTCAGAGTCTGGTGAGAGCGTGGAATGAGCTGCCAGTGGAAGTGGAGGATGTGGGTTTGATTTAGACACTAAAGAGAAATTTGGGCGATGACATGGATGCAAGGTGTTTGTAGAATATGGCGCAGGTAGTTAGTTGGAAATAGGCAGTAAAAACAAAAATAGGTCGGCATTGACTAGAAGGGCCGAAGGGCCTGTTTCAGTGCTGCTGGGCTCTGTGACTCTAATAATAATATTCACACTGACCAATGGTTTGCTTCTGGTCTGTGGAGGTGGGAACAATCAGATGGGTCCATTCGGAGACACGGTGGGTCAAATAGCCTTCTCCCTGGGCTGCACAGCTTATAATAATTTGCATTTCTCCAACAGGCATGTTAGACCTGGGGGAATCCATCTGTCTGATCCTTGGTCTATCAGCAGTCTCGCTCTCCATTGGTTTTGTGACACTTATTTTTGAGTAAGTTCAGTATACACATGCAGCAGAGAAGACTGTCTTCAGTAGCATTAATCAGCTTAGTTGGATCTCTGTTTAATTTCTGATGTTTAGGGTTCTTCCAGGAGTCAAGAATGGTCAGTATTCCTAATTGCAAGATTTCAGTTTGTTTTAGAGAAAAAAGCAAACATACTAAACAAACTGAATAAAGGGCTGAGAAACAATGTTAAGAGGTACCCAGACAAAAGAATAAAAATGGTGCTTCTGAAAAATCCATCACTTTTATCAATCAGATTAGAAAAATTCCTTAGATAGTGATAAATTAGTTAATAGGCTGCATAATTAAAACAATTAAATCATGAGGGTAATGTGCTAATACTTAGCCAATGAATAATGAGGAAGGTGATAAACTGTTAGCTACCAAACTGCTTTTTGCCAGTGAATGTGAAAAGTACTTGAGTTTGCTGAAAAAGTAGATGTCTTATAAAAAGTAATATTTCAAAAAACAGTGGTTTCTAATAGCTTTTTAAAATCCCTCTGAATCTCACTCTATTGAAGGGTTCAGCGGCAAAGTGGTTATGTTACTGGATTAATAACCAGAGGCCTGGTCTAGGTGATTGATAGTCAGGGACATGTCTCTGAGTTGAAAGTAAATTAATTATCAAAGTACTGATGGCAATTGGGCAGAGATTTCTTCCAGCCAGCCTAACTGAAATCCCTGGCAAGAATGTGAAAGGAGTTATGGCTGTGTCTTGTTCATCATGACACTCTGCCTTTGGCGGTCAGAACCATGGCGGAGAATTCACTTGGTAAGTAGAATCCTGGCACTTAATCATTAGATGTTTCAGGTTGGGAGAGCAGCTGTGTGACAAGATTGCTACCTCTGAGCACCATAATGAGTTTATCATGAGGCAGACCTCATCGCCTGCTGTAGCTGCTTGGTCCATCAGATGGTCATAGGTTTAATTAAGCCAAATTTATGTTAGCACGAAGCTCATCGACCTCTAATTTGGGGCAGAAAATTACACTTTACAGAGTCACGGTGGCTCCGTGAAATTGATGGCAACTTTAGGATCACTCTGCACACATGGGAATTCCAAAGCCACTGGCCAGTATTCAACCCCCACCCAGAGGCTGTGTTGTCTGCAACCCGTCAAAGGGGAGTAGATTTAGGATGGAGATGAGGAGAAACTGCTTTTCCCCAGAGAGTGGTGTATGTGTGGAACTTTCCACCCAGGGATGCAGTTGAGGCAAACCCATGAAGCATATTTAAGATATAGTTAGGTAGATTTTTGCATAGCAGGGGAATTAAGGGTTGTGGGGGAAAAGGCAGGTAGATGGAGTTGAGTTCACAGCTAGATGATGGAGCAGGTTCAATATGCCAGGTCATCTACTCCTGCTCTTATTAGTTATTTATTTATTTAGAGATACAGCACAGTAACAGGCCCAATGACCCCACACTCCCCAATTAACCCTATGACCAATTAATCCACTAACCTCTCTGTCTTTAGAAATTATGAGGAAACTGGAGCGTCTCGAGGAACCCACGCGGTGAGAATGTACACACACCTTACAGACCACAGCGGGAATTGAACCCAGGTCACTAGTGTTGTTAGGGCATGATGATAACTGCTGCACTACCTGGTAGGAGTGAAACTGTTAAGATTATCATTATGCATTTGTTGTCAGTGCTCTTGGACAATTCAATTCTGGTTTTTTAGGCAAGTCCACATGGATGTCAAGGTCACAGTAGAACAGATAGGTTGGGGCCAACATAGCATGTGACCAACTTAATAACCCTAACCAGTTGAGCTGGTTAATTGATCTGCTGTGAATGCCACAAAAAGATGAATCTAAGGGCTGCAGATAGTGACATACATGTACTTTGATAATAAATTTACTTTGAACTTTCAGTACATCAGTGGGGCCTAGTGTTTAACATCTTCTCCTACCCTCTGTTTTCCTGAAAATCACAACAATACAAGCATTCTTCTTGTGACAAAGATCAGTAATCTGAAACCTCTTCACCAGTTCCACTGACTTGCAAATCCTTATCAGCATCTACCAACCTCATTTTAGATTTTCTGACCGAGCCTTCTACTGCTGTTTACTAATTTTCCTACCGTTATTAAAATTATCTCAACAGATCACGCAAGTTAGAGGCAAAGATGGACACAGGATAAATAGAGTGTTGAGCTTCACACTGTGGGCGCTGGACTCAAGTGACTTCATTCACAGTGCCGAGTTGTGACAGTGTCCACAATTTCCAGCTGCAATGACAGATCAGGCATACTGAAACTGATCTTAATTCACAAGTCAGGACATGAGTCAGATGTTAACTATTTTGATGTACTGTACAAATTTGCTATCGGTTGGTGGTATGTTTTCACCTTGTTTCATCCTGTGTTTAATCTCAGCTCCACAATAAATGGGTTACTGCTGTGTTCACTTCATAGACCATGAAACAGGCCCTTGGGTCCACAATGTTTGTGCCCACATAATGTCTACTGTCTGTACTCGATCCACATCCCTCCATTCCCTGCAGGTTCATGTGACTTTCTGACTGACTGATTGACTGGATGTCAGTCATATTCACTGACGACAGTAGGAAACCTGTGAGGGAGAGTTTTTAAACTGGAAGAACCATTCCACTCTCTCAACCTCAGAAGTCAGGATCAAGGGGTACAAGTGTTTGTCGCAACTGGAGTCTTCCTCGGATGACTATGACTTCCTTTGTGCCTTCACTCGCACGAAGCATTGCAGAACTGTCTTCCTGGACATTGGATCTCACTGTCGATCTTGTCCGCCGAAGCTGACTTCATGTGCTAGAACAGGTATACCCCCATCACACCAGATATGAAACTCAGTGGCTACCCTCACCTGGTTTATCACACCAGGTATGAATCCCACTGGTTACTCTCACCTGGTTTATCACACTGGGTATGAAACTCACTGGTTATCCTCACCTGGTTTATCACACCAGGTATGAATCCCACTGGTTACCCTCACCTGGTTTATCACACCAGGTATGAATCCCACTGGTTACTCTCACCTGGTTTATCGCACCAGGTATGAATCCCACCAACCACCCTCAGTTGGTTCAGCCCAACTGTTCAAGCAGTGCGTTGAGGTGTGGCTGCTATAACATGCAAACAGCTTCTTTGAACCACATGTGAGAGTTGAGCATCTGGCGGCAACCAAAGGTGAGTGGGCTGTACCCGAAAGGACACAACAAGCCCCCTCACCAGTGGCACGACTGCTCCCTGGACACACTATGTAAAAGCCTCTTGCCCCTCTGCATATCTACTATAAAAGCCTCTTAAACATCACAATGGTACCTGCTTCCATTACACCATCAGTACATTCCAGGAGTTCTCTGTGTCAAATAACTTGTTCTGCAGATCTATTAAGACTTTTTCCCTCTCACCTTCAGCAACAGGAGCAGAACCGTAATTATTATCATTGACATACTCCATGAAATTAGTTGTTTTGTGGCAGCAGAACTGTGTCAGGCATAAAAATTACTATTAATTTTCAATAAGCAATAATATAGATAAACCCATTTACACAACCCCACCTTTTTGCTCTCTTTTCTCATATTGTCACTAATGGTCATCATTATCAATATTTACCATTTCAATGATGTGGGTGATCATGGACTTAACCATGATTGCTCTTGGCAAATCTTTCTACAGAAGCAGTTTGCCATTGCCTTCTTCCGGGCAGTGTCTTTACAAGATGGTGACCCCAGCCACTATCAATACTCTTCAGAGATTGTCTGCCTGGCGTCAGTGGTCACATAACCAGGACATGTGATAGCCCGTAAGGGTCGTCACGCTTCTGGTGCCTACATCGTTTCGCACAACTCACTAACCCCAGGCACACGCATTTGGCGTGTTGGAGGAAACCTGAGCACTCATTTTCCCCCACAAGCAGTTATGGGGGAAACTTACAGACTCCTTACAGACAGTGGTGGAAATTGAACCCCAGCTGGATAGACCTGCAGGCTCGTGGAGGGAGGGAGTGCCTTCCACCTCGTTTGGTAGAGATGTATCTCCACTCTATCAATTATGGTAATTTGTTTTAGGTATTGCAATGTACTACTGTCTTAAAACAACAAATTTCACAACAGTGATAATAAAACTGATTCTGAATTTGGTTCCCATGAATACAATATAAAAATATTTTGTATGGTTTCTTTTCTGCAGTAGACCATTCTTACCACAAGGTGGTTCTGTTGAACCGCTGGGGAAGGGCATGTGCTTTGAGTTTTGAGTCTTTGTTAGTCGATCATTGACACGGATTCAGGAACAATTGTTCTCATCCACTTTATACATGCACAGATGGAAGCTAGTCACTTGATTCCACTTACCCTGCACCCTCTACAAGAGCTGTCACTGGCCTCCAAATCAGAAGATTTATGATCTCTAGAGATTCTGCAGATGCTGGAAATCTTAACAATCAGCTTGATTTGTCACATGCACGTTGAACCATGCAGTGAAGTGTGTCGAATTTCACCAAATCAAATCAGTGAGGATTGTTCTGGGCAGCCCGTAAGTGTCGTCATGCTTCTGGTGCCTACATCGTTCCTCACAACTCACTAACCCCAGGCACACGCATTTGGCGTGTTGGAGGAAACCTGAGCACTCATTTTCCTCCCACAAGCAGTTATGGGGGAAACCCACAGACTCCTTACGGACAGTGGTGGAAATTGAACCCCAGCTGGTGATTGCTGGCGCTCTAAAGCGATTGCGCTAATCTCTATGCTACTGGGCTGCTCCTCCAGTTCTCCAAGTTAGAAGGCTTATTGTTTAAGGTGAAGACAAGAGGTTCTGCAGTTGCTGGAAACCTCGAGTAACACACACAAAATG
Source organism: Mobula birostris (assembly GCF_030028105.1). Lineage (NCBI taxonomy): Eukaryota > Metazoa > Chordata > Chondrichthyes > Myliobatiformes > Myliobatidae > Mobula > Mobula birostris. Next base: position 93,359,379 of record NC_092374.1, read on the forward strand.
CTGGAGGAACTTGACAGGTCAGGTAGCACCCATGGAGGGGAATAAACAGTCGATGTTTCGGGCTGAGAGCTTTCATCGGGACTCGAAAGGAAGTGGGCAGAAGCCGGAATAAGAATCTGCTCCTCTCCTTTCCAGTCCTGATGAAGGGTCTCAGTCTAAAACGATGAGTGTTTATTCCACTCCATAGATGCTGTGTGACCTGCTGAGCTCCTCCGACGTTTTATGTGGTTTGAGGTGAACTCCCGAGAGTCAAGTGCTCATCTCTGGTGATACAGCAGATGAATTACCCTGACGCCCAATCTTTTCTCTCAGTTGAACATAAGATCTATGGGTCGCTGTTTTTCAGGGCAGTTTTCCCCAGTGGCCTGAGGATATAGAACATAGAATAGTACAGCACATTACAGGCCCTTCAGCCCACAATGTTGTGCTGACCCTCAAACCCTGCCTCCCATATAACCCCCCACCTTAAATTCCTCCATATACCTGTCCAGTAGTCTCTTAAACTTCACTAGTGTATCTGCCTCCACCACTGACTCAGGCAGTGCATTCCACGCACCAACCACTCTCTGAGTAAAAAGCCTTCCTCTAATATCCCTCTTGAACTTCCCACCCCTTACCTTAAAGCCATGTCCTCTTGTATTGAGCAATGGTGCCCTGGGGAAGAGGCGCTGGTTATCCACTCTATCTATTCCTCTTACTAACTTGTATACCTCTATCATGTCTCCTCTCATCCTCCTTCTCTCCAAAGAGTAAAGCCCTAGCTCCCTTAATCTCTGATCATAATGCAAACTCTCTAAACCAGGCAGCATCCTGGTAAATCTCCTCTGTACCCTTTCCAATGCTTCCACATCCCTCCTATAGTGAGGCGACCAGAACTGGACACAGTACTCCAAGTGTGGCCTAACCAGAGTTTTATAGAGCTGCATCATTACATCGCGACTCTTAAACTCTATCTCTCGATTTATGAAAGCTAACACCCCATAAGCTTTCTTAATTACCCTATCTACCTGTGAGGCAACTTTCAGGGATCTGTGGACATGTACCCCGAGATCCCTCTGCTCCTCCACACTACCAAGTATCCTGCCATTTACTTTGTAATCTGCCTTGGAGTTTGTCCTTTCAAAGTGTACCACCTCACACTTCTCCTGGTTGGACTCCATCTGCCACTTCTCAGCCCACTTCTGCATCCTATCAATGTCTCTCTGCAATTTTCGACAATCCTCTACACTATCTACAACACCACCAACCTTTGTGTCATCTGTAAACTTGCCAACCCACCCTTCTACCCCCACATCCAGGTCATTAATAAAAATCACGAAAAGTAGAGGTCCCAGAACAGATCCTTGTGGGACACCACTAGTCACAATCCTCCAATCTGAATGTATCCCCTCCACCACGACACTCTGCCTTCTGCAGGCAAGCCAATTCTGAATCCACCTGGCCAAACTTCCCTGGATCCCATGCCTTCTGACTCTCTGAATAAGCCTACCATGTGGAACCTTGTCAAATGCCTTACTGAAATCCATGTAGATCACATCCACTGCACTGCCCTCATCTATATGCCTGATCACTTCCTCAAAGAATTCTATCAAGCTTGTTAGACACGATCTGCCCTTTACAAAGCCATGCTAACTATCCCTGATCAGACCATGATTCTCTAAATGCCTGTAGATCCTATCTCTAAGAATCTTTTCCAACAACTTTCCCACCACAGACGTAAGGCTCACTGGTCTATAATTACCCAGACTATCCCTACTACCTTTTTTGAACAAGGGGACAACATTTGCCTCCCTCCAATCCTCCGGTACCATTCCTGTGGACAACGAGGACATAAAGATCCCAGCCAGAGGCTCAGCAATCCCTTTCCTTGCCTCATGGAGCAGCTGGGGAATATTCCGTCAGGCCCCGGGGACTTATCCATCCTAATGTATTTTAACAACTCCAACACCTCCTCTCCCTTAATATCAACATGCTCCAGAACATCAACCTCACTCATATTGTCCTCACCATCATCAAGTTCCCTCTCATTGGTGAATACCAAAGAGAAGTATTCATTGAGGACCTCGCTCACTTCCACAGCCTCCAGGCACATCTTCCCACCTTTATCTCTAATCGGTCCTACCTTCACTCCTGTCATCCTTTTTTTCTTCACATAATTGAAGAATGCCTTGGAGTTTTCCTTTACCCTACTCGCCAAGGCCTTCTCATGTCCCCATCTTGCTCTTCTCAGCCCCTTCTTAAGCTCCTTTCTTGCCTCCCTAGATTCCTTAATAGATACATCTGATCCTTGCTTCCTAAACCTCATGTATGCTGCCTTCTTCCACCTGACTAGATTTTCCACCTCACTTGTCACCCATGGTTCCTTCACCCTACCATTCTTTATCTTCCTCACCGGGACAAATTTATCCCTAACATCCCGCAAGAGATCTCTAAACATCGACCACATGTCCATAGTACATTTCCTTGCAAAAACATCATCCCAATTCACACCCGCAAGTTCTAGACTTATAGCCTCATAATTTGCCCTTCCCCAATTAAACATTTTCCTGTCCTCTCTGATTCTATCCTTTTCCATGATAATGCTAAAGACCAGGGAGTGGCAGTCACTGTCCCCCAGATGCTCACCCACTGAGAGATCTGTGACCTGACCTGGTTCATTACCTAGTACTAGATCTAGTATGGCATTCCCCCTGGTCGGTCTGTCCACATACTGTGACAGGAATCCGTCCTGGACACACTTAACAAACTCTGCCCCATCTAAACCCTTGGAACTAATCAGGTGCCAATCAATATTAGGGAAGTTAAAGTCACCCATGATAACAACCCTGTTATTTTTGCATCTTTCCAAAATCTGCCTCCCAATCTGCTCCTCTGTATCTCTGCTGCTACCAGGGGGCCTATAGAATACCCCCAATAGAGTAACTGTTCCCTTCCTGTCCCTGACTTCCACCCATACTGACTCAAAAGTGGATCCTGCTACATTACTCACCTTTTCTGTAGCTGTAATAGTATCCCTGACCAGTAATGCCCCCCCTTCTCCTCTTTTCCCCCCTCTCTATGCCTTTTAAAGCACTGAAATCCAGGAATATTGAGAATCCATTCCTGCCCTGGTGCCAGCCAAGTCTCTGTTATGTATCCAAGCTCTCAGTTCATCACCTTTGTTCCTGATGCTTCTTGCATTGACGTACACACACTTCAGCCCTTCTACCTTACTACCTTTACACCCTTTATTCTGCTTCTCTTTCCTTAAAGCCTCTCTATATGTTAGATCTGGCTTTACTCCATGCACTTCTTTCACTGCTCTATGATTATCCTACAATTAACATTACTAAAGACAGGTAATCTGGTCATTATCACTTGTGGGATGTGACTGTATTGTGCGGTTCAATCAAACCATTTGTTGCAACAGTTGTCTCCAGCTTTGCCCTCCCCTCCCTCCACCTGACTCCAGTCTGTCTGTCGTCCGTCATCCTTCACCCTTCCTCAGACCACCAATCACCTGCTGGCTCCTGGCTCACCCCTCCCCCTGTTTTCTCTCACTATTTTCAGCCCTGATGCAGGGTCTCGACCCCAAATGTCGAGTGTTCTTTTCCACCCACAGATGCTGCTCGGTCCACTGAGTAGATTATTTGTTGCAGTTGCTCCTGTCACCATGTGCACTGGCAATATCAGAGCCCAAGTGCAGAGGAAAGGCAGACACCGATGTAGAGATGGCAACAAGTTTATTTATAAGAATTCCAAAAAGAACATTGATGGCTCAGCCGAGTGACACCGCAAGAAGTAACGTTCTCAAAACTAGGACCCTGTGATTAGCATTAATCAGGCGTCCACTTAAATAATGCAAATAACATGGATACCCCTAAGCCTATCAAAATAAACTTAACAAGCTTAAACGGAAAGCACCAGGGGACTGCATTACAAGAGTGAATCACTCGAGAAAAACACAAAAAAAATCTAAACAATTAACAAGACTTGTTAAACACCAGTTAACTAACTCAGGTGATCTAAAAACCTCAGAGCCCAATGCTCTCTGGCACCCCACATAGGCCAGAAGAACTCATTACAGTATCCCTTTCCTATGGCCAGTACTTGATGGCTAGGGAGACCTGAAAACTCGAGATCCAAGGATGACTCAGGAGACCTGAAAACTCGAGATCCAGGGATGATTTGGGAGGCCTGGGGAACCTGAGATCCAGGGATGACTTGGGAGGCTTGGGGAACCCGAGATCCAAGGATGACTCAGGCGGCCTGGGGAACCCTAGATCCAGGGATGACTCGGGAGGCCTGGGGAACTCGAGATCCAGGGATGACTCAGGAGGCCTGGGGAACCCGAGATCCAGGGATGACTCGGGAGGCCTGGGGAACCCGAGATCCAGGGATGACTCGGGAGGCCTGGGGAACTCGAGATCCAGGGATGACTCGGGAGGCCTGGGGAACTCGAGATCCAGGGATGACTTGGGAGGCCTGAAAACTCGAGATCCAGGGATGACTCGGGAGGCCTGGGGAACTCGAGATCCAGGGATGATTCAGGAGGCCTGGGGATCTTGAGAGAGTCTTGGGAGCCCCAAGAGACCGAGACCAGGGAATCTTGAGTGGGGCCTGGGGAATCTGATAGCAGCTCCAAGAGGGGACCTAGGAGTCATTGAGATGGGGAGAACATTGAAAAGACCTTGGAAACTTTGAAGTCCATGGAAACCTGGAGGGACATAAGATACCTTGAGGACTGGAATGCTTGGACCCCAAAATAGCCTTGAAACCCGGAAACTTAAGTCCTTGAAAACATGAAACGTGAAAGCTAGAGAAGGATCCTGGAAGGAACTTGCTCACAGTGTTTAACTCTTCATTATTTTTCCATACTCTCTATTTTACAGATTGAGACAGCATAGACAGGCACTTCTTATCGCTGAGCTAGCTGGCTCTCTGCAGATCTGCTTCATTTGTCACCTGAAGGTTCAGTTCTCACAGTCTGTACCATGACTTTCATCGAGAGGTTCAATACAAGGTCACTTACTCCTGTTAGAATAAGACTTTACTTATGTATTTGTACACTTCAGACAGGGATCAGCTTTTGGAGCAGGACCTTCCAGGGTTGCCAATTCAAATGACTGTTTCAGGGGACATTTGTACACTGGAATGTTTGCTACCATTAGCGTCACTCATCAGAACAGACAGATGGGAATTATGCATTGTCAAAGGTTAGTCCATCCCACTGCAGTTGTTGGCATGTAAGCTTATGACAATTATTCCCGATGGTGTCCTTCCGAACATTGACTTGGCATAAACAAAGATGTGCCATTACTAGCAAGTAACAACTTCGGGAAAGGGCAAGTTCTTCCATAATTTACACTGTTGACTTGCATGCTGATTTTGTTGACTCTAATGAACTTTATTGATAAAATTGCTTCAAGCGCTCAATTGTTATGTCGACCTGAGTCATGGGACCTTGAAGTTGGAAACCTGCATACTTACAACTTGAAAAGCTTGGAATGGAGCCTAGGAGAAACCCAGACATAGATAGAGAAGTTCGGAACATGGACTTGAGAAACTCAGATGTAGACTAGAGAAGCTCAGAACATGGACTCAGAGCACGTATTTTAGAAACTCGGAATGTAGACTAGAGACACTTGGAAAGTAAACTTGAGAAACTAAGAATATAGACTTAGGAATAGATAGCATTCTTATCTAAAGTTGACTGATGTCCACTGTTCAGCCTCTGCTGGGACCACTACCTCATGGGGTCCTTCAGTCATGATGTGTGCTGGCAATAACAACCGAAGTGCGGAGGAAAGATAGACATCCATGTAGAGACGGCGACAAGAGTTTATTCATATTAATTCCAAAAACCATTGGTGGTTCGGTGGAGCAACACCGCAAGAAGTAACATTCTCAAAACTAGGACCCTGAGATTACTGCTAATTGGGCACCCGCTTAAATATACAAATCCCTGAGCCTATTACTATAAACCTAACAAGCTTAAACAGAAAGTACCAGGAGAGTGTATTATAAAGAGTGAACCACTCAAGAAAATCACAGGAAACTCTTAACGATTAATGACTCTCGTTAAGCACCAATTCACCAAAACAGGTGCTCTAAAAGCTACAGCATTCAGTACTCCCTGGTGCCCTGCACAGGCCAAAAGACCTCATTACAGCTCCTTCATTTCCATGCAGCTCTCCCATTAACCTCATCCTCTCCTACATTCATGGAAATGTCTTCTTCTCATGCAGAACATAGAAAACTACAGCCCTTTGGCACATGACATTGTGCGGAACTTTTAACGTACTCTCAAGTCAACCTAACCCTTCTCTCCTACATACCCCTCCATATTTTCATCATCCATATGCCTATCATGCCTATCTATGAGTCTCTTAAATACATTTCACCCGCTACTCTCTGTTTAAAAAAAAATCTACCTCTGACATTCCCCCTATACTTTCCTCCAATCACCACAAAATTATAAACACAAGAAGTTTTACAGATTATGGAAATCCAGGATAACACACCTAAAATGCTAGAAATTCAACAGGTTACGCAGTATCAATGGAGATATATCCTGATGAAGGTCTCGGCCTGAAACATTGGCTTTTTATTCCTCTCCATTGATGCTGGCTGACCTGTTGAGTACCTCCAACATTTTGTGTGCGTTACCATAAAATTATGCCCCCTGGTATTAGCCATTACTGCCCTGGAAAATAGTCTCTGGGTGTCCACTAGATCTATGCCTCTCATCATCTTTTACAACTCTATCAAGTCACCTCTTGTCCTCCTTCACTCCAAAGAGAAATCCCCAGCTCACTCAACCCATCTTCATAAGGCATGTTCTATGATCAAGGCAGCATCGGATTCTTCTATGAAAGTTACAAGCAAAACTTTTCTATGTGCTCCCTGCCCTCTCACCAACTACAGCCTTGGGGTTACAGACACAAAAAGTCAATCCCAGTCCTTTTTTGGCTTATATCTGTCTCCTTTGATCTCCTCCCAACAGAAATAGATTTTTTTTAATAATTAGGAAAGTGCTACACCTGCCCATATACCTCCTCCCTTCAGGGCCCCAAACAGTCTTCCCAGGTGAGGCAACGCTTCACCTGCAAATCTGCTGGATGTCCGGTGCTCCCCATGGTGAGACCTGTTGTAAATTGGGGGACTGCTTCATCGAGCACCTCTACTCCATCCGCCACAAATGGGACTTCCTGGTGGCCAAATATTTTAATTCTAATTCCAATTCCCATTCTGACATGCTCTTTTGCCAAGATCTTTTGCTTCAGGGTGGAGAAGCAACACCTTGTATTCCATCAGGGAAGCCTCCAACCTGATGGTATGAATATCGATTTCTCCTTCTGGTGAACAAATTCTCCCGCCCCCCCCCCCATTCCCCATTCTGACTTTTCACTTCTCACCTGCCTATTACTTCCCCCTGGGTCCCCTCCTCTTTCCCTTTCCCTTATTGTTCACTCTCCTCTCTCATCAGATTCTTTCTTCTCCAGCCCTTGACACTCACTTGTCTTCACGTATCGCCTTCCAGCTAGCCTCCTTTCTCTCCCCCCCTCACCCTTTAATTCAGACACCTTCCCCCTTCCCTCTCAGTCCTGATGAGGGGTTTCGGCCCAAAACCTTGCCTGTTTACTCTTTCCCAGAGATGCTGCCTGACCTGCTGAGTTCCTCCAGCATTTTGCATGTGTTGCTTTGGATTTCCATCATCTGCTGATCTTCTCAGTGTTTCCTTAATTATTCCTAATGATTTTATTTGCCTGTTTGCGAGTTTCCCTTGGCTCTGAGAACAAGCTCCTTCATCTGGAGCGACACTCCATCATATGAAGTCACAATTTCCCAAGGGCAGGGAGTAAGTACACTTGTTGCATCTCTCCAAGGCTCTGACATCATTTCTAGTAAGTGCTGACTATGGAAATGAACTGGCTGCCATGTCTGATGTTCAGAGAGATTTTTTAAGTGTTTTAAAAAAATGAGGATAAAATTATGGGTGGAGTGAAATAGTGGTGAAGTTACTGAGCTGGTGGCCAGTGTGCTTGGCCATTGAAGCAGAGACAAGAGTTCGAATCCCACCACAGAAATTGGGGGAATTTAAACTTAATTAAATAAAGTTGGGATTAAAAATCTAACCTTTATTGGAAGGGTTCTGGAGTAATATTGAATTAATGTGCATGGTTTCTTTGTGGGCAGCAAGGTAGTGTAGCAGTTAGCGTAATGCTACTACAGTGGCAGTGACTTGGGTTCGATTCCCACCACTCTCTGTAAGTTCGTATATTTGCCCCCTGAACATGTGGGTTTCCTCCGGGTGCTTCAGTTTTCTCCCAGATTCCAAAGACGTACGGGTTAGTAGGTTAATTGGTCACAGTGGTGTAATTGGGTGTCTTAGGCTGAAAGGGCTTGTTATGCTGTATCTCTAAATAAAAATAAACCTCATTGCTTTTTGCTCTCTGTATAAATTACAGGGTAACAATTTATAGACAGCATTGCCTCCTCAGAGATACAGCGCAGTTCATACATAGAGCACAGTACAGGCCCTTCGACCCACGATGTTGTGCCAGTCCTTTAACCTACCTCAGGTCAATCTAACCCGAAGCAGCACACTCAAAATGTTGGAGGAACTCAGCAGGTTAGGCAGCATCTGTGGAAAAGAGTAGACAGCCGATGTTTCAGTCCAGGACCCTTCTTCAGGGTCCTTTCCCTCCTACACAGCCCTCCATTTTTCCTTCATCTATCTAAGAGTCTCTAAAATGTATCTGTCTCTACCACCACCCCTGGTAGAGCTTTCCAAGCACCCACCAAACTTTGTGTAAAAAAACCTGCCTCTGATGTCCTCCCTATACTCTCCTCCCAAATCCTTAAAGTTATGCCCTCTTGTATTAGCTGTTTCTGCCCCAGGAAAAAGTCTCTGGCTGTCAACTCGATGGATGCCTCTTATCATCTTGTACACCTCTATCAAGTTACCTTATTTTCCTTCACTCCAAAGAGAAAACCCTTAGCTTGTACAACCTATAAGGCATGTTCTCCAATCCAGGCAGCATCCTGGTAAACCTCCTCTGCAACCTCTCTAAAGCTTCCACATCCTTCCTATAATTTCTGGTCAGGTCACTCGTCTGAGTGCTACTGGTACCATGTAACCCAGTACTATCTGTTACATGGTCAGGTGGTCAGTGACTAAACCGGCTCCCCCGCCAGGCTTGCCTGGTGAGGAGGGTGGCTAGACACCCTGCAGGACGAAAAACAAGACCTGTCAAGGGGTGGATGAACCCTCTCATAGGGTCAACGACCATCTAGCAAACACGTGCCGTGAAGCACGGAAAGGGTATCCCTTGCATTGAAGTTTGGTCTGGCCATTCACTGCAAGAGAACTTCCCCCAGCCGTCTTGGACCCCACCATGCCACTGGATCCGGGAGGGGATGTCGAGAGGATGGGTCTGGACCTGTGCAACCCCCTACTCACCTAAAATCCACTCACGCACACACTGTTCCTTTCTGAGGAGTGGGGTACCACCCCACTAACTGACTGAAAGGAACCATCATCATGTTATGGGATGGATTGCCAGAGAGAGAGAGGGAGATAATGAGGTGACCAGAACTGAACACCATACTCCAAGTGTGGTCTAACCAGCGTCTCAAGCCCACTGTAGAATGGAAGACCCCAGGAATAAGAGAGGGAAAGTGTAAATTTAGTTCTTCTGACAGCCACTTTCCCCAGGAACCTTGCCAGCTGCTTCTCTAGCTTGACAGAGTTACCAGGGCACAAAGGGTTAATCCTTCAGCTGGTGTCCGGCAGCTGGGTGCCTAAACCTGGCGCTGGCCGGAGACTAGAAACCATACCCCTCAACTCCCCCCCCCCCCACAACTCCCTTTCCAGCAGAGCTCTACACTCACTTAAGACAGCGCCTGACCACCATGGTCCTGACACTTCTCCTGATCTTCTGTCTGGTGTTAGAAGGTAAGGCTTAGCTTCACGGCTCGGCTGGGCTGCGCTGAGGGGTTTTCTCCCGGAGTTATCGTACCCCTGGTCGCTCGAAGCAGCAGTTGCGCTCTGAGCTCTGGACGGGTCAAACTATCCCCTCAGCTGAGGCAATATTGGGAGAGGGCGGATAGCCTGCCCTGAGTGGCGTGGGGGAGATAAACTGAAGCTGTCATCCGACGCTTCGCTCGCAGAAGGAAAAGGAAACAATTCGGCGGCATTCAAGGTCGATGAAAGATTTTTGTGAAGTGCCGTCCCCTTCACAAAAAGTGTTTCAGCGGCCGCGGGCGCCACTGAACTGGTTTCTTCAACTCCTGGAGGGGGGAAGCGTCGGTCAGCAGGATCCCACACCCAGCAATTCGATAATGGTCAGATCATGTGTGCTTTTTTTTCCGCTAGCGATGTTGACTGAGTGATTGAAACGTCCAAACAAATGTATGAAATTCTTGACATGTTTCCGAGGGGGGATTTAAGCTGGCTTTCTCCGGATCCCTGATTCAGCAGTACTGTATACCCACAGTAACAATTTACCCGGCTAATCAGAATCTGATTTGTTGTCACTGTAGGTATGTTGTTTTGCGGTAGCAGTACAGTACAGTGCAATACATAAAATTACAATAAATGAATAGCACAATAAAATAACAGCGAGGTAGTGTTGGTGTGGGTTCGAGGTTCAAGGTTCAATTATCATCAAAGTATACAACTTGGAGACTGGTCTCAGGGTTCATGGAAATCTGATGGTAGAGAAAAAGCTGTTTCTGAATTGGGCATGAGTCTCCTCTGCTCCCTCTCCAATGGTAGTAACAAAACGAGAGCATTAGAGGTAGGAGCAGAATTAGTCTATTCGGCCCTCGCATCAAAGTCTGCTTCCCCATTCCATCATGGCTGATTTGTTATCTCTCTCAACCCATTCTTGTACACTCTCCCCATAGCCTTTGATGCTCTGACTAATCAAGAACCTATCAACCATCACTTTAAATATACCCAATGACTTAGCCACCACAGCTGTCTGTGGCAATGAATTCCATAGATTCACTGCTCTCTGGCTAAAGAAATTCCTTCTCATATGTTCTAAATGGATGTCCTTCTATTCTGAAGCCGTGCCCTCTGCTCCCAGACTCCCCCTCTAAAGGAAACCATCTCCACGTCCACTGTGTGGAAGCATAAATTGAATTTACGAAAGCATAAATTGGAAACAGATGTTCTCAGGGAAACGTATGGAAGAAATGTGACAAATGTTCAGGGGATATTTGCGTGGTGTTCTGTGTAGGTATGTTCCAAGAGACAGGGAAAGGATGGTAGGGTACAGGAACCGTGGTGTACAAAGGCTGTTGTAAATCTAGTCAAGGAGAAAAGAAGAGCTTATGAAAGGTTCAGAAAAATAGATAATGGTAGAGATCTGGAAGATTATAAGGCTAGCAGGAAGGAGCTTAAGAATGAAATTAGGAGAGCCAGAAGGGGCCATGAGAAGGCCTTGGCAGACAGGATTAAGGTAAACCCTAAGGCATTCTACAAGTATGTGAAAAGCAAGAGGATAAGACGTGAGAGAATAGGACCAATCAAGTGTGACAGTGGAAAAGTGTGTATGGAACCGGAGGAGATAGCAGAGGTACTTAATGAATACTTTGCTTCAGTATTCACTATGGAAAAGGATCTTAGTGATTGTAGGAATGACTTGCAGCAGACTGAAAAGCTTATTAAGGAAGAGAATGTGGTGGAGCTTTTGGAAAGCATCAAGCTGGATAAGTCACCAGGACCGGATGGAATGTACCCCAGGCTGCTGTGGGAGGCGAGGGAGGAGATTGCTGAGCCGCTGGCGATGATCTTCGCATCATCAATGGGGATGGGAGAGGTTCTGGAGGATTGGAGGGTTGCGGATGTTGTTCCCTTATTCAAGAAAGGGAGTAGAGATAGCCCAGGACACTATAGACCAGAGAGTCTTACTTCAGTGGTTGGTAAGTTGATGGAGAAGATCCTGAGAGGCAGGATTTATGAACATTTGGAGAGGCATAATATGATTAGGGATAGTCAGCATGGCTTTGTCAAAGACAGGTCGTGTCTTATGAGCCCGATTGATTTTTTTGAGGATGTGACTAAACACATTGATGAAGGTAGAGCTGTAGATGTAGTGTATATGGATTTCAGCAAGGCATTTGATAAGATAAGGTTTGAGAAAGTAAGGAGGCATGGGATCCAAGGGGAGATTGCTTTGTGGATCCAGAACTGGCTTGCCCACAGAAGGCAAAAAGTGGTTGTAGATGGGTCATATTCTGCATGGAGGTCAGTGACCAGTGATGTGCCTGTTCTGGGACCCCTACTCTTTGTGATTTTTATAAATGACCTGAATGAGGAAGTGGAGGGATGGGTTAGTAAATTTGCTAATGACACAAAGGTTGGAGGTGCTGTGGGTAGTGTGGAGGGCTGTCAGAGGTTACAGCGGGACATTGATAGGATGCAAAACTGGGCTGAGAAGTGGCAGATGGAGTTCAACCCAGATAAGTGTGAGGTAGTTCATTTTGGTAGGTCAAATATGATGGCAGAACCATCGTGGCTATCCCTCGAGGTCAAGGATGGTGGTCTTCGTTCTGTTGATCTACTTATGGGCTCTCAAGTGGCTTATGAGTCCAGTCTTGGCTTTGAATATGGCAGAATATAGCAATAATGGTGAGACTCTTGGCAGTGTGGAGGATCAGCGAGATCTTGGGGTCCATGTCCATGCACTGCGCAGGTTGACAGTGTTGTTAAGAAGGCGTATGGTGTGTTGGACTTCATCATCCTCAGGATTGAGTTCAACAGCCGTGAGATAATGTTACAGCTATGTAAGACCTTGATTAGACCCCACCTGGAGAACCGTGTTCGCTTCTGGTCACCTCATTACATTAAGTATGTGGATGCTATAGAGCAAGATTTACAAGCATGTTGCCTGAATTGGGGAGCATGCTTTATGAGAATAGAACGCACTGCCGGCGACGATAGTAGAGGCGGATGCAATGAGGTCTTTTAAGAGACTCTTAGATAGGTACATGGAGCTTTGAAAAATAGAGGGCTATGCAGTAGGGAAATTCTGGGCAGCTTCTAGAGTAGGTTACATCGTCAGCACAATATTGTGGACTGAAGAGCCTGGAATGAGTTGTAGGTTTTCTATGTTCTAACATAGTATGCCCACAATTTCAGCAGAACAACATAAGTAACAACAAAACAAGCCCCCTCCCTTCCTCCCACCCATGCACACACCTATTCACACACACAGACAAGCCTGCAACAGCAGGACAGGCAGTCTCTGGGCGTCCAACTTCCAGTCCCTGACCTGGACTCTCAGACATTGGGCCTCTAACTTTCAGACAGGCCAACCCAGGGGGTTTGATCATTGGGCCTTAATTTTCAGACTTGCTGAGCAGGCTTTCACCTAGTTACATTTGAACTTTATGGGTAATCAAAAGGGCCATGAATGGGGACCTGGAGATGCTCAAAAGGAAGCTAGTCAACCTTTTGAGTCTGTTTCTCTATTCAATTACACGATTGAAATGTACTAAAGAATATTAAGGCTTGTGATGATGGCAGCATCTTTCTTCAACTTTGGATGATTCAAATCACTTTGAAGGTAATGTGGTTCTTCTGAAGTGTCCTCATTGTTGTAATGAAGGAAATTCAATTACGCCAAGATCCCACATGCAACAGTACCACAATGACCGGATAATATGTTTCCTTTCAGTGATGTTGATTGAGGAATATATAATTGGTTCCAAGATACCTGAGAGAATTCATCGGCTCTTAGTCACAATTAGGTAGCAGATATATAGCATAAACACTGGTCCTTTGGACCAAGGTGACCATGCCAACTACCAAGCACACTTTCTTCAACATCATCTTTAATATTATATCAAGATCTTTTGCATTCACTGGGAGACAGTGCTTCAAGTTAAAATCATATTTTAACCTCTATCAGGGTCTGGGCTTATGCTTTGGCTCTTGGTAGGGTCACCCATGCCAAGCAGGTCAAAGGGTATAGGGCAGACTAGGAGTGGTCCACTGGTCCTCCAGGCTCAGGGGTTCAGCTCAGAGCTAACAACCCTGACTGGTTAAGCAAAACTGTTACAGAAATATCAATGAAGAATCTGAGTGCGGCAGTATTCCTGAGTGTCAACTCAGGACTATGGCAAACCAAGGAAGCTACTGACACAATGAAGAAAGTCCTGAACACCACCAGAGATGGAGGACCTTCACTGATGCCCAAAATGTCAGTGGCATAATGAGCGGTAGGTAAGTATCTCCAACTGTTGATCATAAACACGAGATTCTGCAGATGCTGGAAATCCAAATCAACACATACAAAATGCTGGAGAAATTCGGCAGATCGGGCAGCATCTATTGAGGGGAATCAACAGTTGACATTTTGGGCTGAGACCCTTCACCGGGACTGGAAAGGAAGGGGGCAGAAACCAAAACAAATACACCTTGGGTTTGGAGAAAGTGGCAGGAACCAAAAGAGAAATTGTTGAAATTGATTTGTTTGACTTTCTTCTGATAGTTTCTCTCCCCCTCCCCCTTCTCCCTTTTACCATTCTCCTTTCTGGTTTCCTTCTTACCCCTTGTCTTCTCCTTACCCGCCCATCACCTTCCTCCTTCCCTTTCTCCCATGGTCCACTCTCCTCTCTCATGATTGTATCACCTTCTGCCTTTAACTTTTCTACCTATCCTCTCCTAGCTTCTCATCACTTCCCCATCCCCTACCCACCCATTTTCCTTCTCACCTGGTCTCACCTACCAGTCTGTACTTCTTTCCCACCCGCCAACCTTCTGATCCTGGCTTCTGCCCCCTCTTCCTTTGCAATCCCGATGAAGGGTCTCAGTCTGAAATATTTACCGTTTCTTCCTCTCCATGGATACTACCTGATGTGCTGCGTTCCTCCAGCATTTTGTGTGTACCTTCAACAGGAGCACTGGTCTCGGTCCACAATCTTCTCAAAGCCAAGCCTTACTAAATCCCTGTGTGAGCCTTTTCTCCTTGGCCAGTTAATATTAAAGTTAGTTGATGTTGGTCTATTTTTATATCTATTCTATTTAAATCTGAATGAGGAACAAGCAACAAATATAGTCTCCTGAAAATTAACAAACAAGTGTCAGCTTTCAGGAGATCACAAGATAGATGCAGAGACAAAGGGCAAAGTGTAAACCAGCCATCTAAAACGAGGACCCCCTTCTGTCGCACCCAAGCCTAGGTGTCTGTTTATGCTGAAATTTGAATATTAGTTCATCCCAGTTATCAACAACGGTATGGGGGTAGGACTGCATTTCCCAGCATTCATTTTTTAATTATACAGCATGGAAGCAGGCCATTTGGCCCATCTGGCCATTGCTGACCTTCAGACACCCAATTCTGCCCTTTTACATTCTCAGAATCAGAATCAGGTTTGTGTTGTGAAATTTGTTAACTTTGCGGCGGCAGTACAATGCAATACATAATAGAAAAAATTGTGAATTACAGTAAATATATATATTTATAATGCATATAATATAAAAATTATGTGTGTGTATATATAAAATAGCTAAATTAAATAAGTAGTACAAAAATAGAAATGAAAAAGTAGCGAGGTAGTGTTCATGGGTTAAATGTCTATTCAGAAATCTGATGGCAGAGGGGAAGAAACTGTTCCTGAATCGCTGAATGTGTGTCTTCAGGCTCCTGCACCTCCTCCTTGATGGTAGCAATGAGAAGAGAAGAGAGCGTATCCTGGGTGATGGGGTGGAGGGGGGCTTTAATGATGGATGGCGCCTTTGTGAGCCATTGGAGATGAACTCGATGCTGGGGAGGCTAGTGTCCATGATGGAGATAACTGAGTTAACAACTTTCTGCAGCTTATTTTGGTCCTGTGCCGTGACCCCCACCCCACCCCCCTGCTCAATACTAGATGGTGATGCAGCCAGTTAGAATGATCTCCACGGTACATCTGTAGAAAGTTGCCAGTGCCCTTGGTGACATACCAAATCTCCTCAAATTCCTAATGAAATATAACTGATGTTGTGCTTTCTTCGTAACTGGATTGATATGTTGGGCCCAGGATAGACCCTCAGAGATGTTGTCACCCAGAATCTTTCCTCTTCTGATTCCTCGATGAGGACTAGTGTTCTCTCACATTTTTATCACCTCTCCATATTCCCTCCCCACACTTTTATCAGCTCCCCTCTCCCCAGGTTCTCACCAGGGGACAATTTACAGCAGCTGATCAACCCTCCAACTTGCATTCGCTTTTCAAGATTTAAAGATAAAATTAACTTTTTTGTCATGTACGTCAAAATATTGAAACATACAGTGAAAAAATATGCCAACTGCATCAATGACTTAACACAGTCAGAGGAAGTACCTACAAGTGTTTCCACGCTTCAGGTGCCAATGTGGCATGTTCCCAACTTACTAACCTTAACCTGTATATCTTTGAGATGTGGGAGGAATCCAGAGCACCCTGCGGTCACAGGGAGAACATCTGGAACTTCCCACTCATACATGCACATGCACGCACTTATGCAAACAGTGACTGAGGTCAGGATTGAACCCAGGTCTTTGGAGCTATGTGTCAGCAGCTCTACCCACTGTACCACTGCCCCACTTAAATCAAATTTGCTGGATGGAGAGTCAAAATCAAGATATGGTTTACAGTCATCTGTGCAAGTACATGTATGCACAGGTGCAATGAAAAACTTACTTGCAGCACCACAGACACAGAGCATCAGGTAAGCAGGATTCATAAGGAAACCAAATTAATTATAAGTTATATACAATTACAAGAAAGAAGAACACAATTAGAACAAAAAAACCACTATGTTCACTTTAGTGTTGCTATTGTAACGTGAACAAAATCACCGGAGAGACCCTGAAGCTAGTGGATATAGAAGCGTTTTATTCAACAAAAACATGCTTCAGGCATCATATTGAGACCATTTCAGAAGAAGAGGCCAGTTCGATCCAATATTTCATGACATTTTATATGCTAAAGATCAAAGGACAATTCTATAGTTACAATGTGTCTACAAAACTTCCTTTGGATTATATACAGTTTAAATGCACCTCCATCTTTGTGACTACTCCAGACACCCAAAGGGAATGTTTTAGATTATGAAGACACACAGTCCTCTTTTATTGTCATTTAGTAATGCATGCTTTAAGAAATAATACAATATTTCCTCCGGTGTGATATCACAAAACACAGGACAGACCAAGACTGAAAAAACTGACAAAACCACATAATTATAACATACAGTTACGACAGTGCAACAATGCCATAACTTGATGAAGAAGTCCATGAGCACAGTAGAAAATTCAAAGTCTCTCAAATGTTTCACATCTCACGCAGACGGGAGAAGGAAGAAAAACTCTCCCTGCCATGCCCGACCACAATCCGTCTCTGAGTCATCCGAAAACTGCGAGCCTCCGAATCAGCTCTCCGACACCGAGTACTGAGCGCCATCTCTGTCCGAATGATTCAACCTCAATCTCGGTCGCCAACAGCAGTTAGAGCCGGGGATTTTGAGGCCTGCCCTCCAGAAGATTCCCGACCACGCAGTAATGATAGCAGCAAACGAGCGTTACAGAAATTTCTCCAGATGTTCCTCTGTGCTTTCACGTCTGTCTCCATCAAATCAGAATTGTCCATGGCCCCTATTTAACGGATACAATATCATTTTTCACTGGGGGGTCGCGCACGTGCGGCGCGCTGCTGTCTCTCCTCCCAATGTTAATCAGCATTGTCTGGTTTTCAATTAACTGGTGTCCAACAGCTCCAGGAAACTATTGTCCAGGGCTGCATTTTAATTTTAATCTACAATCCACATTCAGGTCTAAGATTGGTTGCTGAAGTTAGTATTTTGCTACATAATCTAATTCCAGAATGCACCCCAACAACTATACTGAGGATTAGGGATATGCCGGATGGTTCAAGAACCGAATGGTTGAAGGGAAGTAGCTCTTCCTCAACCTGATGGTGTGAGAGTTCAGACTTCTGTAGCTTCTACCTGATGGGAGCTGTGAGAAGATGGCATGGCCTTGGTGGGTGGCACAGATCCTTGAGTGGGCACCTGCTATAGATATGACTGATGGTGGGGATGGGTGTGCTGATGGGCATGGATATAATGGGCAGAGTCCACTACTACAGCAGCTTCTTATGTTCTTGAAAAGTAATCACAAATGAGAGATATTAGCACTACCAAGGAAGCATTGATCCTTTCTTTGGATGGTCTAGTTTTTAGTCCGCAATTCTCCTGGCACGAACCAGTGCCACCTTGCTCGCCTCTCAATGAAGAATGAAGGAAACATTCCATACTTATTCTGGAAGTCCTCTCTCTCAAAATCTTCAGAATGTGGCGCCTCAGGAAGGCTACATCCATCATTAATGGTCCTCATCATCGAAGACATGTCCTTTTTTCATTATTACCATCATGGAGTTGGCACAGAAGCCTGAAAACTCACTCTCAATCATCTTTGGGAACAGTTTCTTCCCCTCTGCTATCAAATTTCTGTGTGGTCCATGAACTCATGAACTCCTCCTCGCTATTTTGCTCTGTGTATTTGTTCGTTCACTGTGTGCTGTGTCGTATGACATGGGCGATCATGGTCTTTCCATGACCGTGATTGTTTTTGCCAAATTTTTCTACAGAAGTGGTTTGCCATTGCCTTCTTCTGGGCAGTGTATTTACAAGATGGATGACCCCAGCCATTATCAATAATCTTTAGAGATCGTCTGCCTGGTGTCAGTGGCCACATAACCAGGACTTGTGATCTGCACCAGCTGCTCATATGACCATCCACCACCTGCTCCCATGGATTCATGTAACCCTGATCAGGAGGCTAAACAGACGCTACACCCTGCCCGAGGGTGAGCTGCAGGCTAGCAGAGGGAGGGAGTGCCTCACCCCTCCTTTGGTAGTGGTGTACTGTATCTCCACCACACCACTCTGTCTGCACTATTCCTGTATATTATTGTAATTAATTGTAATTTTTATGTATTGCACTGTCCTGCTACGTGGCCAAGTGGCTAAGGCATTGGACTAGCTACCTGAAGGTTGTGAGTTCGAGCCCC
Source organism: Mobula birostris (assembly GCF_030028105.1). Taxonomy (NCBI): domain Eukaryota; kingdom Metazoa; phylum Chordata; class Chondrichthyes; order Myliobatiformes; family Myliobatidae; genus Mobula; species Mobula birostris. The sequence goes on from NC_092374.1 coordinate 93,378,411, forward strand.
AGCTGAGGGAACGTGCTGTGTCCTTGAGCGAGGCACTTAATCACACATTGCTCTGCGATGACACTGGTGCCAAGCTGTATTGGCCCTAGTGCCCTTCCCTTGGACAACATCGGTGTCATGGGCACCGGAGGCTTGCAGCATGGGCAACTGCTGGTCTTCCATACAACCTTGCCCAGGCCTGCACCCTGGAGAGTGAAGACTTTCCAGGCGCAGATCCATGGCCTCGCAAGACTAATGGATGCCTTAAGCTACCGAAAAACAACACATTTCACAACAAACGTACAGTATGTCAGGGATAATAGATCTGATTCTGGTGCCTACATTCACAGTAGGTTTGTTTTTAAATTCATTTTTGGGATCAGGCCAACAGTTTTTGCTGCATGAGATGGCAGTGGCACGCTGCCTTTTTCAGCCTCTGATGTTCGCCTGGTGAAGGTATTCCCATCGCTGGCAAGTACGTTCCAGGATTTACAAGATTCTAACACAATATTTTTATTTTTTTTTATTTATTCAACGTGGAACAGGCCTTTCCGGCTAACAAGCTGCACCATCCAGCAACCCACTGATTTTACACAGGCCTAATTTCAGGGCAATTTACAATGACCACTTAACCTTCAACTTACTGCCTGCTACATCGCTGCAGTTTAGGTCCTCCATCCCTGGAGGTGATTGAGGCTTCCTTCATTGTGTCAGTCGCTTTCTCTCAGTTTTCACTACTGTCAGTCATGCAAGTGGATACTCAGGAATACCGTCACACTCAGATGCAGAAGGATTCTTCATTGCTGTTTCCATAACAATTCTGTTTTGCCAGTCAGGCTTGTTGGCCTTGAGTTGAACCCCCGAACCTGGAGGACAGGTTGACCACTCTTAGTCTGGCTTCTACCTTTTGACCTGTTTGGCATGGGTGACCCTACCAAGAGCCAAAGCTTAAAGCCCTGACTCCAGCCAAGGTAGCTCTCTGGCACATTGAGGCATGCAAGCCTCCAAACCCAACGACAAGGTTGTAGTCCTTGGAGGACCATTTAACCTTCTCAGGCTCTAGTGACCTGTGTTTGATTCTGACCACCATTGCTGACTATGTAAAGTTTGCACAGTCTCCATTGACTGGGTGGGTTTCCTCCCCCATCCCAAAGACATACTTATTGGTTGGTTAATTGGCTGTTATTCAAGGCTTTTCTTTTTGGGGTGTATTATGATGAGCGATGACCTGATAGGGGTGTACAAGATGATAGGAGGCATAGATAGACTGGACAGCCAGAGACTTTTTCCCAGGGTGGCAATGGCTAATACAAGAAGATATAACTTTAAGGTGATTGGAGGAAAGTGTAGGAAGAATGTCAAAGGTAGTTCTTTTACTCAGGGATTGGTAAGTACATCGAACACATTGCCAGGGGTAGTGGTAGACGCAGATGAATGAGGGACACTTAAGACAGATACATGAACAATAGAAAAATGGAGGGCTATGTGGGAGGGAAGGGGTAGATTGAACTTGGAGTAGGTTTGAAGGTCAGCAGAATATAATGGACTGAAAGGCCTGTACTCTTCTGCATTCTATGTTCTATTACGAGTTGTAAGAGAATTTGGTGTATCCTTGAGGGAAAAAGGGATGCAGTGGAATAAGACAGGGGACCCAAGAGATTGGGATCTAGATCTAAACACTGGAGGAACTCTGTGGACCAGGCAGCTTCTTTGGAGGCAAAACTAACACATCTTCTGGTTCTGAGGGCTGGCATAAACCTGATGGGGTGAACAGCCCCCTTCTCTGTCACAGCAAATATAACATGAATATAGCATTTCTACCAATGTGAACATTTTTATAGAAAGTTAAAGTTGGAGGGGAGAGTCTACTGAATCTTAATTTCAGCACCCGGAAGGTGCAAGTGTATTCAAACTCAAGATGATTGGGGTTCAATTCCTGCCATTGTCTATAGCAGTTTGTACATTCTCTCCATGACCGCACAAGCTCCCTAGATGCTCCGGTTTCCTCCCACGTTTCAAAGGTGTACAGGATAAGGTTAGTGAGTTGTGGACTTACTATGTTGGTGCTGGAATATGGCGATATTGTGGGCTGCCCCCAGCACAATCCTCACTGATCTAATTGGAAGCAAATGGCCCATTTCACTGCGTGTTTCAATGTACATGTGACAAAGTAAATAAATAAAGCTAAAAATACCTAAACAGTCCTGCCGAAAGGTTTCGGCCCGAAATGTCAATAGTACTTCTTTCCATAGATGCTGCCTGGCCTGCTGAGTTCCCCCAGCATTTTGTGTGTGTGTGTGTGTGTGTGTGTGTGTGTTGCTCAGATTTGCAACATCTGAAATTTTCTCTTGTTTATGGAATAAACTCCTAAACGCATTTTGTTTAGAAGGGTTAATTTGCAGGTTGAAACTGTGGAGAGGAAGGCAAAGGCAATGTTAACATTCATTTGAGAGGACTGGAATGTAAAAGAAAGGATGTAATGTTGAGGCTTTATAAGGCCTCACTTGGAGTGTTTTGAGCTGTTTTGGGCCCCTTATTGAAGAAATGATGTGCTGACACTGGAGAGGGTTCAGAGAAAGTTCACAAAAATGACTCTGGGATTGAAAGGCTTATCATACAAGGAACATTTGTCGGCTCTGGGCCTGAACTGACTGGGATTTTAGAGGAATAAGGGGTGACGTCATTGAAACCTATCGAATGTTGAAAGGCCTTGATAGAGTGGGTGTGGAGAGGATGTTTCCTATGGTAGGTGAATCTAAGACCAGAGGATACAGCCTCAGAATAGAGAAGCATCCTTCTAGGATGGAGATGAAGAAGAATTTCTTTAGCCAAAGAGTGGTGAATCTGTGGAATTTGCTGCTACAGGCAGCCATGGAAGCCAAGTCATTGGGTATATTTAAGGCAGAGGTTGAAAGATATTTGATGGGTCAGGGCATGAAGGGATATTGGGGGGAAGGAAAGAGATTGGAGCTGAGAGGGAAAATTGATCAGCTATAATGAAATGGTGGAGCAGACACAATGGGCCAAATGGCCTAATTCTACTCCTATATCTTATCATCTAATCAGAGTATTATAGAGCTGCAAAAGTACCTTGTTGCTCTTGATTAATCAATCTCTCGACTAATGGGGGCCCACACACCAAATGCCTTCTTAACCACCCTAACTTGTGCAGCAACTTTGAGGATTCTATTGACTTGGACCCCAAGATCCCTCTGTTCCTCCACATTAAGGACCCTGTCACTCACCTTGTACTCTACCTTCGTTTGATCTTCCAAAGTGAATCACTTCGCACTTCCCATCTATCAATCACCTTACTACTTTTTTATTTCTATTTTTACACGACTTATTTAATTTAACTATTTTATATACATATATATATTCTTACTGTAATTGACAGTTTCTCTATTATCATGTATTGTATTGTACTGCTGCTGCAAAGTTAACAAATTTCACAACATATACCGATGATATTAAACCTGATTCTGATTCTGATTGAATCTTATTTTCTGGAACTCCATCTGCCACTTCTTAGCCCAGTCCAGCACTGCCTCCTATCAGTGTCCTATTGTAACCTAGGGCAACGTTCTACACGATCCACAACTCCACCAACCTCTTTGTCATCTGCAGACTTACTAACCTGCTCCTCACTTCCTCATCCGGGTCATTAGTGAGGGAAAGGGTTCCAGAACAGATCCCTGCCCAATAGCACTAGTCACAGAGCTCCAGGCAGAATACACTCCATCTACAACCACCTTTGGCCTTCTGTGGGCCAGTCAATTCCGAATCCATGCAGCCAAGTTTCCCAGGACCCCGTGCCTCCTGACTTTCTGAATGAGCCTACCCATAGGGAACTTTGTCGAACCCCTTACTAAAATCCAAAATGCGCCACATCAACTCCTCTACCTTCATCAATTTGTTTTGTCACTTCCTTGAAAAACTCAATTAGGTCCGTGAGGCACGACCTACCCCTCAGAAAGCCATGCTGGCTATTCATAATCAGACTGCGCTTCTCCAAATGGTGATAAATCCTGCCCCTAAAAAAACCTCTCCAGTAGTTTGCCCACAATTGGTCTGTGATTCCAAGGATTATCCCTCTTACCTGTCTTGAACCATGAAGCCACATCCACATCCTCCAGCTCTCTGGTACAACTCGTGTGGCCAGGATGGATGCAAAGATCTTCGTTAATGTCCCAGATATCTCTTTCCTTGCTTCCCATTGTAACCTGTCCGGCCCAGGGCCTCATCTATCCGAACGTTTTTCCAGAGTCTCCAAAGTTATCTCTTCCTGAATGTCAACATGCTCCAACGCATTAGCCCGTTCTACACTGCGCTCACCTTCATCAAAGTCTGTCTCCCTGGTGAACACTAAAGCAAAGCATTCATTAAGGACCTCCCCTACCTCCTCAGACCCCAGGTACATGTTTCTCCCCCTGTCGCCGACCGGTCCTACCCTCACTCCAGTCATCCTTCTGTTCTTTGCATAAGTAGAGAACACCTTGGGATTTTCCTTAATACTACTCGCCAAGGCCATAAGGCCATAAGACCATAGACCATAGAACATAGGAGCAGAATGAGGATATTCGGCCCATTGAGTCTGTTCCGCCATTCCAGCATGGCTGATTTATTATCCCTCTCAATCCTATTCTCCTGCCTCCTTTGATGCCCTTACAAATCAAGAACCTATCATCTCCAGTTTAAATATACTCAATGACTTGACCTCCACAGCCAACTGCAGCAATGAATTCCAGAGATTCACCACCTTTTGGGTAAAGAACTTCCTCTTCATCTCTGTTCTAAAGTGACATACTCCTAATCTGAGATTGTACCCTCTGATCCTGGGCTCCACCACTATAGGAAACATCCTTTCACGTCCACTCTATCTAGGCTTTTCAATGAGTTTTAAATGAGACCCTTCTTGTGAAACTTAATGACACATGAGAGGCCTTCTCATGTCCCTGACTTGCTCTTCTAGGTCTCGACTTCATTCCTGGCTACCTTATAACTCTCAAAAACTCGGCCTGAATTTGGTTAATAAATTTTAAGGATAGAAACATAGAAACATAGACAGCCTACAGCACAATATGGGCCCTTCAGACAACAAAGCTGTGCTGACCACGTCCTTACCTTAGAAGTTACCCAGGGTTAGCCATAGCCCTCTATTTTTCTAAGCTCCATGAACTTATTCAGGAGTCTCGTAAAAGACCCTATCGTATCTGCCTCCACCACCGTCGCTAGCAGCCCATTCCACGCACTCACCACTCTCTGCGTAAAAAACTTACCCCTGACATCTCCTCTGTACCTACTTCCAAGCACCTCTCATGATAGCCATTCAGCCCTGGGAAAAAGCCTCTGACTATCCACACAATCAATGCCTCTCATAATCTTATACATCTCTATTAAGTCACCTCTAATCCTCTGTCGTTCTAAGGAGAAAAGGCTGAGATCACTCAACCTATGGTCATAAGGTATGCTCCCCAGTCCAGGCAACATCCTTGTAAATCTCCTCTGCACCCTTTCTATGGCTTCCACATCCTTCCTGTAGTGAGGCGACCAGAACTGAGCAAAGTACTCCAAGCGGAGTCTGACCAGGGTCTTATATCGCTGCAACATTACCTCTCGGCTCCTAAACTCAATCCCACGATTGATGAAGGCCAATGCACCGTATGCCTTCTTAACCACAGAGTCAACTTGCGTAGCAGCTTTGAATGTCCTATGGACTTGGACCCCAAGATCCCTCTGATCCTCCACACTGCCAGAAGTCTTACCATTAATACTATATTCTGCCATTATATTTGACCTACCGAAATTAACCACCCCACACTTATCTGGGTTGAACTTCATCTGCCACTTCTCAGCCCAGTTTTGCATCCTATTAATGTCCCGCTGTAACCTCTGACAGCCCTCCACACTATCCACAACACTCCCAACCTTTGTGTCATCAGCAAACTTACTAACCCATCCCTCCACTTCCTCATCCAGGTCATTTATAAAAATCATGAAGAGTAAGTGTCCCAGAACAGATCCCTGAGGCACACCACTGGTCACTGACCTTCTTTGCCTTCTGTGGGCAAGCCAATTCTGGACCCACAAAGCAATGTCCCCCTTGGATCCCATGAAACGCCTTGCTGAATTCCATATACACTACATCTACTGCTCTACTTTCATCAATATGTTTAGGCACATCCTCAAAAAAATTCAATCAGGCTCATAAGGCACAACTTGCCTTTGACAAAGCCATGCTGGCTATTCCTAATCATATTATGCCTCTCCAAATGTTCATAAATCCTGTCTCTCAGGATCTTCCCCATCAACTTACCAACCGCTGAAGTAAGACTCACTGGTCTATAATTTCCTGGGCTATCTCTACTCCCTTTCTTGAATAAGGGAACAACATCCGCAACCCTCCAATCTTCCAGAACCTCTCCTGTTCCCATTGATGATGCAAAGATCATCGCCAGAGGCTCAGCAAACTCCTCCCTCACCTCCTACAGTAGCCTGGGGTACATCTTGTCCGGTCCCAGTGACTTATCCAACTTGATGCTTTCCAAATGCTCCAGCACATCCTATTCCTTAATATCTATATGCTCAAGCTTTTCAGTCCACTGTAAGTCATCCCTACAATCGCCAAGATCCTTTTCCATAGTGAATACTGAAGTAAAGTATTCATTAAGTACTTCTGCTATCTCCTCCGGTTCCATACACATTTTTCCACTGTCACACTTGATTGGTCCTATTCTCTCATGCCTTATCCTCTTGCTCTTTACATACTTGCCTTAGGGTTTTTCTCAATCCTGTCTGCCAAGGCCTTCTCATGGCCCCTTCCGGCTCTCCTAATTTCATTCTTAAATTCCTTCCTGCTAGCCTTTTACTCTTCAAGATCTCTATCATTACGTAGCTTTTTGAACCTTTTTTTAAGCTTTTCTTTTCTTCTTGACTAGATTTACAACAGCCTTTGCACACCACGGTTCCTGTACCCTACCATCCTTTCCCTGTCTCATTGGAATGTACCTATGCAGAACACCACGCAAATATCCCCTGAACATTTGCACATTTCTGCCGTACATTTCCCTGAGAACATCTGTTCCCAACTTATGCTTCCAAGTTCCTGCCTGATAGCCTCATATTTCCCCTTACTCCAAATAGGCGCTTTCCTAAGTTGTTTCCTTGTTCCTCTTCCTTTTTGACTTCCTCCTCTTCCTCTTGACTAAATTTCCATGTCACTTGTCAACTATGGTTCCTCCCTCCCTTCCCTGTCTTAGTGGGAAAGGGTAATGTGCAGGACAATCTTTTACACAGAGATTATAGCTGTCTGGAATGGGCTGCCAGGAGCAGTGGTGGAAGCAGGTACAAAAGAGGCATTTAAAATGGCTGTTAGGTAGACACATGAATAGGCAAGGAATGGTGGGTTATGAATCATGTACTTTTCGAAGTGATGTAGTGTGACTTAGCGTCGTGTTCAGCACAGACACTATGGGCTGAAGGGCCTGAACCTTTGCAGTACCGGTTCTCACGAAAGAAATCAACCAAATTCTGTAGTATGCAGTCTAGGTATATAAATTCAGTGGCCACCTGTACCTCTTCTTGTTAATGTAAGTGCCTAATCAGCCAATCATGTTGCAGCAACTCAATGCATAAAAGCTTGCAGACATGGTCAAGAGGTTCAGTTATTGTTCAGACCAAACATCAGAATGAGGAAAGAATGTGATTTAAGTGACTGACTGTGTTGGTGTCAGGCGGAATGGTTTGAGTGTCTCAGAAATTGCCTATCTCCTGGGTTTTTCATGCACAATAGCCTCTAAGGTTTATAGAGAATCGTGCGAAAACCAGAAGAAAAACATTCAGTTAGTGACATCCAGTGGGCAAAAACACCTTGCGAAGAGAGAGGTCAGAGGAGAATGGACAGATGGATTCGAAGTGGTAGGAAGGCAATAGGGACTCAAATGACCACACATGACAACAGTGGTGTGCAGAAGAGTGTCCCTGAATGCACAAGACATTAAACCTTGAAGTGGATGGGCTACAGCAGCAGAAGACATGAACATACACTCGGTGTCCACTGGGCGTATCTTACCCAATTTTGATCAGTCTGCTAAGCTGAGTAATGGAAATGTAAAAGGCAGAGTATTCAGTCAAGCACTTTCCAGTGTGGTTGGCAGACAAGAGTTTTGTGATCTCATATACAATGGCAAAATATTGCTAATATTAATGAATCCCTGCTTCAGTTACAGCTGGATCGCGTAACGAAGAAAAGCTTATTCACCACCTATTAGACAACTATAACAAGAGGATCCGACCAGCAAAGACCGATGGAGATATCATTAATGTGACGTTGAAACTCACACTAACCAACCTCATTTCATTGGTAAGGAAAATCCTAAAAACAAATCATGGTGGCAAATTTAATGAGATATTTTAATAAAACAATCCAGAAGCCTTTTCACAAATGGTCAGTCAACAGTCTGCCTATTTCATTTGGTAGGATGCGTGATTGAATTTCAACCTAATCCAACTCTTTTAGCCCCTTCTGGCCAACTATAAATGATAAAGCAGAAACGGCAGATAAAGTTGAAATTCTAACTGTAAATGAAGGCACTGCCAAGGTAGACACAGCACACAAGATCCCAGGCAGTGTTTACGATGGTATATATGTAAGATCTTATAATGCATGTAGAGAATTCACGCTATCTCCAGTGATGTAAACATGGTATATGGTGTCCCTGACATGCAGAGAAGGTACACGGACCTCAGGAAATTCAGAGATGTACATAAAGTTTTTCCCATTTTAGAGATGAAACAACAATGTGCAATCCATGACCACAGACAGCTGTGGAGTCAAGTCACTGGGTATACTGTACTTAAAATGAAGGTTGATAATAGATCAGCCGTGATGGTGGAGCAGACTCAATAGGTCGAATGGCCTAGTTCTGCTCCTATGTCTTATGGTCAATGTAGAGATGGTAAGTGAGGTCTCTGGGAGTATAGAGATGGTACATAGTATCTGTGAAAATGTTGAGATGGTGAATGAGGTCTCTGGGAGAATAGAGATGGTACATGGTGTCTATGAAAATGTAGAGATGATTAGTGAAGTCCACAGCAATGTAGAGATGAACAGTGTAGAGAGGGAACATGGGATCTTTTATTTTAATTTTTTAATTTGCACAATTTGTCTTCTTTTGTACATTGGCTGTTTGTCAGTCTGTTTATGTATAGGTTTTTTATGAATTCTATTTTGTATTGTATTTCTTTATTTTTCTGCAAATGCCCACAAGGAAATGAATGTCAAGTAGAATATTAAGACTATAAGACAGTGAAGCACAATTAGGCCATTTGACCCATCGATACTGATACCCTTTGCCTTTTGATCATGTCTGATCCATATCCCTCTCAACTCCATTCTACTGCCTTCTCCCTGTAACATTTCACACCCCAACTTAGCAAAAATCTATCAACCTCTGCTTTAAATACACTCAATGACTTGTTCTCCACAGTCGCCTGTGGCAATGAATTCCACAGATTCACCACCCTTCGGGTAAAGGAATTCCTCCTCATCTCTGTTCTAAATGGACGTCCCCCTATTCTGAGGCTGTGCCCTCTGGTCCTAGACTCTTCTACTATAGGAATCCACTCCACATCCACTCTTTTGAGGCCTTTCAACATTCCATAGGTTTCAATGAGATCCCCCTCTCATTCTTCTAATTTTACTTTGACGATGGCAGGGAAGAAATGGTACATAAGGTCCCTAGCAAATTAGAAATGGTAAATGGGACTCTCACAATGTTGAGAGAGTTCATACAGTTGGTGACCAAGTAGAAACTGCACGTGGACTCTCTGGCAATGTAGAGCTGGTGTTTGATAGTGTTGACCGTGTAAAGAAAATACTTGGTGTTGCAGGGGAAATAATTATGAGGGTTAATACTTAGTAATAGAGATATGGATTGTGCTAATGTAACAGGGAATAACAGACAAAGTAGAGACATGGAATGCAGCAGCAACAATATCTAAGTTTCAGAAAGTTCAATAATTATGTTATAGCATACAACTATTGTTTAATATAAAATTGGATTTTAAAGATTCAAAGACATTTATTAACAAAGTTTGTATGCGGTATGCAGCCCTGAGATTCGTCTTCTCACAGACAGCCACGAAACAAAGAAAACCCTGGAACCCGTTCAAAGAATAAACATTACCACCCCCATGTGCAAAAAAAAACATTCCCGCAAACGGCATCAGCTAAATAAAAGAGTGAAAAAACAGAATATAAAACACAAAATGGAAAGAGTCCAGTTGTATTCAGTTCTGCTCAATGTTCATTATCTGCAGTCTGCAGAGCCAGTCCTCCCCGATCAAAATCGCACAAAATACCAGCGAGAAAAAAAGAGCGACCAGAAACCAGAAACACATCATAACGTGAACATCAGAGTCCAATCCACAAACTTGTTGATTCTCCCATAGCATCGAAAGTGAGGGAAAGAGAAAGAAAAAAAAAGAAACTATCACACACAGACACCCTCCTCTGGCAGCAACAAACAACAAGATATAGACAATGCTGAACATCCACTTACCTTCCGCTCTCGCCACAATCATTTCAATCTTCCTCGACGCTTTAAATTGGTGAGATCAGTGAGAAATGGAGTCAATCATGGGCTTGCACCCATCTCTGGGCTTCTTGCTTCGCTCAAAACTCCCTCAGAGACAGCAAAGCACCAGATTTACTACTAGACCTGTGGACGATCATTTTATTCTGTAATCTGTTATTTAATAAAATCTTTCTATAATCAAAATGTAGTTATAGAAGACAAAACATAGAAGAGTACATCACAGGAACAGGCCATTCGGCCCACAATGTTGTGCTGAACCAGCTAAAAAGCAAATCAAAAACACCCAAACACTGTTCCCTCCTACCTACACAATATCCATATTCCTCTATCTTCTTTACATCCATGTGACGATCTAAACATTTCTTAAAAGCCTCTAATGTATTTGCCTTTACCACTGTACCAGATAGCCCATTCCAGGCATCCACCATTCTGAGTAAAAAACTTACCTCTCACATCCCCTTTGAACCTACTCCCTCTCACCTTCAATGCATGCCCTCTGGTATTAGACATTTCAACCCTGGGAAACAGATACTCCCCATCTACTCTATCCATGCCTCTCATAATCTTGTACACCTCTATCAGATCTTCACTCAGCATCTGGTGCTCCAGCGAAAACAACACAATTTTATCCAGCCTCTTGTGATAGCACATGCCGCCTAAGCCAGGCAGTATCCTGGTAAACCTCTTCTGCGCCCTCTCCAAAGCCTCAACATCCTTCCCCCGTAGCCATTCCCCTGCTAATCCCATCAGCTGAGAATGCAAAAGCTGTATTATATTCAATCTCAGGTAGAGCAGCCTTAGCTGGTATTCTACTGAGTACCACTTTTTAGTAAATGGTCCATTAGTCAAACACCAACTCTGTGATCTTTCAGTTTGCTGTTACAATTGGTGTAGGATTCTTACAACGCAGAGAGAGTTCGAGGGGTTGATGACCAAGTAGAAATTGCACATGGTCTCTCTGGCAACTTTAAAATGGTAGATAGTATTTATGACGGAATATAGATAATAGATAGGATCTCCGTGCAGTATAGTTACATGATGTCTGTGCAGTATGTGGGTTCCCTAAAAGTAAATAGACAGTAAGTTGGTAGTATGGAGATGAGTTCAAAGTTCAAAATAAATGTTATTATCAGAGTACATATATGTCACCAGATATAACCCTGAGATTTATTTTTCCTGTGGGCATACTCAATAAATCTATAGAATAGTAACTATAACAGGATCAATGATAGATCAACTAGAGTGCAGAAGATAACAAACTGTGCATGTGCAAATGTAAATAAATAGTAATAAGTAATGAGAACATGCGGTAAAGAGTCTTTAAAAGTAAGATCATTGGTTGTGGGAGCATTTCAATGATGGGCAAGTGAGTGAAGTTATCCTCTTTGGTTCAAGAGCCTGATGGTTGAGGGGTAATAACTGTTCCTGAATCTGCTGGTGCGAGTCCTGAGGCTCCCTGTACCTTCTAGCTGATGGCAGCAGTGAGAAGAGAGCGTGTGCAGGGTGGTAGAGATCTCTGATGATTGACGCCGCTTTCCTACAACAATGTTTCATGTATTATATGTTAGCAAGCAGACATCAAATGCAGAGTTGGAACCAGTAGACATAAGTGTTTTTATGTCTACTGTTTTAGCCTTTAGATCTGCAGATCTTCTGACCCTGCTTCTTTGAGTCTGAATGCAATGATACAAACTCTAATCATATGTTTATTTCCAAACAGAATGAAAAGGAGGAAGTACTTACTACAAACGTCTGGGTTGAAATAGTAAGTATTGTTTTACCCAGCCCTGTGACTGAAAGCTTTGAGAATATGCTGACTGTGCTCATAATATATAGCTCTCCATATCTGCTTCAAACTCAGTGAGTATCCTCCTCCGGTATTTTACTGTAGTTCTTCACTGGATCCACTCAAAAGCGACACCATAAGACCATAAGACATAGGAACAGAATTAGGACATTCTGTCACGGCTGATTTATTATCTCTCTCAACCCCATCCTCTTGCCTCTCCCTGTAGCCTTTGATACCCTTACTAACCGAGAGCCTATCAACTTCCGCCTTAAATGTACCCAGTGACTTGGTCTCTACAGCTGTCTGTAGCAATGAATTCTGCAGAGTCACCATCATCTGGCTAAAGAAATTCCTCCTGACTCTGTTCTAAAGGGATGTCCTTCTATTCTGAGGCTGTACCCTCTGATCCCACAGTCTCACACTAAGGGAAACATCCTCTCCACGTTCATTCTATCGAGGCCTTTCAACATTTGATAGGTTTCAATGAGGCCCCCCCTTCATTCTTCTAAACTCCAGTGAGCACAGGCCAAAAGGCATCAAACACTCTTCATACACTATTAACCCTTTCAATCCTGTGACCATTCTCTTGAAACTCCTCTGGGGACCATAATTCATGTTGGAATAGAAGTTCCATCATTATACCTTACCCCTTCCACTAATAGTATTTTTTTGAATTTCCCTACATTGATTGGGACTGCCATAGTGTTAAGGAATTGGATGGTACAAAAATTATTAAGTATAAACACAAGATGCAGCAGCACACACAAAATGCAGGATGAGGAACTCGAGCAGGTCAGGCAGCATCTATGGAAAGGAATAAGTGGTCTCTGCTGGAGGTGTTGACTCTTTATTCCTTTCCATTAATGCTGACTGATCTGCTGAGTTCTTCCAGCATTTTGTGTGTGCTACAGATGGGCAGATGGAGCAAAAGGGGAAGAGAACTGCGAGGTAAGAGGCTTGGGAAGAACATCGTGTGTGAGAGAGTGTGGGTAGATCAGAATGAGTGGGAGCTGGTGACCTGAAATTTAAATGCAAGAGATTTGGCAGATGCTGGAAATCCAGAGCAACACACACAAAATACTGGAGGAACTCAGCAGGTCAGGAAAGGAATAAATAGTCAACATTTCGGGTCGAGAGCCTGTCCAAAAACATTTTCTGAAGAAACCTCCAGATAGCGCTAATAGAAAGTTGGGGGAGGGGGTGGTGAAATATCTCACCTCCTTGAGAAGGAAGCTGGGTAAGGGTGGGTAAGAGGCTGAAGTGTCAGTGAGGGAGCACTTTGGGAACAATGAGCATAATTCATTCCATTATGGGAAAAGATAGGAATGGTCCACAAGTTCAAATCTGGGCTAGTTAAGCAGGAACTTGTGATGGTTGATTGGGAATAATGTCTGCAGATAAATGGCCATCTGGGCATGTGGGAGTGAGACAGGAAGAGTCCAGGGCCAACAGGTTCCTTGTTAGAACGTGCATACCCCCAGTCTTCTTCCTGGAGTGCCGTGTCATTTGACACGGGTGATCATGGTCTTATCCATGACCGTGATAGTTCTTGGCAAAATTCTCTACACAGGTCGTTTGCCATTGCCACCTTCTGGGCAGTGTCTTTACAAGAAGGGTGACCCCAGCCAATATCAATACTCTTCAGAGGTTGCCTGGTGTCAGTGGTCACATAACCAGGACTTGTGACATGCTCCAGCTGGTCATACGAAAATCCACCACCTGCTCCCATGTCTTCAAGTGACCCTGAAATCCTGATCGGGGCGGAGGGTGGGGGCGCTGAGCAGGTGCTACACCTTGCCCAAGGGTGACCTGTAGGATGGCGGAGGGAAGGAATGCCTCACACCTCCTTTGGTCAATTGATGAATCACAAATATAATGCAACAATAACAATAATAAATTAATAACAGGGCATGGGAACATAGCGGTTAGCACAGTGCCTTACCATGCTAGCTGTAAGATCGAGGTTCAATTCCTGCCACTGTCTTTAAGAAGTTTCTACGTTCTCCCTGAGATCACATGGGTTTCTTCTGGGTGCTTTGCTTTTCTCCCAAATTTCAAAGATGTATAGGTTAGTGTGAGTAAGTTATGGACATTTATGTTGGCACTGGAAGCATTGGGACATTTCCTTGCTGATTTGAGTAACACACACAAAAAACTGAGGATCTCAGCAGGCCAGGCAGCATCTATGGAAAAGAGTACAGTCGACATTTCAGGCCGAGACCCTTCAGCAGGACCCTCGCTGATTTGATTTGACAAAAAATGATGCATTTCACTATATACTTTGATGTATATATGATCTCACTTATCGAATATTGAAAGGTCTACACATAGTGGATGTGGACAGGATGTTTCCAATAGTGGGGGAGTGTAGGACCAGAAGGCACAACCTCGGAGTTCAAAGATGTCCCTTTAAAGCAGAGATGAGGAGGAATTTTTTTAGACAGAGGGTGGTGAATCTGTGGAATTCTCAGACAACTGTGGAGGCCAAGTCATTGAGTTTATTTCAAGTAGAGCTTGATAGATTCTTGATTAGTAATCATGTCAAAGATTATGGGGAGAAGGCAGGAGAATGGTGTTGACAGGGATAATAAATCAGTTATGATTGAATGATGGAGCCGACTTAAAAGACTGTATTTCCTAATTCTGCTCCTATGTCTAATGGTGCTAATCAATCTGAAATCATACAATTAGCAACACGGAGAAGGCCCTGTCACCTCACCCTCTACATGCCAAACTTGATGCTGTTCTACACAACTTCCATTTGCCTGCATTAGGCCCATATCCCTCTACATCTTCACTTTGCTATTGGTAAATAGGGTTATTATTGTCCCAGATATTGAGGTACAGGACATTGAGGTAGTACAAGGTAAAGCAACAACAGAATAAAGTGTTGTTGTGGGGAATCACTCTGGGATTGCCAGAAGACACAGTGTCATACTCGTGAGCTGAGAGCTTAGGGTTAACAGTGCCAACTGCAAGAGTGGGGATACGATTCCTGGACTGTCTGCAAGAAGTCTGTATGTTCTCGTTGTGACCGTGTAAATTTTATCCTGGTGCCCCACATGAGGAAATCAGAGCACCCAGGGGAAGCCCACGCGGTCATGGGACTTTTTTAAATTGATTTCATTGATAGCATTTATTTTCACACTGACCCTCTGTGTCACAATCAGGGGTTGGTTTAAATAAATATATTTTTCACTTATTATTTTCTTGGTGTCTGCATTCATGAGTCTGCGTTGTCCTTGAATTGTTTACCTTTTATGTCTAATCGTTTGTCATTGGACGAGCTCTGGGTTTTCACTGTGTGTTACAGGTGTCTCATTTGGGATCATGGGGGTTGTTAAACTCTCTTTGTATTTATCACCTTTATCTGATTTGTGGTAATTGAATTAGCACAGGAACTTCAATGTCTTGCATTGTGGTTGTTGCCTTTGGGGGTTCTTGCTTCGACTGGGCACTGGGGCTGTCTAACTGATCCTGAATTCCTACATTCTCTGGGGCGTATTGCAGGGGGTCTTGCCGACCCTTCTTTGCTCGGCCGTGGTGATTCCTTGTCGGGTGAAACTCTGACCGAGCTCTTCTGTGTATAGAGAGTGATTTCAATTCTTCAAGATTCTGTTTTGTTTGCCTGAGTTCTTGTTAGTTTTGCTGGATAATTACTGAAATAAATCTTTTCTTTGAATTGCCGAAGTCTCTGGGATTCCTATACTTGAGTTCGCTAGTGACCCTGACACAGTCCTTTCTCCTCTGTTGTACAACCATGAATGGTAATTATATGGATCAATATGGATGTGTATTTCCTTTCTATTGACAGCAATGGAATGATTATCGCATGTCCTGGAACAAATCTGAATATGATGGAATAGACCTGATGAGAGTCCCTTCCACCTTGGTCTGGCTTCCTGATATCGTCCTTGAGAACAAGTAGGTGCCCCCTTCTCATGACTACCATCAGGGAGTGTACAGTATCTGATCGATTGTGAAAATGCAGATGTTCCGGTTGTGATGGCCATTCACGTGGACTTCCGAGGACAAGAGAGGGGAACTACCTCAGTACAACTTTTAAATCTCTGTTTAAAGAAATTAGCCCTTGAGTATTTTAAATCTCTCCCCACTTATGTTGTACCT
Source organism: Mobula birostris (assembly GCF_030028105.1). Lineage (NCBI taxonomy): Eukaryota > Metazoa > Chordata > Chondrichthyes > Myliobatiformes > Myliobatidae > Mobula > Mobula birostris. The sequence goes on from NC_092374.1 coordinate 93,394,905, forward strand.
GTGCCCTCTGGGTTTTGACTCCCCAATTCTGGAATAAAAGACCTTACCATACTCCTCATGATTTTGTACATTTCTATGAGCTCAACCTTCATTGTTCTGCGTACCAGGGAATAAAAATCCAGCATGACCAATCTCAGGTCCTCTAGTCTAGGCAGCATTCTCATAAATCTCTTCTGCACTCTCTCGAGCTTAACAATGTTCTTCCTATACCCTTATATACCCAAGTGATAGCAGTGGGGAGGAAAAGAGGGATCTTGGGTTCGACATCCATCGATCCTCAAAGATGCCACACAAGTTGATTGTAGGAGCCATGTATTGTGCATTTATTATGGATTGCAGTAATCTGTCACGTGGGTTGAGGCATGCTGGAAGCAAATGAGTATCGTCACGTATTCATGCTTTGTCCTTGTTAGTTAGTTTAGTTTAGTTTTGAGAAGGGGTGAGCCAGGGATAAATTTTTGTTTGTTGACCATTAATTACTCTTATTCTGCTTATTTCATTATTTGCCAATTTGGTTAGACTAATTTCTAAGATTACTATGTGATTGCTTGTCTTTGCTGGTTGCGTAATGCAAGATTGAACATACTTTTTTGACTTGGAACTTAGTTATTTGGAAGCGTGTCATACAGTGCTGGGTCTCTCTGCAGTTTAGGTTTGTTCTCAACTAACCGCTACATTGATAGGGTGGTTAAGAAAGTGTATGGTGTGTTGTCCTTCACTAGTTTGGGAAATGAATTCAAGAGCCACGAGGTAATGTTGCAGCTCTATAAAACTCTGGTGAGACCATGCTTGGAGTATTGTGTTCAGTTCTGGTCCCCCATTATAGGAAGGATGCGGAAGCTTTAGAGAGAGTGCAGAGGAGATTTACCAGTATACTGCCTTGCCTGAATCAGAGAGCATATTTTATAAGGATAGGTTGAGTGGGCTAGGGTTTTTCTCTTTGGAGAGAAGGAGGATGAGAGACAACTTGATAGAGGTGTACAAGATAATAAGAGGTATAGCTTGAGTGGGCAACCAGAGACTTTTACCCAGGGTGGAAATGGCTAATATGAGTGAGCATAAGTTTAAGGTAATTGTAGGGAAATATAGAGGGATGTCAGAGGTCAGAGATATTTTTTTTTCCACACAGAGAGTGGTAGGTTTGTGGTACGTGCTGCCAGAGGCAGTGGTAGAGGCAACTATATAAGGGACATTTCAAAGAATCTTAGCTAGGAACATGAATGAAAGAAAAATCAAGGGTATGTAGGAGGGAAGAGTTACATTGATCTTGGAGTAGGTTAAAGGGTCAACACTACATTGTAGGCTGAAGGGCCTGCATTGTGCTGTAACGTTCAATGTTCTATGTTCTGGGAAGGAAAAATGAGCGGCTACGTGGGAGGGCAGAGTTAGATTGATCTTGGAGTAGGTTAAAAGGTCAGCACAACAGTGTGGACCAAAGGGCCTGCACTGTGTTGCACTGTTCTGTATTCTGACCAAAACTGGACTGCAGAATTCTGATTGTTGGATTTGCCCTCTCCTACTCCAGCATCGATGGCCAGTTTGAAGTCGCTTACTATTCCAATGTTCTTGTCTACAATACCGGTAATATATACTGGCTGCCGCCTGCGATATATCGAAGCACCTGCCCTATCGCTGTGACATACTTCCCTTTCGACTGGCAGAACTGTTCCCTTATCTTCAGGTAAGTGGCGAAGATATGGAATAGAGCACTAGGGTGTGTACGGGCAGGAGGCACAAGAGCCTTGCGTCCCACACCACCATGTTTAGGAAGTTATAACCCTGCAACCATCAGGTTCCTGAAATGGCATGGATAACTTCACTCACCTCAACACTGAACTGACTCCACAAACTACAGACTCTACAACCCCAATGTATTTTACTGTTTTTATTATTGATGCAATTTGCCTTCTTCTACACATTGGTTGTTTGTTACTAATATGTTTCCATGAACTCTGTTACTAGCTGGTGGTGTGGTGGCATCAGCACCGGACTTTGATGCGAGTGGTTCTGAGTTCAAATCCTGTCCGCTCCTTGCCTGTTTTCCATCCATGCTGGGTTGAACATCAAGCTAGCAAGTCAGCCTCATTTAAAAAAGAATAGACAAAGGCTAAGAAAATGGCAAAGGTTGCTGCCCAATGTGCCACCAGGCGCAGAGAGGATTGACAACAAACTCTATTGTCATTCTTCACTTTCCTGTAAATGGCCGCAAGAAAATTAATCTCAAGGTAGCATATGGTGACGTATACATACTTTACTTTGGACTTTGAACTTGGAACTTTTCAACAGGTAGACACTGGGGATAAGAATTCCATGGCTGTTTCTTTATTCATTCGCAAGCAAGCTCCCATTGGGTCTATCCAAATATCTATTTCATTTCGCACTCCCTGATATCTGATGGCCATCTAAAATATTATGCTTTAGCTAGGTTAATTGGTTGTTGTACATTTCCTGCAATTAGGCTGGAGTTAAATAGTTAAATAGGTGGGGTTGGTGGGTGGTTTGGCTTGTGAGTTGGGAAGGGCCGGAATCGCACTGTGTTATAAATAGTTAAACATTTACCGTGTCAGTGGGTGTTGAGTGCATATAAAGTCTCTATCAAAGGAGGTGTAAGGCGCTCCTTCCCTCCACTAGCCTGCAGGACACCCTTGTGCAAGGTGTAGCATCTGCTTGGCACCCCCTCACCCACCCAGAAGGCAAACCACTTCAGTAGAAAAAGTTGCCAAGAACAATCATGGTCATGGAGAGACCATGATGTCCCATGTCGTACAACACGGCACATAATGAACGAACAAACTCTGTCAGTGTTTAAATGAAAAGAGGCTTTTTAAGTAATTCCAACAGCACCTTTCTCCACAGTAAATGAACCTTCTGAAGATCTCAACTGTCAATATGTTCTAAGTAAAGTTATTATCAACGTACGTTTATGTTACCATATACAACCCTGAGATTCATTCTCTTGCAGGCATTTAGATTTAAAAAAGTGCAGTAGAATTTATGAAAATCTATATATAAACAAAGACTGACAAAAAACCGATGTGCAAAAGAAGACAAACTGTGCAAATAATAATGAATAATACTGAGACTAAGAGTCCTTGAAAGTGAGTCCATCAGTCATAGAATCAGCTCAGATTAGTGGTGACTAATGTTCTCCACACTGGTTCAGGAGCCTGTTGCTTGTACTGTACGTTGTATATCTTTACCACTATCCGGTAGTGTAGCAGGGCGGTGCAGTACTGTTGACGGATGGCACAGTAGTGTAATAGTCTGTGCAACCCTTTACGGCGCCAGTGAGCAGCGACCAGGGATCAATTGCTGCCGCTGTCTGTAAGGAGTTTGTATGTTCTCCTGTGACTGCATGGGCTTCCTCCAGATGCCCTGGTTTCCTCCCACATTCCAAAGATAGGGTTAGTGCGTCGTGGGACTGCTATGTGGCACTTGATGTGTGGCAACACTTGCAGGTTGCCCCCAGCACATCCGTGACACATTTCTATGTATGTGACAAATAAGGTTCAGCTTTGATCGATGGATAAACATTGGTTAGGACACCACACCAGGATTATGTCTTTTGTTCTCTTTGAAATAGTTGCCATCGTGTCTTTTACACCCTGACAGAAATTTTAAATCATCCACAAGTTATTTGTCTTTTTGTGTGTTTTTTCATTTATTCTATTGTATTTCTCTGTTCTACTGTGAACACTTGTAAGAAAACGAGGTAGTAAATGGTGACCTATATGTACTTAGATAATAAATTTACTTCATACTTTGAACTATGAGAAGTTAGTGCCTCTGACTGAGCCTACCTCCCTCAGTAGGATAGTGAGATCTCCATGCTATCATTTCTGGATTGGGATATATACTCGGTGGCTACTTTATTAGAACACCTGTATACCTGCTCATTAATGCAAATATCTGATCAGCCGATCACGTAGCAGCAACTCAATACATAAAAGCATGCAGACATGGTTAAAAGGTTCAGATGTTGTTCAGACCAAACACCAGAATAGGGAAGAAATGTGATCTAAGTGACTTTGACCATAGATTGATTGTTGGTGCCAGATGGGGTGGTTTGAGTATCTCAGAAACTGCTGATCTCCTGGGATTTTCATGCACAACAGTCAAAGTATGTATATAAAATGCAACTGAGAGTCATCCTCCTGCAGCCATCCACAAAACAAAGAAACACCATGGAACCAGTTCAAGAAAACATCAAAGAGTGGTTGCACAGACAGCAAAAAGTGACCAGACACCACATGAAACCTAGAGTGCAGTAGTGTTCAGTTAGTTCAGTTCAGCGCTGCACCGCTAATCAATGCAGTCCGCGGGGCCATTCTTTGCCAAAGTGCCCCAGTCCACATTAATTGCTCTGATCAAACTGCTCAAAAATAGTGAAGAAAGAGTGATCAGAACCCAGGAACACATGTAATCTGCACCTCAGAGTTCCCCAAGACAAGTCCACAGCCTTGCCAAAACAATCTTGACAATGTGGATCCCAAGACTCTTGCACATTCCTCCGACAGCAGCTAGCAAGAGGGAGAGGAAGACTGGTCAAATGCAGGCAGATGGCACTGAACACCCGCCCATCCTTCGCACTCATTCTCATCAACTTCAACCTTGCTTGACACCTCAGTTGGAGAAGAGTAACGGAGTCGATCATGGGTTCATGCTCTTGACACCTCAGTCAGAGAGAAGCAATGGAGTCGATCAAGGGCTCGAGCCCTCAAAATCTCAGTCAGAGAGAAGCAATGGAGTCAATCAAGAATTGAGCACTCGAAAACCCGGTCAGAGAGAAGCAATGGAGTTGATCATGGGCTCGAGCACTCGACACCTCAATCAGAGAGAAGCAATGGAGTCAATCAAGGGCTCAGCCCTCAAAACCTCAGTCAGAGAGAAGCAGTGTAGTCAATCGTGGGCTCGTGCTCTAACGCCTCAGTCGGAGAGAAGCAACGGAGGGCTCGTGCCCTTGACACCTCAATCAGAGAGAAGCAATAGGGTTGATCATGGGCTCTAGGCTTCCAGGATGCACACTTTGCTCCAATCCTCATCGAACTGCCCTGGAGACAGAAAATCACCAGATCGCTCAATTGGCCCCAAACACACACCATCAAAATATAAATCACAGGTTCCAATTGCACTAATTGCACGCAGTTTAGTAGTAGAGTCATATTTGACAGAAGAAGTAAATGTAGTTTCATGAACCATCTGTAGGTTGGTCACATTGTTTGCTGATGTCATCTTGACAATGATGGCACCAGAGTTTACAGAGAATGGTGACAAAAACAAAAAAGTTTAGCAACCGGTAGTAAAAATGCCTTGTTTAACGAGCGAGGTCAGTGGAGAATGGTCAGACTGGTTCAAGTTGACAGGAAGGCAACATTAACTCAAATAACCATGTGTTTCATCAGTAGTGTGCAGAAGAGCAACTTTGAAGGTACAACACATTGAACCTTGAAGTGCATAGTTTACAGAGTCTTTTACAGTAGTAAAGGACCCTCTTCTCAAGGAGGAGATACAGAAACCTGCGGGCACAAACTCAGCAATTCAGGAACATCTTCCGCTCTGCCATCTGATTTCTGAATGGACATGAACACTACATCACTACTTACTATTTCTATTTTTGCACTACTTATTTAATTTTGCTATCTAGTGTATATACATTTGCTGTAATTCACAGTATTTTTTCTCTGTGTTACTTTGTATTTCATTGTACTGCTGTCACAAAGTTAACGAATTTCATGACATCTGCCGGTGACATTAAATCCTATTCTGATTCTGATCATGAACATACATTCAGTTGCTATTTTTTAGGTTCAGGAGCTTCCTAATAAAATGGTCACTGAGTGTATATGTAATTTGTTAATAAATTTATTTTGACTTTGAGAATTTATTGCCTCTGACTGTGCATATCTCCCTCAATACAATGATGAGATCTTTACGATAACATGGATAACACTATCCTACTGAGGAGGTATGCACTGTCAGAGGCACTAACTTCTCAAAGTTCAAAGTATAAAGTAAATTTATTATCAAAATACATATATGTCACCAGTTATTACCTTAAGACTCATTTCTGGTTTGGGATATATATTTATATAATTCATGGTAAACAGAGCCACACAGAGAATCTTCACATCCGTATCCTTTGCATCCTTTGAGGGAGGATTAAATTCCCTTCGAACTGAAAGCTGATCTGGTTATTCCGGTTGGTAATGTGGAAGATGAGCAAGTGTAGAAATCGAATTTCATTCTGTCAGTGGCAGGAGGAAGAGAGGATTCTATTAATGCCTCTGAAATGCTTGCTGTATCTGTCAAGTCACTGGAAGCAGCGGGTCAGGGGCACACGTAGGTCAAGGGTTTCCGAATAACTTCCAACGTTTCTAATTTGACATGAATCATTCCTCAAGCAACTGCAGAAGGAGGAGCCAGTGGTTTAACTATTTCCTGCTATTGACTGATCCTCACACCAGGAAGCAAAGTTACAAAATTTAGCAACACTTGCCCAACCTCAGACAGGGTTCAACCAACTTCAGAAATTTGGCAGCTCCCCACATTCTGATAAGAAGTTGAACCAATGACAAAAATGCATTGTTTTAACTTACACAGTTTAGAGTCATAGAATGCTACAGTGCAGAAGCAGGCCCTTCAGCCCATTTAGTCCATACTGAAATATTATTCTGCCTAGTCCCATTGACTTGCATCTGTATCATAGTCCTCCCTACCCCCCCATCCATGTACTTAACTAAATTTCTCTTAAATGCTGAAATTGAACTTGCATCCACCACTTGTGCTAGCAGTTTGTTACATACTCTCACCATCCCCTGAGTGAAGATGTTCCTCCTAATTTTTCCTTAAATATTTCACCTTTCACTCTCAACATATGATCTCTACTTCTAGTCTCCACAGCCCAGTTTTATGCATAAATTTAAGATCATTATAAAATACATTTTTTTTGTTTCGTGTAGTTAAGATCACAGTCTTATTCCATCACACTTGGCTTCCCCTATTTTGCAGCCCTCCAACTCTGTCCCTTCAGCTGTCTGAGCCTCAAGCACAAAAATTCCCTCCCTACACCTTTCCACTCATTTAAGATGCTTAAAATGTCTATCTCTATGTCCTAGTTAGATTCAGATTTATTTATTTATCGCACCTGCATTGAAACATACAGTGAAATATTGTTTGCATTAACAACCCAAGGGTGTGCAATACCTCCATATGTAGCCGGTGGCCCTCTGAAGTATAGTACTGCGTAACAGTCTGAGGCATGTACTGTACCGTATATATATCCTGGGTGCCTAAGACTTTTGAACAGTACTGTGTTTGTCAATGTGGAGCGGAGAGTGAGTTTGTAAATCTGCTGGTAGCAGAGGATGTTGGGAATGGTGAGGATGGAGCGCCGTGGGAGGGGCGTGGGACAGGTGGCAGAGTAGGGGCAGGGGACGGGATGGATGGGTGCAGACACACCCAGCCCTGAGACACCAAGCAGGGTCATTTGATTCCAAACAATTGGTTTATTGATCATTACAGAATGTCTCTCTGGGCCTTCCTTCTCCCTCTCCTCTCCCTTCCCCTTCTCCTAACCATGATTCCCTTCTCTCTGCCCCCTTCCCACTCTCGGTCCACAATAGAGACCCAGATCAGAATTGGGTTACCATCACTCACATGGTCATGAAATTTTATTTTTTTTGCTGCAGCAGTACAGTGCAATACAGTAAATTACTACAATATTGTGCAAGAATCTTAGGCTCACGAGCTATAAATATGTGCCCAAGACTTCTGCACAGTACTGTACATTGGGGTATTTCTACTATAAAGAAAGTACACTTATGAAGGTTGATATTGTTGTTATGATATGTTTTCCATGAACAGTCTTCCTGCTCCTGGTCTCTGAGGCGGCCAGCATGGGGCCCTGAGCTTCATTGGGTGGTCTTTGCTTCTCCAGAACTTCAGTGAGTGGTGGTGGCAGGTGTGATGATGTATTTTTAGGTTTCTAGGAGTAAAGTTCCAGTGTTTTTTTTTGGTAATTCCGTGACACAATACCTCGGACTGCATTAGATGGGTTTAGGTCTGAGCCACGAGACTCCAAGGTGGAGTGAATATGATAGGGAAGCACTTACACAGGAGAGGAATTCTCCAGCTTGCATCACCGCCTGGGCCCAGCACATCAGTGCAGTCACAAAGTAGGCACACCAGTGGCTCTACCTCTTCAAGAGTGTGGGGAGATATGGTCTGTTACCAGAGACTCTGTAGTATGGAGCTTCTATTGCGCAGGATCAAAAGAGGCTGCAGAGACTTGTAGACTCAGCCAGTTCCGTTACGGGCACAACCCTCCCCGCCAACGAGGACAATTGCAAGAGGCAGTACCTCAAGATGTGGCATCCATCACTAAGGACCCTCACCATCATTACTACCATCAAGAAGGAGGTACAGGAGCCTGAAGCTGCACACTCAATTTTTTAGGAACAGCTTCTTCCCCTCTGCCATCAGATTTCTGAATGATCCATGAACCCACGAGTGCTATCTCACTGTTCCTCTTTTGCACTAATCATTCATTTATTTATCTGTCTGTTTATCCATTTATCTTTCTGTCTGTCAATCTATCTATTTATCTTTCTGTCTGTCTATCTATCCATCCATCTGTCTATCTTTCTGCCTGTCTATCCATCTATCTTCATGTGTCACAATGGGGGCATTGGGAACGGACCCAAATGCAAGACACAGACACTGAAGTACTAGGAACAGGACTTGACTAGAGTAGGGATGTGACAGGATACAGACAAGGAGCAGGGGCAAGAACGCAGACTTGGGGTAGGACATGGACTAGACAGGGAACCCGGACAAGGAACTATGAACTACGAGCCTGGGCTTGAACCCCAAACCAGAGACTGGACAAGGACCCAGAACCTGGGTCTTGCCTCGGGCTTGGGCCCCAGAACCAGACAAGGACATGACATGACTGCAGGACTGGAGGCTGAGGTCTTGAGGCTTGAGGCTTGGAGACAGGCTTGGGGTCTTGAAGCTTGGGTCTAGGGTACCTCGAGGCTTGGGTATGAACTCCAAGCCAGAGACCGGGCAAGGACCCAGAACTTGAGACTTGACTCGGGCTCGGACCCCAGAACTAGGCGAGGACAAGAGGAGGCTACAGGACTGGACATGGCTTGGGTGAGGAACTCCTGGGTAGGGCAGGAAAAGGCACATGGATAGGACTGGACTAGGCACGGACTGGATGGGGCTTTCAGGAGCACGGAGCCTTGGACTAGAAGAGACAGGAGCATGGAACACAGAGCCGGGACCTCTCCTTGGGAACAGGACGTAGGGCCGGGACTCATACACAGAATAGAAACATAGAAACATAGAAAATAGGTGCAGGAGTAGGCCATTCGGCCCTTCGAGCCTGCACCGCCATTTATTATGATCATGGCTGATCATCCAACTCAGAACCCTGCACCAGCCTTCCCTCCATACCCCCTGATCCCCGTAGCCACAAGGGCCATATCTAACTCCCTCTTAAATATAGCCAATGAACCGGCCTCAACTGTTTCCTGTGGCAGAGAATTCCACAGATTCACCACTCTCTGTGTGAAGAAGTTTTTCCTAATCTCAGTCCTAAAAGGCTTCCCCTTTATCCTCAAACTGTGACTCCTCGTTCTGGACTTCCCCAACATCGGGAACAATCTTCCTGCATCTAGCCTGAACATGAAGAGACGGATCACAACACTAGGTAGCGGCAAACGGCCGGACCTACCTAGCAAAGGCGTGGACACAGAGAGACAATTCCACACAACAAAAGACATTTCGTTATCTTGACCTAACAAGGCTCCGGTCTTGCTCCAGCAGTAAAACTTCAGTGATATAGGCGGGGTATCCAGGCTAGGTGAGCAGGCAGAGAGTCAGGCAAGGTATCCAGGCAGAAAGTCAGGCGGGGGGGGGGAGACAGAGAGGGGAACAGGACCATGCAGCAGGGAATCCCTGGTTTGCAGAGGTAGTTATGTCTCAGCCCCAAAATGAGAATCATGTGCCTACAACAGAAACTGGGGAAAACCAGAAACCCTGGAATACGGAACTATGGACCGGACTGTGAACCGGAATACAGACTTCACGGACTGGACCATGACATTCTGTTCATCTGCCTATCTATCCTTCTGTCCATCTATCTATTTTACTGTCTGTCTATTTATCTGTCTGTGTCTCTGTCTATCTGTCTGTCTATCTATCTTTCTGTCTATCTGTCTATCTATTTGTCTGTCATCTGTCTACCTATCTCTGTCTATCTGTCTGTCTGTCTATCTACCTATCATAAGGCGTAGGAGCAGATTTAGGCCACTCAGCCCATCGAGTCTGCTCCGCAATTCAATCATGGCAGACTTATTATCCCTCTCAACCCCATTCTCCCCTCTTCTCCCCATAATCTTTGATATCCTTACTAATCAAGAACCTATCAACCTGTGCTTTAAATATACAGTGCCCAATAACTTGGCTGCCACAGCCATCTGTCACCACTCTTTGGCTAAAGAAGACCCACCTCATCTCTGTTCTAAAGAGACGGAGGTGAGTGACGGAGGCCGGCTTTGCCAGTAATGCCTCACCAACCAAATATCGACCATGGTGCAGCACAATGGCTCAGCAGGTAGTTCTGCTGCCACACAGTTCCGTGACACCAGGTTCAATCCTGATCTCAACAAGATCAAGATCATAACTGTGAGGCCAAGAGTCCATTTTATCCTATAAAGCTCTGGTGAGGCCACATCTGGAGTATGACATACATTTCTGGTTCCCCCACTATAGGAAGGACGTTGAGGCTTTGGAGAGGGTGCAGATAAGGTTTACCAGGATGCTGCCTGGCTTAGGGGGCATGTGTTATCATGAGAGGCTGGTTGTTCTCGCTGGAGCACCAGAGGCTGAGGGGAGATCTGATAGAAGTTTATAAGATTATGAAAAGCATAGAGTGGACAGAGAGAATCTGTTTCCCAGGGTGGAAATGTCTAATATCAGAGGGCATGCATTGAAGGTGAGAGGGGGTAGGTTCAAGGGCCATGTGAGGGGTAAGTTTTTTTACTCAGAGTGGTGGATGCCTGGAATGTGCTGCCTGGTATGGTGGTAGAGGTAAATACATTAGAGGCTTTTAAGAGACACTTAGGTAGACACATGGATGTGAGGAAGATGGAGGCATATGGACAGATTTGGGAACAGCTTCTTTCCAACTGTGGTAAGACTGCTGAACGATCCTGACCTGGATCTGGGCCGTACCCTCCAAATATCTGGATCTGCCTCTCGGTTTTTTTTCACTACCTTACTTTCCATTTTTCTATTTTCTATTTATGATTTATAATTTAAATTTTTAATATTTACTATCTATTTGTAATCCAGGGAGTGGGAAGCGCAGAAGCAAATATCGCTGTGATGATTGTACGTTCTATCAGCAATTGTTTGGCGACTATAAAGTATGATGTAGGTAGCAGGGATTATTTTTGATTTGCTTTTCAGCTGGTTCAGCACAACACTGTGGGACGAATAGCCCGTTCCTATCCTGTAGTGTTCTATGTTCTAAGAGATCCATTTTATGGTATGGAATATACTTCCCACTCGGATCTGACTCCCTTCCTTTTAGTCCAAATGCCTCTCAACCAGGGTAATGGAACTTTCTGGAAAGCTGGATATAGAAAGACATTGATTGAGAAGCTGGCTCTGTGTTGTTTTCAGGTCTCAGTCATACAATGCCCATGAAGTCAGTTTGGCGTTATCAACGGAAGAAGGAAAGTTGATTGAATGGATCCACATTGATCCTGAAGACTTCACAGGTACACCTTGGCTTTTTGCCTCTTTGCTCCAATGTGTCTCTCTCTCTCCTTTTTTGCCGGTTATGCTGCCGCTGTTTAGGGCAGCAGTAGAAGTCCTCCGTCTCTGGCAGTGTCCACCCTATCAGAAAATTGGCAAATTGGTTTATTATTATCGCGTGCACAGAGGGACAGTAGAAGATTTTGTTTTGCAGGCCACCCACTCGTTTACAACAGTGCGCTGAGGTGGTACAAGGGAAAACAGGACGAGGACAGGGTGGTGCAAAACTTTACAGTGATCACCGATCACTGAGCCACTGTCTGTTAAGAGTTTGCACGTTCTCCCCGTGATCGTGTGGGCACCTCCGGGTGCTTCGTTTCCTCTCACGTTCCTAGAAGGTGTAGGGTGAGGGTTAGTCAGCTGTGGGCATGCCATGTTGATGCCGGAAGCATGCTGCCCCCAGCATATCCTTGGGCTGTGTTGGTTTTGACACAAGCGACTCGTTACCCTGTAAGTTTCAATATATATGTGACAAATAAAGCTAAAGCCAATCCTCAAGTATTTAGCCCAGATCACGAACACCAGAAAGTGTGCAGGAGCTGGAAATCCAGAACAACACACACAAAATGCTGGAGGAACTCAGCAGGTCAGTCAGCATCTATGGAAATGAATAAACAGTCAACGTTTCGGGCTGAGACCCTTCATCCGGACTGGAGAGGAAAGGTGAAGATGCCAGAATGAAAAAGTGTGCAGGGGAAGGAGGATAGCTCGAAGGTGGTAGGTAAAGCCAGGTGAGTGGGAAAGGTCAACGGCTGGAGAGGAAGGAATCTGATAGGAGAGTGGACCATAGGAGAAAGGGAAGGAGGAGACCCAGGGAGTGCTGATAGGTGAGGCCTGTTGTAAACTGGGGGACCGCTTCGTCAAGCACCTCCACACCATCTGCCAAAAATAGAACTTCCTGGTGGCCAAACATTTTTATTCTAATTCCCATTCCCTGTCTGACATGTTGGTCCATGGCCTCCTCTTGAGCCGAGATGAGGCCACCCTCAGAGTGGAGGAGTAACACCTTAATTCCATCCCACCTGTTGGCATGAATATCGATTTCTCCTTCCAATAAAAAACTTCCCTCTTCCCCTCCCCCTTCTTCTTCTAATTCCCACTCTGGCCTCTTATCTCTTGTCACCTTCCTATCACCTCTCCCTGTGTCCCTTCCTCCTTCCCCCACCCTGCACCTTTTTTATTCTGGCATCTTCCCCCTTCCTTTCTAGTCCTGAAGAAAGGTCTCAGGTTGAGATGTTGACTGTGGAAGCATAACCCAAATTGACACCTTCCTGAGTTCTATAGCGTTACCCACTTTAAGCAAAGAACAAAATAGAACAATGACTGCTGACATAACTGAAGCTGAACTAAAAACTGCAATTAGTAGGCTTAAATTAAGCAAGTCACCAGGAACAGATAGCTATACGGCAGAGTGGTATAAAGTAGATATCCCTGGGCATGGCAAACAGAGTCTTTCAAATATTTGGGCATCATTATGCCAAAAGATTTGGCAAAATTATCAGAAAGCAATTATGCAACTATATATATAAAAAATTAAGGAAGATATAACAAGATGGAACCTAATTCCTTTTTTAAGTCTCAGTTCAAGGATTGAATCTATTAAAATGAATATATTGCCCAGACTATTATATCTCTTTCAGACCCTACCAATAGAGATTAACCAAAATCAGTTTAATAAATGGAACAAAATGTTATCAAGATATATATGGCAAGGTAAAAGGCCTAGAGTTTGTCTCAGAACTTTGCAATTAGCCAAGGAAAAGGGGGGATGGGGCCTACCTTCTCTTAGAGATTATTATTTTGCAGCACAGTTGAGAGCCATGATATGGTGGTGCAACCCATCATATGACGCTCAATGGAAAAACATTGAGGAGAGGATACTTTCCATCCCCGTACAGGCAATTTTGGCTGACAACAACCTGCAAAGTTACATAAATACTATTGATGACGCATGGGTGAAATGGACTCTTAAAATATGGAAAACTATTATAAAAGAATATAAACTAGAGGGAGATATTGCAGTTCTTAAATGGTGTGCTTATGACTCGGATTTTATGCCGAATAAACTGGATGCTAGATTTAAGGACTGGACAGCTAAAGGAATAACAGCTATTTGCAATATAATGAAAGAAGGAACACTGTTCAGTTTTGAAATGCTTAAAGAGAAACACCTATTAGAAAAACAAGACTTTTATCAGTATTTTCAGATGCGACAGTATGTTCATAGGAGGGTTAAAAATGTAACCAAGGCAAGTACATGTTTGATAGAGCTACTTAGAAAAGCATATAATTCAGATAATGGTAGTAGAATCATTTCAAGCATGTATAAGGGTTTGTCAAATCTTAAAACACATTCGTCTTCATACATTAAAACAAAATGGGGGAAGGAAGGAGGGATAATAATATCTGAGGAAGACTGGACAATAATATGGAGGTATCAATGGAAGTGTACCAGTTCACAGAAATGCAGGGAGTTTGGGATGGAAAAACTTGATAAGATTTTTTACACCCTCTCAGAATTCCCATTATGATAGTAACCTCCCTGTTTGCTGGAGAAATTGTGGCAATCAAAATGCAAACCATTATCATATTTTTTGGGATTGCCCCATTATCAAAGACTATTGGTGGGATACACAATGCCCTACAAGACATTTTTAAATGTGAAATACCCTTAGAAAGTAAGACCATATATTTTGGGTATGTAACTCAAGAATGGTTGAAAAGAGATAAAAATTTAATGAATATATTGCTGGTGGCTGGTAAAAAGACCCTTACCAGGAAATGGTTATCACAGGGGAGCCCAACTTTAAACGCATGGATGGAAATTACAATGGACATTTACAAAATGGAGAAGATAACAGCATATGTATATCATAAGTTGGAACAATTTGATTCATACTGGGAAAGGTAGTTTAACTGCATAACACCTTATAGGCCTGATTTTATTCTCACAAATCAATGAATATGTTGTAAAAAAAAGATTACCCCCTATTATGTACATAGTTTTCTCCTTTTGCTTGTTCTTTCTTTCCTCCCTTTTCTTTAAGTGTATACCTCAGATAAATATTATGTGGAGATTTGTGACAAATATGAATATAAGATGTACAGTATATGAGGGGTGATTGATAAGTTCATGGTCTAAGGTAGAAGGAGTCAATTTTAGAAAACCTAACACATTTATTTTTCAACATCATCCCCTCCTACATTTACACACTTAGTCCAGCGGTCGTGGAGCATACGGATCTTGGACCTCCAGAAAGTGTCCACAGATGGGTGATTGATAAGTTCGTGGCCTAAGGTAGAAAGAGATGAGTTATCCAGCTCTCGTTACATGCACATGCAGGTCAATCTTTGAGTGATTATGCAGAAAGTTTGAAGTTAATAACTCATCTCCTTCTACCTTAGGCCACGAACTTATCAGTCACCCCTGATGTGTTATTGACTTCAAACTTTCTGGATAATCACTCAAAGAGTTGAACTGCAAGTACATGTAACGAGAGCTGTATAACTCATCTCCTTCTACCTTAGGCCACGAACCTATCAATCACCCTTGCTGTGGACAATTTCTGGAGGTCCAAGATCCGTATGCCCTCCATGACCGCTGGACTAAGTGTGTAAATGTAGGAGGGGACTATGTTGAAAAATAAATGTGCTGGGTTTTCTAAAATTGACTCCTTCTACCTTAGGCCACGAACGTATCAATCACCCCTAATATGTACAGTGTCTGAAATACATCTTATGGAAATATTTGTTTGGTGATGAACTTGAATAAAAAATAAATTACAAAAAAAATGAAATGTCGATTGTTTATTCATTTACATAGATACTGCATGACTTCTGAATTCATCCGGTATTTTGTGTGTATCTTTAGCCCAGACCCACTGCTCTCTGGGATTGAGTGGCCTGATGACATTCAGATTTCTTGATGTTAATCAGATCACTGTTTTAAAATCAGTTCACTCCCAGATAACCCACTTTTATATATAGTTCATTGTCAATGACTCATTCCTATGTATGGGGTTGAGTGGGATCCAGGATCAGTCATGATGTAATGGTGGAGCAGACTCGATGGGCTGAATGGCCTAATTCTGCTCCTTTGTCTTACGGTATTGATCATATTCTATGTAATGACTTTTCCCATGTATGACATTACTAGGAATCAATTATTCTATGAACAAGTTGCTCGCTGTATCTGTTGCTGTCTCAGTAATCCACCCCCAGATGTCCATTAAACAATGAGCTCATGTCCAGAATGCACTGTGGAATAACTTCACCGTTGCCCTTTAGCAGCTCACCAAGACTTTCAAAAGGTCAAAGATAAACTGGCAGAGGAATACTGTCCCTTTATCTAGCGAAGAACAAGAGCAGTTATCGTGCCACACATAAATCCAAATCGGTGTTACTGCCAGCTCACTGCCACGTTAATCTCTGTGTAAATCACACCCAGGAGAACTTTATCCCAACACAGCTCAGACTGAGGTGCTCATAATGCTATAATTATCCTACTCTTTACTCGTTTCTGTGAAACTCACACCCAACGAAAAATACAATGAAATGTGTCATTTGCGTCAACAATCGTAACGTAACTCATCCCGAATGATCTCCTCACATTGATTATATGAACTCAGTAAGTTTTCTCATGTTTCTGGCTCATTTGCCCCTCAGTCATTGTGGGCATGCTCTGTTGGTGCTGGGAGGTATGGTGATGTTTGTGCCCGCGCCCCCCTGCCAGCACATCATTAGCTGCTTTGTATGTTAACACAAATGATGCATTCCACTGTATGTTAACACAAATGATGCATTCCACTGTATGTTAACACAAATGATGCTTTTCACTGTATGTTTTCATTTCCAAGGATGTTGCTGAGACTGGAGGACCTGAGTTATAAGGAAAGGTTGAATAGGTTAGGATTTTATTCCTTGAACCTAGAAGATTGAGGTGAAATTTGACAGAGTTATATATAGAGGGGTATAGATAGGGTAAATGCAAGGAGGCTTTTCCCACAGAGGTCATGGGATAAGGGTGAAAGGTGACAGGTTTAGGGGGAACATGAGGGGAAATGTCTTCACTCAGAGGGAGGTGAGAGTGTGGAATGACCTGCCAGCACAAATGGTGCATATGAGCTAGATTTCAACAATAAAGAGAAGTTTGGATAGGCACATGGACGGAGGGCTATAGTCCGGGTGTAGGTCGATGGGAATAGGCAGATTAAATGGTTCAGTACAGACTAGATGGGCCAAATGGCCGGTTTCTGTGCTGTACTTTTCCATGACTCCTTGTGATAGATACGTCTGAATCTGAATGCACGCTCTGCCATTCAATAAGGCTGTGACTGACCTTCAGCCTCAGGGCCATTTTTCCTGAACTAATCTCTTAATATCTAATAACCTCCCTCTGTCCGTCAGATTGAGATTGAGGTTTATTTATCACATGTACATTGAAACATGCAGCGGAAATGCATCATTAGCATTAGCAACCAACACAAGCTAAGGACGTACTGGTGGCAGCCCGCAAGTGTCGCCACACATTCTGGCACCAACAGAGCGTGCCCACCATGTTCAGCAGAACAACACAGAATGCAACAAGTGACCAAGCAAACACGGCAAAACAAGCCTCCCTCCTTCCCTCCAACCCACCCACCCACACATATACACAATCCTCTAACCCTACTTCGGCCCCCAGCCTCCACCGGAATCATAGATTTGAGCCTTCGATTTCCCCAGTGGACTCACAGTCTCAGGGCTCTGGCCACTGGTCCTCGATTTCTGGACTTCTGATTGACAAAACTCAGTGATTGTGCCGAAGCAGTCCACTTGCGTAAAGAATTCACTGCCACCCGGGTGCAGAAATCCCTTCTCATCTCTGTCCTGAAAAGCCAGCCTTTTATTCTGAGACCTCAAGGTTCACCTCCAATATTTAAGACCGAAAATTTCTCTTTTTTCCCTGACAGAGAATGGTGAGTGGACAATAAGGCACAAGCCTGCAAAGAAGAACATCAACTGGCAGTTCACTGAGGATGATACTGAGTACCAGGAGATTATCTTCTTCCTAATCATTCAGAGGAAGCCACTGTTCTACGTCATCAACATCATTGCTCCCTGTGTCCTCATTTCCTCACTGGTGGTCCTTGTCTACTTCTTGCCAGCACAAGGTAATGAGATGGAAATTTAAGGGGTATAGCAATTTGTTTTACTGCCCCTCAAGTCTTGATCCTAACTCTGTGTGGAATTCGTACACCCGTCCATTGACTGTGTGGGATTTGTACACTTGTCCATTGACTCTGTGAGATTTGCACACTCGTCCATTGACTGTGGGATTTGTACACTCACCCATTGATTGTATGGGATTTGTACACTTGTCCATTGTGTGGAATTTGTACACCCATCCATTGACTGTGTGGGATTTGTACACTTGTCCATTGACTGTATGGGATTTGTACGCTCATCCATTGTATGAAATTTGTACACCCATCCATTGACTGTGTGGGATTTGTACACCCATCCATTGACTGTGTGGGATTTGTACACTCGTCCATTGACTGAGGGATTTGTACATTCGTCCATTGACTGTGCGGGATTTATACACTTGTCCATTGACTGTGTGGGATTTATACACTCATCCATTGACTGTGGGATTTGTACAATCATCCATTAACTGTGTAGGATTTGTACACTCATCCATTGACTGTGTGGGATTTGTACACTCATCCATTGACTGTGTGGGATTTGTACACCCATCTATTGACTGTGTGGGATTTGTACACTCGTCCATTGACTGAGGGATTTGTACATTCGTCCATTGACTGTGCGGGATTTATACACTTGTCCATTGACTGTGTGGGATTTATACACTCATCCATTGACTGTGGGATCTGTACAATCATCCATTAACTGTGTAGGATTTGTACACTCATCCATTGACTTTGTGGGAGTCCTATATTCGTCCATTGACTGTGGGATTTGGACACTTGTCCATTGTGTGGAATTTGTACACCCGTCCATTGACTGTGTGGGATTTGTATACTTATCCATTGACTGTATGGAATTTGTACACCCATCCATTGACTGTGTGGGATTCATAAACCCATCCATTGACTGTGTGGGATTTGTACACTCGTCCATTGACTGTGTGGGATTCATAAACCCATCCATTGACTGTGTGGGATTTGTACACTCGTCCATTGACTGTGTGGGATTTGTACACTTGCCCAAAGACTGTGAGGGATTTGTACACTCATCCATTGACTGTGAGGAATTTGTACACTTGTCCATTGACTGTGTGGGATTTGTACACTTGTCCATCGACTGTGAGGGATTTATACACTCGTCTATAGGCTGTGCAGGATCTGTACACTCGTCCATTGACTTGTGGGATTTGTACACTAGTCCATTGACTGTGCTGGATTTTTACACTTGTCCATTGACTGTGAGGGATTTATATTCTCGTCCATAGACTGCAGGGTTTGTACACTTGTCCATTGACTGTCTGGGATTTGTACACTTGTCCATTGACTGTATGGGATTTGTACACTCATCCATTGACTGTGCAGGATTTGTACACTTGTCCATTGACTCTATGGGATTTGTACACTCATTCATTGACTGTGCAGGATTTGTACACTTGTCCATTGACTGTATGGGATTTGTACACTCATTCATTGACTGTGCAGGATTTGTACACTTGTCCATTGACTGTGAGGGATTTATACACTCCTCCATAGACTGTGCAGGATCTGTACACTCGTCCATTGACTGTGAGGGATTTATACACTCGTCCATAGACTGTGCAGGATCTGTACACTCGTCCATTGACTTGTGGGATTTGTACACTAGTCCATTGACTGTGCAGGATCTGTACACTCGTCCATTGACTTGTGGGATTTGTACACTAGTCCATTGACTGTGCAGGATCTGTACACTCGTCCATAGACTGTGCAGGATCTGTACACTAGTCCATTGACTGTGCAGGATCTGTACACTCGTCCATAGACTGTGCAGGATCTGTACACTAGTCCATTGACTGTGCTGGATTTGTACACTTGTCCATTGACTGTATGGGATTTGTACACTCATCCATCGACTGCAGGGTTTGTACACTTGTCCATTGACTGTATGGGATTTGTACACTCATTCATTGACTGTGTAGGATTTGTACACTTGTCCATTGACTGTATGGGATTTGTACACTTGTCCATTGACTGTGCGGGATTTGTACACTTGTCCATTGACTGTATGGGATTTGTACACTCGTCCATTGACTGTACAGGATTTGTACACTCGTCCATTGACTGTGCTGGATTTGTACACTTGTCCATTGACTTGTGGGATTTGTACACTAGTCCATTGACTGTGCAGGATCTGTACACTCGTCCATTGACTTGTGGGATTTGTACACTAGTCCATTGACTGTGCAGGATCTGTACACTCGTCCATTGACTTGTGGGATTTGTACACTAGTCCATTGACTGTGCAGGATCTGTACACTCGTCCATAGACTGTGCAGGATCTGTACACTAGTCCATTGACTGTGCAGGATCTGTACACTCGTCCATAGACTGTGCAGGATCTGTACACTAATCCATTGACTGTGCTGGATTTGTACACTTGTCCATTGACTGTATGGGATTTGCACACTCATCCATCGACTGTGCAGGATTTGTACACTTGTTCATTGACTGTATGGGATTTGTACACTCATTCATTGACTGTGTAGGATTTGTACACTTGTCCATTGACTGTATGGGATTTGTACACTTGTCCATTGACTGTGCGGGATTTGTACACTTGTCCATTGACTGTATGGGATTTGTACACTCGTCCATTGACTGTACAGGATTTGTACACTTGTCCATTGACTGTACAGGATCTGTACACTCGTCCATTGACTGTATGGGATTTGTACACTTGTCCATTGACTGTGCGGGATTTGTACACTTGTCCATTGACTGTATGGGATTTGTACACTCGTCCATTGACTGTACAGGATTTGTACACTTGTCCATTGACTGTACAGGATCTGTACACTCGTCCATTGACTTGTGGGATTTGTACACTAGTCCATTGACTGTGCGGGATTTGTACACTTGTCCATTGACTGTATGGGATTTGTACACTCGTCCATTGACTGTACAGGATTTGTACACTTGTCCATTGACTGTACAGGATCTGTACACTCGTCCATTGACTTGTGGGATTTGTACACTAGTCCATTGACTGTGCTGGATTTGTACACTTGTCCATTGACTGTGTGGAACTTGCTTTATTTGACTCTAATTGCCACATTAAGACAATTACATAGTCAGCCTACTACTGTCTTAAAAATATAGCGAGAGTTGAAGGGCTTATGTCTCAGCAAGATCTAGAAAAACTCATCAATGTATTTACTTTTAGTAGGCTTGAGTACTGTGATGCATTTTCACAGTTCTTTATAAAAACTCCCTCAGGCAGCGGCACCTCATTCAGAACTGCTAGAGTCCTCACTAAGACCAAGAAAGTAGAACATATCACTCCAGTTCTCAGACCACTTCACTGGCTTCCTGCCCATCAGAGGATCGACTTTAAAGTATTACTACTGGTTTTGTAAAGCACTGAATGGTCTTGGGCCAAATACATCTCCGATCTCTTGCTGCATTATGAACATTCCCGAGGCCTCAGGTTGTCTGGGGCGTGTCTTTTCTTCTTGTTGTTGCATTTAATCAGAATCTCCTGCAATGTAACTTCCATTTCTTTATTTTTGTGTGATTTTATTCTCTTTATAATGTCTGAAATGTGATGTTCGATTTTTATATCTTGTTCTATGTAAAGCACTCTGAACTGTCTTGTGTTTGAAAAGTGCTTACAAATAAACTTGCACTGCCTAGTGTTCATGGGTTCAGAAAGCTAATGATGGATGTGGGGCAGGGGAAGAGGCTCTCCCTAAAAGAGAGCTTGTACAGGCTTTTAATTAATTATAATTCCCATTTGCATGTTGTACCTGCTCACTTATGTATGTTAGATATGTAAAACACATAGCTACTAATTCTCTTTGTTTTTCTCCCAAGCTGGAGGTCAAAAATGTACTCTCTCCATATCTGTTCTTCTGGCACAAACTGTCTTCCTGTTCTTGATTGCACAGAAAGTTCCAGAAACATCACTACATGTTCCACTCATTACAAAGTAAGTGACAAGTGTCTCAGTTTTCTCGTAAGAAGCCAATATTAAAAAAAACACTATTAATTAGTCATTCTTAATTGGCTAGAAAATTTAGACACAAGAGATTCTGTAGATGCTTGAAATCTTGAGAAACAGACAGAGAATGCTGGAGGAACTCAGCAGGTCAGGCAGCATCTGTGGAAATGAATAAACAGTTGAGGTTTCAGGCCGAGACCCTTCTTCAGGACTGGAAAGGAAGCGGGAAGAAGATGGGGTGGGGGAGGGGAAGGAGTGCAAGCTTACAGGTGATAGGTGTGACCAGATGAGGGGGAAGCGGATGAAATAAGAAGCTGAGCTGTGATAGATGGAAGAGGTAAAGTGCCGAAGAAGAGGGAGGTGGAAAAATTACCGAAAGTCAGAGAAAGCAATGTCTGTGCCATCAGGTTGGAGGCAACCCAGACTTGAAACTCTAATGTTCCATCAACACCTTTTGGGGAGAGAAAAGCCAAATTTCTGTCATATTATCTTATTTCCATTGTTACGTAACCAGCAACAATGAATATCAACCAAGACAGGTTATATAAAAACAACCAAACATTTATTAAACACAGATAAACGATAAGGAAAAACAAACAAACGAAAACTTTAACCGAAAGTTAACAAATATGCAGCCGTTCACCAACTCGTCACTCAGCTCTGGTTCTTAAAGCGTTAAATGCGAAAACAGTTCTTAAAGTGATACAGTCAGATATAGTTCTTAAAGCGATAACTTCGAAAGTCCAACAGATTTATACGTTCAATTGGGAGAGACTTCTCTGGAGAAGGATTTCTTCATAGACACGACTTTCCTGTAGGTTCTGTCTACAGGATTCACGATGCCAAAAATAAATGGTTTAAATCAACTGATCTTAAATTCCTTTAGAGAGAGAGCACACCTTTGCATGAACTTTTTTTGGCAAGAGTTATCCTTGATGCAGGTCGTACTCCTCCAACGAAGACTCAATAAGGTCGATCCTTTATTAAACTGCCAAACGATGCCGACTCCTCTTGATCCTTCGATCCTGTACTTCGATAAATTCTTCACTCTCCCTTCTACTGTTGGAATTGGGTAAATCAACACATCTAGCAAAGATTTTCAGTCCAATAATATGGTATCTTGCAACAGAACGCAACACTCCGTTTTAAAAATGAAACTGCGTCACAAAAACAAACACGCAACAGAAACGGAGATACAGCACGTTCTACCTGGAAATCTACAAACTAAAAACCAACTGCATCAGCTGGGCCAACCCTTATATAGTCATGGTGCACATGTCATCATGTGACCTCACATCGGCAGGAAAATCACATCAGGTGACCTCCAAAAGACCATTACATCATTCTCACAAAACAAAACACAGATCTCCTTGAGCATGTAACACCTCCCTCCAAAAAAAATTTGGTCTCTTGAAGAACAAAATTTTAGCAATTTATACAAAAAAAATACAAAGGTATAAAACTTACAAAATACACAATACATACAATCTTATCTTTCAGCCCTTTACAAACTAATGTACAGTAGGAGTGTTACAAATGTTAAAATATCACTCCAAAACAAATTTTCATTGTACATTTAGCATCTAGACAAACAATCAGCGATCACATTGTCTTTACCCTTAATATGAGTGATCAAAATATTGTACTCCTGTAACATTGGACTGTATTATTAAACTGGAGTCTAATTTCCTTAACCCTTTTCCTTAACTGTCACAGTGGCATGACCAAATTCACTTTTAGCTAAGTTAATAGTTAAGTTAGCTTTGGAAAGTCTCTCAAATAATTTCTCCATCGCCGTAAAATATGTGCTTTCCACGTATTATTCCCTGTAACCAAATCATCAATATAGGCATCTGTATCTTTTAATCCCTGAATCACGCCATTAATCATCCTCTGAAAAGTACCTGGTGCACTCTTCATCCCAAATGGAAGAACATTATATTCATATAACCCAGACGGGGTTACAAATGCTGAAATCTCTCTACCTCTATCCGTCAATGGAACACACCAATAACCTTTTAACAAATCAATTTTTGTAAGGAATTTGGCCTGTCCAACTTTATCCACACAATCATCTACCCTAGGGATTGGATATGCATCGGTCTTTGTCACAGCATTCACCTTTCTGTAATCCGTACAAAACCTAATACTATTGTCTGGCTTAGGCGCCATAACACATGGTGAACTCCAATTCGAATTAGAATGTCTAATAATATTATTCTCTAACATATACTTAATTTCTTGTTCAGCAAGTTCACATTTTTCCCTGTTCATTCGATATGGATGTTGTTTTATGGGTTTTGCATCTCCCACATCTACATCATGCATAGTTAGGGTGGTTCTTCTAGGAACGTCTGGAAATAAATCTCTATATTTAAAAGTTAACTATTTCGTCTGCTCTCTCTGCTCTGGCTGTAAATGAGCTAATTTTTCATCAATATTTTCCAGAATTTTTGAACTTGGTAACCTGGCTGAAATAATGTTGGGTTTAAAATGAGTTTCACACAAATCCTCCAGTAAGTTTTCATCAAGATCAGACTCATTATCAATCACAACAGTCATAGTAGCAACTTCTCCCTCATAATACGGTCTTATCATATTTATATGACACAGCTGTGTTGTCTTTCTCCGATCTGGGGTTTTTACTGCATAATCCACATCATTTACCTTAGATTTAATCTCGTAAGGACCATGGAATTTGGCTTGTAATGGGTTCATTTGCACTGGGAAAAGAACCAACACCTTATCTCCAGGCTTAAATGACCTCATCCTAGCTTCCTTATCATATCACGTCTTCATCTTCTCTTGAGCTAACTTTAAATTTTTCCTTGGCCAAGATACAAGCTTTGTACAATCTTTCTTTAAATTTCAAAACATAATCTAGCAAATTAGTGTGTACTTCTTTATTAATCCACTGTTTCTTCAACAAAGCCAAAGATCCTCGAACTCTATGCCCAAACACAAGCTCAAACGGACTAAAACCTAATGATTCCTGTACTGCCTCCCTTACTGCAAAAAGTAGTAAATGTATACCTTCATCCCAGTCCTTTTAATTTTCTACACAATATGTCCTAATCATAGTTTTTAATGTAGAATGAAATCTCTCCAAGGCTCCTTGTGATTCTGGATGATAGGTTGAGGAAATAATCTGTTTTGCTCCCAGTTTATAAACTATCTGTTGAAACAACCCCAACATAAAATTACTACCTTGATCTGATTGAATTTCCTTAGGCAGCCCAAAATAAGTGAAGAATTTTATAAGAGCCTTTGTCACAGTTTTGGCTGTTATATTCCTAAGAGGTACTGCCTCTGGAAACCTAGACGCTGTGCACATAATAGTTAATAAAAATTGATGTCCAGTTTTAGTCTTTGGCAAAGGACCTACACAATCTACAATGATTTTTGAGAATGGCTCACTGAATACAGGAATTGGTTGCAGTGGGGCCACTGGAGTAACTTGATTAGGTTTACCCACAATTTGACACGTATGACACGTTCTACAAAATGTCGCCACATCTTGTCTTAAACTAGGCCAATAAAAATGTTTAGAAACTTTATTCATAGTTTTCTTTACACCTAAATGATCACCTAAAGGAATACTATGATCCATAGTTAAAATCTCATTTTGGTAAACTTTAGGAACTACTACCTGATGATTAACTTCCCATTCCTCACCAGCAGGAATTGTAGGCGATCTCCACTTTCTCATTAATACCCCCTTTTCAGAATAATATCCAACTGGTACTTTTTCAATTTCACTATCTGGAAGAGCTTGTTCTTTTAATTTAACTATCTCAGGATCTCTACCCTGCTCTGCTATCATCTCCTTCCGAGATAAAGACAAGTCTTCCTGATCAGACTTACCATCAAAATCCTGATCAAATAATGTAGGCAAGAAAGTTTCTAATGCATCCTCAAATTTCAAATCTTGATTTGAACTGTCATGGGTGACAACCTCATCCTTTACATCAGTCTTTTTAGCCATAGCTCTTGTTACAACACAGGAAGAATCTGTGTTAGAATCCCTCTGTGGTTCCTCAGAATTTGAATTTATTGTCAAATGCACTTCAGGATAAACTTGTCCACCTGCTAAATCATTCCCTAACAAAAGAGAAACATCATTCACAGGTAAACTGGATTGTAGTCCTACTTTAACAACCCCTGTAACTAATCCCGACCTTAAATTTACTCTATGTAAATGTACTGGCATAATGGCACTCCCTACTCCTCTTATAAAATTTACCTCATCAATGTCAGACTCATCACTAAACCTTAGCACACTGTCTAATATTAGTGATTGCAAAGTTCCAGTATCTCTAAGTATCCTTCTTGGTACTGCATTGGATCCTTCTTTCAAGGATATAAATCCTTCTGTTATAAGAGATTCATATCCCTTCTTAACTTGGTCAGACTCTGACACATCTTCATTAATATTTTCTAAACCCCATGGTTTTGCAGGTGTTTCAATATGCTGCACACAAGCATCTGGGACCGCTTCTTTCTCTTTCTGTTTCAATTGGAAGCAATTAGCTACTACATGTCCAGGTTTCTTACAACAATTACAAATAATACAAAATGTCCTTCCTTCACATGTCTCCCTTCATCCTTACTTTTCTCACTAACTTCAGATTTAATTTCTGATTTACCTTGACTCTCTGTGCTGTTTTTCCTTTTAAAAATTTTACCTGGAGAAAATTTATTCTTGTGAATTAAAACATACTCATCAGCCAATTTAGCAATCTCCTGCAATGTGGCAGTGTCCCGTTCATTTAAGTACGTTCTCACTTCAACAGGAATGCTTCTTATAAATTCCTGCTGCAAAATCAGCTCTTTTAATTTATTATACTCCCCATTCACATTTTTAGAGGAAACCCATCTCTCAAAACACACAGATTTCTCATAGGCAAATTCCACATAAGTTTTTTTGCACCAATTTCTTCAAACTTCTAAATCTTTCTTTATACGCTTCTGGAACCATCTCATATGCCTTTGATATGTGCTGCTTAACAATATCATAATTCAGTGCTTGATCAGTATTTAAAGCTGTATAAACTTGTTGTGCCTTGACATTAATTACACTTTGTAACATCACTGGCCATTGCTCTTTAAACTCAGAGCAACTGTTTTGAAATGTTGGAAATATGTGTCCACATCAGCTTCATTAAATGGAGGAGCCAAAATAACCTCACGACTAGCAGTAAACTGTTTTGTAGAACCAGAAGATTGACTCTCGGACTTTAATTTCTGCATCTGTAGCTCGAATTTCCTCTGGTTATCAGCTTCTCTTTCTTTAAATTCCCTTAATGTTAATAGCCTCCATAGCCTCAAATTCCTTTTGTTTATTTACAGCTTCTAACCAACTCTTTTCTAAATCAGCTTCTAATTGCTTTAACTTTATTTGTTCAAGGTGTAACTGCATTTCCAGATTACTCATTGGAAACTTATCTAACACCTCCTCATCAAACAATTCGAAATTAATATAATGTTCAGTGATTTTTCTTTGTATGAAAGCCTTGGTGGAATTCCTCGTAATGCCTTTAATATCCAACTTCCTAGCAATCTCCAATACCTCAGGTTTTCTCACAGTCTCTAAAGATCCCGAATCAGGTGTCTTCAAAAACCCGTCAATATCCATTGTTGCCGAATACAACATACACACCAATCAAACGAAAAAAAATTGGATATTTCCCTTATCCAAATCAGAATGGCAATTATCAGCACTTAAACTCAAAATTGGAACATCTCCCGTGAGCCCCCACAGTTTATGTTACGTAACCGGCAACAATGAATATCAATCGAGACAGGTTATATAAAAACAACCAAACATTTATTAAACACCGATAAACGATAAGGAAAAAAAAAGAAAACTTTAACCAGAAGTTAACAAATATGCAGCCGTTCACCAACTCATCACTCGGCTCTGGCTCTTAAAGTGTTAAATGTGAAACCAGTTCTTAAAGCGATACAGTCAGATATAGTTCTTACAGCGATAACTTCGAAAGTCCAACAGATTTATACGTTCAATTGGGAGAGACTTCTCTGGAGAAGGAGTTCTTCACAGACGCAACTTTACTGCTGGTTCTGTCCACAGGATTCACGATGCCGAAAATAAACAGTTTAAATCAACTGACTTTAAATTCCTTTAGAGAGAGAGAGAGAGAGAGAGAGAGAGAGCACACCTTTGCATGAACTCCTTGTTCTTTTTGGCAAGAGCTTTCCTTGATGCAGTTCGTACTCCTCCAACGAAGACTCAATAAGGTCGATCCTTTATTAAACTGCCAAACGATGCCGACTCCTCTTGATCCTTCCAATAATATGGTATCTTGCAACAGAACACAACACTCCATTTTAAAAATGAAACTGCATCACAAAAACAAACACACAACAGAAACGGAGATACAGCACGTTCTACTTGGAAATCTACAAACTAAAAACTAACTGTGTCACCTGGATCGACCCTTATATAGTCATGATGCACATGTCATCACGTGACCTCACATCGGCGGGAAAATCACATCAGGTGACCTCCAAAAGACCATTACATCATTCTCACAAAAAAAAAACACATCTCCTTGAGCATGTAACACCATGTTGAGATGTTTTTGTCAGTGGGATAATCTCAAAGAAAGGAACATGGTGTCAAGTTAAGAGCTGGTCATTGACAACTGAGGTATGTTGAAAATTCCTTTCGCAGAGAGTGAGGTGGCACAGTAGCATAGTGGTTAGCACGACGCTTTACCGGTGACCTGTGTTCAGTTCCTGCTGCTAGCTGTAAGAAGTTTGTACATTCTCCCCGATCCCATGTAGGTTCCCTCTGGGTGCTCTGCTTTCCTCCCACAGTCCAAAGACGTACAGGTTGGTAGGTAGTTGGTCATTGTGAGTTGTCCTGTGATTAGGCCTGGGTTAAATCAGTGGATTTCTGAGCAGTGTGGCTCAAAGGGCCCACTCTGTGCTGAACGCCAATCAATCAATCAATCAATAGATAGGAAAATATATTGATAGATGCATAGATAGATAAATTCATAGATTAATAGATAGACACATATGTTGAAAAATATATGAATGAATAAACAAATAAATAAATAAATAGGTAGATAGATAAAAGTAATGTGTGGAATGCCCTGCTCCAGAGGGTTGCAGGGGGCTGGTTCTTTAGATGTATTTAAAGTGGGGGTAGATACATTTTTGAAAGATTGGAGGAATGAGGACAATGGAGAAAAGGAAGAGTGCAGCAGCTGAGCCCTGGTGTAGAGTAGGCTTGAGCGGCCAGGAAGCTTACCTTCTTCCTGTTTCTATCTTTTATTTGTTTAGAGACACAGCACGGTAACTGGTCCTCCTGGCCCAATTAAACCCATGTGACCAACTAACCTTCTAACCTGAATGTCTTTGGGATGTGGGAGGAAACCTATGCGATCACAGGGAGAACGTATAAACTCCTTACTGACCGCAGCGGGACTGAACCCAGATCACTGTGCTGTAATAGCATTACGCTAATTGCTAGGCTGACATGCCACCAACTACGCTACCATGTCACCTACACATCTCCTTGCATTCTTGTACATTTTTACACATAAGACCTTAAGATAAAGGAGCAGAGTTGGGCCATTTGGCCCATCGTGTCTGCTCCACCATTTCATCATGTCTGATTCATTTTCCCTCTCAGCCCCAATCTCGCCTTCTCCCCGTATCTCTTCATGCCCTGACCAATCTACCAATCCCTGCCTTAAATATACCCAATGGCTTAGCCTCCACAGCCACTTGTGGCAACGAACTCCAGTGATATCCACATTGATAATGAAATGGGACTTGCTGAGATGATTGACTGAAGCACTATCAAAGAGAACTTCACTCCACTACCCTACTGAGAATAGTGAGGTGGAATTAGCCTAATGTCTTTCTCAGCTCTCTTTGACACATTGAAAGGCCTCCTGGTAGAACATAGAAGAATGTTGTGCTCACCTTCAATCTAACTCTTCCCTCATACATAGTCCTCCATTTTTTCTCTCATCCATGTACCTATCAAGGGTTTATGAAACATCCTTAATGTATCTGCCACTACCAGCACCCTGGCAATGCATTCCACATACCTACCACTATCTGTGTAAAAAAAACACTACCCCGACATCTCCCTTATACTTTCTTCCAATCACCCAAAATTTCCATAATTCTGCAGTGCTACGATGAGGGTGGCCAGATAGAACCCTGTTCAGATGGTAGAGGTTAAGAAGCCTTTTGACAAGGTGAAGACAGAAGGGAAAGGTGAAGGGGCTCAGCCTGAAATGTAGACCGTTTATTCCTTTCCACAGATGCTGCCTGACCTGCTGAGCTCCTCCAGTATTGAGTGTGTGTTGCTCTGGATTTTCAGCATCTGCAGAATCTCCTGTTTGAAGGTCCAGGGAGGCAATTTCCATTCTGCAGACCCCCCTTCGGCTTAAGGTGTCTGCATCTTCGATGGTGGCATGAAAATCGGGAGATTCTCACCAGATCTACAAAGAACTCAGAGGTTGAGGAATTTACAGCGATGGCAGGATTGGGGCTGTGAAAGGATTTGTAATCAAAGGTTGACAGCCAGCATTTTGCATCTCATTTTGATAAACTAGATTTGATATACAGTACTTTAAACACAAGAGATTCTGCAGATGCTGGAAATCCTGAGTAGAACACAGGATGCCGGAGGAACTCAGCAGCTCAGGCAGCACTGATGGAGGGGAATAAACAGATGACATTTCGGGTGGACTGGAAAGGAGAGGAGAAGAAGCCAAAATTAGAAGGTGGGGGAGGGGAAGGAGTGCAAACTCGAAGGTGATAGGTGAAGCCAGGTGAGGGGGAAGGTAGGTGGCTGAGGGCGGAGGGTGGATTAAGTGAGAAACTGGGAGGTGCGAGATTGAAAAGGTGGAGGGCTGAAGAAAAAGGATTCTGATAGGAGAGGAGAGTGCACCATGAACGAAAGTGAGAGGGAGGCATTAGAGAGTGGTGATGGGCAGGCGAGGAGGGGGTAGGGGGGTGTCAGAATGGGGAATGGAAGAAGGGAAAAGGGGTTGTGAGAGAAATCGATGTTCTTGCCATCAGGTTGGAGGCTACCCAGATGGAATATGAGGTGATGCTCCTCCAACCTGAGAGTGCCCTCACTAGGGCAGTGAGGGAGGCTATGGAACTGCTAGCTGGTGGTCATGCTAGAAACTGTTAAAGCTGCTGGATTTGTAGGATGAGGATGTGTCAGTTCTAATCCTCTACTGACTGTCCACGTGTGGCTGAACAAACCACTCACTCGTGCTGGAAAGCAGAAGGCAGGAAATGTGCGAACGAGTCCTGCTTTTCCATTACATTTTGCTTTTGGGGATTACTAGCTTTTGCTGTTACAGGTGTTACTGTAAACCCGACTCTCAAAGGGGAAAGACAGCTGCAGAGTTTCCATTACCTAACCATTGAGAACTTATTAATAGCACCAACTGTATGTGAACAGTACTGGGAAAGAGCAACTCATAGACTCATTGAGCTTTGCAGCACAGAAACAGGCACTTTGGCCCATTTAGTCTGTGCTGAAGTAATCCCATCAACGTGCACCTGGACCATATCCCTCCCATCCAAACTTCTCTTAAACTTCGAAATCACCTCTACATCCACCAGCAGCTCGTTCCACACACCCTCCGAGAGAAGAAGCTCCCCCTCATGTTCTCCTTAAACATTTCACCTTTCACCCTTAACCCGTAACCTCTAGTTCTAGTCTCACACTACCTCAGTAGAATAAGCCTGCTTACATGTACACTATCTTCTGGCCAGTTGGTGGTGCTTGGGGACCAACCAAAGGTGATTTTTTTTGTCTTTTTTAAAACATATTTATTACGATCGCAAGACATTGCTGGACTTTAAGAACTTTGGATTCTGCAAGTCTACCCCATTAGCGAGCTGTTCGTCGGCAGAGGGGCTGGACGGTGCAGACCTTGTTGTTGCCTGCTATAGGAAGGTTTCAAAGACATCAGAATTGAGGCAGGAAGGTAGTGTGCAG